>NC_034198.2:198993-839618 GCF_002021735.2 Oncorhynchus kisutch | reverse complement strand
TGAAACCTTGAACAAAGACTACTGACACCCAGTGGAAGCCATAGGAATTGATACTGGGAGCTAGATTTAATTATATCCCTAGAAATTCCATTGTAAGAGCATGGGCTCTATGGATTTTCTCCTACCATATCTATTGTGTTATAGTCTCCTACATTATTTGAACATTTCCACAAACTTCAGAGTGTTGTCTTTCTAATGGTACCAATTATATGCATATCCTGGCTTTAGGACCTGTGCAACAGGCAGTTTACTTTGGACACATCAGTCAGGAAGAAATTGAGAAAAAAGGACACTAGGCTGAATAAGTTTTAAGAACAAATTCTTATTTACAAGGACTCCTTCCTCCCCGTCGGGGAATTGAACCCTGGTCTCCCGCGTGCCCGCATTCTCTAGTACAGACATGGCCTACTCTCCCTTATGTAAGGATTTAGGCACTTCCCATGTTTACTACAGTATGTATTGTAGGCTGTGTTTACTTGTCAGGCTGCAGAGTAGCCTAATAAACAAATGCTTATATCTTCAAAATGCTGTAAATGCTTTATTATCCAAATGTAAAAGCATATACTGTACAGTATTGTATTTCTTCATCAGCATCTTTATGCTTTAATGAATAACACAATGACAAAAATACTCTTTCAAAATGCAGATGTTGATTTAGTTATGGATCCATCCATAACAAATTACTATTGGAATAAATATAATTTATTACAGAAATATTGGAACAAAAGTTGTCTAATGAAGGCTAACAATTTAGAGTCCTCTAATCCTCTTATGCTATAGCATACTCCTGACCGTCACGTTGTACAGCGCCATATTTTCCATTCCATCCTAACAGGAACCCCGAGGGTTTCTTTTTTGTTTTTCTCATAATAGAAACACCATAATATTAATAAAATGTATTTTTATAATAATGGAATAATAATAATAATTATCTAGTAATGCCAATTTGGGAATTATCAAATCAAATTATCAAATGCTTCTCAAAGATGCCATCTGTTGGTCAAACTAGCACTAACTTGCATTAACATAAAAAATGACATTTAACTTGGTGACAGGGGGGCAGTATTGAGTAGCTTGGATGAATAAGGTGCACAGAGTAAACTGCCTGCTACCCTGGCCTAGATGCTAATATATGCATATTATTAGTAGTATTGGATAGAAAACACTTTGAAGTTTCTAAAACTGTTTGAATGATGTCTGTGAGTATAACAGAACTCATATGGCAGGCAAAAACCTGAGACGAATCCAACTAGGAAGTTGGAAATCTGAGGTTTGTAATTTCATTTAAGTGACTGACTATCCAATATGCTGTGTCTTTTGGGCCAGATTGCACATCCCAAGGCTTCCAGCAGATGTCAACAGTCTTTATAAAGTTTGAGGCTTCTATTGTGGAAGGGTGTCGAATAAGAGCTGTTTCAACAAGTGGACTAGGCTGAGGCCAATCAGTTGTTTACTGCGCGGGCGCGCCGTCCCTTCTTTTTCCTCTGTAATGAATACGCTATTGTCCGGTTGGAATATTATTGAAGATGTATTATTTTTTTTAAACCTAAGAATTGATTGTAAACATCGTTTGACATGTTTCTACAAACTGTAATGGAACTCTTTTGACTTTTTGTCTGGATTTTGTGCTCGCTCATTGTGCCTTTGGAATAGTGAACTAAACACGAGAACAAAATGATATTTGGACATAAAGGTATTTGGTATTTGGGGTATTTGGACATAAATATGGACGTAATCGAACAAAACAAACATTTCTTGTGGAAGTGGGGGTCCTAGGAGTGCATTCCGATGAAGATCAGCAGAGGTAAGTGAAGACTTATAATGCTATTTATGACTTTCAATGACTCCACAATTTGGTGGGTAACTGTATGGCTTACTTTTTTGGCTGAACGCTTTTCTCAGATTATATAATATTGTGCTTTTGCCGTAAAGCTTTTTTGAAATCTGACACAGCGGTTGCATTAAGAACAAGTTTATCTTTAATTCTATGTAAAACATGTATCTTTCATCAAAGTTTATGATGAGTATTTATGGTATTTGATGTGGCTCTCTGCAATTTCTCCAGATGTTTGAGGCATTTCTGAACATGGTGCCAATGTAAACTGAGGTTTTTGGATATAAATATGAACTTGATCGAACAAAACATAGATGTATTGTGTAACATTGAGTCCTGGGAGTGTCATCTGATGAAGATCGTCAAAGGTTATTGATTAATTTTATCTATATTTCTGCTTTTTGTGACACCTCTCTTTGGTTGGAAAATGGCTGAATGCTTTCTGTGACTAGTTGCTGACCTAACATAATGATATGTTCTGCTTTCGCTGAAAAGCCTTTTTGAAATCGGACACTGTGGTTGGATTAACGAGAAGTGTATGTTTAAAATCGTGTAAAATACTTGTATGGTTGATTAATTTTAATTATGGGATTTCTGTTTAGAATTTGGCACCTTGCAATTTCACTGGCTGTTGGCGAGGTGGGACGTTAGCATCCCGAACGATCCCAGAGAGGTTAATAACATGCCATAGAATGTTTCAGCAGCCCGCAAGGTGTGCTGCAGTATGACGCAACTTTTAAAGGAGGAACCACTGTAACAACTGTCATTTTTGCTATAAAATGTTAATATTATATATATTTTTTAAATATTTGTTTGTTTACCATCAAATTAGGGAGAGATTGTAATATCCTGGGGTTAGGGTGGTCCAAAATATGGGAGGGTTGTCCAACTTTTTTTTGTTTTGGGGAGGGTTGTGTTTTTTATTGGGATACAGAGGGTAGTGCATTCTTTTTCCTGGTTAACATTCGCTCTTTTGCAGGTTTTACTATATAATTTATTCCATCCTAGCCAAATTTCCCCATCTTCTACCATGCACCTCCCCTATAACAAGGTGTTTTGGAACTTCCCTTATGCACTACTCTTTTCCGTCTGCTGACATTTCCCATACCACAGGTCAGTAGTCCACCAGTCTAACGGTCTATTCTTCTATTCTCCATTCATCGTGGCAATAGTGGTAAGTTGATCGTTTGTACAGATCTGCAATAGGCTAACTATCAATAATACCACAAATTAAACCATTCAAAGCTACATACATTTTTAATTTGAATTGCCACGAACAAATAAAAATTGCTGATAGGCAATTGACAGGTCAGGTGCATCATTGTCACCACTGATAAATCCACTATAATTGAGAATTTCAAGAAGCATTTTTCTACGGCTGGCCATACTTTCCACCTGGCTACCCCTACCCCGGTCAACAGCACTGCACCCCTCACAGAAACTCGCCCAAGCCTTCCCCATTTCTCCTTCTCCCAAATCCAGTCAGCTGATGTTCTGAAAGAGTTGCAAAATCTGGACCCCTACAAATCAGCCGGGCTAGACAATCTGGACACTTTCTTTCTAAAATTATCTGCCGAAATTGTTGCCACCCCTATTACTAGCCTGTTCAACCTCTATTTCGTGTCGTCTGAGATTCCCAAAGATTGGAAAGCAGCTGCGGTCACCCCCCTCTTCAAAGGGGGGGACACTCTTGACCGAAACTGCTGCAGACCTATATCTATCCTATCCTGCCTTTCTAAGGTCTTCGAAAGACAAGTCAACAAACAGATTTCCGACCATTTCGAATCTCACCATACCTTCTCTGCTATGCAATCTGGTTTCAGAGCTGGTCATGGGGTGCACCTCAGCCACGCTCAAGGTCCTAAACGATATCTTAACCGCCATCGAAAAGAAACATTACTGTGCAGCCGTATTCATTGATCTGGCCAAGGCTTTCGACTCTGTCAATCATCACATCCTCATCGGCAGACTCGACAGCCTTGGTTTCTCAAATGATTGCCTCGCCTGGTTCACCAACTACTTCTCTGATAAGTTCAGTGTGTCAAATCGGAGGGTCTGCTGTCCGGACCTCTGGCAGTCTCTATGGGGGTGCCACAGGGTTAAATTCTTGGACCGACTCTCTTCTCTGTATACATCAATGATGTCACTCTTGCTGCTGGTGAGTCTTTGATCCACCTCTACGCAGACAACACCATTCTGTATATTTCTGGCCCTACTTTGGACACTGTGTTAACAACCCTCCAGGCAAGCTTCAATGCCATACAACTCTCCATCCGTGGCCTCCAATTGCTCTTAAATACAAGTAAAACTAAATGCATGCTCTTCAACCGATCGCTGCCTGCACCTGCCCGCCTGTCCAACATCATTACTCTGGACGGCTCTGACTTAGAATACGTGGACAACTACAAATACCTAGGTGTCTGGTTAGACTGTAAACTCTCCTTCCAGACCCACATCAAACATCTCCAATCCAAAGTTAAATCTAGAATTGGCTTCCTATTTCGCAACAAAGCATCCTTCACTCATGCTGCCAAACATACCCTTGTAAAACTGACCATCCTACCAATGCTCGACTGCGGCGAATGTCATTTACAAAATTGCCTCCAATACCCTACTCAACAAATTGGATGCAGTCTATCACAGTGCAATCCGTTTTGTCACCAAAGCCCCATATACTACCCGCCATTGCGACCTGGTTGGCTGGCCTTCGCTTCATACTCGTCGCCATACCCACTGGCTCCATGTCATCTACAAGACCCTGCTAGGTAAAGTCCCCCCTTATCTCAGCTCGCTGGTCACCATAGCATCACCCACCTGTAGCACGCGCTCCAGCAGGTATATCTCTCTGGTCACCCCCAAAACCAATTATTTCTTTGGCCGCCTCTCCTTACAGTTCTCTGCTGCCAATGACTGGAACGAACTACAAAAATCTCTGAAACTGGAAACACTTATCTCCCTCACTAGCTTTAAGCACCAACTGTCAGAGCAGCTCACAGATTACTGCACCTGTACATAGCCCACCTATAATTTAGCCCAAACAACTACCTCTTTCCCTACTGTATTTTATTTATTTATTTATTTATTTTGCTCCTTTGCACCCCATTATTTTTATTTCTACTTTGCACATTCTTCCACTGCAAATCTACCATTCCAGTGTTTTACTTGCTACATTGTATTTACTTTGCCACCATGGCCTTTTTGTTGCCTTTACCTCCCTTATCTCACCTTATTTGCTCACATCGTATATAGACTTGTTTATACTGTATTATTGACTGTATGTTTGTTTTACTCCATGTGTAACTCTGTGTCGTTGTATGTGCCGAACTGCTTTGCTTTATCTTGGCCAGGTCGCAATTGTAAATGAGAACTTGTTCTCAACTTGCCTACCTGGTTAAATAAAGGTGAAATAAAATAAATAAATAAATAATTTGACATGAAAGAACAGTGAAGAAATTAAGCACACAGCTCAAAAAGCGCCCCTATTGATATTGTTTATGGGCAATAGTATCCTACATAGACTATAGTAGCCTACAACACCACAATGCAATTAATAAATGCATTATTCTTTTCAAGTGAGTACAAAATTCTACTCTATGCCCAGTTAGTCAAGAAAGCTCAAAATGAGTGACTATTCCATGCGCACCTAGAACCTAATGCTTCAATATAGCCTAAATATTTATAATTTAAAATGTATTACTATTACGAACCCCTTTGGCCTAGGGCGAATGGAAACAAGACCCGTAACATATCTCTTACAAATCATAACAGTGAAAATAAACAGTGAGAACTAAAAACAACAGACACTCAACGAGCTGTATAAGTCCATAAGCAAACAAGAAAATGCTCATCCAGAAGCGGCGCTCCTAGTGACCGGGGACTTAATGTAGGGAAACTTAAATCCATTTGATCTAATTTCCTCCAGCAGGTCACATGTGCAACCAGAGAAGAAAAAAAACTCTAGATCACCTTTACTCCACAAAGAGAGACGCATACAAAGCTCTCCCTCGCCCTCCATTTGGTAAATCTGACCATAATTCTACCCTCCTGATTCCTGCTTACAAGCAAAAACTAAAGCAGGAAGTACCCGCGTCTCGCTCAATACGGAAGTGGTCAGATGACACGGCTGGAACACTACAGGACTGTTTTGCTAGCACAGACTGGAATATGTTCCGGGATTCATCCAATGCTATTGAGGAGTATATCACCTCAGTCACCAGCTTCATCAAAAGTGCATCTTCAAACCAAGCTGCTTACCTATTGCAGATTCAGTCTTCCCAGCCTAGTGCAGGTCTACAATTTTGTTTCTGGTGTCCTTTGACAGCTCTTTGGTCTTGGCCATAGTGGAGTTTGGAGTGTGACTGTTTGAGGTTGTGGACAGGTGTCTTTCATAGTGATAACAAGTTCAAACAGGTGCCATTAATACAGGTAACGAGTGGAGGACAGAGGAGCCTCTTAAAGAAGTTGTTTACAGGTCTGTGAGAGCCAGAAATCTTGCTTGTTTGTAGGTGACCAAATACTTATTTTCCACCATAATTTGCTAATAAATTCATTAAAAATAAAATCAAACGGCCACCCGGACTATTTACACCCTCCTACCATTTTGCTTTTACACTGCTGCTACTCGCTGTTTATTATCTATGCATAGTCACTTTAACCCTACCTACATGTACAAATTACTCAGTACCGGTACACCCTGTATATAGCCTCGTTATTTTTATTGTATTGTGTTACTTTTTCATTTTTTACTTTTAGTTTATTTAGTAAATATTTCCTTAACTCTATTTCTTGAACTGCATTGTCAGTTAAACTTCTTCGGGGTGTCCCGTTAACTTAACAGTTGTAAATCATGTAGCGCAGTGTGTCATCATCGCAGATTTGAGAGAAACAACAAATGTTGGTACATTTAAGTGTCTTATATTGGCTGAAAACTTCAATTCTTGTTCATCTAACTGCATTGTCCAATTTACAGTAGCTATTACTGGGAAAAGAAATGCCATGCTATTGTTTAAGGAGAGCTCAAAACAACAAAACACTTTTTTCACCTCGACAGGTTTGATACATTCACATCTTAAGGTGAAATGTGTACATACACTCTGAAATCTTGCTCTGATTTGTAATCCCAAGGGTCCCAGAGATAACATAAACTGTCATTTTGTTAGATTAAATCCTTTTTCATATCCTAAATATGTCCATATAGCATGCACGATCGATTTTGCATTTCCACTTGTTCAACTTGCAAAGAAAGGAATCTGTGAAAATCTAACTCTGGACATTGTTTCAATCAATCAAATTACATTCATATTTATTCCTCAGAGATCCTAGAATGTAACTAGACTTCACTATATTGTTTGGAGTGTAGTATATCCTATAGGTCAACAAATTTGGTCAGAGAGCGACCCCTTCATGATTGACTGAAACTTTGTCAAATGAGCACCAATTGGGGTCAAACCAAGCTAGCCAATGAGCTGGGCTTTACAGAAACCCCATATCTGTCGCACAATTTTCTTTTCTCTTTTAGTGGTAAAGACTGACTTCAAAGATACCACATTCAAGTCCTCCATCCCCCACTTAGTCTGACTGCTGCTCTCTCTAACTCCACAACAACCCCTCCCCCCATCTATAGGTGTGAATACCCAGCCAGCCTACAAGTAGATGGTAAGTGCTTTACAGCTGTAAGGGGGAATAGAAGTTTTAGGCTTGGATAAAAACAAAAGAACATTGTCTGCATGTAGGGAAATCTTGTGCTGCGTGTCTTTTATTTTAACAGAAGCTATATCGGCAAAAACCTGAATGCGAGTAGCAAGGGATTCCATTGCTATAGCGAAGACAACAGGTGAAATAGGGCACCCCTGTCGGACGCCCTTGAACAGGTGGAATGACTGCGACATTTTCTGATTGGTTAGCACGGACGCCATAAATAATTCTTATCCAATTAATAAATTCCTTTCCAAACCCGAAATGCTCCAGAACCGACATCAAATACTTGAACTCAATCTAATCAAATGCCTTCTCTGCATCAAGAGCAGTTAACACTGCCTCAACTTTATGATCATGATACTGTCAAGGCTGTGGGTAACTAGTGAAAGGAGTCAGGCGCAGGAGAGTTGAGATGCGTGGACAAGGTATTTAATACAAGAAAACACCAGTATAAACACAATACTATGGTGCTGGAAAAATACCGGTACCACGAAATAAACGGGCGTAATAACAAAACCCGGTAACAAAATACCAGCCGTACAATAAAACAAACGCACACCCAAACTGGGGCGAAACCAGAGCGTTAAATAATTAACATGTAATGGGGGAATTGAAACCAGGTGTGTAAAAAACAAAGACAAAACCAATGGAAAATTAAAAGTCGATCGGTGACGTCGACAGCCGCTCGAACAAGGAGAGGGACCGACTCCGGCAGAAGTCGTGACAGATACATCACATTGAAAAGGCGTCTCAAATTGTAGTATATATGTCAGCCAGGGATAAAACCTGTCTGGTCAGGGTGTATGATGTCAGAAATATATTTTTTCAATCGGTTTGCATATATCTTTGTCAACACCTTATTTTCTATGGGGAGTAACGACACGGGTCGATAAGACGATATCTCCGTGGAATCTCTGTCTTTTTTCAAGATCAGTGCTATTGTATCCTCATACAGTGATTGCGGGAGTTTGGCATTTCCTTTGAATTGTTTAAGCATTCGCAACATAAGTGGAGCTAGACTGGCACAGTACTAGAATGCTATGACATATCCATCGGGCCCAGGGGCCTTGCTGTTTGGAAATTGTGCTATCGCTGTGTTAATGTCCTCTAAAGTTATCCCAGCAGCGAGTGCAGCAGCTGCCCCCTGTCTAGATTAGGAAGTTCACATTCAGCGAGAAAGTGTTCCATAGTTTGTGGACTAGTAGCATCGCATTTTGATTGACATAGCTCTGAGTAAAACAGCGCATAGCATTTATTAATATCCCGCTGATCTGTTACTATCCCTTCTCCTGTTCCCCTAACTCTCTTTCAATTTCTCTCAGCCAAGTATTGGTGCCTTTCTTCCTCTCTGATGTAAAATAAATAATGTAACCTCTAATCACAGTCTTTAGAGATTCCCAAAGGGTGGAGTCGTCAACATCACCCGTGTCGTTATCTCCGGGGAAAAAGGCAATCTGCTCCCTCAAATACTAACAAAAAGCCTCATCTTTCAAAAGGTATGCGCCAAGGTTGCCGACCTGTCGAGTTTCAGCACCATGGACAGAGGAGAGTGGTCCGTAATTAGAATAGGGTGATAGGTAACCGACGCAGCTGAAATTAGTTTGGAGTACAACATAAAATAGTAAATTCTGGAATATGATTTATGTACTGATGAAAAGAAAGAATAATCCCTATCTGTTGGGTGAGTCAGTCTCCAAATTTGAACAATGTTAAGGTTTGTCATCAATGTATTTAGACAGACACTGGCATTTGATTGTAGAAGTGACCTTGATAGCTGTTTATCTAAAAGAGGATCTAACGCACAATTAAAACACTTGTATCCAAGATATTTGGTATGGCCTTAAAAACCTTGTGACTAGGGGGCAGTATTTTCATTTTTGGAAAAATAACGTTCCCATACTAAACGGGATATTGGATGTTAGAATATGCTAGAATATGCATATAATTGACAGTTTAGGATAGAAAACTCTAAAGTTTCCAAAACTGTAAAAATATTGTCTGTGAGTATAACAGAACTGATATTGCAGGCGAAAGCCTGAGAAAAATCCAATCCGGAAGTGACTCATCTTTTGAAAGCTCTGCGTTCCAATGCATCCCTATTGAGCTGTGAATGGGCTATCAACCAGATTACTTTTCTCCGTATTCCGCAAGGTGTCTACAGCATTGTGAGGTAGTTTTACTCATTTATGTTGAAGAATACCCGTAAGCGGCTACATTGCGAAAGTGGTCACCTGATGGCTCTCAGAGTGATTCCCACGTAAATACAGAGGTAGCCATTATTCCAATTGGTCCTACTGAAAAACCAATTGTCCCGGTGGATATATTATTGAATAGATATTTGAAAAACACTTGAGGATTGATTATAAACAACATTTGCCATGTTTCTGTCGATATTATGGAGCTAATTTTGAATATTTTGTTTTTTTCGTGACTGCAATTTCCGGACGATTTCTCAGCCAAACGTGAAGAACAAACGGAGCTATTTCACCCACAAAAATAATATTTTTGGTAAAAAGGAACATTGGTTATCTAACTGAGAGTCTCGTGAGTGAAAACATCCGAAGCTCAAAGGTAAACGATTTAATTTGATTGCTTTAATGATTTCCGTGACCAAGTTACCTGCTGCTAGCTGGACAAAATGCTATGCTAGGTTATCGATAAACTTACACAAATGCTTGTCTAGCTTTGGCTGTAAAGCATATTTTGAAAAATTGAGATGACAGGGTGATTAACAAAAGGCTAAGCTGTGTCTCAATATATTTCACTTGTGATTTTCATGAATAGGAATATTTTCTAGGAATATTTATGTCCGTTGCGTTATGCTAATTAGTGTCAGTCGATGATTACGCTCCCGGACCCAGGATGGGGAGTCACTAGAGGTTAAATACCCTTTGAAAGCATAATGGATCATCGAAGTTGGGTCCATATAAATTGACCAAGGTTATTGGTTTTGAATTCAGTATACCAGCCACAATAATATACCGACTATTAGGATCTGAAATCGAAGTTGAGTAAACGAAAGGAATGTTTTTCCTTATCAGGATTCCTACCCCTCTCGCTTTTGCATCAAAGTTAGCCTGGTATATCTGACCGATCCAGCCGACTCGTAGCTTGGCCTTGTCACGAGTCCGACCGAGGGTGGTTCCCCTTCCCGGGCGGGTGGCGCTTGGCGGTCGACATCACCGGCCTATTAGCTGCCACTGATTGTCTTTCCTCCCCCTCCTTGTATGTTTATTGGTAGCACCTGTTTATGTTTAATTAGTTTGTCTTTATTAGACAGCCGCCTGGTTGTTGTGCGGGATTATTTCAGTGTAACCTTCGGCTCTGTTGTAGAGGTACGTGTTAGTGCCTGGTCGTGATTTTTTCCGTTGTGTTTTTTGATTCCCTGTGTTTGGGAACGTAACTATTGTGAGCACCCTGTGGTGCATTGGTGCTATTAAAGACGCACAGCATTTCACTCTCTGTCTCCTGCATTTGACTCCACACCCATGACACCCGGAGCATTACAGGCCTGAGCGGAGTGTTTAATATGTGTTTCTTGAAGAAGCACTATGTCAGTCACCAGTGATTTAAGAGGAGAAAAAACCTTAGCTTGTTTCACGACATGCCCTAAGCCATTACAGTTCCAGCTGACTATCTTTATTCCACCAGGTCTACTCTGTGCTCCGTCACTATGTGACATTTCTTAATTTAGAGCAAATTGTTGCTGTCATACAAAGCCCAAAAGAAAAACGTCCCGCTATGCGGGAGCTTGTCATGCCACCTGTATTAATAAATGTGAACATAAAACACAAACCCCAACCCCCCTCACGTCCTTTTATTGAGTGACTTCTCCAAACGAAGCCCTCCTTGCCTAACACACAAACCTTAGGGTGTCTAGACATACAGCTTGATCTAACTCGTCATCTATAGATGCTCCGTATATAAACTAATATTAAATAACACTTAACTCTCACGTTAGGGGGTGAGTGACGCTAAAAATGCTATGTAAGTCATAACATCTCAGTCATCATATAAGTCCCAATTTCTAAACTTCTGATCAAAAAGACATAGGCAGGAAATCCAAACACATTCTTGGCCTGTATTTAGCCATTTAGCCGGTTGACACAGCCGTTCAGTATCCTAAGCCAGGGAACTTCCTTGACAAGACCATATCGGCCTCTTTTGGGTTGTCAAACGTATGTGTTGATCCCTCGACTGTCACCTAAAACCGGGATGGGAAGAGGAATCCATATCGGATGTTGGCCACCCTGCATTTGTTGCGTAACTCATCATACTCTTTCCGTTGGTTCCTCACCACCAAAGTAAGATCTGGGTAGAAAGACACCCTGGCTCCGTTGTAGTTAACCTTTTGCGTGTAGGGGGCAGTATTTTCATTTTTGGCTAAAAAACATACCCATTTGAAATTGCCTATTTCTCAGCCCCAGAAACTAGAATATGCATATAATTGTCAGATTAGGATAGAAAACACTCCAAACTTTCCAAAACTAAAAAAAAAGAACTGATATTGCAGGCGAAAACCTGAGGAAATTCCAATCAGGAAGTGCCTCTTATTTTGAAACCTCTCTGTTCCCATGCATGCCTATCCTCCATTTAAAGGGATATCAACCAGAATCCCTTTTCGATGTTTTCCCTAAGGTGTCAACAGTCTTTAGACATAGTTTCAGGCTTTTATTTTGAAAAGTTTGTGTGAAAAATCACATTGCGTAAGTGGATAGGTGGGGGCTCTCAGAGTGAGTTTTGCGCTACAGAGTAAAGCGGGCATTGTTTCTCCCGGTGTTATTGAAAAACCTACACACCCGGTTGACATATTATCAAATATATATTTTAAAAACAACCTGAGGAATGATTATAAAAAACATTTGACATGTTTCTGTGGACATTATACATATTATTTGGAATTGTCGTCTGCGTTGTCGTGACCGCTCTTTCCTGTGGATTTCTGAACATAACTCGACAAACAAGCGGAGGTATTTTGGATATAAAAATAATCTTTATGGAACAAAAGGAACATCTGTTGTGTAACTGGGAGTCTCGTGAGTGAAAACATCCGAAGATCATCAAAGGTAAACAATTCATTTGATTGCTTTTCTGATGTTCCTGACATAGCTACTTAATGCTTAGGGTACATAATGTTTTGCAACGCTATCGATAAACTTACACAAACGCTTGGATTGCTTTCGCTGTAAGACCTAAAAAAAAGAATTCTGAACTGTTAGTCCTCAAGGTTTTGCCTGCTACATAAGTTATGTTATACTCAGACATGATTCAAACAGTTTTAGAAACGTCAGAGTGTTTTCTAACCACATCTACTAATAATGTGCATATCTTGTATTCTTGGCATGAGTAGCAGGAAGTTGAAATTGGGCACGCTATTTATCCAAAAGTGAAAATGCTGCCCCCTATACCTTAAGAAGTTAAAAGTACATGGAGAGCTAACATTAACGACATGCATGTCAATCTCTCATGGCTCAAAGTGGAAGAGACATCATCATTACTTGTTATCGTAAGAGGTATTGACAAGCTGAAGGTACTGAGCTGTCTGTTTAAAAAATACTAGCACACAGCTCAGACATCCATGCATACCCCACAAGACATGCCACGAAAGGTCACAGTCCCCATGTCCAGAACAGACTATGGGAGGCGCAAAGTACATCCGGTAACAGATGCAAGCAGTAGAATCAGATTTAAAAAGCAGGTATAAATACACATTATGGAACAGCAGGGACTGTGAAGTAACACAAACATAGGCACAGACACATGCATACACACATGATAACATACGCACTATACACACTTGTACACATGGATTTTGTGTTGTAGATATGTGGTAGTGGAGTATGGGTCTGAGGGCACACACTTAAGTGTGTTGTGAATTCTGTAATGAATGTATTGTAATGTTTTTCAAATTGTATAACTGCCTTAATTCTGCTGGACCCCAGGAAGAGTAGCTGCTGCCTTGACTAATGTGGATCCATAATAAATGCAAATTCGAAATTCTCTTGACCTCCAAAGTTAATTCACCTAAACTGCTGTGTTAATTATCCTAACCTGCAACATGAATTATCCTAACCTGCTATGTAAACAAACCAGCAGCATCACCACACCGACAGCCGATAATTTACCCTGACACTCACTTGGAGCCATTCAGTGCTGTTGTTTACGTATGTAACTCGTGGGATAAGCTGACAAGTGAAGAAATTCTGGAGATTTTTGTCAATTCGGACAATGATTCTGAGTATGACAGTGAGGAAAAATATTCTGACAGTGACAGTGAGGATCTGCCTTCTAACCATGTGGCCATGGAGAACCCAGAATCTGAAGACTGTTTGCTCACCAACGAATTCCCAGATCCCTGATGGAGGCCTGTGGTAGCTGTAAGGCCTCTAGCCATTTCACCCCTCCTGGCACTGCTGTTTGCTTTGATGAGTCCCTGTCTGGAGTGCAAAGCCCCTTGCCATTTCCCTCTGAGGCAGAGTACTTCAATCTGTTTCTGACAGAGGAGCTGGTGGGAGACAGTGCAGGAGACCAATAGCTATGCCTTGGTGTTACAGGAGGAGAGAGATCCACAGGGCCACCTGACGGGAGAGAGAAAGATAAAACCAGACTATGTTCTTGACTATAATTGCAAAATGGGGGCAGTGGATAAGGCGGACATGATAAACAGCTTTGTGGCATGCGCTCGTACAACCACCTAGTGATATAAGAAGATGTTTTTATCTGATCGACACTTCCTCAATGACCACATACAGTGAGCTCCAAAAGTTTTGGAACAGTGACAAAAAAAAATGTTGGGCTCTGTACTCCAGCACTTTGGATTTGAAATGATACAATGACTATGAGGTTAAAGTGCAGACTAACAGCTTTAATTTTTGTACATACTGTAGTCTCCCCATTTTAGGGGACCAAAAGTATTGCGACAAATTCACATAAAAGTAGTAAAAAGTTAAGTATTTGGTCACATATTCATAGCACGCAATAATGATTAGTGAAAATGTTACAATTGCCTAGCATTAATATTACTGCTTAGCATACAGTCGTGGCCAAAAGTTTTGAGAATGACACAAATATAATTTTTTACAAAGTCTGCTGCCTCAGTTTGCATGATGGCAATTTGCGTATACTCCAGAATGTTATGAAGAGTGATCAGATGAATTGCAATTAATTGCAAAGTCCCTCTTTGCCATGCAAATGAACTGAATGTCACATTCAATGTACGGAGGAGACATATATAAACACCTAGATAGTGAGAGGCGGGTGGACAAACAAAAACCCACATTCTGACAAACTTCAAGCATTGATTATGCAAGAATGGGCTGCCATCAGTCAGGATGTGGCCCAGAAGTTAATTGTCAGCATGCCTCAGTGGATTGCAGAGTGTCGTGGTAATTTCCTGTATTACTAAATGAGGAGAGTTTACAAACCACGCACCAGTCAGAGTTATACTTAAACTTCATCTTTAATTATATGAGCTTCTGCAATAGCATTTGACTTTCAACATTTCAGTATCTCTAATGAAAAGTTGATAGTGGTCAACATAATGGCAACTGAGATCTTTTATAGCAAAGATCCACCCCCTAGTCGACATGACAAACCACAGATAATAGGAACTGTTCACAAAGAAAGACTTTTACATGAGAGAGGAGTATCCCATAGCCAGATAGCATTCACTATAACGTATCATTCAGTTTGGTCTCTAAAACGAGATTCTAATCTCGTCTCAGGTACTTCATAGTACAAAAACATTACCTCACTATCTGGAATGCTCTTTAGGTTTTATTGGCCAAAGACATCGTAAATCTCCTCTGTCAGTGCGATCTCATAGAGGCCCATCCTCAGTGGAACACTGAACACACAATAGTCGACAGATTCTATTCTGTCGGATAAAACAACCATTCTACTGCAATACAAAGATGATAATATAATATTTCAAGCACTATAACATAATCTCGCAATTTTCAGCAGACTTTGTGAAAATTCATATTTGTGTCATTCTCAAAACTTTTGGCCACGACTGTACTATACTTTGAGATCTTTCGCTGAATGACATGCCTTAGTTCCACCAGACCTGTTCCCAGAAAAGGAAATTAACTAACACAGAAAGACAGTCAGACTGCAATTTTTATATAAACTCAATGACACATACTGTACACTCTGTTGTCCCTGAGGCAGTCCTTGTGCATTTCCGAACTTACTTGAAAAATGAACGAGCCATTGGATTTCTGTAAGGAGGCACTTTAGCGAGATGAGTCTCAAAACACTACTGATGGCTGTCAGGCCTTACTCTGGAAGTGGAGAGACTATGTCAGCGGATATCAAATGAGGCCGAGCAATTGTTTGGGGGGAAACAGCAAGGACATTGAAACTTTTTTCGGCTGCTTTATTTGTGGCTATGGTTTGCTGAACTCACAATGTGGACATGAAAGTGAATGACAGTTTCAGTCAAACCACTGTTCACAGTTATGGATTCGGGATATGCACTTAACATGATCTGTATCAAAATCCAATATTTATTTCCAAATTCTCCAGTGACGTCTCATAATGTTTTCCCTTTCACCGGCTTGTTTGGAAAACCAACACTTTTCTTCTATCTTTGATGGGGCTGCCGCCTTCTGCTATTTCTTTTGACATTATCTGGGATATAGGGGAAATGTGAGAAGTGAACATTTGAATTTATTATTTATTTTTGGCCTTGTCTCCTGCCGAGCCGCTCACTGAAGCATACCTTATCCCTACTCCTCATTCATGCCGAGTAGGGGGTTATTTGAGGGTTGATGATACACTGCCAGACTGGATACGTCACTCAGTCACTGGCTCTCTCGACAAGCCTCACTTCAAAGTTGTGGCGATCAGTGCCGTTTAAGATTAGGGAGGGCAATTTGTTTTAATGAGCATGGCCTTATTTCTACTACAGCATATTGGATGACTGTCATTCATATTCCATTTACCCAGCACAATGTAACATCGATAGGTATAGGCAACAACATGATACTCAAATGTGCACTATAACCATCATGAGGTTGCTACAACCTAGCCTACAAATGAATGTTTATAACGTAGGTGAATAGGTTGAGAGACAAATTCGAGTAATCAAGGTGATAGACTGATCTGGGGTGTAGTTATTAGTCCAAACAGTAAAACAAGAGTTTATAATGGACAAATTCAGGTGGATCCCTCCCCGTTTCATTCTGTTTGCTTCTGTTTAAAAAACATTTTGCAACAGAATCAACTGAATGAATACACTCTTGATCACCCACACACACAGTTCACTTTCATAGCAGTCACATACACAGCATCATCACTTTGCTCATTGTATAATTCCTCCTCTCATCTACGTGCTCTCCTCCTCTCACCTTTTCCCTTGCTTGTGGACTTCAGTACACAACACAACATCTGTATGTGGCGCAATAACCTCTCCAAGCCAAATCTTCATACCATAACCGCTAACAGCTACACAGCCTACGTCATTGCCACCATGTTAATGTTATAGTTAACAAACTGTACTGAACAAAAATACAAACGCAACAATGTAACAAGTTCAAAAATGTTACAGTTCATATAAGGAAATCAGTCAATTGAAATTATTCATTAGGCCCTAATCTATGGATTTCACAAGATTGGGCAGGGGCACAGCCATGGGTGGGCAAGGGAGAGCATAAGTCCACCCACTTGGGGGCTAGCACCACCCACTAGGGGGGCAGGCCCAGTCAATCAGTATGTGTTTTGCCCCAAAAAAGGGCTTTATTCCAGACAAATACTCCATCTGTCCGGGTGGCTTGTCTCAGACGATCCCACAGCTGAAGAAGCTGGATGTGGAGGTCCTGTGCTGGTGTGGTTACACGTGGTATGTGGTTGCGAGGCCAGTTGGCGTGTATCGCCAAATTCTCTAAAACGACATTAGTGGCGGCTTATGGTAGAGAAATGAACATACAATTATCTGGCAACAGCTCTAGTGGACATTCCTGTAGTCTGCATGCCAATTGCACACTCCCTTAAAACTTGAAACATCTGTGACATTGTGTTATGTAACATAATTGCACATTTTAGAGTGGCCTTTTATTATTCCCAGCACAAGGTGTAACTGTGTAATGATCATGCTGTTTAATCAGCTTCTTGATATGCCACACCTGTCAGGTCGATGGATTATCTTGGCAGAAGAGTAATGCTCACTAACAGAGATGTAAACAAATTTGTGCACAAAATTGGAAAGAAATTAGATTTTTGTGCATATGAAACATTTCTGGGATCTTTTATTTCAGCTCATGAAATATGGGACCAACACTTTACATGTTGTGTTTACATTTTTGTTCAGAATAGAATTCACATGTTAGTAAACCCACAATCGAATCAATGTGTATAATCACACGGTACAGTGTACAGCAAGCAGTTTAGTAGTTACACCCAGTGGGAATAAATGAATTAAACCAAAAGCTTCCCTTGGCTTGGAAGAGTTGTTGTGTTGGATAGCCTTAGCCAGCTAGGTAACATAAAAAGCATTCCATCTCTGTTTGCATCAGGTTGTTGAGTAGGCTAAATTAGCTGCATTTAGTAAGTTCCTTTGAATAAATGAATTAAACCAAAAGCTTCCCTTGGCTTGGAAGAGTTGTTGTGTTGGATAGCCTTAGCCAGCTAGGTAACATAAAAAGCATTTCATCTCTGTTTGCGTCAGGTTGTTGAGTAGGCTAAATTAGCTGCATTTTGTAAGTTCCTTTGAGGAACCTCCACTGCTTCAAAGGCAACAGACATAGTGGCTGTTCGAGTGGAACACTAGCTTCTGACACATCAGTATTCCTCACACACGCCGGCGCAGCTGCAGCAGAAAGACGCCACAGAACAATAAGCATGTCTCTAAAAGTGCTGTGGGGTCAACCCCCGTTAACGTGACACATTAAAGATGAATAGAAATGGAAACATAGAGCACCCCCCTCAACAATGTTCCCAGCTCGTTTCAGATGACGGGAACAATGATATTGTCCTGATTGTGTCTGCATTCGGAGGTGTCTCTTTGGGAGTGGATCCTGCTGTGTCTCTCTCTATTTTGTCAAGTCTATTTTCTGATATTCATAGCAGCCAAATCTGTCCAAGGAAATCAATCTTCTTCAATACATTCGTTATGTCTGATACTAAGATACACTCTAAAGTCTGGGTTACAAACAATCCAATTTGGGTTCTTTGGTAAATATTGGACAAAACACACAGTTTTATTTTGACCCAGCCAGTTGGGTTGCATGAATAACCCAACGTGTTGGGTTGTTGGAATTACCCAAACATGAGCTAATTTAAAGGTTCCGAACAGTCTGATTTCCATGTAAAATAGTATTTTTAGCCATAATATTTTGTCTTGATAAAAATTGATAAAAATTGCTTGAAATATTTTTATCTTATGTCAAACTACTGAAACTGAAAAGACTGACTGGGATGGTAGCTAGTAGGCTGAGTGGGCGGGGAGAGCACCATGACTTTGCTTCTGTCAAGCAAAGTGGACACAGTGAGCAAGTGAGATTATCTCAAGGAAATTTGCTGACACAAAGCAACTCAAAAAACATTGAAATTGTATGCAACATCCAATGTTGATGTAGCTAGTTCACCTTGGACAAGTTGAAACATTGAAATTGTATGCAACATCCAATGTTGATGAAGCAAGTTCACCTTGGACAAGTTGAAACATTGAAATTGTATGCAACATCCAATGTTGATGAAGCAAGTTCACCTTGGACAAGTTGAAACATTGAAATTGTATGCAACATCCAATGTTGATGAAGCTAGTTCACCTTGGACAAGTTGAAACTTTACAGGGTGAGATCTGGGTACACTTAATTGAATATACATATTGAGTGCCAGACAGTGTTCATACAGTGCATTCAGAAAATATTCAGACCACTTGACTTTTTCCACATTTTGTTACAGCCTTCTTCTAAAATGAATGATTTTTTCCCCCTCTTCAATCTACACGCAATACCCCATAATGACAAAGAAAAACAGGTTTCAGATTTTTTTTTCAACGTTATAAAATAAAAAAATTGAAATATCACATTTACAACTTTACTCAATATTTTGTTAAAGCACCTTTTACAGCAATTGCAGCCTTAAGTCATCTTGAGTCATCTAGCTTGGCACACCTGTATTTGGGGAGTTTCTCCCATTCTTTTCTGCAGACCCTCTCAAGCTATTTCAGGTTGGATGGGGAGCATCGCTGCACAGCTACTTTCAGGTCTCTCCAGAGGTGTTTGACTGGGTTCAAGTCCGGGCTCTGGCTGGGCTATTCAAGGACATTCAGAGACTTGTCCCGAAGCCACTCCTGTGTTGTCTTGGCTGTGTGCTTAGGGTCTTTGTCCTGTTGAAAGGTGAACCTTCACCACAGCCTGAGGTCCTGAGTGCTCTGGAGCAGGTTTTCATTACGGATCTCTCTGTACTTTGCTCCGTTCATCTTTGCCTCGACCCTGGCTAGTCTGCCAATCCCTGCTGCTGAACAACATCACCACAGCATGATGCTGCTGCCACCACCATGCTTCACAGTAGGGATGGTGCCAGGTTTCCTCCAGACATGACGCTTGGCATTCAGGCCAAAGAGTTCAATCTTGGTTCATCAGACCAGAGAATCTAGTTTCTCATGGTCTGAGAGTCTTTAGGTTTCTTTTGGAAAACTCCAAGCGGACTGTCATGTGCCTTTTACTGAGGAGAGGCTTCTGTCTGGCCAAAACCTTAAAGGCCTGATTGGTGGAGTGCTGCAGAGATGGTTGTCCTTCCTCCATTTCCACATAGGAACTCTGGAGCTCTGAGTGACCATCTGGTTCACCTCCCTGACCAAAGCCGGGCAGCTAGCTCTACGAAGAGTCTTGGTGGTTTCAAACTTCTTCCATTTACGAATGACTGAGGCCACGGTGTTCTTGGGGACCATCAGTGCTGCAGTCATTTTTTGGTACCCTTCCCCAGATCTGTGCCTCGACACAATCCTGTCTCGGAGCTCTACGGACAATTCCATTGGCCTCAAGGCTTGGTTTTCGCTCAGACATGCACTGTCAAATGTGGGACCTTAGAAAGACAGTTGTGTGCCTTTCCAAATCATGTTGTAGTAACATCTCAAGAATGATCAATGGAAACAGGATGCACCTGAGTTTAATTTAGAGGCTCATAGCAAAGGGTCTGAATACTTAAATAAATAAGGTATTTCTGTATTTTTTAAACAAAAATGTATAAACATTTCTAAACACCTGTTTTCACTTTGTCATTATGGGGTATTGGGTGTAGATTCATAACAAAATATATATTGTAATCCATTTTAGAATAAGGCTGTAACATTACAACATTTTGAAAAATTCGCACCAAATGGCGTCACAGGCACCAGGATTATTCAATTTCAGATGATCTTCCTCAACACTTAATCCCACCCATATTATCACTCCTTTCAATGGCACCCTGCTTCAAAGAGCAAAGCAAGTCACAGTTCTTGTCCCTAGTCGCATGTTAGAGAGCGCCCACTCCCTTGGGACCAAAGAAACGCAATAAATCATCACAAGTCCACTTCAAGTTACAGTACTTTCACCAACTCAACCTCCATACTGCTTCTCCAAATACATCTCCTTTTCGGCAGTCACCACCAGAATTGAATTAATACTGAATCTAGGCACATTCAATTTCCTCCTGTAGCACTTCCAACAGTTTTGTGTCCTCCTCTAATCCATATTCACTTCCCTCCTGTCTTCCATTTTACAGGCTATGTGTCCCCTACCTTCTCTCATCCGACGACACTACGATTTGACACACACACACAAAAATCTACCGTTTGGCATGTCTCTTGATGTAATGACATGACAACTGCGTCTGCCTTTTGAGCCACCATTCTTCTGCATTTATTCCATGCTGGTTTAAGACCTAGCTAGCCAGGTACTAGCTAACATCAGACACAGATGAAAGCAAAAACCTTTAATTAAGTATCTTTGCCTTAGATGAATAGAGTAAACCTCTAATTATATTGGCTGACCCGCTGCAGTCACATTTTGGCACCAGTAGACTAGCTGCTTAGCTATGTAAACCACACCCCTCTGTGCACACGCCTTCTATGATGTTGGTTACAAGGCGGTATTTATATAAATTAGGTAAGAAAATAATACTTCACCATTGGTGTATTAAAATGTGGCTTTTTGTGATGTCTCAAAAATCCCTTAATAATCCCGCTTCTGTCGCGCCAATTAAATCCAAGTGTTTGATTTGGGAGGGGACCAGTAATTTTCTGATCAAACTTTATCAATGTAGAAGCAACAGTAATTTACAAACATTGGTTGTCATACTTTGATCTGGTTTCATCCAAATATCAACCAAATTACATGAAAAACATGATTTTGGCTGTTCAGGACCTTTAAACATGTGCCAACTATACAACAGAACAGATGAACAGGAATTACATTTACATTCACGGGTGGCTAAAAATAACTATATGAAAGCCACGCCCCTACTAAGCTACACTGCCAGTCTTCTGATCTGACCCGCTGGGCCATATCTCAATAATCCAGCATCAACAACGCAACCCTGAAGTTTTTTCACAGGATGCTCTACTTCAGGTAGATTTTTTGGAATTGTTTTTAATATATTTTTTTTGCATACACATTGAGTGATTCATCTTAAGCTACACAAAGATAAATAACATACATTTTTCTAAATTCTTCCAATCATTTAGTTAGATTTTTTCCACCCGTTACTGAAATGGTAGTTCCATTATAAATGGCTTAGGTAGTGTCCTCATTATGAATGCTGGTTTCGGGTGAATAAAAATGCCCAATGTTGGCTATACACCAGCTGGAATCCAGTTGGAACTAAATGGTAACTTTATAAGTAAAATTGTGGGCTTCCTTTAGCTCTATAAAAATATTTTTGTGGTAATGGAAGACGTTTTAATTTACTATTTAACGTAAAGCAGTTAAATGTAGTCAAAGTTAAAATTTGAAAAATAAGTGATCTGATTACTTTGATAGACTACTATATCAACCTTATTACTTTGGATTGTGGGGCAGTTAGATCAGAAAAATGTCTGAACTGCAGTTGTTGCGTGTGATACCTTAAAGAAGAAGAAAGACAGGACAAAGTCATCTTCTGTTAGAAGATGGAAATAAAAGGCAGGACTATGTGGACAACACTCTTAGGAAAACAAAGCAAATTCATGCTGTGGGTTTCAGGTAAATTGATACACAAATTACTTAAATGTTCCGTGGAAATTAAGTTTGATTTTAGTTGAATGATGATGTAATGATTAGAAAAGGTTTTAGGGTTATTACTTGGGGAGAGAAATATGATGACAGCACTTTAAAAGTATTTTTGTGGTAGCTGAAGAGAAATATGTAGAACAGGTTCGTATGTAGACCTACTGATAGCTAAATGTAGTTATATCTAATAAATAAACTCTTTAGGCTAACAGTGATCACTGAAAAGTACATTTCCTGAATGAAATGTTGTGTGATTGCTAGCATGTTTTAAAGTATTTCTGGTTTTGAAATAACTTAATTAAAGTAGTGGTGATATCTGCAGTAGTAATGTTGGTGACTGGTTATAGTGGAAAAAGTAGGTAGATTAAAATATTGATTGGTTGGTTGATAGGATAGGATAGGATAGGATAGGATAGCCTGAGCATGTGAAAGTTGGTTTGGTGTCTCTAGCTTGAACAGTTTAATAGTAATTATTGGTGGGTATTATATTCTAATTCTAATGTGGAGACAAGAGCTAGACCAGAGCTAGTGTGAATCAGAACTAGCTAGCTATGCCCAGGACCAAAGCTGGACCAGAGCTAGTGCAGACCAAAGCAGCAGTTGTGGTAAGTAGTTATGGTCAATAGTTGTGTAGTTGGGGTCAGTAGTTGTGGTCAGTAGTACTGTGGTCATTAGGTGTGTGGTCAGTAGTTGTGGTAAGTAGTTGTGGAGTTGTGCTGAAGGTTGTTTTGGCCCTACAGTACGGACATGGTCAGTAGTTGTGGTCAGTAAATATGTGGTCAGTAGTTTTGTTCTAGTGGTCATTAGTTGTGTGGTTCAGTAGTTGTGTGGTTGTGGTCAGTATTTGTGGTCTGTAGTGGTCAGTAGTTCTGGTCAGTAGTTTCGGTAAGTAGTTGTATGGTTCAGTAGTTGTGTGGTTGTGGTCAGTAGTGGTCAGCAGTTCTGGTCAGTAGTTTTGTGGTTGTGGTCAGTAGTTGTGTGGTTGTGGTCAGTAGTTTTGGTAAGTAGTTGTGAGGTTCAGTAGTTGTGACCAGTATTTGGGGTCAGTAATTGTGGTTAGTTGTTGTGGCCAAAAGTTGTTGTGTTGCAGTTCATTTTTGCCCTACAGTATGGACATGGACAGTAGTTGTGTGTTCAGCAGTTCTGGTCAGTAGTTGTGTGGTTGTGGTCAGTAGTTGTGGTCATTTTGTAGTCAGTGGTGTCAGTAGATTTGGTAACTGGTTGTGTGGTTCATTACGTATTGTCAGTAGTTGTTTGGCTGCGGGTCAGTAGTGGTAAGTTGTTTTGGTCAGTAGTTTTGGTAAGTAGTTGTGTGGTTGTGGTCAGTAGTTTTTGTTTGGTCAGTAGCTGTGATCAGTCGTGATCAGTAGTTGTGGTTTAATAGTTATGGTAAGTAGTGTTTCAGTAGTAATGTGGTTGTGACCAGTAGTTGTGGTCATTGGTTTTTGTTTGTGGTCAGTAGCTGTGGTTAGTGGTTGTGGTCATTAGTTGTGTTGTTCAGTAGTTGTGTGGTCAGTAGTTGTGTGGTTGTGGTCAGTAGTTGTATTCAGTAGTTTTAGTCAGTGCCTAAACTACATTAGATAGGTACTTTGTATCACTCTAAACTCTGGTAAACAGCTGTAACTCAATTGGTAGAATATATTCATATTCATATTTTTAAATAGCAGACAAAGAGTAGACAAAGATTTCCTATGCTAAGATGATTTCATATTTTACTAAGTTTTAGTGTAACTTGTTTGGGAAGTGGTCAAAACAGCAGTTGTTTCTAAGAGTTCACAGAAGATGTTGTTGCGCTCACTAAAACCATTATGTTTGATTTGTAAGATATATATTGTTGTTCCAATGCCAGATTTGAATAGCAGAGAAGTAGACCAAGATGTCATACGCTCACACTTTTTGTTTAACTGATTGGGAAAGTGGTAAAAATGTGTTGTTTTAATGCGGTTAGTTAAACAGCTGTGTCGTTTGATCAGTATAACATATTTCTGTTCCGAATTCAGAAAAGCAGAGAAGGAGAGGAAGATTTCATTCACTAACAAGTTGTTGCAAAGTGGTCAAAGTAGCTGATTTGTGTCAAAAGTTGCATTGTTGTATTTACAGTGAATTGAGTGTTGGAGTGATGAAGTCACAATGAGGCCTTTGGAATGCTGATTAAATACCATGAAAGTGGGCGGAGGACAAAAAGCTTAATAGTTTAAAAAGTATAAAAATATTTCTAACCGATCTGCATGTTTTACAGTTTGAATGACATTTCTAGCTTAAATGGTGTAAAAAAGTAATAGCAATAAGTCTGAAGTATGTTGAATATTTAAAGTGGTGACTTTTTCTTCACAAGCCCCATTAATTACATATCACTTTGCAAACTAGCATAATGTGACTTGTAGTTAGGGTAAAAGAAAAGACAGCACATTGGGATTTACAGTGTATATTATTTTCAGAAGGTTTGGCCTATTAGGGGTGTGGCCCTCAGATAATTATTTTTAGCCACCCGTGAGTGTCAATGTCATTCCTGTTCATTATGTTAAATTGGTACACTACAAAGTACAATTATATTTGAGTATTTTTGCACAAACAGTGCCTTTAGAAAGGTATTCACACCTCTTGACTTTTTCCCAATTGTATTATGTTACAGCCTGAATATAAAATGGTTTACATTGAGATTGTGTGTCACTGGCCTACACACAATACTCCACAATGTCAAAGTGGAATTATGTTTTTTTTATTTTTTTGCAAATGAATTAAAAATGAAAATCTGAAATCTATTGAGTCAAGTATTTAACCCCTTTGTTATATTTATTTTATTTAACCTTTCATTAACTAGGCAAGTCAGTTAAGAACAAATTCATAGCTTGTCTGACCGCGACTCAATTTTGCTCCTCCCCTCCTATCGGCAGAAACTCAAACAGGATGTACCCGTAACAAGGACTATTCAATGCTGGTCTGACCAATCGGAATCCACGCTTCAAGATTGTTTTGATCACGCCGACTGAGATATGTTCTTCAGACAATAATATCGATGTATATACCGAGACAGTCACTGAGTTTATCAAGAAGTGTATAGGAGATGTTGTACCCACTGTGACTATTAAAACCTACCCTAACCAGAAACCATGGATAGATGGCAGCATTCGAGCAAAACTAAAAAGCGTGAACTACCGCATTTAACCATGGAAAGATGATCGAGAATATGGCCGAATGCAAACAGTGTAGTTAATTCCTCCGCAAGGCAATCAAACAAGAAAAAAAAGTGGAGTCGCAATTCAAAGGCTCAGACATGAGACATATGTGGCAGGGTCTACAGACAATCACGGACTACAAAAGGTAAACCAGCCACGTCACAGACACCGGCGTCTTGCTTCCAGACAAACTAAACACCTTCGTTGCCTGCTTTGAGGATAATACAGTGCCACCGACGCGACCAAGGACCCTGGGCGGACGTTTAAACGTGTTAACCCTTGCAAGGCTGTCGACCCAGACATCATCCCTAGCCGTGTCCTCAGCTGGTCTGTTTATGGACATATTCAGTCTCTCCCTATCCCAGTCTGCTGTCCCCACATGCTTCAAGATGGCCACCATTGTTCTTGTACCCAAGAAGGCAAAGGTAACTGAACTAAATGACTATCACCCCATAGCACTCACTTCTGTCATCACACAGCACACTGCCCTATCCCATCTGGACAGGAGGAATACCTATGTAAGCATGCTGTTTATTGAATATAGCTTAGCATTCAACCCCATAGTACCCTCCAAGCTCATCTTTAAGCTTGAGGCCCTGGGTTTCAACCCCGCCCTGTTCAATTGGGTCCTGGACTTCGTGACAGGCCACCCCCAGGTGGTCAAAGTAGGAAACAAGACGTCCACTTCTCCGATCCTCACCACAGGGGCCCTAGAAGGGTACATGCTCAGCCATCAGCTGTATTCCCTGTTCACCCATGACTGCGTGGCCAGGCACGCCTCCAACTCAATCATCAAGTTTGCAGATGACACAACAGTAGTGGGCTTAATTACCAACAATGAAGAGACAGCCTCTCATTCAACATCAACAAAACAAAGGAAATGATCGTGGACTTCAGGAAACAGCAGAGGGAGGACCCCCCCACATCGACGGGACAGTAGTGGAGAAGGCGGAAAGTTTTAAGTTCCTCGGCGTACACATCACATACAACCTGAAATGGTCCACCCACAAAGAAATGTGGCTTTTCACCTAAAACCCTCAAACTTTTACAGATGCACAATTGAGAGCATCTTCAGAGGGTGGTGGAGTCTGCACAATGCATCACCGGGGGCAAACTACCTGCCCTCCAGGACAACTACAACACCCAATGTGACAGGAAGGCCAAAAAGATCATCAAGGACAACAACCACACGAACCACTGCTTGTTCAGCCCGCTACCATCCAGAAGGCGAGGTCAGTACAGGTGCATCAAAGCTGGGACAGAGAGACTGAAAAAACAGCTTCTATCTCAAGGCCATCAGACTGTTAAACAGCCATCACCAACACAGAGAGGCTTCTGCCTACATACAGACTTGAAATTATTGGCCACTTTAATAAATGGATCACTAGACACTTCAGTAATTCCACTTGAACTTTTATGGCTGCAGGGGCAGTATTGAGTAGCTTGGATGAAAATGTGCCTAGATGTCAACAGTCAATAGAACTTTGTCTGATGACTCTAATGTGAAGGGGGGTCGAATGAGACAGGAAAGAGTCACGACTGCCACAAGTTGACCATGCTTTCACCAAGCGCGTTCACAGGGGAAGGACCTGCGTTCCACCGGTCATCTGAAGTCATTCTAATTCTCCGATTAACTTTAAAATGATATACTGTAAAAGACATGTATGTTCTATTTTCACTGGTAGTTGTCATATTGATCCCATGCAGCCATAACAAGTAATGTTTACATGTCTTGCATCATTCATCTCATATGTATATTCTGTATTGTTTTCCCTCTATTGCATCTTGTCTGTGTCGCTCTGTCATTCTCATCCATATATTTATATGTATATATTCTTATTCCATTCCTTTACTTAGATTTGTGTGTATTAGTTAGTTGTGGAATTGTTTGATCACATGTTAGAGATTGCTGCACTGTCAGCACTAGAAGCAAAAGCATTTCTCTACACTTGCAATTACATCTGCTAACCATGTGTATGTGACCAATACAATTTGATTTGATTTGAACCCACACTGCCTTCAAACCAAGACATGCTGCCTGCTAGTTGTCTATAGGCTATGTATCAACTTGTCAATTTCAAATAATTTTCTAACAGTTTGAATTGAGTTGTGTTCTGCCTCCTTATTAATTCACATAGAAGTAGCCCACTTCACTGTTGCGGACAAACTTACCTCTTTGAAGAGAGCCCAAGCACTTCCCCTGTGTTTTCGCAGATCAAGTATGCAGACATTTGTACAGGCTTGCACAAACTTTTTCCCCTTGGCACATTTTCTGGCTTGCACCTGCATTGCCGTCATTGTTGTTTTCCTTACAAATAATAACTTTGCAACATGTGTGTATTCCTATCAATGTAAGTGCCTATTTTCTGTATATACTGTTGTCATTTGTACTGTAGCATACAATATCTGACTAGCTAACATTAGCCAGCTAGCTAGTGTTAGGAGAATGAATTTGTAATTTGTGTTTAATGTTTTAGGGACTACTGAGAAAACCAGTAAACCAGGCTGTCGTCTTGTGAAACAGTGGATGTAAAGAATCTAGCTAGCTAAAGCATTTACAGCAAATTGAATGTGCAATTGTGTAAGCTTGCCTTGCAATGCAGCTGAAGTAACATAGCTAGCTAACTATTTACTTGCTTATTGTGTAGTGGAGGATAAAAATAACGGTATGCCTATGGATGTGTAGCTAGCTACAGTATGTAGCCGATCTGTGAATGGACACTAAAACGTTAGGTTCTGAACTAATATTCATACCAATCTATGTACCTCAGCTATTAAAGTTGTTCTATCAACAAACTTGATTGAGTAGAATATAATCATTTTATTGTGCCAAGGACGCAAGTCCTATATACATGTTCTGTAGTTATTACCACGCATGAGATCCCCACATTGTAGCCTCTACATTGAATATATTCAATGATCATCTACTCTTCCTTGGCAAATAAAGGTGCGGTTCAGGTATGAATCTCTGAGATATTATTTTTCAGTCATATCAAACTCCATTATTTGAGTGATGCTGTGTCTGCATGTATGTATTAAAATTATACACTTCAACAGTGTTTGCCACTCCTGCTCCTGGGACATCAATGATTACACATTGTAACTATGCAATAGACTAGAAACATGAGTGATTTGTAATTCATATATACAGATGAAAAAAAGATGCATATCTAACTCCCTTCATCTGCATTAATCTGAGGACACAGGGTAGGATTTCAATGAGATACTTAATTTCAACCAGTGGAGAATGTGAAACACTTTATTGAAAGAAGTTCATTATCCCGGTGTTATAAATACATAAATGCATTATAATTATGATAATTGTAATATTATAAATACAAGTTCAATCTGTACTTCAATGCACTTATGGTGTGCATTATAAAATGAAAAAGAAAGACATGGTGTGAAAGGCAGAAAGGGAAAGAGGTAAGAACAGCGGCAGACAACATATGATTCATGAATTACAGTGATACCCTAATATTCTCTTAGTTCATCACAATTGTGGTGTCTCCTAACCAGCCTTGGGCCCCCAGTTGGCCCGAACGTTATCTTAAGAGCAGGTGAGGTGGCGATGACGGGACTGGCCTCCTCTCTCACATCAAAACATACCAGCAAACGAGTGACAAATGGATAGAGAGCATGATTAAGCCTTGTTTTTTTTTATTCCAACACTGTCAGTCATCTTACATCAGGAGGTGAAATGCAAAACTGACCTTGGATCTTTAACTCTGGGACTGCTACACTTTTGTCTGTACTTCAATGTAAAGCATCTCTTTAATAATATATCCTGTTGACCCGACCATGTGACATCTCACCTATGATCATGCTGTGCCCTCTGTCAGCCAGTTCAGATGCTGGAGGGGTTCACTAAAACAGTTGATATAAACTTGAGGATTTAGGGAGAAGGGGGAGATGGATGAAGTGAAGAAGAGAGACTGTTATTGTGTGTGTGATCTCACCTGGTGTCCACACTAAGTGGCTACAGAGTACTTTATGCTGAAAAACAGACACATGAGGACAAACAATAGAAGATAATGTCAATAGAAGATACTGTATGTGACGCATGCACCTATCGGAGTGTACCTGAAACATTCTACATATAGAGAGCTACAGTGGGGCAAAAAATATTTAGTCAGCCACCAATTGTGCAAGTTCTCCCACTTAAAAAGATGAGAGAGGCCTGTAATTTTCATCATAGGTACACTTCAACTATGACAGACAAGATGAGAAAAAAAATCCAGAAAATCACGTTGTAGGATTTTTAATGAACTTATTTGCAAATTATGGTGGAAAATAAGTATTTGGTCACCTAGAAACAAGCAAGATTTCTGGCTCTCACAGACCTGTAACTTCTTCTTTAAGAGGCTCCTCTGTCCTCCACTCGTTACCTGCTCCTATCACAGACCAGATTTGCCCTAAATGGTATAGTTGTTGTGCTTTCTCAATGGACACCCGGGTGTTTTCATAAATTCGCTCTGGCTATCTATAGGCTGGACAATAGAACAAGTCAAAATTACCCCCAAGGCTGAAAAATGGCTTTCAGAACGTTGGCTAAACTGGAACACTAGTGTGAGCCCATAGCAAATTAATGGAATCGAACATTCGCATAGCCTGTTTTGACTAGAGTGATGCTTAGAATTCCATGAAAAATGTATCCCTTTTTATTTTACAACTACAATCTGTTTGTTGGACGAAACTAGAAAAAAATAACTTTTAAACTTATGCACCTCGATGGTGTCAACTGTGCTTATGTCTGCGTAATGAAAAAGTAGGGAAAAATATAAACTGCTGACAATTTCTGGTCTAGTGATCGATGACAAACAAGTTCGCTGCCCAGACTTACATAATTACAAAGAGGAGATTCTCCTGATTAAATGTTGCCCGTGTAAAAATTTTGATTCCGTCCCTACCTGGGCTCGAACCAGGGACCCTCTGCACACAGACAACAGCCACCCTCGAAGCATCTTTATCCATCGCTCCACAAAAGCCACGGCCCTTACAGAGCAAGGGGAATAACTTCTTCAGGGTCTCAGAGCAGTTGACGTCACCGATTGAAACGCTATTAGCGCGCACCCTGCTAACTAGCTGGCCATTTCACACTGGTTATACCTGACTTGAAAAAAAATATATATACACAGTGAGATATTTGGCGAAATACAGTGGCATGCCTCTCTCCACATAGGAAAACAATGGGGGGAGCTCAGTGTTCCAAGAGCAAAAAGTATTTTGGGGCTAGCATTTGATGACAACTGAGCTAGCTGCACAGGCTTGGATAATTAGAAAGTGTATATTCTCATGATTAAAAAATCCAAAATACACACATTGCGAGATTTTTGGCAAAATAGACAGACATGCCTACAGTGGTGGCCAAAAGTTTCGAGAATGACACAAATATTAATTTCCACAAAGTTTGCTGCTTCTGTGTCTTTAGATATTTTTGTCAGATGGTACTATGGAATACTGAAGTATGATTACAAGCATTTCATATTTGTCAAAGGCTTTTATTGACAATTACATGAAGTTGATGCAAAGAGTCAGTATTTGCAGTGTTGACCCTTCTTTTTCAAGACCTCTGCAATCTGCCCTGGTAAGCTGTCAATTAACTTCTGGGCCAAATCCTGACTGATGGCAGCCCATTTATTTGTCAGAATTTGTGGGGTTTTGTTTGTCCACCTGCCTCTTGAGGATTGACCACAAATTCTCAATGGGATTAAGGTCTGGGGAATTTCCTGGCCATGGACCCAAAATATCAATGTTTTGTTCCCCGAGCCACTTAGTTATCACTTTTGCCTTATGGCAAGGTGCTCCATAATGCTGGAAAAGGCCTTGTTTGTCACCAAACTGTTCCTGGATGGTTGGGAGAAGTTGCTCTCAGAGGATGTGTTGGTACCATTCTTTTTTCATGGCTGTGTTCTTAGGTAAAATTGTGAGTGAGCCCACTCCCTTGGCTAAAAACGTAAAACACATAGTTACATTCCAGCTGTGGGTCCAGTATTCTAATGGTTGCTGCGCTTAGACCGAGCGAGCTACGGTCAAGCGGGATATCTCGTTGAACTCGGCACGGCCTAGGGATTATGGTAATGACATTGCCTGCTCTCTGTGTCTTTAAGCACCGCATTTTGTCACTCCATCCTTCCTGTGTGTGTGTGAGGGAGCTTTCCTTTGAGATCTGTTGGGAGAAATGACTGATTTACAGTTCAGGAGGGTTACCTAGTCACACATATGAAGTTTTGGAGAGATGTGACTTTTCTAACCCTTCAAAACAGTCGGTGTGACCCAATTAAAGGCACTTCCGGTTGGCACAGGAAGCTATAGGTAAACACATGTCTTGACTGAGGTAGCCTCTTACAGAATCCTGAGATTTAAGTCTTTAAGTTAAGAATTGACTGATCTACACAGGGTTGAATGCAGTCATTTTCATAATGACAGGTTATGTGTTTCAAAACACCTTTAGGGTGATTTTTAACCACTTCCGGTTGCTTCAGGAAGCTTAGAATTGACACAGGTATACCTCATAGTGGTCTGATGGACTGTCATAGAAGACAGGTTCATAAGGCATTCATAACCCACATAGGCTTCAGGTTGACTTTAGAGGAGCAGGCAATGTATTCCTATGGGGAGAGATGTCATTGTAATCTGTGAGATCAAAAAACCCTGTTTTACTGTTAAGGGTTAATGCCACACAGTCAAGGTTAGGCTTGCACAGATCAGGAGGACCTTAGGAACGTACCTGAGGTCGAATTGTGCATCTCACCATAACGGTTCTCTTACTGTCACCCAAAAGCAAATGAAGTTGTGGGGCAGGCTTCATTTTGGGCCTACTTTTCTAATGGTTGCTGCGCTTCGGCCGAGCGAGCTACGGTCAAGCGGGATATCTCGTTGAACTCGGCACAGCCTAAGGATTATGGTAATGCCATTGCCTGCTCTCTGTGTCTTTAAGCAAAAAAATCGCCTAGTTAAAAACTTTTCTGCTGATATCACTGCAGTTTTTCTAAATAGCTAATGCAAAATAATGAGCTTGCACTTTAACGAGGGTGTTTTGGGGAAGAGATAAGTAAATTGTTTAATCCGTCTGACTCTCCTTATCAAATGGAGTACCTCGCTTTTCCGGGGAGGTACGCACCTGTCATGTTGTGCTCGATAGGGCTGCTGTTGTCATGGAGACAGGAACAGTGACTCTGAACATTTGTCTTTTCTATTTCCTGAACTCTGGTAGGAGATGTCTGGGCTGCTCTAGGTGTAACTTGATTATCTTTCGGTGGAAGAAGATGTACAACTGAGAAACCTCATTCCGCATAGGGAATAATGCCATAGTCAGCACCTGTTGACATAATGTGTCATATAGGATAAACTTATTTTGCCATACAAATTACTTGTGTCACGATCGTCGTTGGAAGCATACTCGAACCAAAGCGAAGCGTAATCTGTGTTCCACATATTTATTGAAGTGGGACTTTGAACAATACAAAATAAAAAAACAATGAAACGTGATGTAAATGAAGTGCTCAAAGGCATCAACACAAAAACAAGATCCCACAAAACACAGTAGGGAAATGACTGCCTAAATATGATCCCCAATCAGAAAAAACGATAAACAGCTGCCTCTGATTGGGAACCATACCAGGCCAACATAGAACATCCTAGATAGGAACCCCCCCCCCAGTCACACCCCGAACTAACCAAAATAGAGAATGAAAAGGCTCTCTATGGTCAGGGCGTGACAACTAGGCTATACCCTGACCGACCTGAAAAGAAAGACACAGACATGAAATGTGAAGCTGAAAGATGTTTCAGAAATTCAATCAATCACACACCCTTTAACACTGTAGTCGTTGTCTTTATTTAGTCAAGATGTCATGTCAAATATTCAGTATATATACGTCTATAGGACATACAGTGGGGAGAACAAGTATTTGATACACTGCCAATTTTCCAGGTTTTCCTGCTAACAGAGCATGTAGAGGTCTGTAATTTTTATCATAGGTACACTTCAACTGTGAGAGACGGAATCTAAAACAAAAATTCTGAAAATCACATTGTATGATTTTTAAGTAATTCATTTTCATTTTATTGCATGACATAAGTATTTGATACATCAGAAAAGCAGAACTTAATATTTGGTACAGAAACCTTTATTTGCAATTACATAGATCATACGTTTCCTGTAGTTCTTGACCAGGTTTGCACACACTGCAGCAGGGATTTTGGCCCACTCCTCCTTACAGACCTTCTCCAGATCCTTCAGGTTCCGGGGCTGTCGCTGGGCAATACGGACTTTCAGCTCCCTCCAAAGATGTTCTATTGGGTTCAGGTCTGGAGACTGGCTAGGCCACTCCAGGACCTTGAGATGCTTCTTACGGAGCCACTCCTTAGTTGCCCTGGCTGTGTGTTTTGCGTCGTTGTCATGCTGGAAGACCCAGCCACGACCCATCTTCAATGTTCTTACTGAGGGAAGGAGGTTGTTGGCCAAGATCTCGTGATAGATGGCCCCATCCATCCTCCCCTCAATACGGTGCAGTCGTCCTGTCCCCTTTGCAGAAAAGCATCCCCAAAGAATGATGTTTCCACCTCCATGCTTCACGGTTGGGATGGTGATCTTGGGGTTGTACTCATCCTTCTTCCCCCGAACACGGCGGGTGGAGTTTAGACCAAAAAGCTCTATTTTTGTCTCATCAGACCGCTGCTTGCCTATTGTCCTATAGCCCATTCCAGCCTTGTGCAGGTCTACAATTTTACCCCTGATGTCCTTACACAGCTCCCTGGTCTTGGCCATTGTGGAGAGGTTGGAGTCTGTTTGATTGAGTGCGTGGAGAGGTGTCTTTTATACAGGTAACGAGTTCAAACAGGTGCAGTTAATACAGGTAATGAATGGAGAACAGGAGGGCTTCTTAAAGAAAAACGAACAGGTCTGTGAGACCCGGAATTCTTACTGATTGGTAGGTTATCAAATACTTATGTCATGCAATAAAATGCAAATTAATTACTTAAAAATCATACAATGTGATTTTCTGGATTTTTGTTTTAGATTCCGTCTCTCACAGTTGAAGTGTTCCTATGATAAAAATGACAGATTTCTACATGCGTTGTAAGTAGGAAAACCTGCAAAATCAGCAGTGTATCAAATACTTGTTCTCCCCACTTTATATATATGACATATACAATTAGATTTCTTTACAATAGAGAAACAACATAGCGATGACACACTATTTTGTTTTCTAAGTAGAAGCGTTGTTTAGATAGTGCCATATAGATCATGTATATATTATTTTATACACTTTTAAATCAATCTCCCACTCCAGTCTTTATGTCCGTCTGCATTGTTTCACATTATTCACATAGACTGTGTGTGTATTCTTAATAATTCAAGGTCTTAAATGTATCAATAAATTCCTCTCTGCAGTCCACACTGCTGTGGCTCTTTTACAGAAACGGGGGCCATCTGTGATTGGTCCAATTTTTTAGGCAGGTGGTCCCACTCCCCTCATGATGTCGATGCAGGTGGGCAGAATCTTTCCCTACAGGTGTCATGTTACTGATGATTTGTCACCAGATATTGTTTATGTTTTTACCATTGTGGCCAGATGGAGGATTAGAGTGCAAACTAGTGGCCACGTCAGGGCCACACAACTGTAGCATTGTAGCTATGCCTAACACTTTTTCCTAACCTTAACCCCATTCTCCTAACATGCTACATTAATTCACCAAACCTGCTGTGTTAATTCTAACCTACCACGTTAATTCACCTAACCTGCAACCAGAGATGGGCAGTATTTCTGTAACATGTATTTGAAATGTGTATTTCAATTACTTCTGAGTATTTTGTGTAATTTGTATTACACTGGGCTGAACTGCACTCCAATGTATGTTTTAACAAGATACTGTTGAGAGCTATAATTTGTATTTTCAAATGACAAAATACTTTTTTCTATACAATTCTTTTTATAGCGGTTCACAATTTTGTGGCCCCCTTTCACCCTGCGTTGGTATCAAAATTCTGATGGCAATATGGTGTGTTAAGAACATCTGATAAATTAACAAAATATAATTGTATATGTACAAATAAACAATTGAAAAGCATGCTGAGTATTACTCTAATGAGCTTCGCCAAGAAACAAGGCCAATAGTAATACCTAGTGTGCTTTGGTATGTTTATTTTCACATATACATTTATATTTTGGTCATTTAGCAGACATTCTTATCCTGAGTGACTTACAGTCAGTGCATTCAACTCATATTGATAAACAACAGCGTATCACAGTCATAGCAAGTCAAATGTTTCTGTAACCGTTACTGAGAATGTTGTTGCTGTTCGGTCCGGCAACTTGCAAATGTATTTCTGTATTTTAAAATACAAAATACATTTATTTTAATTAAATACATTTCAAAATACAAGTATTTTGTATTTTATTTTCATACGTTGTTCTTTATGGTATTTTGAAATTGTATTTTGTAGTTTATTTTCATACGTTGTTCTTTATGGTATTTTGAAATTGTATTTTGTCATATTTGCACATCCCTGCCCCAACATGAATTATCCTAACCTGCTATGTAAACAAACCATCTGTGGCGACAAATCATCAATATCACCACACCTGTCGGCAAGATCTAGTCCACTCAGCTGGCAGAAGTTTTGGCATAATCAATTCCAGCACCTCTGCTCACCACTGCTGTCAGGAAGCAGTTTGCCCCTCCATCCATCAGGGGTGGGGGGGCGTATTGTTCCCCGAGCCCCTGGGCCTCCCTTTGGCCTCCTGCCTGAGGACCCCTGCTCCCGGGACAGCTGTATAGCAATCTGGGTGTATACCGCATGTTCTTTCCCTCGGACTCCAGCACGGTCACAGCAATAATAGTGTTCCTGCTGTTCAACCTGGGAACACCTGATCTGGATGCTGCTGTCCCGGAGTGTTGGAACGAGCCCCCTGGCCCTACTGGAGTTTCAGAGGAGCCATGGTGCATGTGGCTAGGGCTTGTCCCTAACCCCAGTACAGTCTTAACGCTGCAGGGACGCACATGACTGGATCTGGCCTCAGATTCTAGTACAGTTTCAGAGGAAGAGGTGGTTGAGGGACGGGGGGTGTGGCTGCTGCCATTGGCAGGTCCTTGGGGCTTGTGACCTGGCCCAGCGAGACCCCCTCCCTGCGAGACCCCCTGCCTGGTCTCATCCATGTGACCCTCCTCACGGCCGTGTCCCTGGAGAGAGGGGATGATGGGGACCGATCGTGTGCGGTGAGAGGGAGGAGCAGGTTTTAGTCCTCTGTCCAGACGGGTGTAGGGCACCTCCCTCCAATCTTTCTTCCACGCTGAACGAGACAGGGTTTGCATATTCTGGAACCTGCTGCGCTGGCGGTCATCACCACCATCCCTCCCAGTGTCAAACCTGAAGAGATGCAGAGAATAGAAAAGGGAAAAAAAGAGAGGATAGATGACCTTTTGCTCCCAAACCATTATTGCATGATTTCTCATTTTCACACGACAAAGCGGAGAGGAAAAGAGAGAAAATAGGAAAAGAAATCCATCACATACAATTCAAGCCCCCAAAAATATGTTTATTCTCTGAAGTACTGGGATTGCATAAACTTTGTGTAATTATTTATAATCCACCCTTACAGAAATGAATATGTTGCTGCAAACTTCCCTCAAGTTTGTAAATTTGCTGCAAACTAAATAGTGTGCCACAAAATGTTGCCAGAAGTTTGCAAACATTTGCCACTAATGGTGAATCTGCGGCAAACTTTTGAAAACAATAATATTTATTGTCACTTGTGGCAAAAGTTTACCAGAAGCAGGTTCCCATGAGTTCACACATGAGTTCCAAGACCAGTAACAGTTGATGACCAATCAGGTGGATTAGAAACATCTGTTGGAAACTACCTACCAAAGTTGTCCAGTAAGGGTCTAACTTATTAATTACCTTTAGCATTTTATTATCTAAATGATGCCTACTTAGCAATGTCATGTTTTATGGGATAGAGTGAAACACTGACATTTTCATTCTGTCAGTGCCACTGACTGACTGGGTAGCGCTTAGCTTTCATATTTTTGCAGAATTCATGTGATAGGTGGCTAGCTAGCTAATGATTTGCCTAAACAATTATATTTTTAGGTGAATACGTTCCTGTCTTAATACCAATATGCATGACAGTATGCTAGTGTCACAGTTCAGTAACATGTTAGCTAGCACAACAGCTAAGGTAGCTAGCTAGCTAGCAAAAATATGTGTTGATTTGACATCAGAGTAAAACTCAACTTTTAAAGATGGATACCCTTCCCCTACCCTTGGTGTTGGAAGAGGCTGTATTAGGAGAAGGATGCATCAATACCCTGGAAATCTATTTGTGGTGCAATCGTTCATAACACTTTGAGTGATAAAGGGGCGGCAGGTAGCCTAGTGGTTAGAGTGTTGGACCAGTAACCGAAAGTTGCTAGATCGGACAAGGCAGTTAACCTACTGTTCCTAGGCTGTCATTATAAATAAGAATTTGTTCTTAACTGACTTGCCTAGTTAAATAAAACATAAATTAGTGTATCGTCTTTACCCTCCTGTTGTGTTCCTGTCAAATTGGACCGATTTACAAGTTTTCTCTATGAAAAATGTAGTTTATTTAATCTGATTGTCATAAGGTTCCATGACTTTGTCCACACAGAGCATCTGAACGCACAAAAAACATTTAGATGATTTTCATAACATTTTGGGTGTGTTATTTAGCTTTTGTACACCTGTGGTGTTCCCGGTCAAAAATGACAGGTCATTAGAAATGAATGGGTGAGACTACAATTAGTGTATAAAATTGAGTTCAGGCACATGCCCATTCATCAGAATGACACACTTCCTCTCCCAGACCCCACATGCATGTGTGTTTGAGCACACACACACATAAACATCACTCCCCTTCTTGGCTTCCATGGCAACCTTTCCTCAATAGAATCTTTCCCCTACGGGAACCACACCTGTTGGCATTCTCACAAACAATCTCAGAATTGTTTCAATAACATATATACCTGTTCTTGCAGCTCTGGAATATGAAGCTATTTTGAGGCCTTGCTCACAGTTCATTATGTGGCAGCACAATGACCAAACGATATACTGTATGTGAGGCTCTTGATCATATCTTTGATCATGACAATGGTGAGGAGGAGAGAGGCCAGGCAACTGACAGTGAAGATGCATTGGAGGAGGAAGTGTCAGAAGTTGAAGACAACACAGAATATGATCCAGACCAAGAGACAACCGATGTGGAACATTCCAGTGATGAGGAAGAGGGCCCTGCTGAGGTTGTTGCTACATTCCGGTCAAAGAATGGGAATTTGTCCTGGTCTTCATCCCCACCAAGAGGATGACCCCAGGGCCAACGACACAAAGTAGTCTGTGATAAATAGCACATTATGTTTCATCTGAGCATTTGTTATAGTCAAAGTAATCCATATATTATGCTTTTTTTTTACTCAAAAACGAGTTGTATGAGCTCAGGTTAATGAGGCCTACAGGCTATAAATAGCAAATAGAAGTTCAAAACTTGCAATGTTCACAAGAACTTAAGTTGATAAAAAGATCTAATGCAACATTAGGTGAAAATACATGTATTTATAGCTATAATGGGGCGGTCCTTTTGGACCGAGAACACAGAATTAATTAACATGAAACGAACACAACAGGAGGGTTGAAGAATGATAAGGTAAGTAAATGCATGTATCATTTTCATACAGTACCAGTCAAAAAGTTTGGACACACCTACTCATTCCAGGGTTGCTCTTAATTTTTTACTATTACCAATATTGTAGAATAATAGTGAAAACATCAAAACTATGAAATAACACATATGGAATCATGTAGTAACCAAAAAAGTGTTAATCAAATCAAAATATATTTTACATTTGAAAATCTTCAAAGTAGCCAACCTTTGCCTTGATGACAGCTTTGCACATTCTTGGCATTCTCTCAACAGCTTCATGAGGTAGTTACCTGGAATGCATTTCAATTAACCGGTGTGTTTGGGCCAATCAGTTGTGTTGTGACAAGGTAGAAGTGGTATTCAGAAGATAGCCCTATTTGGTAAAAGACCAAATCCATATTATGGCAAGAACAGCTCATATGAGCAAAGAGAAACGACAGTCTATCATTACTTTCAGACATGAAGGTCAGTGAATAAGGAACATTTCAAGAACTTTGAAAGTTTCTTCAAGTGCAGTCACAAAAACCATTAAACGCTATGATGAAATTGGATCTCATGAGGACCACCACGGGAGAGGAAGACCCAGAGTTACCTCTGCTGCAGAGATCGTATGAGTTACCAGCCTCAGAAATTGCAGTCCAAATGCTTCACAGAGTTCAAGTCACAGACACATCTCAACATTAACTGTTCAGAGGAGACTGCGTGAATCAGGCCTTCATGGTCGAATTGCTGCAAAGAAACCACTACTAAAGGCTACCAATAATAAGAGACTTGCTTGGGACAAGAAACACGAGCAATGGACATTAGACCGGTGGAAATCTGTCCTATGGTCTGATGAGTCCAAATTTTACATTTTGGGTTCCAACCGACGTGTCTTTGTGAGACGCAGATTAGGTGAACGGTTGATCTCCGCATGTGTGGTTCAAACCGTGAAGTATGGAAGAGGAAGTGCAGCATGGCAACATGTGCAGAATTGTTGGAAATTAGCTGTAAAACTGAAAATGTTTCTCTCCGCTCCATGGCAAAATAAGTAGAATTGCATGAAATGATTTGGGCCCCCAACACAATGTTGTTTAGGAACCCAATAGGCTAGGGCCGGCTCTGACTAAAGGTGTGGTTATGGATGTAGGTATATATGTGAGAACGCAGACCCGCTATGACCCCTCATGATGAGTTCAAGTTTGTGGCCCCCACCCCCATAAAAGTCAAAGTTGCCCATCCCTGGTGTAAAAATAGCTAAGCAGCTGGCTGTAGCCCATGTACCCCAAAACATAATTTCAGAGTCCAATTTCAGAGTCCAGTCTAGATGGTGTTACGAATTAGCTAGCATTAACCATATGCACACCTTACTTGCTAAGAAGAAACTAAACCAACAACCAAAAAAACTCAATTGAATTCATTATAAATGTAGGACCGAAGAGGAGAAATTAGCTAGCTAGCATTCATTTGTTTATGCAGAGACGTCTTTGTTGCAGCATCTTATGAGTGATAAACATTTTCCATGTTTTCCGTCTTTCTGTGTTACAAAATGTGTTGCGGTCATTACGCAAGTGGCACTAGTGCTGTCAAATACTCCCATGTATCTCGTTTGACCACCTGATTTCAACTACATTCAGTCAGCTATCGTCATTGCAAACTAGGCACTTCACATAGGCTAGCTCAGCTGTTATTAGAAAACGTCTGAGTTACTCAAATCCTGTAGCTACCTGGCAAGTCAACCTCGGCAACAATGTTATTGTGGTGCAGAATGTTACATTAGTCTTTTCATTTTAAGATAACCTTCAATTAAGTATGTGGTTACTACTGGTTGTGGATCCGAGGCAAGAGAAATTGTCATGTTTTTTTGTTTTGGTTAAGGCTCAGAGTTGGCTTATTGATATTTTGAAAACTGACACTGCTTCCATAGACATTATGGATAACCGGGAATTGTCAATGGCTTGGAACCTCATTTCAGCTAGTCGGATTGCAGATTTCAACCAACTAGTTTTATTTTTATTTATTTAACCTTTATTTAACTAGGCAAGGCAGTTAATAACAAATTCTTATTTACATTGACGGCCTACCAAAAGGCCAAATGCCTCCTGCAGGGACAGGGGCCGGGGATTAAAAATAAATACAATATGAATATAGGACAGAACTCACATCACATCAAGAGAGGCAACACAATACTACATAAAGAGAGACCTAAGACAACAACATAGCAAGGCCGCAACATGACAACACAGCATGGTAGCAACACAACATGGCTACAGCATAAAACTTGGTACAAACATTATTGGGTACAGACAACAGCACAAAGGGCAAGAAGATAGAGACAACAATGCATCACACAAAGCAGCCACAACTGTCAGTAGGAGTGTCCATGATTGAGTCTTTGAATGAAGAGATTGAGATAAAACTGTCCCGTTTGAGTGTTTGTTGAAGCTCGATCCAGTCGCTAGCTGCAGCGAACTGAAAAGAGGAGTGACCCAGGGATGTGTGTGCTTTGCGGACCTGTAATAGATTGTGACTAGCGGAACGGGTTTGAATGTGGAGGATGTGGGCTGCAGTAGATATCTCAGATAGGGGGAGGGAAGCCTTAGAGGGTTTTATAAATAAGCATATTAACCAATGGGTCTTGCAACAGATATACAGAGATGACCAGTTTACAGAAGAGTATAGAGTGCAGTGATGTGTCCTATAAGTAGCATTGGTGGCAAATCTAATGGCCGAATGGTAAAGGTAATAAGGAAATATGGTACAGTATTGAGATCTAATTTTAAAATGTGTCATCTTAATTCTCAAATGATGTTAGTGAAACCTAAAAAGACCCACTCAACAAAGCCCCGAGGAGTGAGCCATTTTTATTGTCTGACTTCAGAGACCATAAATGTCCATAAATGAGTACAAATAATTGAACTACTTTCCCCATTCTTCTGTTTTACAGGGGGATGTGTGCACTGGAGGTAAATCCAGCGCATCTTAACATATCTAAAAATAACTGACATTTGGCTTCAATCCATTCTTCATCTGTGACAGGAAAATATGTGTTTCTGACAGTGTTTAACGAAACTGACAATGCTTGTTGGGGATTTGCTGTCAAAATTGAAAACAGGGCCTGGTTCTCATGCCAATATTCACGCTTTTGTTCTCTCTCTCTCGCTGTCTCTTTATGGTCTCTCTCCCTTCCTCATGCTCTCTGTCTCCCTCACTCCTTCGTCCTCCCTGCTTTACATTTTAGCCATATAGCAGATGCTCTAAGTGATGCTTTCTCTCTCCCTCTCTCTCCCCATCTCTCCCCATCTCTTACTGCTTATTCACAGAGACCTGAGGGTGTCTCCATGGCAACAAGGGAGGGAGAGTTTTGTATGGCTGTTAAATCAAGAAATAGGTCAGTCCAACTTCCCTGCGCCAGCACAGACTTTCTTTGCTGATGGATCTGTAAAGGGGTTATCAATAGTTAATATGTTCCAACTAGTCAACTAACTAACCCAATCTTTGCATGTCGGTGAGAAGAGAAAAGCACTCTTGTACCACTCGTTCCCTGAGGATTTGCAAGCCATTAATTGGCTATGGCTACAGATTCCTCCTCTGCTGCTTTAAAAAAAATATCCTAGTTATCTCTCCCTCTCTGCATGTGTGTTTGTGTGTGAATGCATACTATGTGTGTGTTTGTGCACATGTGTGCATACTCTACATATGGCCTGCATACTATGTGTTTGTCATTGCATGCCTAACCTGCACATGTATGTGTTGTGCGTGAGCGTGCATATTATATGTGTGCATAGTGTCTGTGTGCATGCATACTAGTCTGTATGCTGTATGTGTTGGCGTGTGTTTGTGCAATGCTCCAGGAGATCTACTCACAGCCATTGAACGAATATGCTGAGCTTCCTGCATGCTACCCTGTTTAATACGAATATTAATTATGATGTGATTAAAAAGAGTTTGACAACCGTTTGTACTTTACAAGTCACAGGTTTGCATGCTAATAATAACATTGCCCAGGACTTTCAAGTGCAATAAATTATCTCGGAGACCTATGGTTGTGTCTCAATTGGCACCCTATTCCATTTGTAGTGCACTACTCATTGGTGGCACGTTTTGTCACATTATTGTGACAATACTGCGCTGTCACTCAGATTGCATCTCAAAGTGCATCGTTCCGTCACTTATTCACGCACATTGTTCAAAGGTAAACGATCCAGACACATTAGGGCTAATTACTTACTTTGCCTATTTCGCATGGTAATTGAATAGGACTAACAAATACCCAATGAAGGCTGGTCTGCCAGCATAACCAGCTAGACCAGGTATTCCTAAGCCAGGTATTGTGGGTTCAAATCCCATCTGGGGTGCCATTTTTAATGTAATGGTTTTGACTTGAGGTTATTGTTTGTTTGAGGTGCCAGATAGGTCATGACTACCTGAGAAAATATTGATTTCTCCTTTTTGTTTGTGAGGGAATGAGTCCCGTCTGGGCCAGTACAAAATACTCAGTCAGTACAGAACTTAACTGTACAGAACAAACTTTTAACCCTTGTGTGGTGTTCATGTTTTTGTTATTCACCCAATGTTCGCGGGTCTGATGGACCAACAACATTGTGTTTTTAAAACAATACAGCCATAATAATTTACGTAAAAATACTAAGATGTTGAATTATATCAATTACAAGCAATATAGACAGCATACATGGTTAATATTGGCCATATACCTCTGCTCAATCACATTTATCATTTTTTTTATTATAAAAAAAAAAATACAAAATCTGATTTTTGTCAACAAAAATCTATTATAATGAAGACATGGGTAGAATAAATCATGTTAATCTTGAACAAATACTAATGAAACAAGGTTTTCATAACTATTGATGTTTATTGCTTTGAATGGAACAAAAGACACATTTTACATACAGTATTTTATGGAAAATTGTAAATGAGCCCCATTTAACACAAATTAAGGCCGGTCTACACACCACATGAGGGACAGAGTTTTACTGTGTGTGTGATGCTAATTTATTTCTTGCACTTGATGCATGTGTGCCATGTCTTCCTGGCCTTATTAGGTCCACACACATCGCAGGGCTTCTTCTTGTTGCTAATCTAGAATGATGAAAAGGGAGGGGGACTTCAGGAATTTTACTAACATCTCACTCACTAACTCACTCAAATACATAGGCCAACTAGCATCGTCTGGTTTAGGGATGGTTTGGCCGGTAGGGATATCCTTGTCTCATCACACACTAGCGACTTCTGTGACGGGCCCGGGCGCAGTGCACGCTGACCAGGTCGCTAGGTGCACAGTGTTTCCATGGCTTTCGAACTTCATCTCTCCCGAGCCCGTACGGGAGTTGTAGCGATGAGACAAGATAGTAACTACTAACAACTGGATACCACGAAATTGGGGAGAAAAAGGGGGTAAAATAAATAAATAAACAAATATATAGGCCAAGGTAGGAGAGTCAGACACACACACATGCAACAACATCACTCACAAATCACTCACACTTACTTCCTGTATTGGTGCTGTTGCTTCTGTGGGTCGGGTAGATGGGGCACTAGCATCCTCCTCCTGAATACTCCTCACGATGGCTGCAGAAGCTGGGGTCCTTGGGATACGTTTCCTCCTCTGGATTTGAGGTCTTACCAATGCCTTGCCCAGCTTCTCAAGAAAGAGCTTTCTGCTCTGGAGCTTCCCTCTGTTCCAATCTGTGTTCATCCAGATTACAAACACATTGTACGCTGAGATATCCAAGATGTTGAAGAATATCACAAGTGGCCAGCGTAGGATTTGTCTTTTGCAGCTGTAGCTAGTCACCAGCTTGTCTAAATTGTCCGCCCCTCCATTTGTGGCACAGTAATCCATTATGATTTCTGGTTTTTGATGATCCTGGCCACAGATTGTCCCATCCCTATGCAGCGTACTCATGAGTACCACATTTTGGCCTTTCTTTGGCACGTAGGACACTAGGGACGTGTCGGCCGTGAACACAAACTTAGAGGAATTGATAGGCCTGTTCTGTGTATTCAACAGCTGAAGTGGGAGCTCTGGCTTGTTTTTCGTACTGTTCCTACAATCGTTAGCTTCCTCTTGAGGAGCTCCTGTCCCAACTTGTGCAAAGCAAAAAAGTGATTACATGTGATGTTGTGGCCACGAAGTCCCTGTGTTACGTCCAGGACAATCCGCATCCCGTTCTTCTCAGGGGCTCCTTCATCTGGCTTCCCCGTATACACTTGCAAGTTCCACGCATATGATGAACCAGCACCACAGGCAGCCCAGATCTTGATTCCATATTTAGCGGGTTTAGACAGTATGTACTGCCTGAAGAGGCAGCAGCCCCTAAATGGCATAAGACGCTCATCAACAGTAACGTTGGGCCCAGGGTTGTAGGGGAAGGTGGTCCAACCACATATCCCACATTGACCTGATTGCAGCTAGCTTGTCTCTCTGCCGCTGACAGTTATCGAAGCGCACGGGCTGGTCCTGGGGCTGGCTGAGGGTCACCCTCATCCTCTTCTTCCAACTCACTGTGCAGGTTCCCACAAGACATTGTGTAGTTTCACACAGTACAAAAGGTAAAGAGTTTGAGAAAAGCAGGAGACAGGCAGACAGGCAGGGAGACAGACAGGTTCTTGCTGCTATGTTGAAACAGCAGGCCCATGGAGGAGGAAGACAGAGTGAAGGCACACAGCAAACCTTTTTGCTTCATTTTTACTTGTTTTCACCTATACACACACTTGTTTTCCCCTCGGGTCCAGTGGACATGAACACGACATATGTAATATAAAGTGTAGGGGGTGCACATTGTGCACTCACTTATTTTTTACATGTTCTTCACAGAAAATGAAGTCTCAGGTTGAAAAAAATATTAAATTGTATCATTTTTTTTTTAGTAAACATTTTAGTAAACGGGTCCCACAGACCCGAACACCACACAAGGATTAAAACAATGGAAATAACTTCAAAAACAACTGTTCTTTTGCATTGGTTGTATTACCAAAATAAATGATCACACACATAATGTCACAGCACAATGGTCCCTGGTTCCTCAGGAAAGGTCCTGTAACTTGTGCCTAAAAAGAGTGCAACACGGTAAATGAGATCAAGTGACCTTAATCACGCAATATTTGTCTGTTCATAAAGTGCATTTTAAACCCAGTCTCAATCACACAATCAAAATCAAAATTTTACCACACAACAACAAAAGGTTATCAGAACTCCCAGTAGTCTTTAACAACAACTGAAAACATAACCCAACATGGTGTAAATCACGTTAAAACAAATGTAAAACCTGTTTGAAAAAGTTATTGCAGTCAGTCGATCAGTCAAACAATCCAATCTGCCAACAGAACTCCCTGTTCCATTGCATGCCTTCCCTCCATTTAAAGGGATATCAACCAGATTCCTTTCCCTATGGCTTCCACATGGTGTGAACAGTCTTTAGACATAGTTTCAGACTATTATTCTGAAAAATGAGCGAGAACGATCACATCGCGTCAGTGGATGGCTGGGTACCAGCAGAGTTTTGCATGCGCAACAGCTTGGAGCAGACATTTTCTCTCTCTCTCCTATTGAAAAAGCTACGGTCCGGTTGAAATATTATCGATTATTTATTGTAAAAACAACTTGAGGTTTGATTATAAAAAACGTTTGACATGTTTCTACGAACTTTCATCTGCCCGTCATGACCTGCACGAGCCTGTGGATTTCTGAACAAACCGCGCCAACCAAATGGAGGTTTTTGGATATAAAAAGAGTCTTTATCGAATAAAAGGAACATTTATTGTGTAACTGGGAGTCTCTTGAGTGCAAACATCCGAAGATCGTCAAGCGATTCATTTTATTGCTTTTCTGACTTTCGTGACCGATCTACTTTGCTGCTAGCTGTTTGAAATGTTTTGTCTGCTGAGAGAGATGTCCTAACATAAACGATTGGATAGCTTTTGCTGTAAAGCCTTTTCGAAATCTGACATGCCAGGTGGATTAACAACAAGCTACGCTGTGTTTTGCTATATTGCACTTGTGATTTCATGATTTCATTTAATTTGATTTGGCGCTCTGCAATTCAGCGGATGTTGACGGATGGGTGCGCCAAGAAGTTAAAGGTGTTTACGATAGCTACATCATGTAGCTACAGTGGTTCTTCCTTTAAAAGTTGCATCATACTGAAGCACACCTTGCGGGCTGCCGCAGAATTCTATGGCAACGTTATTTAAAAAAATTGTCAGCCATTGTTACCATTAATGCTAGTTAGTTCTAGTACGACCACCAGAGGGCATCTTTGAAAAGTATTTGATAGTCTTCAATATTGGCTGTGCTAGAACATTTTAAACCTTTGTTTGTAAGAACGTAGTATATGGGATTGATTTGATGAAATTTAGTTTAATTAATTAGATTAATATTATGGTGTTTCTATTCCAAGAAAATCAAAAACTGAAACCTTCAGAGTTTCCGTTAGGATGGAACGGAAAATAAGGCGCTGTAAAACGTGACGGTCGGAAGTAGGCTACAGTACTAAGAGCATAACATTTCCACAACCTAATTGTGGTCTAACCAATACCCAAAAGGAGATTCAGTGAAAATAAAAAACTCATTGATTTATCAAGACCAGTCCCCATGCTTGTCATATAGCAGCACGAAACAGTGCTTAAATAGTTGACCACAGCTTGTAGGCTATTGTTTCAAATCCAAATCCTAGCGATATCAACCCAGAGCATATTGGACTGCTTTTCTCGACCACATCACCGGATCCCTACCTCAGGTTCTGGACCATTACACCGGATCATCGCAGCTAGTTAGATGCAACCGAGTGGCCATTGCTGGCTAACGCCTGTCCAGAAGCAAGCACCAGTTAGCCTTGAGCTAGCCTCGAGTTAGGCCCATCTCCCGGCTAGCCGAATAGGTATACCAGCTAATTCTTGGGCTACAAAACCTCTTTTGCCAATTGGCCTGGACCCTTTATTGCCGACACGGAGCCCCGCCAATCCATCACGACTGGTCTGCAGACTTAATCGTCCAAGGTGGTTTCAAAAGGCTTTTCCATTGCGATGTCACCAAAGACCCATCTGCTAGCCCCGGCCCGCTAGCTTTCTGAGTTGCCGTGTCTCCCGCTCACCTAGCGGTTCCCTGACTCACATATTGTTGCTCATTGGACCCTATGATCATTCGGCTACACATGCCTCTCCCTAATGTCAATATGCCTTGTCTACTGCTGTGTCGGTTAGTGATTATTGTCTTATTTCACTGTAGAGCCCCCAGCCCCGCTCACCATGCCTTAGATACCGCTTTTGTCCCACACCTCACAAATGCTGAGACCTCACCTGGCTTAACTGGTACCTCCAGAGACACAACCAATCTCATCGTCATTCAATGTCTAGGTTTCCCTCCACTGTACTCTCATCCTACCATACCCGTTTCTGTACATTATGCCAGGAATCTATTCTACCATGCCCAGAAATCTGCTCGTTTTATTCTCTGTTCCCAACGCACTAGACGACCAGTTATTTTATCCTTTAGCCGTACACTTATCCTACTCCTCCTCTGTTCTTCTGCTGATGTAGAGGTTAACCCAGGCCCTGTAGCCCCCAAAACTACACTTATTCCCCAGGCACTCTCATTTGTTGACTTCTGTAACCGTAAAAGCCTTGGTTTCATGCATGTTTACATCAGAAGCCGCCTCCCTAAGTTTATTTTATTCACTTCTTTAGCACACCCCGCCAGCCCTAATGTACTAGCCGTGTCTGAATCCTGGCTTAGGAAGGCCACCCAAAAAATTCTGAAATGTCCATCCCCAACTAAATCATTTTCAGGCAAGATAGAACTGCCAAAGGGGGCGGAGTTGCAATCTACTGCAGAGATAGCCTACAGAGTTCTGTCTTTCTATTCAGGTCTGTGCACAAACAGTTAGAGCTTCTACTTTAAAAATCCACCTTTCCAGAAATAAGTCTCTCACAGTTGCCACTTGTTATAGACCCCCTCAGCCCCCAGCTGTGCCCTGGACACCATATGTGAATTGATTTCCCCCCATCTATCTTCAGAGTTCGTAATGTTAGGTGACCTAAACTGGGACATGCTTAAGTGACAGGGGGCAGTATTTTCACGTCCGGATGAAATGCATGCCCAAATTTAACTACCTGCTACTCATCCCCAGAAGATAAGATATGCATATTAGGATGGAAAACACTCTGAAGTTTCTAAAACTGTTTGAATAATGTCTGTGGGTATAACAGAACTTATTTAGTAGGCGAAACCCCGAGGACAAACCATTCAGATATTTGTTTTGAGGTCACTCTCTTTTCAATGGGTTTCATTGGGAATCCAGGTTTCTAAAGGACCTTCTTGCAGTTCCTACCGCTTCCACTGGATGTCACCAGTCTTTAGAAATTGGTTGAGGTTTTTCCTTTGTGTAATGAAGAAGTACGGCCATCTTGAACGAGGGTCACTTGAAGTGTACTGTTAGATAGAGGCGTGTGACCAGAAAGCTAGCTACAGTTTGTTTTCCTCCTGTATTGAAGACAGATCATCCCGTCTTCAATTTGATTGATTATTTATGTTAGAAAATACCTAAAGTTGTATTACAAAAGTAGTTTGAAATGTTTTGGCAAAGTTTACAGGTAACGTTTGAGATATTTTGTAGTCACGTTGCGCAAGTTGGAACCAGTGTTTTTCTGGATCAAACGCGCCAAATAAATGAACATTTTGGATATATATCAATGGAATTAATGTGGCAAAAGTTCGCAAAGTTCAAGGGGGCCGAATACTTTCGCAAGGCACTGTATATATATTTTTCTGCGTTTCGTGTCGTGCCTGCAGGGTTTAAATATCCTTTTCTCTCTTTTTTTTAGGTGCTATCCTCAGATAATAGCATCGCCGAAAAGCCTTTTTGAAATCTGACATGTTGGCTGGATTTACCACAAGTGTAGCTTTAATTTGCTATCTTGAATGTGTGATTTAATGAAAGTTAGATTTTTATAGTAATTTATTTGAATTTGGTGCTCTGCATTTTCCCTGGCTTTTGGCCAGGTGGGACACTAGCGTCCCACATATCCCAGAGAGGTTTTAACACCCCGGCCGTTCTACAATCTAAGCTAAATGCCCTCAATCTCACGCAAATTATCAAGGAAACTACCAGGTAAAACCCTAAATCCGTAAACATGGGCACCCTCATAGATATCATCCTGATCAACTTGCCCTCTAAATACACCTCTGCTGTCTTCAACCAGGATCTCAGCGATCACTGCCTCATTGCCTGTGTCCGTAATGGGTCCACGGTCAAACGACCAACCCTCATCATTGTCAAATGCTCCCTGAAACACTTCAGCTAGCAGGCCTTTCTAATCGACCTGGCCCAGATATCCTGGAAGGATATTGACATCCCATCAGTAAAGGATGTCTGGTTGCTCTTTAAAAGTGCTTTCCTCACCATCTTAAATAAGCATGCTCCATTTAAAAAATTTAGAACTAAGAACTTGTATAGCCCTTGATTCAACCCAGACTTGACTGCCCTTTACCAGCACAAAAACATCCCGTGGCGTACTGCATTAGCATCGAATAGCACCCGCAATATGCAACTTTTCAGGGAAGTCAGGAACTAATATACTCAGTCAGTTAGGAAAGCAAAGGCTAGCTTTTTCAGATAGAATTTTCCATCTTGTAGCACTAATTCACTAATTCGGGACACTGTAAAGACCATGGAGAATATGAGCACCTCCTCCCAGCTGCCCACTGCACTGAGGCTAGGAAACACTGTCACCACCGAAAAATCTACTATAATCAAGAATTTCAGTAAGCATTTTTCTACGGCTGGCCATGCTTTCCACCTGGCTTTCCCTACCCTGGCCAACAGCTCTGCACCACCCTGCAGCAACTTTCCCAAGCCCCTTCTCCTTCACCCAAATTCAGATAGCTGAAGTTTTGAAGCTGCAAAATCTGGATCCCTACAAATCTTCTGAGCTAGACAATCTGGACCCTCTCTTTCAAAAATTATCCGCCGAAATTGTTGCAACCCCTATTACTAACCTGTTCAACATCTCTTTCGTATCGTCTGAGATCCCCAAACATTGGAAAGCTGCCGCAGTCATCACCCTGTCAAAGGGGGGACACTCTAGACCCAAACTGTTATAGACCTATATCCATCCTGCCCTGCCTTTCTAAAATCTTTGAAATAATGTAACATGGGCTCAAACCAGGGACCCTATGAACACATCGATAACAATCACACATGAAGCATCGTTATATATAACTCCACAAGGAAACAGCTACTTCAAGATCTCAAATCAAGTGACGTCACAGATTGAACCACTACTAGCACACACTGCTAACTAGCTAGCCATTTCACACCAGTTACATATACACGCATGACTGTAAGTCGCTTTGGAAATGTATAATATATTAGATTACTCTAAATTAAAACATTTCTAGGATGGCCATACCTCTTTCCCTCTTGGGTGCATTAACCAATATTGAATCTGACCTTAATTTTCCCCAAGATTTTTTTGGTGTAGTTACCTTTTAATTCATGTGCACATACCCCTAGGTATTGTTTGGTTAGCAATAGTGATGGGCAGTCTTTTTTTGTGACTGCTCATTTGGCTTTATCCATTTAAAAAGAGCCAGCTCATTTGGCTCCCAAATGGCTCTTCATTCAAAATACTTAAAAATCAACCTACAACCATTGCAAATCTCCAATGTTAAGCCCAGAAGCTAGGTTACCATTGTCAGGTCTGAAAAAATCAGCATGGACCAGATTGACGTGCTCTCCCTACTATTTATTGTTTCTGCAGTGTCCTCTAATGTACTTGTCCTCTTGCTCAGTTGTGCACCGGGACCTCCCACTCCTCTTTCTGTTCTGGTTAGGGCCAGTTTGCTCTGTTCTGGTTAGGGCCAGTTTGCTCTGTCCTGGTTAGTGCCAGTTTGCTCTGTTCTCTGAAGGGAGTAGTGCACAGCATTGTATGAGATTCTCAGTTTCTTGGCAATTTCTAACATGGAATAGCCTTCATTTCTCAGAACAAGAATAGACTGACACGTTTCAGAAGAAAGGACTGTTTCTGGCCATTTTGAGCCAGAACAACAGTTTTCAGCTGTGCTAACATAATTGCAAAAGGGTTTTCTAATAATCAATTAGCCTTTTAAAATTACAAACTTGGTTTGGCTAACACAACATGCCATTGGAACACAGGAGTGATGGTTGCTGATAATGGGCCTCTGTACGTCTATGTAAATATTCAATTTAAAAAATCTGCTGTTTCCAGCTACAATAGTCATTTACAACATTAACAATGTATACACTGTATTTCTGATCAATTTTATGTTATTTTAAATGGACAAAAAAAAGGCTTTTCTTTCAAAAACAAGGACATTTCTAAGTGACCCCAAACTTTTGAATGGTAGTGTAGATAGCCAAGGAAGGCACTGAGCCCAAGCTGTCCCCACAATCCCAAGTGCTTGAGATGTCCTCCTCTACCTCATACTATTCCTCAACAATTCCATCCCCAGGCTGCTGCACTGACTGCTGATAGGTCAGTTCAGACAGAGACCTGCCATTTAAGATCTTTAATGTACTGTTTTCAGTTTATTTGTGAGCATCCATCTATTCTCTCTTGGAGATTGTATAGAAATATGTATCTTTTGTGTTTCTTGAATGCAGAGGTGAGTTGCATTAAACCAAATCAAATCAAATTTATTTATATAGCCCTTCGTACATCAGCTGATATCTCAAAGTGCTGTACAGAAACCCAGCCTAAAACCCCAAACAGCAAGCAATGCAGGTGTAGAAGCATTAAACGTGAGTTATTCTCCTCCAGAGGAGGAGAAGAGGGCAAGTGACCTGGCAGAGAATGCTGAAACCATTCTAATGGTAAGACAACCTGAAAAATATGGAGGTGAAAGAAACGCACACCTGTTAAGACGAGGTGCTGGCTAGCGCTACTCCTGAAAAGGGAAAAGAGAGCCGCACACTGTAGGAGCTCAAATGAAATAATTGAGCAACCAACATCTCGACAGACAAGCGGCGTACTCTGCTGAAGACAGCTTGTCTGTTGAAACGTTGGTTATTCAATTATTGCATCTGTGCTCCTAGAGTGTGCAGCTCTCCTTTTTCTTTTTCAACCTGAAAAATATACCAGGCCTATAAGAATTCTGCTTTTGACATCATACTTTATTTGCTCTAAAGGAATTGGACATATGTCCTGATCCAATATGTTTTCCAGCTGATCACATCAATAATTTGAGATTTGTTTGAAATTTAGTATAGACTCATTTGGAGAAGTCTAGGAAAATCAATGTAACATACACCACAATTATTTATTTTAGTCAGGTCTAAAGAAACATTATGATATGAAGAAAATGTATTCCAGAAGAACAGAATATGAGTAGATCTACTATATGTTATCTGGCTACGCTCCATGCCATGCACTGTAGACTTGTTCATTTAGCTGACAAGATATGCGTATAAGTCCCGTGGCATTATTTTATATTATTTTATAGTAAGAAGAATATAATTGAACATAGAAAGGATATTTTTCTCATTCTGGAGCGAGTGCACATACAGTATGAACTGTTGAGCGTAAAAGTGATAATTTGAAACAGCTCCTATACGCTAGACTTAGGGTTATTTGGCAAGTTTAGTTATGAACGATACAAACCTTAGAATGTCTTAGAAATCAAAACATATACGGGCTGCATGATGCAACTATAGGCTATTGATGATCTGATAAATTTGCAAAAAAACTTGTGCTCTGTTCCTTGTCTCAGGCGGCACAGCTGTTCTCTCATCAAGTGATCATATGTTCAACCATCAGACTTTTCTCAGTTTAATCTTGTTTTTACTAATATGTAAAATGTATTTGATTTAGAATGGCCCATTATTAAATGGTCAGGAACAGGGGCAAGAGAAAAAACAAGTCATCCGTATATCGAATAGCGAATGGAGGCCGGGAGCTTTCCTGCAGTTCTGTTCCTTAATGATGCCTGGTAGGCTACTTCGGTGTTAAAGCAGAGCTGTGCCTAATTTGAGCAGCTGAGAAATAAATATAATAACACTTATTTCACACCCACACATCCAATCACTGTTTGAGGAGCATGCTCACACTGGGTGATATTCCACCCAAACTCTGTATGTCATGGGCTTTCCAACGCTGTTCCTGCAGCTACCGAGTGCTTAATTTGGGAAACCAAGTGAAATCTGCTTGGAAACATCAATAGCAACATGTTTTCACAATGACACACATTTCACTAAACCGTTGACAGACCCTCTGCACGCTCAATAAAGGAATAAAGGAGAGAGGAGGAGATGGAAACGCATGGTGGTGAGATATTCTGTCTAGCTAAAATGGTAAAATGTCACCCAATTAATTATGAAAATATAACAAATTCAAAATCAAATAAAAATTCACTATAATTGTAAGCCATCCAGTACAATCAATGAAACAACAGCATTGCCTAGGGCTGTATGTTCCCTACAAGACTCTTGGATATAAATTTGAGCATACAATGCATTCAGACCCCTTCCCTTACTCCACATTTTGTCACGTGAAATGTTTTACCTCATCAATCTACACACATTACGCCATAATGACAGAGCCAAAACAGGTTTTTATCAATTTTGGCAAATCGATAACATTTTGTTTTTAAATACCTTATTTAAATAAGTATTCAGACCCTTTGCTATGAGACTCGAAATTGAGCTCAGGTGCATCCTGTCATGTTTCTACAACTTGATTGAAGTCCACCTGTGGTAAATTAAATTGATTGGACATTATTTGGAAAGGCAAACACCTGTCTATATAATGTTCCACAGTTGACATTGCATGTCAGAGCAAAAACCAAGCCATTAGGTCGATTGAATTGTCCAAAGAGCTTTGAGACAGGATTGTGTCGAGGCACAGATCTGGGGAAGGGTACCAAAACATTTCTGCAGCATTTAAGGTCCCCAAGAACACAGCGTCCTCCATCAATCTTCAATGGAAGAAGTTTGTAACCACCAAGACTCTTCAAAGAGCTGGCAACCCGGCCAAACTGAACAATCGGGGAGGAGGGCCTTGGTCAGGGAGGTGACCAAGAACCCAATGGTCACTCTGATAGAGCTCCAGAGATCCTCTGTGGAGAGGGGAGAACCTTCAAGAAGGAGGGACTGGGAGACTAGTCAGGATCGAGGGAAAGATGAATGGAGCAAAGTACAGAGAGATCCTTGATGAAAATCTACTCCAGAGCGCTCAGGACCTCAGACTGTGGCGAGGGTTCACCTTCCAACAGGACACGACCCTAAGCACAAAGCCAAGACAACGCATGAGTGGCTTCGGGACAAGTCTCTGAATGTCCTTGAGTGGCCTAGCCAGAGCCCGGACTTGAAGCCGATTGAACATTTCTGGAGAGACCTGAAAATAGCTGTGCAGGGACGCTTCCCATCCAACCTGACAGAGCTTGAGAAGATCTGCAGAGAAGAATGGGAGAAACTCCCCAAAAACAGGTGAGCCAAGCTTGTAGCATCATACCCAAGAAGACTTGAGGCTGTAATCGCTGCCAGACGTGGCCACGAGCCATTTAAATTACAGGTTATAACGCAACAAAATAGGAAACATGCCAAGGGGGATGAATTATTTTGCAAGGCACTGTACACAGTCACAAGGAATTTGTGTATGTGTTATGAATGACCCAAAGTTTTCTGACTTTAAAGTAAGTAATCTGTCATGCGATATAGAGACTACTGTTGACGTTGGAAGTTTACATTCACTTAGGTTGGAGTCATTAAAACTCATTTTTCAACCACTCCACAAATTTCTTGTTAACCAACTATAGTTTTGGCAAGTCGGTTAGGACATCTACTTTGTGCATGACAAGTCATTTTTCTAACAATTGTTTACAGAGAGATTATTTCCCTTATAATTCACTGTATCACATATCCAGTGGGTTAGAATTGTACATACACTAAGTTGACTGTGCCTTTAACTCTTTTGGGATAGGGGGCAGCATTTTCACTTTTGGATGAATAGCGTGCCCAGAGTGAAGTGCCTCCTGCTCTGTCCCAGATGCTAATATATGCATATTATTATTAGTATTGGATAGAAAACACTCTAAAGGTTCTAAAACTGTTTGAATGATGTCTGTGAGTATAACAGAACTCATATGGCAGAAAATTCCAACCAGGAAGTGGGACTTGGCCTACCAAATACACATTGAGATATGGAAAAAGTTGTACTTCCTACAACTTCCACTAGATGTCAACTGTCTTTAGAAACTTGAATGAGGATTCTACAATAAAGGAGGGGCTCATGAGACCTCTTTGAGTCAGTGGTCTGGCAGAGTGCCTTGGTCTCATGACGTGCGCTCCCGACAGAGTTACCTCTCGTTTCAGTGCTTTTCTTCAGACAAAGGAATTCTCCGGTTGGAACATTATTGATGTTTTATGTTAAAAACGTCCTAACGATTAGATTCCAAACATCGCTTGACATGCTTCTAAAGGACTGTAACAGAAATGTTCGAGTTTTTGTCTGGACGAAGTGCTTGCGCCTCATGAAGATGAATTAGTGGGCTGAACACGCTAACAAGAAGTGGCCATTTTGACATAAATGATGGACTTTATGGAACTTAATGGAACAAATCAGTCATTTATTGTCGAACTGCGATTCCTGGGAGAGGCTTCTGAGTGCCGTACTCAGATTATGCTTTTTCCGTCAAGTTTTTTTGAAGTCTGACACAGCGGTTGCATTAAATGCTTTTTCAGTCCTTCCACTTGTGTGTAGAAAGGGACAGAAAAAAAGTTTTCTTGTGAGGGTAGTGGTGTATCCAGGGAGAAAAATATTCTTCTGAATTTTCAGTTGTGCTGCTATGTATTGGAATGATTTAGCAAATGCAGTAGTACTGAATAAAGTGTATATCCTAACTAAAGTACTAATTACTCAGAATATCAAAATAAAAAACACCTTACATTTAGATAAATCATTTTTTACTATTTATTTAGATGTGTGACATCTGCCAAAGTAACACCCCCTAAACATATAAACACAGACACTGAAAATGTGCTTATTTTTTTATAAATCTGGTAGCCTTTTCTTTGCTGAGCAGTTCGTTTTCAGGAGTGTGCAGCCAGCCATGAATAATGAAAAGTTAAGATATTGCCATGCTTTCACATAGAGACGTAGTTTATGTTTACATTTTAGCAGACTCTATTATCAAGAGCAACAAGGATAAGTGCCTTGCTCAAGGGAACATCAAAAGATTTTTCACCTAGACGGTTCGGTGATTCAAACCAGGCACCTTTCAATTACTGCCAATGTTCTCAACAGCTAGATTAAAACACAAAACATTAAACCCAAAAAGGAAAATGGTAGTAGATAAATGGTAAGCTGGTTAAATGAAATACTGGTCTTGGAACTTTTAGACTGACGGAGCGGCCTTCTGGTCAGACTTCGAAGGCGCGCACCCCACCCACCGCTTCCGAGTATTTTACTCTGTAATGTCCAGTCTCTAGATAACAAGGTAGATGAAATTAAGATATAAGGGATTCTCTCTAGGGACATGCTGTCGGATTCGGTATAGCCACCGGGATTCTTTGTGCGTTGCGCCAAACATTATAAACATCTCTCTGGGAAGAAGAAGGGCAGGGGTGTATGTTTGATAATTAACGACTCACGGTGTAATTGTAATAACATACAGCAACTCAAGTCCTTTTGTTCACCCGACCTTGAATACCTCAATCAAATGCCGATCGTATCATCTCCCAAGATAATTCTCGACGGTTATTGTCACAGCTGTGTATATCCCCCCTCAAGCCGATACCATGACAGCCCTCAAGGAACTTCACTGGACTCTATGCAAACTGGAAACCATATATCCTGAGGCAGCATTTACTGTAGCTGGGGATTTTAACAAAGCAAATTTGAGAACAATGCTACCTAAATTCTATCATAATAATGATTGTAGTACCCAGGCTGGCAAAACACTGAATGTTTTACTTTTTTTTGTCACCTTTATTTAACCAGGTAGGCAAGTTGAGAACAAGTTCTCATTTACAATTGTGACCTGGCCAAGATAAAGCAAATCAGTTCGACACATACAACAACACAGAGTTACACATGGAGTAAAACAAACATACAGTCAATAATACAGTAGAAAAATAAGTCTATATACAATGTGAATAAATTAGGTGAGATAAGGGAGGTAAAAGGCAAAAGAAGGCCATGGTGGCGAAGTAAATCCAATATAGCAAGTAAAACACTGGAATGGTAGATTTGCAGTGGAAAAATGTGCAAAGTATAAATAGAAATAATGGGGTGCATAGGAGCAAAATAAATAAACACAGTTGGGGAAGGGGTAGTTGTTTGGGCTAAATAATAGATGGGCTATCTACAGGTGCAGTAATCTGTGAGCTACTCTGACAGTTGGTGCTTGAAGCAGGTTAGGGAGATAAGTGTTCCCAGTTTCAGAGATTTATGTAGTTCGCTCCAGTCATTGGCAGCAGAGAACTGGAAGGAGAGGCGGCCAAAGGAGGAATTGGCTTTGGGGGTGACCAGAGAGATATACCTGCTGGAGCGCGTGCTACAGGTGGGAGCTGCTATGGTGACCAGCAAGCTGAGATAAGGGGGGACTTTACCAAGCAGGGTCTTATAGATGACCTGGAGCCAGTGGGCTTGGCGACGAGTACGAATCGAGGGCCAGCCAACGAGAGCGTACAGGTTGCAGTGCTGGGTAGTATATGGGGCTTTGGTGACCAAAAAGATGACACTGTGATAAACTGCATCCAATTTATTGAGTAGGGTATTGGAGGCAATTTTGTAAATGACATCGCCGACGTCGAGGATTGGTAGGATGGTCAGTTTTACGAGGGTATGTTTGGCAGCATGAGTGAAGGATGCTTTGTTGCAAAATAGGAAGCCAATTCTAGATTTAACTTCGGATTGGAGATATTTGATGTGAGTCTGGAAGGAGAGTTTACAGTCTAACCAGACACCTAGGTATTTGTAGTTGTCCACATATTCTAAGTCAGAACCGTCCAGAGTGGTAATGCTGGATGGGCGGGCAGGTGCAGGCAGCGATCGGTTGAAGAGCATGCATTTAGTTTTACTTGTATTTAAGAGCAGTTAGAGGCCACGGAAGGAGAGTTGTATGGCATTGAAGCTCGTCTGCAAGGTTGTTAACACAGTGTCCAAAGAAGGGCCAGAAGTATACAGAATGGTGTCGTCTGCGTAGAGGTGGATCAGACTCACCAGCAGCAAGAGCAACATCATTGATGTATACAGAGAAGAGAATCGGTCCAAGAATTGAACCCTGTGGCACCCCCATAGAGACTGCCAGAGGCCCGGACAACAGGCCCTCCGATTTGACACACTGAACTCTATCAGAGAAGTAGTTGGTGAACCCGGTGAGGCAATAATTTGAGAAACACAGGCTATTGAGTCTGCCGATGAGGATGTGGTGATTGACAGAGTCGAAAGCCTTGGCCAGGTCAATGAATACGGCTGCACAGTATTGTTTCTTATCGATGGCGGTTAAGATATCATTTAGGACCTTGAGCGTGGCTGAGGTGCACCCATGATCAGCTCTGAAACCAGATTGCATAGCGGAGAAGGTGCGGTGGGATTCTAAATGGTCGGTAATCTGTTTGTTGACTTGGCTTTCGAAGACCTTAGAAAGGCAGGGTAGGATTGATATAGGTCTGTAGCAGTTTGGGTCAAGAGTGTCACCCCCTTTGAAGAGGGGGATGACCACGACAGTTTTCCAATCAATAGGAAACTCAGATGACACGAAAGAGAGGTTGAACAGGCTAGTAAAAGGGGTTGCAACAATTTTGGCAGATCATTTTAGAAAGAAAGTGTCCAGATTTTCTAGCCCGGCTGATTTGTAGGGGTCCAGATTTTGCAGCTGTTTCAGAACATCAGCTGACTGGATTTGGGAGAAGGAGAAACGGGAAAGGCTTGGGCGAGTTACTGTGGGGGGTGCAATGCTGTTGACCGGGGTAGGGGTAGCCAGGTGGAAAGCATGGCCAGCTGTAGAACAATGCTTATTGAAATTCTCATTTATAGTGGATTTATTGGTGGTGACAGAGTTTCCTAATCACTGCTTACTAATCAACTTCCACGATGCATACAAGGCCCTCCCCCACCTCCCGTTAGGTAAATCTGACCGCAACTCCATTTTGCTCCTCCCCCCCTATCCAGAAACTCAAACAGGATGCACCTGTGACAATAACTATTCAACGCTGGTCTGACCAATCGAAATCCATGCTTCAAGATTGTTTTGATCACGCTGACTGGGATATTTTCTGGGTAGCCTCAGAGAATAATACCGATTTATACGCTGATTGAGTTTATAAGGAAGTACATAGGAGATAATGTACCTACTGTGACAATTAAAACCTACCCTAACCAGAAACCGTGGATAGATGGCGGCATTCGAGCAAAACTGAACGTGCGAACCACCACATTTAAACATGGCAAGGTGACTGGGAATTTGGCTGAAATACAGTGTATTTATTCCCTCTGCAAGGCAATCAAACAAGCAAAATGTCAGTATAGGGACAAAGTGGAGTGTCAATTCAATGGCATGGCTCAGACACGAGACGTATGTGGCAGGGTCTACAGATAATCACGAAAATAAAAATCAGCCACATCACGGACACGACGTCTTGCTTGCAGACAAGCTAAACACCTTCATTGCCCACTTTGAGGATAATACAGTGCCACCGATGCGGCCCACTACCAAGGACTTTGGGCTCTCCTTCTCCATGGCCGACATGAGTGTGACATTTAAATGTGTTAACCCTCGCAATGCTGCCGGCCCAGACAGCATCCCTAGCCGAGTCTTCAGAGCATGGGCAGACCAGCTGGCTGGTGTGTTTACAGACATATTCGATCTCTCCCTATCCCAGTCTGCTGTCCCAACATGCTTCAAGATGGCCACCATTGTTCCTGTACCTAAGAAGGGAAAGGGAACTTAACTGAATGACTATCACCCCGTAGCACTCACTTCTGTCATCATGAAGTGCTTTGAGAGACTAGTCAAGGATAATATCACCTCCACCTTACCTGTCACCCTAGACCCACTGCAATTTGCATACCGCCACAATAGGTCCACAGTTGATGCAATCGATGCAATTGATGCAACCATTACACTGCACAATCCCATAAGGACGAGAGGAATACCTATGTAAGAAGGCTGTTTATTGACTACAGCTCAGGATTCAACAGAGGGTGGTGCGGTCTGCACGATGCATCACCGGGGGCAAAATACTTGCCCTCCAGGACACCTACAACACCTGATGTCACAGAAAGGCTAAAAAGATCACCAAGGACGACAACCATCTGAGCCACTGTCTGTTCACCCCGCTACCATCCAGAAGGTGAGGTCAGTACAGGTGCAGCAAAGCAGGGACCGAGAGACTGAAAAAGAGCTTCTATCACAAGGCCATCAGACCGCTAAACAGCCATCACTAACACAGAGAGTCTGCTGCCGACATACAGACTTGAAATCATTGGCCATTCTAACAAATGTTTCACTAGTCACTTTATTAATTCCTCATCCCAAATGTATATACTGTATTTTATACCATCTATTGCATCCTGCCTATGCCACTCAGTCATTGCTCATCCATATATTGATATGTACATTTCCTTATTCCATCCCTTCACTTAGATTTGTGTGTATTAGGTAGTTGTTGTGGAGTTGTTAGATTACTTGTTTATATTGCTGCACTGTCGGAACTAGAAGCACAAGCATTTCGCTACACTCGCAATAACATCTGCTAACCATGTGTATGTGACCAATAACATTTGATATGAGGAAATTTGTGGAAATAGGGACATGTCTGTCTATTTTGCCAAATTGCTCAAAATTTCTGTATTTTAATGGTTTGAAGTTCTACACCATTTTAATCACAATAACCTATTATTGCTCATGATGTAAGTTTGGGCAGTGTACAATGCTGTTACCAATTGCTGGTAGTTAAAACGTCAACAACAACAACAAAAAATGACTCATGAACTCTGAGGTCATCCCATTGTTTCCTATCGGGGAAATATAGGTATGTCTGGTTATTTCACAAAATATCTCCCAATGTGAATATTTAGATTTTTCAAGACAGACACCATTTTAAATCAGGAGAATTTCCTCTTTGTAATTATGTAAATCTGGCCAGCACCCGCAGTTGTCATCGATCACTAGACCAGAAATAGTCAGAAGTTTTCAATTTTCCCTACTTCATTACACAGACATAAGCACAGTTGACACCATCGAGGTGCGGATGTTTACTTTCTACACAAGTATATTTTTTCCCAGTTTCGTCATAAGAACAGATTGCAGTTATAAAATAAAAAAGGGATGCATTTTCTTGTGCCATTTAGGAGAAATTGAATTCTACGCATCACTCCAGTCAGAAGAGGCTCTGCGAAGGTCCGTTTCAATTCATTTGCTATAGCCTCGCTCTAGCGTTCGTGCTCAGCCAACGTTCTTTTGCCGTTTTTCAGCCTTGGGTGAATTTTGACTTGTTCTATTGTCCAGCTTAACCTTAGGTTCCCTTGAAATCCAACTCTCTCCACCAGTATCTTCCTGAGAAATACATGTTTGTGTGATGTTACCGGACTGAATTTTATAGCTAGATTGACGCATTTTATGGTGTGGTTCGGGGCAAAAAATCAACAACCACACACACTACTATGTCAACAATCTGCATATCTTGCTTTAGCCAGCTAACGTTAGCCAGTTTTAATAAATGCATTGGGCATCTTGTGGGGTTTGTACAGTGTAGCTACATGATGTAGCTATCGTTAGATTACTTTGAGTACAAAACAGTCCAAATACAGATGTTAGCTAGCTAAGTAGCAGTGTTAGCTAGCTTGAACATTGAACACACTAAGGTTAAAAACACAACAACCCTTATCTACCAGTCCATGAGAACAGTGGCCATTTCACTCCATTTTCCACTTTTCAAAATGAATTCCAATGTTTATCTGGTTTATGGTCATGAGCAGTCTTCTTCTCACTTTTTTTTCTCTTTTGGGGTCGAGTTGATTCAGATCTAAGAATGATGTTTGTTTCTGTCAACATTTTCTGAAAACATTGTCCCTGCTACCAGGACAGTTTATCTGATCATATTTAAGTAGCTGTTTTTCCCAACTATGCTTGTGGGATATTATTTTGTGTTTTGTGCACCACTTTCGTTGTTTCTTTACTGTTTTGTTTTGCTTAAGTTTCACAAAGAAATAAAGATGTGGAACTCAACCTCCGCTGCGCCTTGGTCCGTCTCTACACACAGTCGTGACAGCAGCTGTAGCTTGCAAGTGACTTTCACTTCATCTCAAGTGCCGGGGTGATGTTCCAGCAGGGTTGTTAGATTAGGCGGGAAGACACACCATGCCCAGAAGGCCAGCCCAAGGCGGCTCAGGGCTCAACCCACTTGTTTTCGTTCAAAATGAAAATGCAACACAAGATGTGGGGCGGCATGGAGTGTTGCGTCATTTAAGTTAACTTAGTTCAAGGTGGTTCAAGGTAAACAGAAGATTTATACTCATTAATATTATTTCAAAGCACATAATTCAACCAAACGTATCAAGACCAAACAACCTTGCTATTAACACTGTCCTCATTCAGTTTCAAAGCAAAGCAGAACATCCAGGTGCTTACCCTCTTAAAGACTCCGCCTCCATCTCTGTAGACTCTACCACTTGCAGGTGCTTATAGGCGGGGCCAGCAACCCTTGGTCCTCGAGAGATTGGCAGGGTCCTAAAGTGATGAATGTCCTGGTGTTTTTGGGCTGGACTGAGGGACAGGGAGCTACTCCTGGAATGAGCCATGTAAAATAATGTGACAGAAACAGAAAACATTGAAATGGGTCACAAATGGGTAATCTTATTTGAAGATAAAAATATTAATTTTCCTGTTGTGAAGCCATCAGTGTGATTTTCATGTTAGCTGCTAACTCTGTTAAAACCTGTTATGGCTGCAACCCTTTGTTCTCAATTTCTGCCTGAAGACATACCCAAATCTAACTGCCTGTAGCTCAGCCCCAGAGGCAAGGATATGCATATTTTTGGTATCATTTGAATGGAAACATTCAGAAGTTTGTGGAAATGTTAATTGAATGTAGGAGAATATAACACAGTAGTCATTTATCGTTGTCTTCAAATCAGCTCACTTCTCCCCGCAAAAAAAACAACGTTGTTTGACTGTGTTGCAAACATCTAGAGGAATGCACTGAAACCCACCATGACGAAATAAATTATTGTTTACAGGGGCGAATCACGCCGAATGCTCCGTAAAAAATTGATAGAGATGGAATTCACTGCACAAATAGTTTACAAAATGTTTAGATTTAGGCTATAAAAATTGATTTTATCAAAGAAAACGGCACTTCATTTGATCAATGGGATACTCAGGAAGAGAAATAAGAGCCAGATATCAAAGTCATAATTTTACCTTCAGATGTAAATGTGTAAAAACTGTCATGGTGAAAAATGTTTCTGTTCTTGATTGCTCTTCTCAAACAAAAGCATGGGATTTGTTCTCTGTAATAGCTATTTTAAATTGGAAAATGTATTTTGATTACCAAGATTCTAATCTTTTGAAGGATGTAAGACACTTGCATTTTCAAGAATGTTTAATGTTACGAAATTGTATTTTTAGTTGTCACTCTGAAATTTCCCCTGATGTTGGTCCCTGTATGGGGACAGCAGCCATAGCAGGTTTCAAACTGTAAATCAAACGGGAATGTCCCGATTCTGACTGCTTTTAGAGATGCAGATAAGGGCCTTTGTGTCTGGTACCGGAGCCTAGATGCACATGAACATATTTATTAACAACTGCAATCATCATAAATCTTTTTTACATTCCATGAAAGCGCTGTTTATATTGTGCCATATGTGTACATTTTACTTGGCTGCATCCACTTCTGTAGACTGGAGCGGCCCATTTAAACAAGCGGGGCAGGAAGAACAAGAGAAGATGTTCTACTGTATGAGTACCTGAAGCTTTTCCCTTTGGGGAGTGCTCTGTTGAGAGTCGGTGGAGCTGCTGTTGGTGCGCCAGCTGACAGACTGCTGCACCCTTGAGGAGGGGAGAACCCATGAGATTTGTAGCACTGCAGTGAAAGACAAAAATACCTAATAAGGACATGAGTTGAGGAAAGTAGGAAGTATATATTAGGACCACATTGAGTTCATTGTAAGTAATATAAACAAACTGAATACACCTACAGTATGCACACAAGCCCACATACACACAAATATTTACACACACACACGGCCCATTGCGGAGCCGTAGATAACACTCAATTATGCTCAAAGAGATATTCAACATCTGCTTTTTTTACCCATTCACCAATAGGCATTTGCCAGCATTGAAAAACCTCGCTGGTCTTTGTGTTTGAAATTCAATGCATGACTGAGGGACCTTATAATATTAATTTAATCCATTTCAAATGCAGTCTAACACAACAAATTGTGGAAAAAGTCATACTTTCTATTCACACCCCTTGACTTTTTCCACATTTTGTTGTGTTAAAGACTGAATTTAAAATAGATTAAATTGAGATGATTACACCGAATCACAATACCCCATAATGTCAGTGGAATTGTGTTTTTAAATTTTTAATGTATAAAAAATAAAAAGTTGAAATGTCTTGAGTCAATAAGTATTCACTCCCTTTGTTATGGCAAGCCTAAATAAGTTCAGGAGTAGAGATTTGCTTAATTAATTAACAAGTTACATAATAAGTTGCATGGACTCACTCTGTTTGCAATAATATTGTTCAAAATTATTCATGAATGAGTACCTCGTCTCTGTACCCCACACATATAATTTTCTATAAGGTCCCTCAGTCGAGCAGTGAATTTCAAACACAAGGACCAGAGGTTTTCCAATGATTGCAAAGAAGGGCACCTATTGGTAGATGTGTAAAAAAAAGCAGACATTGAATATCCCTTTGAATATGGTGAAGTTACTAATTACACTTTAGATGGTGTATCAATACTGCCAGTCACTACAAAGACACAACTCATTTGCCGGAGAGGAAGAAACTGCTCAAGGATTTCACCATGAGGCCAAACAAAACAGTTAGAGTTTATTGGCTGTGAGAGGAGAAAGCTGGATCGATCAACAACATTGTTTTTAATCCAAAAATCTAACCTAATTGAAAGAGTGAAAATAAAGAAGCCTGGACAGAATACAAATATTCCAAAACATGCATCCTGTTTGAAACAAGGCACTAAAGTAATACTGAATTTATTTTTGCCAAGCAATACACAAACTTTTTGCCCGGGATACAAAGTGTTATGTTTGTGGCAAATCCAATTCAACACATTACAGAGTATTGCTCTCCCTAATTTCAAGCATGGTGGTGACTGCATAATGTTATGCATTTACTTGTAATCATTAAGGACGGGGGAGTTTCAGGATGAAAAAGAAATGTAATGGAGTTAATTAAGCACATACAAAATCCTACTGGAAATCCTGGTTGTGTGATTTCCACCAGACACTGGGAGATGAATTCAAGTTTCAGCAGGTCAATAACCTAAAACACAAGGCCAAATCTACACTGGAGTTACTTACCAAGAAGACATTGAATGTTCATGAGTGGCCGAGCTACAGTTTTGATTTAAATCTTCTTGAAGATTTCGAAATGATCAACAACCAATTTGAAAGAGCTAGAAGAATTTAGAATAGAATTATTGGCAAATGTTGCCCAATCCAGGTGTGGAAAGCTCTTAGAGACTTACCCAGAAAGACTCACAGCTGTAATCGCTCCCAAAGGTGCTTCAACACATGGGTGTGAATACTTATTTTATTTTACATTTGTCTCTATTTAATAAATTAGAAATCATTTCCAAAAACATGTTTTCACTTTGTTATTATGGAGTATTGTGTGTAGATGGATGAGATTTTTTTAAATGTTCAATTCAACAACAAAATGTGGAATAAGAATAATAAGGGTATGAAAACTTAAAACAAAATATTTTTACCTTGTCAACTCGGGGATTCGATCTAGCAACCTTTCAGGTATAGAACCAATGCTCTAAGCACTAGGCTACCTGCCTCCTGATATATAAATGCAGGTTAATGTTTTAAATGTATGTCAATTGTAAAGTCTTTTGTCTGTAATGTCTTTTTTGTTTTGTCGGACCACAGTCAGTAAGACCAGCTGTCACCATTGGTGTCAGATAATGGTGATCCTAATAAATCAAATAAATCACAGTACTTTCTACAAGCGGTCAGTAATTAATCCCAGACAGGATTACATTTATGGATTCCTAAAGAATCTCTCTCTTTTCCTGGATCAAAATTAGAACCATTAACTTATAACAAGGGCCTCTGTACTGGGAGCTTTAACTTCTTGACGCACCCATCCCTTTAGCGGGATCATTTTCATCAACACCCGCTGAATTGCAGGGCGCCAAATCCAAATGAAAATACTAAAAATATTTAATTTTCATGAAATCACAAGTGCAATATAACAAAACACAGCTTAGCTTGTTGTTAATCCACCTGGCCTGTCAGATTTCAAAAAAGCTTTTTGGCGAAAGCATAACAAGCGTTTATGTAAGGACATCTCTCTCAGTAGACAAAACTATTAAACACTAGCAGCCAAGTAGATTGGTCACGAAAGTCAGAAAAGCAATAGATTAAATTGCTTACCTTTGATGATCTTTGGATGTTTGCACTCATGAGACTCCCAGTTACACAATAAATGTTCCTTTTGTTCCATAAAGATTATTTATGGAACAAAATACCTCAATTTGTTTGGCGCGTTATTTTCAGAAATCCACAGGCTCGAGCGGTCACGACGTCGCAGACGAAAATTCCAAATGGTATCCGTAATGTCCACAGAAACATGTCAAACATTTTTTATAATCAATCCTCAGGTTCTTTTTAAAATATATAATCAATAATATATCAACCAGGACTGTCGCTTTTTCAATAGGAGAGGGAAAGACAATGGCTGCCCCACTCTGTTGCGCAAGCAAAACTCTGCGCACACCCAGCTATCCACTGACGCGATGATATCTTTCTCGCTCATTTTTCAAAATAAAAGCCTGAAACTATGTCTAAAGACTGTTGACACCTTGAGGAAGCGATAGGAAAAGGAATCTGGTTGATATCCCTTTAAATGGAGGCAAGGCATCCAATGGAACAGAGAGCTTTCAGGAAAAACAGCACTTCCTGGTTTGATTTTCCTCAGGTTTTCGCCTGCAATATCTATTCTGTTATACTCACAGACAATATTTTGACAGTTTTGGAAACTTTAGAGTGTTTTCTATCCTATGCCTGCAATTATATGCATATTCTAGTTTCTGGGCCTGAGAAATAGGCAGTTTCAAATGGGTACGTTTTTTAGCCAAAAACGAAAATCCTGCCCCCTACACTCAAGAAGCTAAGAATTCACACAAGAAGCAGTGCAATGCCCCAAAGCCTCCTGAACAGAGTATAACAGCAGATAATGTTATTCCAGGGACTGAAGTTCCCAAGATGGTCAGCCTCTGATCTTACTGTCAGTAATTAAAGCGATTGGATGTGACTTAGGTAGTGTCTCAAATAGAACCCTATTCATTATATAGTGCACAATGAATAGAGTAGTGCAAAAGTAAATAGGATGTCATTTGGGACTCCCTCTGAGTCTATTCAGATCTCTCATTCCTCATAAGATATCTCACTCTTCTCGTTCTTTGCACCCTTGACTCCAGCAGTGACCTGTTAAAAAATGTGCTCCATCGGCACAGGAAAACTGGATCATTTTGACCACCCTCTCACAAACTCTGCTGGGGGGAATGGGACGCCGAGGAGGTGGTCATTGTCATTTGACTCTCTCCGGCACAATTGCAGTAACCTTCTTAAGAGTAATGTAACATGAGTATTTTGTCTGCGTCTCGCAACTGCCAACAGCATAATTGGCATATTGAACATTATGTTATGCCTATCAACACTTGTTTTATATGAGTTACGACGCTCCAGATACTCAACTAGTCTAAAGAAGGCCAGTTTAATTGCTTCTATGCGCCTATGTAGATATTACATTTTTTAAAATCAGCTGTTTCCAGCTACAATAGTCATTTACAACATTAGCAATGTCTACACTGTATTTCTGATCAATTTGATGTTATTTTAATGGACAACAAATGTGCATTTCTTTAAAAACAAGAACATTTCCAAGTGACCCCAAACTTTTGAATGGTAGTGTATATTCATTCATCTGCTTTTCATATTGATGTACTGTTCACAGTGTCAGAGGCAGGATTGCAATCGGTGTCACAGGAGTCTGTTACTGCACACATGACTAGAAGGTGTGAGAACAAAATGACAAGATTATGTAATAATGCTGTTTATGCATCAGATAAGGTTTTATGAGTACTCTCTTGTCTGTGGGTTAAATTGGGCCTCTGAGGCTTGAGCTGGCAGTTGACTTGGTGATAAAACCTAAAGACCGCATTCCAGAGATGAGATGTGGTGGGTGTAACCGAGATAGAGATCCTGGAGGAATAGAACAAAACCCTCATTGTCTCAAAATCATCATGGCATCTGGGAAACTACACTGAGTGCAGATAACCACAGAATGAACCCAGGATGGTTTGTGGTGGACCCCAATCAGCAATGGGAAGCGTGGAACCAGCCATGACTAAGCATTTTTAGTGTCAGCTATATAAGAACTCTGCATTGTCTGTAAAGGTTAAGCTCTCGTCCACACACCTTAGAGTATGCGGTCGACAGCTTCATTATTGCAATAATTAAATCAATATTAAATAAAGATGATTGTTTGAAGAAAGGACAGTCTCGCTCACTTGATTCAAATATTCCACCACAGAGGTCATAAATCTATGAGATAAATGTTTCGCTGGAGACGTCTGTAAATGCCACTTGTGGCACTTCCTCTCTCACACAATCTGTCAAATTTAATTGTAGGACCTGCAAAACAAACATTCAATTATCTATACTGAAAAAAATATAAACAATTTCAAAGATTTTAGTGAGTTACAGTTCATATAAGGAATTCATTAGACCCTATTCCATGGATTTCACATGTCTGGGAATACAGATATGCATCTGTTTGTCACAGATACATAAGAAAAAAGGTTTCAGAAACCAGTCAGTATCTGGTGTGACCACTATTTGCCTCATGCAGCGCGACACATCTCCTTCGCATAGAGTTGATCAGGGCTGTTGATTGTGGCCTGTGGAATGTTGTCCCATTCCTGTTCAATGGCTGAGCGAAGTTGCTGGATATTGGTGGTAACTGGAACACGCTGTCATACATGTTGATCCAGAGCATCCCAAACATGCTCAATGTGTGACATGTCTGGTCTCCCTTACTAGACGTCCGAAAACGTCTCTAAAATTCGCAGTCGGCGTAGGGCCGTGCGGCAGGGCCGGATCTACCGGGAAGTCATCAAACGAACTTTCTCTGTGTTACGGTTTTCTTCCGTCGAGGGAGAGTCGGACCAAAATGCAGCGTTGTGATGATTCATGTTATTTTAATAAAGGAAAAACTATACATGAATAAACTACCAAAATAATGAAAATGTGAAAACCGACACAAACACAAAGACAGGAACAATCACCCACGAAACACTCAAAGAATATGGCTGCCTAAATATGGTTCCCAATCAGAGACAACGAAAAACACCTGCCTCTGATTGAGAACCACTCCAGACAGCCATAGACTATGCTAGATACCCCCACTAAGCCACACACCCAATACCGAACAAAACCCCAAGACAAAACACACCACAATAAACCCATGTCACACCCTGGCCTGACCAAATAAATAAAGACAAACACAATATACTTCGACCAGGGCGTGACAGAACCCCCCCCTAAGGTGCGGACTCCCGGACGGACACCAAAAACCATAGAGGAGAGTCCGGGTGGGCGTCTGTCCATGGTGGCGGCTCAGGCGCAGGACGTGGTCCCCACTCTATCAATGTCTTAGTCCCTCCTCCTCGCGTCCTTGGATAGTCCACCCTCGCCGCCAACCATGGCCTAGTAGTCCTCACCCAGAACCCCACTGGACTGAGGGGCAGCTCGGGACTGAGGGGCAGCTCAGGACTGAGGCAGCTCGGGACTGAGGGGAAGCTCGGGACTGAGGGGAAGCTCGGGACTGAGGGGAAGCTCGGGACTGAGGGGAAGCTCGGGACTGAGGGGAAGCTCAGCACTGAGGGGAAGCTCAGCACTGAGGGGAAGCCCAGCACTGAGGGGAAGCCCAGCACTGAGAGGAAGCCCAGCACTGAGAGGAAGCTCAGCACTGAGAGGAGGCTCAGGCAGATAGTTGGATCCGGCAGATCCTGGCTGGCTGGCGGTTCTGGCAGATCCCGGCTGACTGGCGGATCTGGAAGAGTCTGGCTGACTGGCGGATCTGGAAGAGTCTGGCTGACTGGCAGATCTGGAAGAGTCTGGCTGACTGGCGGATCCTGGCTGACTGGCAGATCTGGAAGAGTCTGGCTGACTGGCGGATCTGGAAGAGTCTGGCTGACTGGCGGATCTGGAAGAGTCTGGCTGACTGGCGGATCTGGAAGAGTTTGGCTGACTGGCGGATCTGGAAGAGTCTGGCTGACTGGCGGATCTGGAAGAGTCTGGCTGACTGGCGGATCTGGAAGAGTCTGGCTGACTGGCGGATCTGGAAGCTCCATGCTGACTGGCAGCTCTGGCTGCTCCATGCAGGCTGGCAGCTCTGGCGGCTTCTTGCAAACTGGCAGCTCTGGTGGATTCTTGCAGACTGGCAGCTCTGACTGCTCCATGCAGACTGGCAGCTCTGGCAGCTCCTTGCAGACTGGCAGCTCTGGCTGCTCCATGCAGACTGACATCTCTGGCCGCTCCATGCAGACTGACAGCTCTGGCTGCTCCATGCAGACTGACAGCTCTGGCTGCTCCATGCAGACTGACAGCTCTGAACAGGCGGGAGACTCCGGCAGCGCTGTAGAGGCGGAAGGCTCTGGCAGCGCTAAACAGGCGGGAGACACTGACAGCGCTGGAGAGGAGGAAGGCTCTGACTGCGCTGAACAGGCGGGAGACTCCGGCAGCGCTGTAGAGGAGGAAGGCTCTGGCAGCGCTAGATAGGCGGGAGACTCCGGCAGCGCTGGAGAGGAGGAAGGCTTTGGCAGCGCTGAACAGGCGAGGCGCACTGTAGGCCTGATGCGTGGTGCTGGCACTGGTGGTACTGGGCCGAGGACACGCACAGGAAGCCTGGTGTGGGGAGCTGCTACCGGAGGGCTGGGGTGTGGAGGTGGTACTGGATAGACCGGACCGTGCAGGCGCACTGGAGCTCTTGAGCACCGAGCCTGTCCAACCTTACCTGGTTGAATGCTCTCGGTCGCCCTGCCAGTGCGGCGAGGTGGAATAGCCAGCACTGGGCTATGCAGGCGAACCGGAGACACCGAGCGCAATGCTGGTGCCATGTAAGCCGGCCCAAGGAGACACACTGGGGACCAGATGTGTCGAGCCGGCTTCATGGCATTTGGCTCGACGCTCAATCTAGCCCAGCCGATACGCGGAGCTGGAATATACCTCACCGGGCTATGCACCCGCACTGTAGACACCGTGCGCACCACAGCATAACACGGTGCCTGCCCGGTCTCTCTAGCCCCCCGGTAACCACAGGAAGTTGGCGTAGGTCTCCTACCTAGCGTCGCCATACTCCCTGTGAGCCCCCCCCCCAATACATTTTTGGGGTTCCAAAACATCCTCCCATGTCCATTCCTCATTTTGTTCCTCCTGCTGCCGCTGTTGCTTCTCCTGCGGCTCCTGCCTGTTGACACGCCGCTTGGTCCTGTTGTGGTGGGTGACTCTGTAACGGTTCTCTTGTGGTGAAAGAGAGTCGGACCAAAATGCAGCGTTGTGATGATTCATGTTATTTTAATAAAGGAAAAACTATACATGAATAAACTACCAAAATAATGAAAATGTGAAAACCGAAACAGTCCTATCTGGTGCAAACACAAAGACAGGAACAATCACCCACGAAACACTCAAAGAATATGGCTGCCTAAATATGGTTCCCAATCAGAGACAACGAAAAACACCTGCCTCTGATTGAGAACCACTCCAGACAGGCATAGACTATGCTAGATACCCCCACTAAGCCACACACACAATACCTAACAAAACCCAAAGACAAAACACACCACAATAAACCCATGTCACACCCTGGCCTGACCAAATAAATAAAGACAAACACAATATACTTCGACCAGGGCGTGACACTCGGACATTCGGTTTCCGTTTTATAAAATAATCAAATTTGTCATTTTTCCGCTGTCCCGGAAAATCCCACAAGAGGGCATAAGCAATCATATTGCAAATGTACAAAACATCACGAATCACGACGTGGCCTTATCCCCAAAACGGAAAATATTTCGAAGCCGAAACTTGGTGAGCGTAGGTTTGGCATAATGGGCAGTTGGCCCCGAACAAGATGGCGTCTAGGCCTCAACGTTTTTTGAGTTATGGCCATTTCTCTGGGATTAAAGGTCCAAAATGAAAATAGAGAAATAATTTTTCCGCTTCACGTCAAAGTCAAGGAGCCTCCGGTGTCAATAAAAAAAGAACCAGCCATTTATGTATCGTCATTTAAGAGAAATCATACAATGACAAATTGGTGATGTTCAAAGATAGGTTTTTTTTTCAAACAGTTACAGATCCAGTTGCAGGGTGTTCGTATCTTTTTAAAGTGTGCTGCGGAGCTCTGCGAGATTTCTGTGATTTTCTATGATTTTCTGAAATAACACACACTCACTAAACCCTCCGTAAATAATTCAGTTCTTAACGTAAAGACTTATAACTCAGGATTCTGTAAAGGCATACCCCAATCAGGATATGAGTTTATTTATAGCTTCCTGTGCCAACCGGAAGTGCCTTAAATGGTGTCATAGTGGCTGTTTCCAAGGGTTAAAAAAGGTCAGATCTTTTCAAAACTTCATATGTGTGATTGGGCAACCCCCATGAACTGTAAGTCAGTCATTTCTCCCAACAGATGTCAAATAAAAGCTCTCTCTCACACACACACACACACACACAGCAAGGATGGAGTGACAAAGTGCGGTGCTTAAAGACACACAGAGCCTGCAATGGCATTTCCATATTCTCTAGGCCGTGCCGAGTTCAACGAGATGCCCCGCTTGACCGTAGTTCGCTCTGATGGACACTGACTTGCTAGTTGACTTTTGTACATTTGCAATATGTTTAAACGGAGAGGGACCATCACCAAAATGGCATTCTGAAATCAACACAACTGTGCCGAGTTCAATGAGACGCCCGCTTGACCGTAGCTCGCTCTGAGTGCAACGACCGTGAAAAAAGTAGGCCCAAAATGAAGCCTGGCCCTAAATGTCATTTGCTTTTGGGTGACAGTGAGAGAACCGTTAGGGTGAGAAGCACAATTCGACCTCAGGTACGATCCTGAGGTCCTCCCGATCTGTGCAATCTTAACCTTGACCGTGTGGCATTAACCCTTAACAGTAAAACAGGGTTTTTTGATCTCACAGATTACAATGACATCTCTCCCCATAGGAATACATTGCCTGCTCCTCTAAAGTCAACCTGAAGCCTATGTGGGTTATGAATGCCTTATGAACCTGTCTTCGATGACAGTCCATCGGGACACTATGAGGTCTACCTGTGTCAATTCTAAGCTTCCTGGACCAACCGGAAGTGGTTAAAATCACCCTAAAAGTGTATATCCATACCCTACCTGCAGTTTGATAGAAATAGTGCATTCAACCCTGTGTAAATCAGTCAGTTCTTAATGTAAAATCTTAAAACTCAGGATTCTGTAAAAGCATACCACAAGGAGGATATGTGTTGACTTATAGCTTCCTGTGCCAACCGGAAGTGCCATAATTGGTGTCACAGGGGCTGTTTTGAAGGGTTAAAAAAGTCAGATCTTTCCAAAACGTCATATGTGGGATTAGGCAACCCCCATGAACTGTAAATCAGTCATTTTTCCCATAAAATTTCAAAGCAAAACTAAATCACACACACACACAGCTTGGATGGAGGGACGTATTGGGGTGCGTAGAGACAGACATTGCCTGCATTAGTTAACCTTGTTGGAACTTTTAAAGAACCGTCAGACCTAGAGTTCCGAAACTTTAGAAACCTGTTCTAGACCTCAGGTCGATAGTGCGTGGTGAGTTACGTGGCTCTAGAAGGTTCTCGGACCGAGAAACAGCCTCGTACATTTGCAATGACTTCAATTCATTTTTGCATCACGAAAATGACAACATTTAGAAATGTCCCAGAATCGCATGACTAGGTGCATTGCGACCATCTCGGCCCATATAGACGGACCCCAACGTTTCTGTCTGATAGCTCATTCAAGGACCCCGTAGCAAGTCATGGAAAAAAGTGGATTTTCAGCACCTATTAGGGTCTTGCTCGGACATCAAATGACCTATCGAGCTGAAACTTGGGATTCGGGGTCGCCTCACCTAGGCCTACACATAATATCAGAACTGGACCCGCAGCTAGAACGTAATTACGTGTTTTATGTTTTTTTATGGTTTGAACCAAAGGCGTTGTGAATTTTGGGCCAGCTCTGAAGTATGTGATAGTTGGCTATTAAACGAGTTGGAAAAAGTGAATTTGGTGTCAGTTTGTATCAGTTTGGTGTCAGAATGATATCTAATTGAATGATGGACGGTGACTTGCTGGTGACTCTTGTCCATTTGGTACCATCACCAAAGTGACATTCTGAAATCAACCCTAACTAGCGATTGAGATGAACCAGAATCACTGCCCAGCCATCCCGAGTTCATCGTGCCAGTCAATTTCACATTCCTGCAGGATTTTTATAGCATGACAAATTTGTGATGGTAAATGCCCATTGAACCATATTGCAAATGCACAGTGACTTTGCAAAAGTGAGAAAACATAAACAAATGGACATAATGAAATCAACACAATGAGCGATGGAGAAGACCCACTATCAATGCCCGGCCATCCTGTGTTCATCAGGCCAGTCAATGTTGCATTTCTGCAGGATGTTTGAACATGACAAATTTGTGATGGTAAATGCCCATTGAACCATATTGCAAATGCACGTGCACTTGCAATATATTTCAACAGTGAAAAAACATCACCAAATGGACATGATGAAGTCAACACAACGAGCGACAGAAAGGAACAACTATCACTGCCCGGCCATCCTGTGTTCATCAGGCCAGTTAATGTTGCATTCCTGCAGGATTTTTGAGCATGACAAATTCGTGATGGTAAATGCCCATTGAACCATATTGCAAATGCACGTGCACTTGCAATATGATTCTATAGTGAAAAAAACATCACCAAATGGACATGATGAAATCAACACAATGAGTGATGGAAGGGAACAACTATCACTGCCCGGCCATCCCGAGTTCATCGGGCCAGTCAATTTTGCATTTCTGCAGGATTTTTGAGCATGTCAGGTTTCTTATGGCATTTGGCCCCCAAAAAAGTGACTTTTGACTTCCTATGAAATCATATTTCAAAAATGGACAAATCATATTCCTTATGCACAAGTACAAAAAAAAATGTTTTACAAAAGTATATTCATACAGTTCTTACACGTGTGTAATTGACAAAAAAAATCGAAAGAATTTCGAAAAATGGTCCAGAAGGCACTTTTTTGGGGGGTGATACATTTTTGAAAAAAAAATCACTTTTTCAAAATGTTGCTTTTGGATGTTGACTTGTGTTGCATTTCCAATATGAAAAACCAAGGTGGAGCGCACTCGCCACCTGTTGGATTTTTAAAGTGTTACAACTGGCATTTGCCATATGGCATTTGCAATCAACTTTACACGAATCGACGCCGAATTGGGTGGTATTGGACACCGTGTATATGGTTTGTCCAATGCCAATGACTTCCCATTCATTTTTGTCCATTTCTGGGTTTTTTGTCCATTTCCCTTACAATAATAAAGATAATAATAAACATTCCTGGGGGATAAAACTGGTATTGCAACCACCTTTGTATGGCATATTTTAAAACATGTGATACTTTGAACAAGGTTTCATTTTGAATTAGTGGGAGGTTGTAATCTGGATAAAGACAAAAATCCAAGGAGTCAGACATTTTTACTCATCTACAGTTCGTATTTAAGTGTAACTTTTGTATGATTGAAGGTTTTAGTGAGAGGTTTAATTAATAATTTTTGCCACACTAACTCGTATTCATTATATAAATATGCAAGTTTAATTTTGTCTGGCTTACCGTTCCAAATAAAGTGAATAATTTTTTGCTCAAATAATTATAAAAAACAAATTGTTTGTCATAGGTAGGGCCATAAGTAAATTGTGATATGACTAGTTAATCAGTGTGATCCTCTCCATGGTTGCAAGATGATAATTTTCAATAGAAATGTGTTCATTTATTTTTGATGCGATATGAATACCAAGTATGTCTACTTGGCCATCAGACTATTTGATTGGTGAATAATAATCATTTCTATTGACCCCAAAACAATCTGAAACTCAACCAAAACAAATAGTATATGCATACAACAAGTTTGGAGTCACAAGCGTGATGTTCAGTGCCTTCGTAAAGTATTCAGACTCCTTGACTTTTTACACATTTTGTTATCTTACAGCCTTACATGGTGACCAGACCGATTGCGCGCGTGCGTCCACATGGCAAGTTGATTTTATTCCTCCACACTAGACACAATCAGGACACGCAGGTTAAAATATCAAAACGAAATCTGAACCAACTATATTAATTTGGGGACAGGTCGATAAGCAAATATTTATGGCAATTTAGCTAGCTAGCTTGCTGTTGCTGGCTAATTTGTTCTTGAATATAAACCGTAGGTTGTTATTTTACCTGAAATGCACAAGGTCCTCTACTCCGACAATGAATCCACAGATAAAACGGTAAACCAAGTTTGGTTCTAGTAATCTCTCCTCCTTCAGGCTTCTTCTTATTCTTTGGACTTTATATGGCGGTTGGCAACCAACTTCAAGGTGCATTACCACCACCAACTGGACTAGAGTGTGGACCTCAGTTCATCATTCAATCACCCACTTGAGTATATGCTCCTAAAAACCAATGAGGAGATGTGAGAGGCGGGACTTGCAGCGAGTCAAGTTTCACAAATAGAACCAAGTTCTGTTTTTAGCGACTGGCTATGCAGACTCGCGCGATCAGTGTGGGTACAATGATTGAATAACATGTATGTGTAAATATATTTAGCAACTCTTGCACACGCGATGCAAGTGGTGTGGTCATCATGTTATTCTAAAATTGATTAAATTGTTGTTTTTTTCCCTCATCAATCTATACACAATCCTAATAATGACAAAGCAAAAAGAGGTTATGATTTTGCAAATGTATAAGTATTCAAACCCTTTACTCAGTACTTTGTTGCAGCACATTTGGCAGCGAACACATCACTGAGTCTTCTTGGGTATGACTCTACAAGGTTGACAGACCTATATTTAGGTCGTTTCTCCCATTCTTCTCTGTAGATCCTCTCAAGCTCTGTCAGGTTGGATGGGGATCGTCGCTGCACAACTAGTTTCAGGTCTCTCCAGAGATGTTCGATTGTGTTCAAGTTCGGGCTCTGGCTGGGCCACTCAAAGACATTCAGAGATACTCCTGCGTTTTCTTGTCTGTGGGCTTAGGGTTGTTGTCCTGTTGGAAGGTTAAACTTTGCCCCAGTCTGAGGCCCTGAGTGCTCTGGAGCAGATTTTCATCAAGGATCTCTCTGTACTTTGCTCTGTTCTTCTTTGCCTCGATCCTGACTAGTTTCTCAGTCCCTACCATGCTTCACCGTAGGGATGGTACCAGGTTTCCTCCAGCCGTGGCGCTTGGCATTCAGGCCAAATAGTTCCATCTTGGTTTCTTCAGACCAGAGGATCTTGTTTCTCATGGTCTGAGAGTCTTTGGTGCCTTTTGGTAAACTCCAAGCGGGCTGTCATGTGCCTTTTACTGAAGAGTGGCTTCCGTCTGGCCATTCTACCATAAAGGCCTGTTTGGTGGTGCTGCAGAGATGGTTGTCCTTCTGGAAGGTTCTCCGATCGCCACAGAGGAACTCTAGAGCCCTGTCAGAGTGAACATAGGTTTCTTGGTCATCTTCCTGACCAAGGCCTTTATCCCCCGATTGCTCAGTTTGCTCAGCTCTAGGAAGAGTCCATTCTTCCATTTAAGAATGATGGAGCCCACTGTGTTCTTGGTGTCCTTCAATGCTGCAGAAATGTTTTGCTACTCTTCCCCAGACCTGTGCCTCAACACAATCCTGTCTCGGAGCTTTACGGACAATTCTTTCGACCTCATGGCTTGGTTTTTGATCTGAGATGCACTGTCAACTGTAGGACCTTGTATAGACAGGTTTGCCTTTCCAAATCCTGTCCAATCAATTTAATTTAACAAAGGTGTAATCCAATAAAGTTGCCTGATATTGGCAGGAACTGGAACACGCTGTCGTACACGTTAATCCAGATCATCCCAAACATGCTCAAGGGGTGACATGTCTGGTGAATATACAGGCCATAGAAGAACTGGGACATTTCCAGCTTCCTAGAATGGTGTACAGATCCTTGCGACATGGGGCCATGCATTATCATGCTGAAACATGAGGTGATGGTGGCAGATGAATGGCATGACAATGGGCCACAGAATCTCGTCGTGGTATCTCTGTGCATTCAAATTGCCATCATTAAAATTATATTTTGTTCATTGTCCGTAGCTTATGCCTGCCCATACCATACTTCAGGGACGCATGTGGCAGCTCCCTTATGATTGATGAGAATTTTCATAGGTCAAATGGACAGTCACTTACTAGACGTCCACGGGTGCTATTAAAATAGGCCGGAGACTCAGCTCACCCCCCCCCAAGGCCTGATCTTCATGAAAGTCAAAAATAAAGTCTCCAGGACACTAGGTTTATTTAAGAAATTACCTGAAAATTCCACCAGATAGTGACTGACTGTATAATGCAAATGGCCATTTCATAACCAAATGGACATGGCTGTCAATGGAACAGACTTCAAAGACAAAACTCAATGAGCACAGGGGTGGCCAAATGTACTTTTAGCCCAGAAACAAGATGGCATCGAGGCCACAACTTTCTTTGAATTATTGCACATTTTGTGGGATTAAAGGTCAAAAACGGTAATACAGTGCTATTTTCACCGCTTCACATAAAAGTGCATGAACCTAGAGTGTAAGGAGTTTACGAGAAATCGTACAACGTCCATTTCATGATGCTAAAACAAATGTGTGTTTTTTTGTTGTTGTTATAGATCCAATTGAGGCGTGTTAAGGCAATTAAGGCGGGTTTCCGAGCGTGATTTTTGTGATTTTCTGTACTCACACACCCACACAGCCAAAATGGAGTGACACAGTGTGGGGCTTACAGACACACAGAGCCTGCAATAGTTACCGGCGTTCGAACCATCAAAGAACTGCTAGACCTAGAGGTCAGAAACTGTATAAACCTGTTCTAGAGCTCAAGTCAGTAGTGCATGGTAACTTATGTGGCTCTAGAAGGTTCTCAGACCGAGAAACATTCTCGTCCATTTACAATATCTTCAATTCAATTCATGTCGTGAAAATGACGACATTTGGAAAAATCCCAGAATCACAAGACTAGGTGCATTGAAAACGCCTCGGCCCATAGAGACGGACCCTACACGTTTCTGTCTGATAACTCTTTCAGGGACCCCGTAGCAACGTCTGGAAAAAGAAAAAAATTTCGGCATTAATTAAGGTTGCTGCTTGGGGTCCGAATGTCCTATTGACCCGAAACTCGGTATTCGGGGTTGCCTCAGCTAGGCCTACACATAATGTCAGAACTGGACCCGCAGCTCGAATGTAACTATGTTTTTAAAGTTTTTTTTATGGTTTTAACAGAAGATGCTATGAATTGTGGGCTCTGAAATATGTGATAGTTGGCTTCTAAACGAGTTAGACAAAGTGGGTTTGGTGTCAGTATGTATCAGTTTTGTGTCAGTACGATATCAAATCAAATCAAATTTATTTATATAGCCCTTCGTACATCAGCTGATATCTCAAAGTGCTGTACAGAAACCCAGCCTAAAACCCCAAACAGCAAGCAATGCAGGTGGAGAAGCACGGTGGCTAGGAAAAACTCCCTAGAAAGGCCAATACCTAGGGAGAAACCTAGAGAGGAACCAGGCTATGTGGGGTGGCCAGTCCTCTTCTGGCTGTGCCGGGTGGAGATTATAACAGAACATGGTCAAGATGTTCAATGTTCATAAATGACCAGCATGGTCGAATAATAATAAGGCAGAACAGTTGAAACTAGAGCAGCAGCGATATATTAACGATATATTAGCAACGATATATTATTGACTGATGGCTGACTAGATGGCAGTATAATGTATGGACATTTTCCATTTCTAATATATTTAAAGAGGGATTTACCATCACCAAATGGACAGGCTGAAATCAACACCAACATGCGATAGAGAGGAACCAATATCACCACTCGGCCATCCGGAGTTCAACGAGCCAGACAATTGGGCATTTCAGCAGTATATTAGTGGATGTCCAATTCATGATGGTAAATGCCCATTGTAAGACTTTGCACATGGACACTGTACATTTGTACATTTCCAATGTATTTAATGAGGGATTTACCATCTGTGATAACATGCGTCTTGGTGAGAGGTGTAGGAGTCAGGCGCAGGAGAGAGCAGGGATGTCTGAGAAGTGTGTTTAATAATATAGTCCAGCAATACAAAAACGGCACAGACAAAAAAAAAAAACTACGCTCTCGAATAATCAGAAACTCGTGCAAACGCACGGAGGAACACTTTACATACACGTGCGTAATAGCGAAAAAACAACAAACATCAAATACAATCGAGCGCAATGTACACAAGTCTAATCCTGCACGAATTACGGCAGATAACAGGTGCCCTATATACCCACAGAAATCAAAGCAATTGAAAACCAGGTGTGAAAAGGAACACAGACAAAACAACCAGAAAAAGAAAAAGGGATCGGTAGCGGCTAGTAGACCGGCGACGCCGAGCACCGAGTGCCGCCCGAACAGGGAGAGGAGTTACCTTCGGTAGAAGTCGTGACAGTACCCCCCCCCCCCCTGACGCGCGGCCCCCGCAGCGCGACGACGCCGGCCTCAAGGACGACCCGGAGGACGAGGCGCAGGGCGATCCAGGTGGAGGCGGTGAAACTCCCTTAGCATAGGTGGATCCAGTACGTCCTCCACCGGCACCCAGCATCTCTCCTCCGGACCGTACCCCTCCCAGTCCACGAGGTACTGAAGACCCCCCACCCGACGCCTCGAGTCCAGTATGGACCGAACTGCATACGCCGGCGGAGGGACCTCCCGCACATCATCTTCTTGAAGCGGACCAGCCACCACCGGCCTGAGGAGAGACACATGAAACGAGGGGCTAACACGGTAATACGGGGGGAGCTGTAACCTATAACACACCTCGTTTATTCTCCTCAGGACTTTGAATGGCCCCACAAACCACGGACCCAGCTTCCGGCAGGGCAGGTGGAGGAGCAGGTTTCGGGTCGAGAGCCAGACCCGGTCCCCCAGTGTGTACACCGGGGCCTCGCTGCGGTGGTGGAGTGGGCTCAACACGCGATGCTCGCTCAATGTCTGCGTCCACCACCCACCTCACAGGTGCCACTAGACAAGAAGCCGGGAGGATGGGCGCAGGATCAATGGCCCGCTCTTCCGTATCATATAGTCGGGACAGTTCGTCTGCCTTAGTGTTCTGGGAGCCTGGTCTATAGGAGATGGTAAACCTAAATCGGGTGAAAAACATGGCCCACCTTGCCTGACGAGGGTTCAGTCTCCTTGCTGCCCGAATGTACTCTAGATTACGGTGGTCAGTCCAGATGAGGAAAGGGTGTTGAGCCCCCTCAAGCCAATGTCTCCACACCTTCAGGGCTCTGACAACAGCTAGCAGCTCCCGATCCCCCTCGTCATAGTTTTGCTCCGCCGGGCTGAGCTTCCGAGAAAAGAAAGCACAGGGGCGGAGCTTCGGTGGCACACCCGAGCGCTGGGAGAGTACGGCTCCAACCCCAGCCTCGGATGCGTCCACCTCCACTATAAATGCCAAAGAGGGGTCCGGATGCGCCAGCACGGGAGCCGAGGTAAAAAGAGCCTTCAGGCGACCAAAAGCCCTGTCCGCCTCAGCCGACCATCCCAGACGCGTCGGCCCCCCCTTCAGCAGTGACGTAATGGGCGCAGCCACCTGCCCAAAACCCTGGATAAACCTCCGGTAGTAGTTGGCAAACCCTAAGAACCGCTGCACCTCCTTTACCGTGGTTGGAGTCGGCCAATTATGCACGGCTGCAATGCGGTCATCCTCCATCACCAACCCCGATGTGGAAATGCGATATCCAAGGAAGGAGACGGCCTGTTGGAAGAACGAGCATTTCTCAGCCTTGACGTACAGGTCATGCTCCAACAGTCGCCCAAGTACCCTGCGCACCAGAGACACATGCGCGGCCCGTGTAGCGGAATAGACCAGAATATCATCGATGTAAACCACCACACCCTGACCGTGCAGGTCCCTGAGAATCTCATCCACAAAAGATTGGAGGACTGCTGGAGCATTCTTCAACCCGTACGGCATGACGAGGTACTCATAATGGCCGAATGTGGTACTAAACGCCGTCTTCCACTCATCTCCCTTCCGGATACGCACCAAGTTATATGCACTCCTGAGATCCAGTTTTGTGAAAAACCGTGATCCGTGAAATGACTCAATCGCCGTGGCAATGAGAGGTAGCGGGTAACTATACCCCACCGTGATGGAATTTAGACCTCTATAGTCAATGCACGGACGCAGACCACCCTCCTTCTTCACAAAAAAGAAACTCGAGGAGGCAGGTGAGATGGAGGGCCGAATGAACCCCTGCCCCAGAGATTCCGATATGTATGTCTCCATAGCCACCGTCTCCTCCTGTGACAGGGGATACACGTGACTCCTGGGAAGTGCAGCGCCTACCAGGAGATTTATCGCACAATCCCCTCGTCGATGAGGTGGTAATTGGGTCGCCTTCTTTTTACAGAAGGCGATAGCCAAATCGGCATATTCTGAGGGAATGTGCACGGTGGGGACTTGGTCTGGACTCTCCACCATTGTAGCACCGATGGAAACTCCTACACACCTGCCTGAGCACTCCTCCGACCAACCCTGTAGAGCCCTCTGTTGCCACGAAATCCTGGGGTTGTGACGGGCCAACCAGGGGATCCCCAACACCACCGGAAACGCAGGAGAATCAATGAGGAAGAGACTAATTCTCTCCTCATGACCCTCCTGCGTAACCATACCCAGTGGAGCCGTGGCCTCCCTGACTAGCCCTGACCCTAATGGTCGGCTATCTAAGGCGTGCACTGGGAAGGGTTTGTCCAGCTGAATAAGGGGAATCCCTAACCTGTTCGCTAAACCGCGGTCAATAAAATTCCCCGCCGCGCCTGAATCTACTAGCGTCTTATGCCGGGAAAGAGGGGAATATTCAGGAAACACAATCCATACATACATGTGACCAACAGGGGGCTCCTCTGGGTGAGCCTGGTGCCGACTCACCTGAGGTGTCCGGGCAGTGCTCGGCCTGGCGTCTCGACTCCCGGGGGGACCCCCCCAGCACCGGTCAGCAGTGTGCCCTCTGCGACCACAGCTGGCACAGGAAAGGCCCCCTCCTCCGGTCGCCCTCGCTGAAGCACCTCTCAGCTCCATGGGTGTTGGAGTGGTGGAGCTGGGAGATGGAACTGACAGAGCTCGATCTGGACGTCCGCGGGTCGCCAGCAAGTTGTCCAACCGAATGGACATGTCAATCAATTGGTCCAAGGACAGGGTGGTGTCTCTACAGGCCAGCTCCCTACGGACGTCCTCACGCAAACTACACCTATAGTGATCGATCAAGGCCCTGTCGTTCCATCCCGCGCTAGCGGCCAAGGTCCGGAACTCTAGAGCAAAGTCCTGAGCACTCCTCCTCTCCTGCCTCAGATGGAACAGCCGTTCACCCGCCGCTCGACCCTCAGGTGGGTGATCGAACACGGCCCGAAAGCGGCGGGTGAACTCTGGGTAGTGGTCCCTCGCCGAGTCAGGATCGTTCCATACCGCGTTGGCCCACTCCAGGGCTTTACCTGCGAGGCAGGAGACAAGGGCGTTCACGCTCTCACCCCCTGAAGGAGCCGGACGAACGGTCGCCAGGTATAGGTCCATCTGGAGTAAGAAGCCCTGGCACCCTGGCCGCTGTCCCATCAAACTCCCTCGGGAGGGCGAGTCGAATCCCACTGTGCTCAGGCAATGAAGGAGAGGGTAGTGGTACTGGTTGGGGTGTGGCTGATAACGGTGTGGGAAGGCCACCTCTCTCCCATCTCTCCATCGTCGCCATCACCTGATCCATGGCGGTCCCCAGTCGGTGTAACACTGCCGTGTGGTGTTGAACTCGCTCCTCCACGGACCCTGGAAGTGCGTCCGCTCCTGCTGACTCCATAATTATATTGGTGCAGGATTCTGTGATGACATGCGTCTTGGTGAGAGGTGTAGGAGTCAGGCGCAGGAGAGAGCAGGGATGTCTGAGAAGCGTGTTTAATAATATAGTCCAGCAATACAAAAACGGCACAGACAAACAAAAAAAAAACTACGCTCTTGAATAATCAGAAACTCGTGCAAATGCACGGAGGAACAAACACAGTTCCGACACTTTACATACACGTGCGTAATAGCGAAAAAACAACAAACATCAAATACAATCGAGCGCAATGCACACAAATCTAATCCTGCACGAATTACGGCAGGTAACAGGTGCCCTATATACCCACAGAAATCAAAGCAATTGAAAACCAGGTGTGAAAAGGAACACAGACAAAACAACCAGAAAAAGAAAAAGGGATCGGTAGCGGCTAGTAGACCGGCGACACCGAGCGCCGAGCGCCGCCCGAACAGGGAGAGGAGTTACCTTCGGTAGAAGTCGTGACACCATCACCAAATAACAGGCTGAAATCAACACCAACGAGCGATGGAGAGGAATCACTTCACTGCTAAGCCATCCAGAGTTGCTAGGCCATCTAACGAGCCAGACAATTGGGCAAATTCAGCAATATATTAGAGCATGTCCAATTTGATGCAGTAAATGCCCATTGTAATGTATTGATAATGGACAGTGTCCAATACACATGATACATGATACATTTGCTGGATGTAAAGGGATATAAACCAGATTCCCTTTCCTATCGCTTTCTCAAGGTGTCATCAGTCGTCAGACATAGTTTCAGGCTTTTATTTTGAAAAATGAGCCAGAACGATAACATCGCGTCAAGTCGTCACATGAGTTTTGCTCGCGCAACAGAGTTAGGATAGGTATTGCTTTTCCCTCTCCTACTGTGAAAGACATTTGCGGTTGATATATTATCGATTATATATTTTAAAAACAAACTGAGGATTGATTATAAAAAACGTTTGACATGTTTCTGTGGACATTATGGAAACTATTTGGAATTTTTGTCTGCGTTGTCATGACTGCTCCTTCCTGTGGATTTCTGAACATAACGCGACAAACAAACAGAGGTATTTCGGATATAAAAAGAATCTTTATGGAACAAAAGGAACATTTGTTGTGTAACTGGGAGTCTCGTGAGTGAAAACATCCGAAGATCAAAGGTAAATTATTAATTTGATTGCTTTTCTGATTTTCGTGACCAAGCTTCCTGATGCTAAGTGTACTTAATGTTTTGTTGTGCGATCGATAAACTTACACAAACGCTTGGATTGCTTTCGCTGTAAAGCATAATTTCAAAATCTGACACGACAGGTGGATTACCAAAAGGATAAACTTGAGATTTCATGAATATAAATATTTGTAGTAATATTTATTGAATGTAGCGCTATGCTATACAGCGGTTGTTGATGACACTTATCCCGTTAGTGGGATTGCAGCCATAACAAGTTAACATAGTGATATATATAATTTGGTTAGTATATAGGCCATCTCGACATTATATATATGCCATCTGCACATGGTTCACTGACTTTTGGGTTCGGATACCGACTTCCCATGATCATATATGGCAAATGGAGAAAACATAGGCCTTATGGACAAAATAAGACAAATCTATGTCTAAATACGTATAATCGACAAAAATATCCTTCGGGATTTCACCCTTGAGACCTGACTTTCTGACCATTTCCCATATAGAATCCTACAGTGGAGCGCGCTCACCCCCTTTGGGATTTTTGTTTTATTACACTTGGCATTTGACCTGGCATTTGACATGTCCACTTGCAATATGTTTTTGACCAACTGCCGCCCAATTGAGTGGTATTTGCAATTGTGTATATGGTTCACCCAATGCCAATAAGTAGCCATTCATTTTTGTCCATTTCATGGGGGTCTTCCCTACATAAATTGCAGCTCTGTAATGATTATGTTGTTTAATCAGCTTCTCGATATGCCATATCTGTTAGGTGAATGGATTATCTTGACAAAGGAGAAATGCTCACTAACATTGATGTAAACAAGTTTGTGCACAACATTTGAGCAAAATAAGCTTTTTGTGCATATGTAACATTTCTGGGATCTTTTATTCCAGCTCATGAAACCTGGGAGCAGTTTTTTTTCATTTTGTGCATAATACTTACCAAAACTACTGGCCACAACTACTGGCCACAACTACTGACCACAACTACTGACCACAACCACAACACTACTGACCACAACTACTGACAATTACTGACCACAACTAGTGAACTACACAACTATGTACCAGAACGACTGACCACAACTAATGAAATACACAACTACTTAACAAAACTACTGACCAAAAATAATGACCACTACTGACCACACCTACAGACCAAAACTACTGTACACAACCACTAAACACAAAACTACTGGACCACACAACGTATCACCACAACAACACAAACACTGACCACAACTAATGATCTCAGATCGACTACAGACATAATATCCTGACTACATTTTCTAACATGTGTGGCATTGACTCACAGGTAAAATGGCAAGGAAATAAAAAAACAAAAAGCAAACAAAAAGAAAATGAAAGTGATAAACACTTCTTTAAAAATATTTATACCAATCTATTGAACTTACAGGCAACAAATGATCAAATCATTATAGTGGGAAACAGTGTTAAGTACCTCAATGGACCTTAAAGGAAATCACTTTACAAACTATCATCATTGTGCCCGGAGATCACAGATATTATGGACATTAAAAATAGTGAATATTTGGAGCGTAAAAAGCCTGACCTAGTGAGATAAACATGGAGGAGGCAATCAAGCTAGCCGTCTTGACTACTTTGTCTCTTTCTCTCTTGCATCAACAGTTAAAAAAGTATTGTAAGGAGACAGAATGAGATTGGACCATCATCTAATTGGCCTTAAAACATAACTCTTACAGAATTTCCTCTTGGACGAGGATATTGTAAATGTAATCAAAGTCTACTGGAGGAGAATTTGTTCTTAACTTTGACAAAATAATGTTGAACTTAATTTTTCCAGTACAAATAGGTTCAGAAAATCCTCTCATTGTTTGGGATACCTTCAAATGTACCTTCAGAGGTCATTCAATTCCATATTCATCAGTAAAGAAAAAGTAGTTTCTGTCGAAAGAGACAAGACTAACAAGGGAAATACAGGAGCTAACAGGTACAGGTAGACAGCAATAAAAACTACAGAGATACAAAACAAGGGGAAAAAATGGAGGAACTTTTTCAACAACGATCTAATGTACAGTGGTTCTTCTGCAGTACAGCTTGCGGTGTGTCACAGAATTCTATGGCATGTTATTTAACTGTCAGCCATTGTTGCCATTAAATCTAGTTAGTGCTATTTGGAACACCTGAGGGCATCTTTGAGAAGCTACGTTTTTGAAATGACATGGAGTTGTAGGCCTAACGGTGCATGTACACTAGATAGAGGTAAATTGCCTCTTGGCGATTAGGCCGCCCATTGTGACTCGCTTGTGGGCATGCTGCAGCATATGGCAGCATATAGCAGCACGTTCGATTGTGCATCAAGAATTCAGCATAGCAAGTTTGTATGAAAGTCTGGTTATTAAATGGGTACATACATGTAGTTCAATAGCGATATCCTCTAAAACGCTCAGGTGACAAACAAACTTTGCTGCCCTGTTTCCAATCATCCACATGGCTGGGAGAACCTATTCAAGTAAGTAAATACATTTAGAAATTTTTAAAACAACAATGTACTATTAGCTAACTAGCTACAGTGCAGGCTAAGTCAAATGAGCTGCTAAATGAGCTAGCTAGTTGGCTAGCTATCTATCTAGCAAATTTCAAATACTGTATAGATAGATAGCTAAGTGAATTAAATATCACCAGCTACCTAACTTCATATTAGCTAGCTTTCTTGATGTATTTCTCACGGTAAAAACTAGCTAGCTAACAGCCATGGAGGAGGGTGAAAGGATAGCAGCCCTATTGTCAAAGTGAGAGAGTAGTCTATTCTGTATAGGGCTTGTACTTTTGTGTAGTTCCAGTCCCTAGAAGTGAGGGCGGAGATAACATAATATTCAGTGTGGTGTAATTTGACTATAATGAAGTCTATTTTTTGTGAGGTTTTCTGTCCTCAGATACAGAGAGATGTGAAAGCCTGTCTACATATGAAGAGGTCCCAATGAAGAGCAGTGGTTCTCAGTCCTGGTCCTGGGGACTCAAAGGAGTGCACATTTCTGTTTTTGCCTTAGCACTGCACAGCTGATTCAAATTATCAACTCATCATCAAGCTTCAAGTGATATGTATGTATTCATTTGTGATGCTATCCTTGATATGATCCTCTTCTGTCATATGCTAAACTTGTGCCCAAGCATCTATCAATCCAATGTTATCATGATTTGTTATAAGGTATATTATACTTGAGCAATCCACAATGTAAAAGTCTAATTACATTGTCTTCCATATTCCTACAGAAACCTTGCAACTGGAGATTCCTTCAAAATGATTGCATACAGTTAACATGTAGGGCACCTCAAGGTTGAGTGACCAGGGCCATCTGGGACTGCCTCCTGGAGGAATTCAGGTGTGTGAAGGCTCCCTGTGTCCTGCATAACTTCATGAGGATGGACACGAGGACCAGGAGGGGATCTGCAACTCTCCACCATGTGCCAGAGAAGAAGTCTGCTGCAAGAGAGGCAATCCGCATGCGGGAGATCCTCACCTCCTACTTCTTCGAAGAGGGTGCTGTTCCCTGGCAACACCATAGACTACACTATGCACAACCAAAGGATCTTTTAAGAGCCATTCACATTACAGTAAGAGTATTCTTCCATTTACATAGCAATGTCAACTGCAGTTCACCACATTCTTATTGGCAGACTCAATAGCCTTTATCTTCTCAAATGACTGCCTCAGCTGGTTCACCAACTACTTCTCAGATAGAGTTCAGTGTGTCAAATCGGAGGGCCTGTTGTCCAGACCTCTGGCAGTCTCTATGAGGGTGTTCAATTCTCCAAGTTATGTCTCTTAATCTCTCTTCCTGGTCTTCCCACTGCTCTCCAGGTCGCTAAGGCACAATTTCAGCAGGTCTTCCTGCATTATGGCCTTCCGGAGGACATCATCTCGGACCGTGGCCTCCAATTCACATCCCGAGTATGGAGGGCCTTCTTGGAGAAGATCGGGGTCATGGTTAGCCTCGCATCCGGGTATCGACCTCAGTCTAATGGGCAGGTGGAGAGGATGAATTAGGAGCTGGGGAGGTTCCTGAGGAGTCACTGTCAGGACCGGCAGGGTGAGTGGGGACGTTTCCTTCCATGGGCAGAGTACACCCAGAACTCTCTACGTCACTCCTCCCCGGGCCAGACCGCGGCGCCTGTGGTTAATGAGTGATTCCGGCGTGCGGAGGAGGTGTGGAACAATGCTCATGTGAGACTCCAGTGCGCTGTCCATCGTCAGAAGGAGCAGGCAGACCGTTACCGCAATGAGACCCCTGTGTTTCATCCTGGGGATCGCGTCTGGCTCTCTACCAGGAACCTTCCACTCCGCCTGCCCTGCAAAAAGTTGAGCCCCTGGTTTGTGGGGCCGTTCAAGGTTCTCCAGAAGGTCAATAAGGTGACGTATAGGTTACAGCTTCCCAGTGACTACTGTATCTTAAACTCTTTTCATGTCTCCCTTCTCAGGCCGGTGGTTCCTGGTCCCATAACTGATATTGTTCCCCACCCCTCCACCCCCCCTGGACATTGAGGGGAGCCTGGCGTACGCTGTCAGATCCCTACTGGACTCCCGACGTCGGGGTGTCAGATCCAGTATCTGGTGGACTTAGAGGAGTATGGACCAGAGGAGTGGTGTTGGGTTCCTGGTGGAGGACATTCTGGATCCCAACATCATCTAATTTCCACCTTCGCTGCCTGGAACGACCCGCTCCTCTTCTTTGGGGTCATCCCCCTGGTCGGCTGGAGCCGCACGTCAGGGGGGGGGGGGTCCTGTCATGTCTACTCCTGCTCCTCCCCTCCAGAGTACAACGTCGCCAGAGTACTAACCACCGGTCCTGAGATTCATCATTACGCACACCTGTGAATCATTATGATTCACACCTGGACTCCATTACCTTCATCATTTCCTCTCCTTTAAGTCACTCTCCCATGTTCACTCATCAGTTGGTATTGTTCTTGTGTATCGGCATATTGACTTATGTTAGTGTCGTGTTCTTGGTTTTGTTGTTTTATTAAAACATTTCAACTGCACCCACTTCCGACTCACCGCCCCATCATTACAGGCTACTTCTCAGAGAGTTCGAACAACAGTGTCCACTGACACCATATTTATTCGTTATGGCCATCGAAATTCTAGAAATTAAAATCAGTTGTCCATGTATGCAGATGACTCAAGTTTTATATTAAGTCCGCAAGCTAGATCACTGCAATGTTTCATTGAAGATCTAGATAACTTTTCTGGACTAAAACCTGATTATGAACAGTGTACCATATTACGAATTGGCTATTTAAAAAACACAGCTTTTACATTACCCTGCAGTTTACCTATAAAATGGGCTGCCATTGAAGTAGAAATACTTGGTATTCATTCACAAAACATTTAAATGAGGCTCCCACAATGAATTTCATTAGAAAACCATTACAAATAGACCAACCATGGAGAGGTAAATACCTGTCTATTTATGGAAAAATTACCCCAGATGATCTCCTTAGTTATCCCAGTTTACTCAGTTTACTCACTTATGGTGTTGCCAACTCCTGATTTGTTTTTCATATTTGTTGCTTTATCTGTGATAATAACCAGACAAGATAAAGCATGCCTATCTATATAATGAATATCAACTGGGTGGGCTGAGATTATTAAATATAAAAACACTAAACCTCTAAAAGCTTCACATATACAAAACATTTACCGGCCAAAACAATAAAATGCAAATTACTTAAAAATCATACAATGTGATTTTCTGGATTTTTGTTTTAGATTCTGTCTCTCACAGTTGAAGTGTACCTATGATAAAAATTACAGACCTCTACTTGCTTTGTAAGTAGGAAAACCTGCAAAATCGGCAGTGTTTAAAATACTTGTTCTCCCCAATGTATGTCTGTGCCATTACAGCTTTAGGGAAAGCCAGGGAAATCCTGAGTATCATTAGACAGACACCTGCATTACATGTGTCTCTGTATAATTTTTTTGTGTCATTGCTATGGATAAGCCACCAACAGAATCTGTAAACAAGCAAGAATTGAGACAGAGAGATAATGGTGGTGAGAGGCCAAGGGCTATTACTCATCTACATCGAGGGGAGTGACTGTGTGTGTTATCTGAAGGTGGAAACCTACTAAGCCTGAGGTCTGTAACAAGATAATTTAGTTCTTCCAGAGAATTACTTGGCTTTGTTACTTTTTGTAATAAAGTCTATTTGAATTTACAAGCTCCGATATCTGAGAAATATTTCATTCAATATTTCAACAACACTCTCCAAACAGGTCAGAGACAAAGTTGTGGAGAACTAAAGATCAAGATTGGGTTATAAAAAAATATCTGAAACTTTGAACATCCCATGATTTACCATTAAATCCATTATTAAAATATTTGAAGGAATATGGCACCACAACAAGCCCACCAACTCACGGACCAGGCAAGGAGGGTATTAATCCGAGAGGCAGCAAAGAGACCAAAGATAACCCTGAAGGAGCTGCAAAGCTCCACAGCGGAGATTGAAGTATATGTCCATAGGACCACTTTATGCCATACACTCCACAGAGCTGGGCTTTACGGAAGAGTGGCCAGAAAAAAAACATTACTGAAAGAAAAGGTTTGCCAAAGGGCAGGTGGGAGAATACCTTCTTCCATATATTTGGGGACTCTGGTCAGATGACCGGCTGACTACGCGTCGCGCGCATGATTATTGCAAAATAAATGTAGACATACATGTTCAATTATTGCACCCAGACTGCTCGCGTGCGCCAACGAGCGTCTGCGTTCCCAAGGGATAAAATAGAAGTCAGTTCTATTTCTGATGCAGATCACGCTGCAAGTCCTGCCTCTCCCATCTCCTAATTGGTTTATAGAAGCAGGTACCCACGTGCCATCTCATCATTGGTCATACCCACGTGGGTCACTGAAAGACGGGGGATCGATGGTGCACACGTGCAGCCGGTTTGGGTTCTGTGTGAGACTAAAATTGAGGTTTTTGGCCATCAAGGAAAACGCTATGTCTGGTGCAAACCTCTCATCATTCTGAGAAACCATCCCCACAATGAAGCATGGTGGTGGCAGCATCATGCTCTGGGGATGTTTTTCCATCAGCAAGGACTGGGAAAATGGACAGAATTGCTGCAGCTAGCGACTGGAAAAAGCTGCAACAAACACTCAAACTGTACAGTTTTATCTCCATTTATTCATTCTAAGACTCCATCATGGACACTCTTACTGACAGTTGTGGCTGTTGTCTGTACCCAATAATGTTTGTACCCTGTTTTGTGCTGCTACCATGTGTTGCTAGCATGTTGTTGTCATGTTGTGTTGCTAACATGCTATGTTGTTGTCTTCTACCAGGTGGTCGCTTGGTGTCCTCCGTCGCAATTATTGTGTAATCTCCAGCTGCTGTATTTTTCCGTTTGACTCAGATGAGAAACTGAATGCCACAAATGATTTTTCATCGAATAGAATTGTGAAAAACACCTTGAGGATTGATTTCTAAACAACCATGTTTCTGTCGATATTATGGAGCTAATTTGGAAAAAGTTTGGCGTTGTAAGTGACTGCATTTTCCGGTCTTTTTCTTAGCCAAACGTGATGAACAAAACGAAGCTCTCTCTCTTACACAAATAATATTTTTGCAAAAAATGAACATTTGCTATCTAACTGAGAGTCTGTCTCGTCATTGAAAACATCCGAAGTTCTTCAAAGGTAAATGATTTAATTTGAATGCTTTTCTTGTTTTTGTGAAAATGTTGCCTGCTGAATGCTATGCTAGGCTATCAATACTCTTACACAAATGCTTGTGTAGCTGGTTGAAAAGCACATTTTGAAAATCTGAGATGACAGTGTTGTTAACAAAAGGCTAAGCTTGTGTTTCAATATATATATTTCATTTCAATTGCGATTTTCATGAATAGGAAACGTTGCGTTATGGTAATGAGCTTGAGGCTATGATTACGCTCCCGGATACGGGTTTGGAGTTGCAAGAAGTTTTAACCGACATGCCTAGTTAAAAAGGTTAAATAAAAAATAAATGAATTAACAGCCAGACAATTTCTAATCACAACCACACTGCTTACCACAAATACTGACCACAAAACTAATGACCACTAATCTACTAAACACAACCACTGACCACATCTAGTGACCAAAACAAAACTACTGACCAAAATAACAAATTTTGAAAACACAACTACTGACCACCCAACTGCTGATCACATCTACTGACCACACCCACACGACTTCTGACAACAACCACACAACTGATCACGACAACTAGTGGCCACAAACACACAACTTCTGACCACAATCAAATATTATATTACCACATCTAGCAACCAGAACCACGCAACTAAGGACCACAGCCACACAACTACTTACCACAAGAACACAACTTCAGGCCACACATCTAATGAAAACATATTGTAGCAGGCTAAAAGGTGTGGGGTTTCCTAATTCCTAATAATTTCAATAACCAAACATGCGCAAGGAGCACAACTAGAATGCAAATGGGGAATTAGTTAGGGATAATTGCACACAGGAGACAAGGGGGGGGGGGCTCTAACAATCCGTTGACAGCGGGTAATCATACAGAATTCTCCTGCTTCTTACACTCTCCATAACACACATTTCCCTCTCAGTCCTCTCCCTCTTTGTGCAGCCCGCTTCCTCTTTTATCCCCAAGCACTCGATGGCTTAATGATCCACTGGGTTGCCTCGTTGGGGCAGGAAGTCCATATAAGGCTTGGGGGTGGAGCTAGGGGGCTGCAAGACATCTTCCTTCAATCACCAGTCCCCTCACTTCTACCTGCCATCTGCCACAGTATCTACCTGCCACTGCAACAGACCACAACCACACAACTTCTGACCGTAACCATACACCTGCTGACCACATCTGGTGACCACAGCAACATAACTACTGACCAGCAGCACAACTTCTGACCACACAACTACTCACCACCCAAATGCTGGTCACAACTTCTAACCACCACTACACAATGTCTGACCACAACCACACAACTGCTTACCACATTGAGTGACCTTAGCTGCTGACCGCAACCACACAACTACTGAGCCATACAACACAAATTCTGATCACAAACACACAACTTCTGACCACAAGCACACATCTGCTTACCACTTCTAGTCACCACCACACAACAACTGACCACAATCACAAACATTCTGACCACAACCACCAACTACTGACCAGAATCGCACAACTTCTGACCACACTACAAGTGATAACTCATCTACTGACCACAACCACAAAACCAATGACTATAACTACATAACTTCTGATCACATCTAGTGACCACAACCACACAACTTCTGACCACAACAACACAACACAACTTCTAACCACAATCACACAAATACTGACAGCAACCACACAACTTCCAACTTCTGAGTGGCCAGAAAAAAGCCATTGCTTAAAGAAAACATTTTGAAAACTCATTTAGTGTTCGCCAAAATGCATGTGGGAGACTCCCCAAACATATGGAAGAAAGTACTCTGGTCAGATGAGACTAAAATGTAGCTTTTTGGCCATCAAGGACAACGCTATGTCTGGTGCAACCCCAAGACCTCTCATCACCCCGAGAACACCAACCCCACAGTGAAGCATGGTGGTGGCAGCATAATGCTGTGGGGATGTTTTTCATCGGCAGGGACTGGGAAACTGGTCAGAATTGAAGGAATGATGGATGGTGCTAAATACAGGGAAATTGAGGAAAACCCGTTTAAGTCTTCAAGAAATTTGAAACTGTGTCACGTTCTGACCTTTAATTCCTTTGTTTTGTATTCATTATTTAGTATGGTCAGGGCGTGAGTTGGGGTGGGCAGTCTGTTTGATTTTCTATGATTTGGGGATTTCTATGTTTCGGCCTAGTATGGTTCTCAATCAGAGGCAGGTGTCATTAGTTGTCTCTGATTGAGAATCATACTTAGGTATCCTGGGTTGCACTGTTTATTTGTGGGTGATTGTCTATGTTGATTGCTTGTTTCAGTACAGTTCTCATTAGCTTCACGGTTGTTATTTCGGTTATTGTTTTTGTATAGTGTTTCAGTGTTCAGTGTTATCTTTATTAAAATTAATGATGAACACATACCACGCCGCATTTTGGTCCTCCGATCCTTCTCGCCTCTCCTCTTCAGATGAAGAGGAGGATGACCGTGACAGACTGGGACAGAGGTTCACCTTCCAGCAGGGAAATAACTAAAGTAGGGCGTGCTAAAGCAACACTTGAGTGGTTTAAGGGGAAACATTTAAAATGTCTTTGAATGGCCTAGTCAAAGCCCAGACTTCAATCCAATTGAGAATCTGTGGCTTGACTTAAAGATTGCTTTATACCAGCGGAACCCATCGAACTTGAAAGAGCTGGAGCAGTTTTGTCTTGAAGAATTGGCAAAAATCCCAGTGGCTAGATATGCCAAGCTTTATAGAAACATACCCCAAGAGACTTGCCGCTGTAATTGCTGCAAAAGGTGGCTCTACATAGTTTTGACTCATGGGGGTGAAGTTACGCATGCTCAAGATTTCAGTTTGTTGTCTTAGTTCTTGTTTGTTTCACGTGAAAAATATTTTTTATCTTCAAAGTGGTAGGCACATTGTGTAAATAAAATGATACAACCTCCCCAAAAATCTATTTTATTTTCAGGATGTAGGGCAACAAAATAGGAAAAATGGCAATGGGGTGAATACTTTTGCAAGCCACTGTAACTACTGACCACAACTTCTGAACAGAACCATACAACTTCTGACCACAAGCATACATCTTCTTACCACAAGCACACATCTGCTTACCACATCTATTAACCACCACCACACAACGTCTGACTGCATAACTACTGACCACTCATCTACTGAACACAACTAGTGACCACAACCACACATCTTCTGGCCACTAAACTACTGACCACTCATCTACTGAACACAACTTCTGACCGCAACCACACAACTTCTGATGACAAAACTATAGACCACTCATCTAATGAACTTTACTACTTACCACAACCACACAACTTCTGACCACCACCACACAAATACTGATCACAACCACACAACTTCTGACCACATCTAGTGAACACAACAGCTGATATTCCCAAGCCCACATTTCCGAGTGGATCTGATGTCACCTGAGTTCTCTTGGAGGTCACCGAAGGCAATCGAGTCATCTCCCCCGGAGCCCATACAACTGGGCAGGGCTAGATTGTCTCCTGCCGAGTGCTTATGCAGACTTAACACCCAGAGCTGTCTGTATTGTGGAGCTACGGGACATTTCTTATCTACCTGTCAATTATAGAACCTGGTTCATCAATTAGGTACTAGTACGCTGGTGGGCCGTTCGTATTCGTCTATCTTGATGACATCCTCATGTTTTCCCATACTGCTCAATAACATGTCCTCAAAGTCATACAAGTCTTCCAGCATCTCCTGGAGAATCAGCTGTTATTCAAAGTGGAAGAATGCAAATTCCATCGCTCCACCATCTCCTTCCTTGGGTACATCATAGCTGCAGGTGATGGAGTCAACTTGGGGTCATGATGGGGGCTGCACCAAATGTTGGATGTATTATAATAATTGATTATGCTTATGTTGTATTAAATAGAAGGGGAAGGATTGTAAGACCCCTCCCCCACTACATTTATAGGGTCCTAGACTACAGATGAACAATATATATGTTCATTATAAGGTTGTAATATTGTTCCACAATCTTTTCTAGTCACTGCCTCTTAAAAGGAAATGGTCTGAGAGATGTGTGCATTATTGAAGTCAAAACAGGGGGTCTGTGAGAAAGGTGCCTGAAAGGTTAACACAGAACCCTGCAGTGGAGTGAAAAAGATAAGAGACTAGTCAGACACACCACTATAAATCAACTTGGAGAGTGGACATTTACTGCTGAGCCTTTAGATACCACTGAAACTATGTTTGTATAGCTGTGGATGCGTGGGCTTGGTCTGATGAGTAGAAGGTAATGATGTAGGCAGTGATATCGCAGGGGGTTGACTACAAGCATGATAAAAGCAACTTGGACTTTTCCTATTTTGCAGAACTCAGGAGAGACATCAGTTGTATGTGTGAGGTTTGATCTTTGACTTCTGTCTACAGCTGTATTTTGATGAAAATGGTTATGATTTATAAGTGCACATTTTGAGAGTTCCTTATTTATTAAGTAAATAAAACAGAGCAAAGAAAAATGGAACCAACACAGGCAACATACAGATGAATCCTGAAAAGGTGAGAGTGGTGGTGGATTGGCCGCAACCAACCTCCAGAGTGCAGCTGCAATGCTTCTTGGGGTTCGCCAATTTCTAATGCTGGTTCCCCCCATCAGGGCTCACCTCTCCCAAGGACGTGGTCTCCAGCTTCAGACCAGGCATTCTTGGACCTCAAGCACCAATTCACTATCGCGCCATCCTAATCCATCCCGGATCTATCCCGGCAGTTTGTGGTGGAGGTTGATGCCTTGGACGTCAGAGAGGGGGCTGTCCTGTCCCAGAATTTGGCCCAAGACCAAAAGCTGCATCCCTGTGCTTTCCTCTCCCATCGTCTCAACCTTGCGGAAAGGAATTGCGACGTGGGTAAACAGGAAATATATCCGGTGAAGATGGCGTTGGAAGAGTGGAGGTACTGGTTAGAGAGGGCGGAACACCCATTCATACTATGGACAGATCACAAGAATCTGGAATATCTCCGGAACCCCAACCGGATTCCGGGGGGGCCCCAGCTAACTGGATGTTTGTCTTGGACTCTTCCCGTTCCTGGGTTCTGGAATGGGCTCATTCCTCTCAACTGGCCTGCCATCCTGATTCCCGTCGAACCCTGGCCTTTGTACCACAATGCTTTTGGTGGCTCACCTTCGTTCCTGACATCTTCACGTTCGTCGTCGCCTGCACTGCTGGCCTCCTTCAACCACTTCTGATCCCTCACCGTCCCTGGTCACATATATGACTGTCTCCCCCCATCTGATGGCAACACGGTTATCCTTACCGTGATATCTCGTGATTCATTCATTTGCCCAAGTTAATCATGAGACAAGAACAAAATGTATCGTCAGTGCTTCTTGTAACTACCCATCCCGGATCCAGGAGAATTGTCATCAACTGACACTAAGTAGCATAACGCAACGGACAAAACATCTTACTAGAAAATATTAATATTCATGAAATCACAAGTGAAATATATTCAAACACTTAGGCTTTTGATAATCACCCTGTCATCTCAGATTTTGAAAATATGCTTTACCGCCAAAGCTGTAAGATACCACAAAGTTGGTGGTTGAAGATATCCCTCTAGTGGTGTGGGGGCTGTGCTTTGGCAAAGTGGGTGGGGTTATATCCTTCCTGTTTGGCACTGTCCGGGGGTGTCCTCAGATGGGTCCACAGTGTCTCCTGACCCCTCCTGTCTCAGCCTCCAGTATTTATGCTGCAGTAGTTTATGTGTCGGGGGGCTAGGGTCAGTTTGTTATATCTGGAGTACTTCTCCTGTCCTATTCGGTGTCCTGTGTGAATCTAAGTGTGCGTTCTCTAATTCTCTCCTTCTCTCTTTCTTTCTCTCTCTCGGAGGACCTGAGCCCTAGGACTATGCCCCAGAACTACCTGACATGATGACTCCTTGCTGTCCCCAGTCCACCTGGCCGTGCTGCTGCTCCAGTTTCAACTGTTCTGCCTTCTTATTATTCTAACATGCTGGTCATTTATGAACATTTGAACATCTTGGCCATGTTCTGTTATAATCTCCACCCGGCACAGCCAGAAGAGGACTGGCCACCCCACATATGCTCTCTCTAATTCTCTCTTTTTTTCTCTCTCTCGGAGGACCTGAGCCCTAGGACCATGCCCCAGGACTACCTGACATGATGACTCCTTGCTGTCCCCAGTCCACCTGGCCGTGCTGCTGCTCCAGTTTCAACTGTTCTGCCTTCTTATTATTCGAACATGCTGGTCATTTATGAACATTTGAACATCTTGGCCATGTTCTGTTATAATCTCCACCCGGCACAGCCAGAAGAGGACTGGCCACCCCACATAGCCTGGTTCCTCTCTAGGTTTCTTCCTAGGTTTTGGCCTTTGTAGGGAGTTTTTCCTAGCCACCGTCCTTCTACACCTGCATTGCTTGCTGTTTGGGGTTTTAGGCTGGGTTTTCTGTACAGCACTTTGAGATGTCAGCTGATGTACGAAGGGCTATATAAATACATTTGATTTGATTTGATTTGTGTAAGTTTATCAATAGCCTAGCATAGCATTTTGCCTAGCTAGTAGCAGGCAATCTGGTCACGAAAATCAGAAAAGCAATCAAATTCAATCTTTTACCATTGATGAGCTTCGGATGTTTTCACTCCCAGCTAGATAGCAAATGTATCCTTTTTTCCAGGAAAATTATTTTTGTAGCCAAAAATAGCTTCGTTAGTTCTTCACGTTTGGCTGAGAAAACGACTGGAAATTGTGGTCACGACAACACCGAAAAATATTCCAAATTAGCTCCATAATTTCGACAGAAACATGGCAAACGTTGTTTATAATCAATCCTCAAGGTGTTTTTCAAATATCTATTCGATAATATATCAACCGGGACAGAGCTTTTTTCACTAAGACTGGGTGGAAAAATGGCTACCTATGTCTTTACGCGAGAAATACACAAAGAGCCATCAGGTGGACACTGACGCAATGTTGTCGCTCAGGCTCATTTTTCAAAATAAAAGCCTGAAACTATGTCTTGTGATACTAGACACATTAAGGAAGCCATAGAAAAAGGAATCTCGTGATATCCCATTCACTGCTCAATAGGGAAGCAAGCATAGGAAGGGACTCTTATTTAGAAACCGCTGCATTCCGCTATGATTTTTCTCATTCTTTTGCCTGCAATATCAGTTCTGTTATACTCACAGGCAATTTTACAGTTTTGGACATTTTAGAGTGTTTTCTTTCCTAAGCTGTCAATTATATGCATATTCTATTTTCTGGTCCTGAAAAATAGCCAGTTTACTTTGGGAACGTTATTTAAATATAAATAAATAAAAAAAATGACCCATAGATTCAACAGGTTAACATTTTTAGGGCAGGTGTTCCTTGCCAAAGAGAGGAGTCACAAATCGCAGAAATATAGATCAAATTAATCACTAACCTTTGATGATCTTCATCAGATGACACTCATAGGACATCATGTTACACAATACATGTATGTTTTGTTCGATAATGTGCATAACAAAATCCCCAAATCTCAATTTACATTGGCACGTTACGTGCAGTAATGTTTTGATTCCAAAACATCCGGTGATTTTGATGTGGCTACGTTGTAGCCACATCAAATCACAGGAATACTTATAATACTTATAATACACGTTGATAAAAGATACAAGTGTTACTCACAGAATTAAAGATAGACTTCTCCTTAATGCAACCGCTGTTTCAGATTTCAAAACAACATGACGGAAAAAGCATAATCTGAGTACGGCGCTCAAAGCCCAATCTAGCCAAAGAAATATCTGCCATGTTGGAGTCAACAGAAGTTAGAAATAATATTATAAATATTCACTTACCTTTGATGATCTTCATCAGAATGTACTCCCAGGAATCCCATCGACAATAAATGACTGATTTGTTCCATAAATTCCATAATTTATGTCCAGATAGCCACTTGTTGTTAGCGTGTTCAGCCCAGTAATCCATCTTCATGAGGCGCGAGCACTACATCCAGACAAAAACTCGAAAAGTTCCGTTGCAGGTTGTAGAAACATGTCAAACAGCTCCCATTCCCCCCTCCTTTATAGCAGAAGCCTGAAACAAGTTTCTAAACCCGGTTGACATCTAGTGGAAGCCTTAGGAAGTGCAACTTGACCCCATATAAACTGTGTATTCGGTCGGCCACGCTTTGAAAAACTACAAACCTCAGATTTCCCACTTCCTGGTTTGATTTTTCTCGGGTTTTCGCCTGCCATATGAGTTCTGTTATACTCACAGACATCATTCAAACAGTTTTAAACCTCAGAGTGTTGTCCATCTAATACTAATAATAATATGCATGTATTAGCATCTGGGACTGAGTAGGAGGCATATTAACTCTGGGCACGCTATTCATCCAAAAGTGAAAATGCTGCCCCCTATCACAAACAGGTTTTAAAACCAGTATAGCGACAGAGCTGACGTCATCCACATATTCCTATGGAAACCCTTAATTAATTCATTTGAAGCGAGCCATATTGCTGAATAGGCCTGAATGGCACTGTAACTAGCAACTAGCAAAGGATCATGATCGATGTAAATGTTTTCATCCTGCCTGAGAGAGTCAACATGGAGTCTCCTCAGATTGATCTGTGTCAGCACGTGGTCCTGTGTGACGACAAATGCAGGAGTCAGAATGGATCACTATTTAATTAAATATCTCTAGTTGTAGCAAACTTTTCAAGAATTAACCGTGGGGATCGAAATTGATCAGAAAATATAATTACTTTTTGGGGCACTTCTGGCAACCGTAATTCATAGGCTTTCTAGGGCAGACCAGGGCTTTTCGCAGTGGTTGACCAGCAGATTGCTACACAGTGGTTGACCAGCAGAACTTGTGACTTCATGCTCCAGACCGGACACTGGGGGCCTGGTCCTTCTTCATACTGATCTCAATCCAGTCCAAATACGTGGGGCAATATTAGTTTGTAGCCCAGACCGTTCGGACGCTATAAACATTTTCGTGAGAAGACGATTTTCAGGATGTGTTCTAGTCTGACAAACAGTGTGTTTAGCTCTGCCACTTTCACCGCAGATGCGGAAGGCCGACATAGGTAGATGTGGTGGATTGGGACGATTGAGGCCCATACAAAAAAATGATATCTCTACTTCCATGACTTTTTTAAACCAGTACCGGTTTATCTTCAGACGAGTCCCGTGATACTTGTGGAGGTCGTAGAACAAAACAGAGAACACCATTGAGAGAGTCTCCCCTTTCCATAGTGGGGGTTATATTAGTTTGTAGCCCAAAATAGACAGACGTTAGTACATCGGAGGTACCGACTTCAGTAGAGCAAAACAGAGAACAGCATTGAGAGAATCTCCCCTTTCCATAGCGGGGTCATATTAGTTTGTAGCCCAAATGGACAGAAATTGTCACATCAGCGGTACAGATGTCAGACGAGTGCCGGGGGGTCATAGAGCAAAATGGAGAACACCATTGTGAGTCTCGCTTTTCCATAGTGGGGTCATATGTGACCCACCAGCTGAATTCGGTCCTATGTAAAAAAATGTGAAATTGTTTTTTTACGTTAGATAAATGTAGAGACTCCAAGCTGGAAAATTATATATCATACACTGCAGTTCAGGAACAATGAGAAAGTCATTCTGCTTTGAAAGTTGATAAACTTGCAACTGTGAAAGTTTTGGTACACTTACTGGAAGGTTCATCTTTGTCTACACTTATTCTGTCATGCCTGCTCCCTCTCGCCCTCGCTGGAGCTCGAAGGCCTCAGGCTGCCTACCATTACACACACCTGTCTCCATCATTATGCGCAGCTGCGCAATATTGGACTCACCTGGACTCCATTACTTTGTTGATTACCCCCTCTATATCTGTATGCTCCTCACTTTGTTCTCGTGCCAGCATTGATGTTGTTATTTTTCCCCTGTCCAGATGCTGTTCCTGTTCTGTTTCATGTCCGTGTTTCACCTGTACTTGCTTCTCACATCCAGCGTCAAGCCTCAAAGAATGCTGACACCACTAAAGGAAGCATCCGGAGGTTTTTGGTTTTGGTGACGTCGGGTCCGGGTGCCGTCGCCAATGGAACCAGGGGTGCCTCAGCTAGCTCGTCGGGCTTCCATGCCTTAGCTTGCTCGAGAAGTATTCTTGCCCCGGTTGGCTCGGCAGATGCCCACCCCACATCATGCTTCAGCCGGCCCATCAGGCTCCCACCCCTTAGCGGGTTCGAATGGCTTTCACGCCTCATGCAGAACATGGGGGTCCCACACCTCAGCCGGCTCGCCGGTCTCCCACGCCTCAGCCAGGTCGCCGGGCTCCCACGCCTCAGAGGGAGTCAGGCTGCCTACCATTACGGAACTGTCTCCATCATTACGCACAACTGCGCAATATTGGACTCACCTGGACTCCATTACTTTGTTGATTACCCACTCTATATGTGTCTGCTCCTGTTAAGATATTTTATCAAGGTTTAAGATAAATGATTAAATAATTATACTCAGAACCTTAACCATTAGGGATTAGAGGTCTTGTAGCATGAACAAGGATTAATAAAAAATGGGGGGTGGGGAGGGGGAAGAGAGGAATACATGTGTGTGCCTAACGAAAACAAAGAAGGTTCTTAACCTATATTTGAACTGACTCAGCTATAACTCTGTGGCGATAATATAAGACAGCGAGAGCCTCTCCAGGTTTTCCGTATCTGGGGGGGACTGGAACTATCTGCTAAGTGGTAATAAACTGTGGTGAGACGTCAGGAGTTAATCCAGATAAAGTGTGTCGTGTATGTGCGCTAGTGGGTTGGAATGGACTTTAGAAGTAGCTTTTTCCTTGTCGGAGAGAAGGAGGAGCCTTCAAGACGCTATGATGAAATGTGTGGTATATAAACCAATGTACATTGTATTATGACCAGAGCTCTCGGGAATAAATGCTATTGGCTAATTTCAGTTGACTGGTCTCTGTCCATTTTATGCAAATAAGGATCTTACAAATTCTTAGAAACGGACAGAGTGATTGATGGGTTAATGAACCTTAATTAATCTAACAGCTCCTCACATTGTTTCCTGTGTCAGCATTGATGTCGTTATTTTTCCCATGTCCAGATGCTGTTCGTGTTCTGTTTCATGCCCGTGTTTCCTGTGTCAGCATTGATGTCGTTATTTTTCCCCTGTCCAGATGCTGTTCCTGTTCTGTTTCATGCCCGTGTTTCCTGTGTCAGCATTGATGTCGTTATTTTTCCCATGTCCAGATGCTGTTCCTGTTCTGTTTCATGCCCGTGTTTCCTGTGTCAGCATTGATGTCGTTATTTTTCCCCTGTCCAGATGCTGTTCCTGTTCTGTTTCATGCCCGTGTTTCCTGTGTCAGCATTGATGTCGTTATTTTTCCCCTGTCCAGATGCTGTTCCTGTTCTGTTTCATGCCCGTGTTTCCTGTGTCAGCATTGATGTCGTTATTTTTCCCATGTCCAGATGCTGTTCCTGTTCTGTTTCATGCCCGTGTTTCCTGTGTCAGCATTGATGTCGTTATTTTTCCCATGTCCAGATGCTGTTCCTGTTCTGTTTCATGCCCGTGTTTCCTGTGTCAGCATTGATGTCGTTATTTTTCCCCTGTCCAGATGCTGTTCCTGTTCTGTTTCATGCCCGTGTTTCCTGTGTCAGCATTGATGTCGTTATTTTTCCCCTGTCCAGATGCTGTTCCTGTTCTGTTTCATGCCCGTGTTTCCTGTGTCAGCATTGATGTCGTTATTTTTCCCATGTCCAGATGCTGTTCCTGTTCTGTTTCATGCCCGTGTTTCCTGTGTCAGCATTGATGTCGTTATTTTTCCCATGTCCAGATGCTGTTCCTGTTCTGTTTCATGCCCGTGTTTCCTGTGTCAGCATTGATGTCGTTATTTTTCCCATGTCCAGATGCTGTTCCTGTTCTGTTTCATGCCCGTGTTTCCTGTGTCAGCATTGATGTCGTTATTTTTCCCATGTCCAGATGCTGTTCCTGTTCTGTTTCATGCCCGTGTTTCCTGTGTCAGCATTGATGTCGTTATTTTTCCCATGTCCAGATGCTGTTCCTGTTCTGTTTCATGCCCGTGTTTCCTGTGTCAGCATTGATGTCGTTATTTTTCCCATGTCCAGATGCTGTTCCTGTTCAGTTTCATGCCCGTGTTTCCTGTGTCAGCATTGATGTCGTTATTTTTCCCATGTCCAGATGCTGTTCCTGTTCTGTTTCATGCCCGTGTTTCCTGTGTCAGCATTGATGTCGTTATTTTTCCCCTGTCCAGATGCTGTTCCTGTTCTGTTTCATGCCCGTGTTTCCTGTGTCAGCATTGATGTCGTTATTTTTCCCATGTCCAGATGCTGTTCCTGTTCTGTTTCATGCCCGTGTTTCCTGTGTCAGCATTGATGTCGTTATTTTTCCCCTGTCCAGATGCTGTTCCTGTTCTGTTTCATGCCCGTGTTTCCTGTGTCAGCATTGATGTCGTTATTTTTCCCCTGTCCAGATGCTGTTCCTGTTCTGTTTCATGCCCGTGTTTCCTGTGTCAGCATTGATGTCGTTATTTTTCCCATGTCCAGATGCTGTTCCTGTTCTGTTTCATGCCCGTGTTTCCTGTGTCAGCATTGATGTCGTTATTTTTCCCATGTCCAGATGCTGTTCCTGTTCTGTTTCATGCCCGTGTTTCCTGTGTCAGCATTGATGTCGTTATTTTTCCCCTGTCCAGATGCTGTTCCTGTTCTGTTTCATGCCCGTGTTTCCTGTGTCAGCATTGATGTCGTTATTTTTCCCCTGTCCAGATGCTGTTCCTGTTCTGTTTCATGCCCGTGTTTCCTGTGTCAGCATTGATGTCGTTATTTTTCCCATGTCCAGATGCTGTTCCTGTTCTGTTTCATGCCCGTGTTTCCTGTGTCAGCATTGATGTCGTTATTTTTCCCATGTCCAGATGCTGTTCCTGTTCTGTTTCATGCCCGTGTTTCCTGTGTCAGCATTGATGTCGTTATTTTTCCCATGTCCAGATGCTGTTCCTGTTCTGTTTCATGCCCGTGTTTCCTGTGTCAGCATTGATGTCGTTATTTTTCCCATGTCCAGATGCTGTTCCTGTTCTGTTTCATGCCCGTGTTTCCTGTGTCAGCATTGATGTCGTTATTTTTCCCATGTCCAGATGCTGTTCCTGTTCTGTTTCATGCCCGTGTTTCCTGTGTCAGCATTGATGTCGTTATTTTTCCCATGTCCAGATGCTGTTCCTGTTCAGTTTCATGCCCGTGTTTCCTGTGTCAGCATTGATGTCGTTATTTTTCCCATGTCCAGATGCTGTTCCTGTTCTGTTTCATGCCCGTGTTTCCTGTGTCAGCATTGATGTCGTTATTTTTCCCATGTCCAGATGCTGTTCCTGTTCTGTTTCATGCCCGTGTTTCCTGTGTCAGCATTGATGTCGTTATTTTTCCCATGTCCAGATGCTGTTCCTGTTCTGTTTCATGCCCATGTTTCCTGTGTCAGCATTGATGTCGTTATTTTTCCCATGTCCAGATGCTGTTCCTGTTCTGTTTCATGCCCGTGTTTCCTGTGTCAGCATTGATGTCGTTATTTTTCCCATGTCCAGATGCTGTTCCTGTTCTGTTTCATGCCCGTGTTTCCTGTGTCAGCATTGATGTCGTTATTTTTCCCATGTCCAGATGCTGTTCCTGTTCTGTTTCATGCCCGTGTTTCCTGTGTCAGCATTGATGTCGTTATTTTTCCCATGTCCAGATGCTGTTCCTGTTCTGTTTCATGCCCGTGTTTCCTGTGTCAGCATTGATGTCGTTATTTTTCCCATGTCCAGATGCTGTTCCTGTTCTGTTTCATGCCCGTGTTTCCTGTGTCAGCATTGATGTCGTTATTTTTCCCATGTCCAGATGCTGTTCCTGTTCTGTTTCATGCCCGTGTTTCCTGTGTCAGCATTGATGTCGTTATTTTTCCCATGTCCAGATGCTGTTCCTGTTCTGTTTCATGCCCGTGTTTCCTGTGTCAGCATTGATGTCGTTATTTTTCCCATGTCCAGATGCTGTTCCTGTTCTGTTTCATGCCCGTGTTTCCTGTGTCAGCATTGATGTCGTTATTTTTCCCATGTCCAGATGCTGTTCCTGTTCTGTTTCATGCCCGTGTTTCCTGTGTCAGCATTGATGTCGTTATTTTTCCCATGTCCAGATGCTGTTCCTGTTCTGTTTCATGCCCGTGTTTCCTGTGTCAGCATTGATGTCGTTATTTTTCCCATGTCCAGATGCTGTTCCTGTTCTGTTTCATGCCCGTGTTTCCTGTGTCAGCATTGATGTCGTTATTTTTCCCATGTCCAGATGCTGTTCCTGTTCTGTTTCATGCCCGTGTTTCCTGTGTCAGCATTGATGTCGTTATTTTTCCCATGTCCAGATGCTGTTCCTGTTCTGTTTCATGCCCGTGTTTCCTGTGTCAGCATTGATGTCGTTATTTTTCCCATGTCCAGATGCTGTTCCTGTTCTGTTTCATGCCCGTGTTTCCTGTGTCAGCATTGATGTCGTTATTTTTCCCATGTCCAGATGCTGTTCCTGTTCTGTTTCATGCCCGTGTTTCCTGTGTCAGCATTGATGTCGTTATTTTTCCCATGTCCAGATGCTGTTCCTGTTCTGTTTCATGCCCGTGTTTCCTGTGTCAGCATTGATGTCGTTATTTTTCCCATGTCCAGATGCTGTTCCTGTTCTGTTTCATGCCCGTGTTTCCTGTGTCAGCATTGATGTCGTTATTTTTCCCATGTCCAGATGCTGTTCCTGTTCTGTTTCATGCCCGTGTTTCCTGTGTCAGCATTGATGTCGTTATTTTTCCCATGTCCAGATGCTGTTCCTGTTCTGTTTCATGCCCGTGTTTCCTGTGTCAGCATTGATGTCGTTATTTTTCCCATGTCCAGATGCTGTTCCTGTTCTGTTTCATGCCCGTGTTTCCTGTGTCAGCATTGATGTCGTTATTTTTCCCATGTCCAGATGCTGTTCCTGTTCTGTTTCATGCCCGTGTTTAATTAAATGTTCCCTCCCTGTACCTGCTTCCTCTCTCCAGTGTCGATCCTTATACATTTAGCATCGGGCACACCCTCCTAAGCCTTTGCCCCACCCATCTATTCAAGGATTCACAGTGTAGTTAACAAGCAAATATTTCAAGACTAAAAGTGGTGAAAGTAGTAGCAAAGTAAGTAGTAGTAAAAAATGAACACTCTGGTCCTTGGCCTTTATCCTAATTCTTCACATTATCCACTCCAGTAAACACACATTGTATCAAATAACATGTACAGTGGGGAGAACAAGTATTTGATACACTGCCGATTTTGCAGGGTTTCCCTACTTACAAAGCATGTAGAGGTCTGTAATTTTTTATTAAGGTAAACTTCAACTGTGAGAGACGGAATCTAAAACAAAAATCCAGAAAATATGTGAGAGACGGTATCTAAAACAAAAATCCAGAAAATATCAAATACTTGTTCTCCCCACTGTATGTTTATTTGTCACATGCACAGAAGGTGTAAACGGTACAGTGAAAAAAACTGACTGGGAAGAAACGGTTTGAGCAGTGAAGTAGACTAAGATTTCATAGTTTTTTCAAACTTGTTGGGCAAGTGTTAAAAATGTCAGTTGTTTGTAAAAGATGACAGAATATTTTATTGATGAGGTTACTAAAACAGCTACGTCGTTTGATTGGTTGGAGGTATTTCTGTTCTGATTTTAGATTTGAAAAGTAGAGAACTAATTCAAGATGTCATAACCTCTGTCAGGGATCATCAATTCGATTAATTTGTCTCTCTAGTATGCGTGGGAATACTTGAGAACAGATTTAATAAATTAAAATCACTTGGAGCTGATTTCCTGGTATTTTTACAGTCTTTTATGTCTAATAATGAAAAAGCACACCAAAAAGTCATTTTTTCCCCCAGTAATGTCAGACCTTTTACAGTGAACAGAATGTTGGAAGTCATGATGTCACAATGGGACCTTCAGAATTATTTTATTTGTCCACTTTCAATCCCATTAGTGGATGAGGTTTTTAAAGACAGACAAAAAATTGAATAGTTTGAATAGTATAAATGTTTTATACAAGTACCCTGGTCCTGACTGGTCTGCATGTTATGAATGCATGTTATGAATGACATTTCTAGCTTTAACGGTGTAAGAGGAGTAGTGTTCCAAATAATAATACAACATTTTCAATTATCTCAAGAGATATTCAATTATCTCAAGTCCCATTAATAATTGAATAAAATGCTGGTTCCTAATCTCACCTTTTGAAGCTGCCAGCCACACTGAGGCCTTGGGCTGGATTTAGACATGAACCCAGAGGCATTGATACTGCACACCCTCAGATTCCGGCTCTCCAAGAAGTGTGCCCGGAGCTTTTCCCTGTGTCTCCTGCGGAGGGCAAGAGAAGCCATACTGAGTTTAATACAAAGCCCCACCTTCAGATTTCATGATCCTCAGATCATACTGTAAAGTACGCTCTGGGTTAGAGCTTTGTGTACCTGGATCTTGTACATTGATCCACTGTATTGTACTGCTCGTGGAGTAGGCATCACCCTCATCCACTTATGATGGAGTTTGTCAGCTCTATATGCTCAGAAGAAAATATTATAACATTGGGTATATAACAAAAGGTATAATGCATTCAACTTGTTATGAGCATGCATTTATTATAAGACATAATATTTTGTCTTCCAATATGGCAATATTTCAATGAATTTAAATTGGCTGATAATAACTTGCTCTGTGGTGAGGTTTCCCCTAGGTACAGATCTAGGATCGGCTTCCCCTCCCCATTCCTAACCATTATTGGGGAAAATGCAAAACTGCCCCAAGATCAGCATCTAGGCAAGGGGTGTCAATCTCATTCCGTAGAGGACCTAAGGTCTATTTTCACCTTTAAATTAAGCCCGAGACCACCAGGTGTGGAAAGTTCCATACTAATTGGTGACCTTCATTCCTCAATCAAGGACAAGGGAGGAATGAAAACCCGCAGACACTTGGCCCTCTGTGGAAGGAATTTGACATCTGTGGTCTAAGGGGAACTTCACTCTACACCAATATGATGATACTATAGATTATAAGACACCTTATATGGAGCCAATCTTATCACAAGTCTTTCAGTATATTAACACTAGAACCGCTGGGCTTCGATGGAGCAGTCATTCTGATTGAAACTCTCTAATAGTGCAATTCATACATTTAATATATGCTATCTCAAAATAATCATGTGGTTGTACTTATGAAGGCCTTGGGTAACATTAGAATACAATTTTTATTATACTTCAAATAACAAAATAGCATCTTCATTAGTTTGTTACTGGAAGCTAAATGAAAAAAAATCTAACCAAAAAACCACCCCCTACATTCAGGTTCAATAAATTGTATTCGCGGAGTGCCTTTGTTAAAACTATGAAAATTAAAGGATATGCATTGGAACATGGGAACAGCTTATTTTTATTTTGAGAAAATAGAATAAAAAATTCCCCAATCTTTTTATGCATCTTCATACAATGGCATCAGTTGGATTACACTTAGCTGTTATCCCTTTGTCCTAAAGTTGACACAATTTCGTACCTTTCACTTGCTTGACACACTTTGACATACACTATATGGTCAAAAATATGTATACACTTGCTCGTCAAACATCTCATTCCAAAATCATGGGCATTAACATGGAGTTGGTTCCCACTTTGCTGCTATACCAGCCTCCACGCTTCTGGGAAGTCTTTCAACTAGGTGTTCGAACATTGCTGCGGGGAAATACTTCCATTCAGCCACAAGAGTGTTAGTAAGGTCCAGCACTGATGTTGGGTGATTAGGCCTGGCTCACAGTCGGCGTTCCAATTCATCCCAAGGTGTTCGATGTGGTTGAGGTCAGGCCTCTGTGCAGGCCAGTCAAGTTCTTCCACACCGATCTCAACAAACCATTTCTGCATGGACATCGCTTTGTGCATGGGGATATTGTCATGCTGAAACAGGAAAGAGCTTTCCCCAAACCGTTGCTTCAAAGTTGGAAGCACAGAATGTTCTAGAATGTCATTGCATGCTGTAGCATTAAGATTTCCCTTCAGGGACCTAGCCTGAACCATGAATAACAGCCCCAGACCATTATTCCTCCTCCACCAAACTGTACAGTTGGCAATATGCATTGGGGCAGGTAGCGTTCTCCTGGCATCCGCCAATCCCAGATTCGCCCATCAGACTGCCAGATGTTGAAGCGTGATTCATTACTCCAGAGAACACGTTTCCACTCCAGAGTCCAATAGTAGCAAGCTTTACACCACTCTAGCTGACACTTGGCATTGCGCGTGGTGATCTTAGGCCTGTGTGCGGCTGCTCCGCCATGGAAACCCATTTCATGAAGCTCCCGATGAACAGTTCTTGTACTGATGTTGCTTCCAGAGGAAGTTCGGAACTCGGTATTGAGAGTTGCAACCAAGGACAGACGATCTTTCAGCACTCGGTGGTCCAATTTTGTGAGCTTGCTTACCACTTCGCGGCTGAGCCATTGTTGCTCCTAGATGTTTCCACTTCACAATAACAGCACTTACAGTTGAGCGGAGAAGCTCTAGCAGGGGAGGTATTTGACAAACTGACTTCATGGAAAGGTGGCATCCTATTACGGTGCCAAGTTGAAAGTCACTGAGCTCCTCAGTATGGGCCATTCTACTGCCAATGTTCGTCTATGGCGATTGTATGGCTGTGTGCTCGATTTCATACACCTGTCAGCAACGGATGTGGCTGAAATAGCTGAATCCCCTCATTTGAAGGGGTGTCCAAATGCTTTTGTATATATAGTGTACCTTCGTTTGGATGTAGTGCATAATTCTGTCTTGTCATTCTTCAGCACCTTTGTAGACTGAAACAGTAGACTGATAAGACATCTTTGATTCGGTGGACTGCTGCTGTAAAGGATACATACCATTTTAAGATTATAATTATAATGGATCAATAACTATATAATGGCTCTCCCTGTTCTTAATTCACAATTGGTGATTACATAATTATGCATCATTCGCTTCCCCTCACTCATCAACTCACCATCATACCTTACTTAATTTATTTCATCTGTTGTTATATGTGTGAAAATAGTTTCGGTATAGTTAAGTTTCAAGGCAATTATCAGGGTGATTATTAGCTGGACACTGAACTCTGAACTGTCAGAAGAAGTATTGGACCCGACCCTATTCGGAAAAGGAGGGCAACAGGGGAAAACGATTCCAAAAAATGACTTGCCCTGCTAAAACTAGTTATAACTCCAGATCTGTTGGAAAATGTAAGATTAAAACACCAACAGTATGTTATATAGTCTTGTTAAATCGACAAAATGACTGCTTTAGTGGTTCTGGTGTTAAGTGAAGTGTTTGTCAAAAGCAAGACACCAAGGGAAAATGGCAAAGCTTTTGATTGTGCAAAGGCAAGAAAAGGAGAATATCATATTTCCAGGCCTAAAGGAGCTGTTTCTTACAAAGTGAGAACTACTGAATTAAATAGAGCACAATTTTTATAATATTGTATCTCTATTGTGATAACACTGTGTGGGTTGTTCCCACACCATTGGATTGCATGGACCAACCTCAACATTTTTCATCTTCATAGAGGACAAGATCGTATAAAGACTTTCGAAAGTGTGCTGCAGCAAGGACGGCTGTGTTGTGCATGGACGTACAATACATATTGTGCAATTACAGTATGAGTGTATTCATACGAGAACTGCGTTTATTTGTCACCGTCATTATATTACCGAACTAAACTGAACAAAAATATAAACTCAACTTGTAAAGTGTTGGTCCCTGAAATAAAAAATCCCAGAAGTTTTCCATACGCATCAAAAGCTGATTTCTCTCAACTTTTGTTCACAAATTAGTTAACATCCCTGTCAGTGAGCATATCTCCTTTGACAAGATAATTAATCCACCTGACAGATGTGGCATTTCAAGAAGCTGATTATTAAACAGCATGATCATTACACAGGTGCACCAACCTCAGAACCACGTATAACCACTACAGCCCAGGACCTCCACATCCGGCTTCTTCACATGCGGGATCGTCAGAGGAGAGGGGGGGCATGCTGGGAAGTATTTCTGTCTGAATAATGGCATTTTTGGGGGAGGAAATTATTCTGATTGGTTGGGCCTGGCTCCCCAGTGGGTGGGCCTATGCCCTCCCAGTCCCACCCATGGCTGCACCCCTGCTAGTCATGTGAAATCCATAAATTATGGCCTAATTTCCTTCTATGAACTGTAACTCAGTAAAATATTTGAAATTGTTGCATGTTGCATTTTTGTTCAGTATAGTATAATGGCAGATTCAGATTGTAACTTAGAGCAACAAAACAACCCGAAATCAGTCATTTTTTAATGGAAGGAGGCAAGAGACATTTGATTGTTGGCAACTACAGATGATGTATATAAACACTAAATTAATAAGAGGGTGCACTATTTCTAAGGCACTGTGTCACCATCTTTATACTCCTACACCATTGTTTAGAAGGTTATGGAAGATATAGAATGCATTTATTAATGGCTACATTTTTAAACAGTGGGTTGTGAAGGTATTCACCCCTCTTGGCATTTTTCCTATTTTGTTGCATTTCAACCTGGAATTGCTGGCAACATTTATTGACCACAACCACATAACTACTGAACACAAAGACATATTCTGACCACAAAACTTCTGACCATGCAACTGCTGATCACAACCACCCAACTTCTGACCACATGTAGATGAACAAAACCACAAAACTACTGACAACAACGACATAACTATAAATAGTGACCACAGCCACCAAACTTCTGACCATAACCACACAACGACTGACCACAACCACACAACTACTGAAAACAACCACACAACTTCTAACCACAACCACATAGCTACAGTGGCTTGCGAAAGAATTCACCCCAATTGGCATTTTTCTTATTTTGTTGCCTTACAATCTGGAATAAAAAAGGATATTCCGGGGGTTTGAATTATTTGATTTACACAACATGCCTACCACTTTGAAGATGCAAAATATTTTTTTATTGTGAAACAAACAACAAATTAGACCACAAAACTGAGAACTTGAGTGTGCATAACTATTCAGCCCCCCAAAGTCAAGACTTTGTAGAGCCACCTTTTGCAGCAATTACAGCTGCCAGTCTCTTGGGGTATGTCTCTATAAGCTTGGCACATCTAGCCACTGGTATTTTTGACCATTCTTCAAGGCAAAACTGCTTCAGCTCCTTCAAGTTGGATGGGTTCTGCTGGTGTAGAGCAATCTTTAAGTCATACCACAGATTCTCAATTGGATTGAGGTCGGGGTTTTGACTAGGCCATTCCAATACATTTAAAAGTGTCCCCTTAAACCACTCAGTATGCTTAGGGTCATTGTCCTGCTGGAAGGTGAACCTCCGTGGAGTGTACGGCTTAAAGTGGTCTTATGGACAGATACTCCAATCTCTGTGGTGGAGCTTTGTAGCTCCTTAAGGGTTATCTTTGGTCTTTTTGTTGCTTCTCTGATTAACTTCTTGATGCACTCATCCCGTTAGCGGGATCATTTTTGTCAACATCCGCTGAATTGCAGAGCGCCAAATTCAAATTAAATTACTAAAAATATAACATTTTCATGAAATAACAAGTGCAATATAGCAAAACACAGTTTAGCTTGTTGTTAATCCACCTGGAGTGTCAGATTTCAAAACAGCTTTTTGGCGAAAGCATACCAAGCATTTATGTAAGGACATCTCTCTCAGCAGACACAACATAACAAACAGCTAGCAGCCAAGTAGATTGGTCACGAAAGTCAGAAAAGCAATAAAATGAATCGCTTACCTTTGATGATCTTCGGATGTTTGCACTCACAAGACTCCCAGTTACACAATAAATGTTCCTTTTGTTCCATAAAGATTATTTTTATATCCAAAATACCTCCATTTGGTTGGCACATTATGTTCTGAAATCCACAGGCTCGAGCGGCTACGACCGGGCAGACGAAAATTCCAAATAGTATCCGTAAAGTTCGTAGAAACATGTCAAACGTTTTATTTTATTTTATTTCCTCGGATGGGGCCACAGTGTCTCCTGACCCCTCCTGTCTCTGCCTCCAGTATTTATTTATTTTTTTTATTTTTTTTATTTCACCTTTATTTAACCAGGTAGGCTAGTTGAGAACAAGTTCTCATTTGCAACTGCGACCTGGCCAAGATAAAGCATAGCAGTGTGAGCATACAACAAAGAGTTACACATGGAGTAAACAATTAACAAGTCAATAACACAGTAGAAAACGAAGGGGGGGTCTATATACAATGTGTGCAAAAGGCATGAGGAGGTAGGCAAATAATTACAATTTTGCAGATTAACACTGGAGTGATAAAAGATCAGATGGTCATGTACAGGTAGAGATATTGGTGTGCAGAAGAGCAGAAAAGTAAATAAATAAAAACAGTACGGGGATGAGGTAGGTGAAAAGGGTGGGCTATTTACCAATAGACTATGTACAGCTGCAGCGATCGGTTAGCTGCTCAGATAGCTGATGTTTGAAGTTGGTGAGGGAGATGAAAGTCTCCAACTTCAGCGATTTTTGCAATTCGTTCCAGTCACAGGCAGCAGAGTACTGGAACGAAAGGCGGCCAAATGAGGTGTTGGCTTTAGGGATGATCAGTGAGATACACCTGCTGGAGCGCGTGCTACGGATGGGTGTTGCCATCGTGACCAGTGAGCTGAGATAAGGCGGAGCTTTACCTAGCATAGACTTGTAGATGACCTGGAGCCAGTGGGTCTGGCGACGAATATGTAGCGAGGGCCAGCCGACTAGAGCATACAAGTCGCAGTGGTGGGTAGTATAAGGTGCTTTAGTGACAAAACGGATGGCACTGTGATAGACTGCATCCAGTTTGCTGAGTAGAGTGTTGGAAGCCATTTTGTAGATGACATCGCCGAAGTCGAGGATCGGTAGGATAGTCAGTTTTACTAGGGTAAGCTTGGCGGCTTGAGTGAAGGAGGCTTTGTTGCGGAATAGAAAGCCGACTCTTGATTTGATTTTCGATTGGAGATGTTTGATATGAGTCTGGAAGGAGAGTTTGCAGTCTAGCCAGACACCTAGGTACTTATAGACGTCCACATATTCTAGGTCGGAACCATCCAGGGTGGTGATGCTAGTCGGGCATGCAGGTGCAGGCAGCGACCGGTTGAAAAGCATGCATTTGGTTTTACTAGCGTTTAAGAGCAGTTGGAGGCCACGGAAGGAGTGTTGTATGGCATTGAAGCTTGTTTGGAGGTTAGATAGCACAGTGTCCAAAGACGGGCCGAAAGTATATAGAATGGTGTCGTCTGCGTAGAGGTGGATCAGGGAATCGCCCGCAGCAAGAGCAACATCATTGATATACACAGAGAAAAGAGTCGGCCCGAGAATTGAACCCTGTGGCACCCCCATAGAGACTGCCAGAGGACCGGACAGCATGCCCTCCGATTTGACACACTGAACTCTGTCTGCAAAGTAATTGGTGAACCAGGCAAGGCAGTCATCCGAAAAACCGAGGCTACTGAGTCTGCCGATAAGAATATGGTGATTGACAGAGTTATGCTGCAGTAGTTTGTGTGTCGGGAGGCTGGGGTCAGTTTGTTATATCTGGAGTACTTCTCCTGTCCTATTCGGTGTCCTGTGTGAATCTAAGTGTGCGTTCTCTAATTCTCTCCTTCTCTCTTTCTTTCTCTCTCTCGGAGGACCTGAGCCCTAGGACCATGCCCCAGGACTACCTGACATGATGACTCCTTGCTGTCCCCAGTCCACCTGGCCATGCTGCTGTTCCAGTTTCAACTGACCTGAGCCCTAGGACCATGCCCCAGGACTACCTGACATGATGACTCCTTGCTGTCCCCAGTCCACCTGGCCATGCTGCTGCTCCAGTTTCAACTTCCACCTGACTGTGCTGCTGCTCCAGTTTAAACTGTTCTGCCTTCTTATTATTCGACCATGCTGGTCATTTATGAACATTTGAACATCTTGGCCATGTTCTGTTATAATCTCCACCCGGCACAGCCAGAAGAGGACTGGCCACCCCACATAGCCTGGTTCCTCTCTAGGTTTCTTCCTAGGTTTTGGCCTTTCTAGGGAGTTTTTCCTAGCCACCGTGCTTCTACACCTGCATTGCTTGCTGTTTGGGGTTTTAGGCTGGGTTTCTGTACAGCACTTTGAGATATCAGCTGATGTACGAAGGGCTATATAAATAAATGTGATTTGATTTGATTTTATAATCAATCCTCAGGTTGTTTTTACAATATAGAATTGATAATATTTCAACCGGACTGTAGCTTCTTCAATAGGAGAGAGAGAAAATGTCTGCTCCAAGCTGTTGCGCATTCAAAACACTGCTGGCACCCAGCCATCCAATGACGCGATGTGATCTTTCTCGCTCATTTTTCAAAATAAAAGCCTGAAACTATGTCTAAAGGCTGTTCACAACATGTGGAAGCCATAAGAAAAGGAATCAGGTAGATATCCCTTTAAATGGAGCGCAGGCAGGCAATGGAACAGAGAGCTTTCTGGAAAAACAGCACTTCCGGGTTGTATTTTGCTCTGGTTTTCACCTGCAATATCAGTTCTGTTATACTCACAGACAATATTTTGACAGTTTTGGAAACTTTAGAGTGGTTTCTATCCTAATCTGACCATTATATGCATATTTTAGATTCTGGACCTGAGAAATAGGCAGTTTCATTTGGGTATTTTTTTCATCCAATCAAAATACTGCCCCCTACACTCAACAGGTTAATGCCCTCCTTGCCTGGTCCATGAGTTTTGGTGGGCGGTCCTCTCTTGGCAAGTTTGTTCTGGTGCCATATTCTTTCTATTTTTTAATAATGGATTTAATGGTGCTCATTGGGATGTTCAGAGTTTAGCATATTTTTGGTCTTCATGGTGCCGCTTGCTTGGTGGTACCCCTTGCTTAGTGGTGTTGGAAACTCTGGGGCCTTTCAGAACAGGTGTACATATACCGAGATCATGTGACAGATCACGTGACACTTAAATAAAGTCCACCTATGTGCAATCTAACTAATTATATGACTTCTGAAGGTAATTGGTTGCACCAGATTTTATTTAGGGGCCCCATAGGAGTGAGTTTTTTGTAAGATTTTTTTTCCAAATAAAAATCTATTTAAATTACATTTGAAAAAAATATTAAATTAAATTTGAAAAAAAGGGGGGGATGAATACTTTCGCAAGGCACTGTATTCTAGACACCTTCATACACACTTTTAAATACGAACAAAGTCTCATTAAACATTTTAAATGTTACTGTCCCTACTACAACAATAAATACATGCAATTTTAACTTTGAAATATTACATTGAAAAAGGGATTGGATTTGGAACTGGGCAGGCCCTCGGGCGTGAGCCAGGTGCCTCATTCAAAGCCCAGGGCGAGCAATGGGTAGGATTCTGTGTTTTCAAATGCAAGAGTGATTGCGTTTGATAAAAACGCTTAACCTGCCTTCCCAATTAAACTAGTTTGAAAATTCAAACATATATTTTATGGAAAACGGATTTATGTTTCTGTAATCGTGGCCAAAAGTTGAGAATTACACAAATATTAATTTTCACAAAGTCTGCTGCCTCAGTTTGTATGATGGCAATTTGCATATACTCCAGAATGTTATGAAGAGTGATCAGATGAATTGCAATGAATTGCAAAGTCACTCTTTGCCATGCATATGAACTGAATCACCCAAAAACAGTTCCACTGCATTTAAGCCCTGCCACAAAACGACCAGCTGACATCATGTCAGTGATTCTCTCGTTAACACAGTTGTGAGTGTTGACGAGGACAAGGCTGGAGATCATTCTGTCATGCTGATTGAGTAAGAATAACAGACTGGAAGCTTCAAAAGGAGGGTGGAGCATGGAATCATTGTTCTTCATCTGTCAACCATGGTTACCTGCAAGGAAACATGTGCCGTCATCATTGCTTTGCACAAAAAGAGCTTCACAGGCTTAAGGATATTGCTGCCAGTAAGATTGCACCTAAATCAACAATTTATCGGATCATCAAGAACTTCAAGGAGAGCGGTTCAATTGTTGTGAAGAAGGCTTCAGGGTGCCCAAGAAAGTCCAGCAAGCACCAGGACCATCTCCTAAAGTTGATTCAGCTGTGGGGTCGGGGCACCACCAGTACAGAGCTTGCTCAGGAATGGCAGCAGGCAGGTGTGAGTGCATCTGCACGCACAGTGAGGCGAAGACTTTTGGAGGATGGCCTGGTGTCAAGAAGGGCAGCAAAGAAGCCACTTCTCTTCAGGAAAAACATCAGGGACAGACTGATATTCTGCAAAAGGTACAGGTATTGGACTGCTGAGGACTGGGGTAATGTCATTTTTTCTGATTAATCCCCTTTCCGAATGTTTGGGGCATTTGGAAAAAAGCTTGTCCGGGGAAGACAAGGTGAGCGCTACGATCAGTCCTGTGTCATGCCAACAGTAACGCATCCTGATACCATTCATGTGTGGGGTTGCTTCTCAGCCAAGGGAGTGGGCTCACTCACAAATTTTCCTAAGAACACAGACATGAATAAAGAATGGTACCAACACATCCTCCGAGAGCAACTTCACCTAACCATCCTGGAACAGTTTGGTGATGAACAATGCCTTTTCCAGCATGATGGAGCACCTTCCCATAAGGCAAAAGTGATAACTTAGTGTCTCAGAGAACAAAACATAGATATTTTGGGTCCAGGGCCAGGAATCTCCCCAGAGCTTAATCCCATTGAGAACTTGTGGTCAAGCCTCAAGAGGCGGGTGGACAAACAAAACCCCACAAATTCTGACAAACTCCAAGCATTGATTATGCAAGAATGGGCTGCCGTCAGTCAGGATGTGGCCCAGAAGTTAGTTGACAGCATGCCAGGGCAGATTGCAGAGGTCTTGAAAAAGAAGGGTCAACACTGCAAATATTGACTCTTTGCATCAACTTCATGTAATTGTCAATAATAGCCTTTGACACTTATGAAATACTTGTAAATATACTTCAGTATTCCATAGTACCATCTGACAAAAATATCTAAAGACACTGAGGCAGCAGACTTTGTGAAAATTAATATTCGTGCAATTCTCAAAACATTTGGCCACGACTGTACTATGCACTATGCTGCCTTGTTGACAACATGACTGAGTGGTGCAGACTACTGTTATGTTCACGTCACTGGCTATAAAGCGGTGCATCCTCATGCAAATTCCAGCAATGCAGCTTTTGATTACCCGGAGAGGAAATCTCTAGCTAGGCAGTAACACCAAAGACAGACAGTATAATATGAAGATGGGCAAAAGCTGCTTCGCCAACAGAAATCCCCGATCACACTTGTAGGCCAACCAACGTTAAGGAATAACGTTGGTTAGCTAAGCTCATCTGCAAAAACACCATCTCGTGCCGTCAAATCAAAAGCACTCCTTTGATATAAAGTTGTTTTTGATCAAAATGAAAATGTGTCAGATATTTAAGACATTGGCTCGAGTCTAGGTTGTGCGAAAAGATTGAGAAAATTACAACAACTAAGGAATAATTTTGCGCCTCTCAAACCCCGTCCTGGACTGCTTTGCAAATGGCTTTGGGTTCAGAAACTCTGTGGTAACATGTTGCTGGATATGCGAAGACTGTCACAACTTCCGCCGAAGTCGGCTCCTCTCCTTGTTCGGTCAGCGTTCAGTGATCGACGTCACCGGCTTTCCAGCCACCGCCGCTCCATTTTTCATGTCTATTTGTCTCGTCTTGTTCCATACACATCTGGTTTTGATTTCCCCAATCAAACTCTGTTTCCCATCATGTATTTGTGTGTAATTGTTTCATGCTATTGTGGTGTTTTATTATGCACTTTACTTTTGTTATGTTCCGTGTTTTGAGCGCATTTGATTTATGTAGTGCTCTCGTTTTTGGAACGAAAATAAAAGTGCACCACTTAACATTCCTCTGCTCTCCTGCACCTGACTTCGCCTCTAGTACACCCCTTGGCAGAATTACACACTTCTAATGGAGTCAGCAAGAGCAGGTAGCAAGGTTAGAGGAGTCGAGGAGCGCGTCCAGGAACATTCGGCCATGTTACTTCATCTTAGTGCCATGATGGATCGCGTTGTCCAGACCATAGACCACTGGGAGAGACAGGAAGTCTCTCGACCAGCACAACCGGGGTTGTCTCCACCCGTCCCATCCGGAGAGAATTCCAGTGGGAGTACGATGGAATTGCAGCACAGTGCCAGGGATTCGTGTTACAACTGGACCTCTACCTGGCCACTGTGCACCCAGCTCCCTCGGGAAGGGAGAGATTGGCCGCCCTCGTCTCCCGCCTCACAGGGAGAGCGCTGGAGTGGGCAAACGCTGTGTGGAGAGAAGGAGACACGGTGTCAGACCACTTCGAGGAGTTCACCCGTCGCTTCCGGGCCGGCTTCGACCATCCACCCGAAGGCAGAGCGGCGGGGGAAAGGCTCTTCCATTTGAGGCAGGTGACGAGGAGCGTGGCAGGTGACTTCGCCCTGGAATTCCGGACCTTGGCCGCCGGAGCAGGCTGGAACGACAGGGCCCTCATTGACCACTATCGATGCAGCCTATGAGAGGAGGTCCGACGTGAGCTGTCCTTTGACCAAAGGTGGATTTGTCCATCCAGTTGGATAACCTGCTGGTCACAGGGGGCTCTGTCGGTTTCATCGTCCATCACCCCCGCTGGAGTTAGGAGGGGCTGCTCTTAGGGAGACTGGAGGAGGAGCCATCAAGTGAGCCATCTGTGGGCGCAGAGATGCCGTTCGGTGCCGTGTTGGTTCCTCTGGGAGTTGAGGCAACAGGCAGGGCACTCTGGGTTTGCACCACACTCATCCAGAGTCCTCTGTTGATCAACTGTTTTTCCCTCAGTTTTCCCCACATTCCCAGTATAAAGCACTCATCGATTCAGGCGCAGCTGGGAATTTTATCGACAGAGCATTAGCCATTAGGTTAGGGATCCCCATTTTTCCTATAGTTAGACCCTTCCCGGTACACGCTCTTGATAGTCGACCATTAGGGTCCGGGGCTAATCAGGGAGGCCACCATCTCCTTGGCCATGGTTATGCAGGGGATCATGAGGAGAGAATCAGTCTCTTCCTCATTGACTCTCCTCGGTTTCCTGTGGTACTAGGCCTTCCCTTGTTGGCTCTGCATAAGTCCACTATTTCCTGGCAACAGAGGACTCTCACGGGGTGGTCGCGAGAGTGCTCAGAGAGGTGTGTAGTGGTTTCCGTTGGTGCTACCACAGTGGAAAGTCCAGACCAGGTCTCCACCGTGCACATCCCCCAGAATATGCCGATTTGGCTCTCACCTTCTCTTAAAAGAAGGCGACTCAATTACCGCCTCATCGACGGGAGGATTGTGCGATATATCTCCTGGCAGAAGCTGCGCTTCCCAGGAGTCACATGTATCCCCTGAAGAAGAAGGATGGATGTGAAGAAGAAGAAGGATGGAGTTTTACGCCCGTGCATTGACTATGGAGGTCTCAATCAAATAACGGTGAGGTAGAGTTACCCGCTACCTCATATCACCACGGCGATTGAGTCAATGCATGGGGCGCACTTCTTCATGAAACTGGATCTCAGGAGTACGTATAACCTGGTGCGTATCAGGGGGGGAGACAGTGTTCAGTACCACCACAGGGCATTATGAGTACCTCATCATGCCGTACGGGTTGATGAATGCTCCGTCAGTTTTCCAATCCTTTGTAGACAAGATTTTGGGTGTAGGGGTGTATATCGATGACATTCTGATTTACTCCGCTACACGCGTCAAGCATGTGTCCTTGGTGCGCAAGGATGACTGTTGGAGCATGACCTGTATGTCAAGGCTGAGAAATGTCTGTTCTTTCAGCAGGCCGTCTCCTTCCTAGGGTATCGCATTTCCACATCAGCAGTGGAGATGGAGAGTGACCGCATTGCAGCTGTTCGTAATTGGCCGACTCCCAACACGGTAAAGGAGGTGCAGCGATTTTTAAGGTTTGCCAATTACTACCGGAGATTTACCCGGGGTTTTGGCCAGGTTGCTGCACTCATTACCTCACTGCTGAAGGGGGGTCCTGTAAGGTTGCTGTGGTCAGCTGAGGCGGACAGGGCTTTTGGGCAGCTAAGAGCTCTGTTTACTTCGGCTCCTGTGCTGGCCCATCCGGATCCCTCTTTGGCATTCATAGTGGAGGTGGACGCGTCCGAGTTTGGAATAGGAGCCATGCTCTCACAGCGCTCGGGCACGCCACCGAAACACCACCCCTGTGCTTTCTTCTCGAAGAAGCTCAGCCCAACGGAGCGTAACTATGATGTGGGGGACCGGGAGTTTGTTGGCTGTGGTTAAAGCGTTGAAGGCGTGGAGACATTGGCTTGAGGGGGCAAAACACCCTTTCCTCATCTGGACTGACCACCGCAACCTGGAGTACAGTCGGGCAGCGAGGAGACTGAATCCTCGTCAGGCAAGGTGGGCCATGTTCTTTACCCATTTTGTGTTTACCCTATCCTACAGACCAGGTTCCCAGAATAAGAAGGCAGACCTACTGTCCCGGCTGTATGACACAGAGGAGTGGCTCATGGATCAAACTCCCATACTCCCGGCCTCCTGCCTGGTAGCGCCGGTCGTGTGGGAACTGGATGCGGACATTAAGCAGGCATTGCGTACAGAGCCCCCTCCCGTCCAGTGTCCCGTTGGGCATATGTATGTTCCGTCTGCTGTCCGTGACCACTATCTATTGGGCCCACACGTCTCCCTCCTCTGGTCACTTTTTTAGTTTTCCAACTGTACTTGTGCAGTTAACAAACCATGATTCCATGTTTTAAAAAATCAACAAACTGCAGACAAAGTATATTATTTTGCATTAGCCTTTACCTACGGTTACTGTTGAGGATGTGTACATTATTTTGATTAGACATACACTTTGAAACAAGAATGTTGTCTTTTGTCATATTTCTAAGTACAGCATCAATGAGCCATGGCTGGAGACCAACACTCTTCGCCGTTATATAAACATAAGCTCAGTATATCCTCTTACATCAGGGCTGCACCTGTAGTTTACTATGCTAATATCCCATGATGATACAATTTTCCATTCATTGTTTGGAGGCATACTTAGCTACTCAGTGTGACCCTCACTCACTTGTTGCGGCGATAGAGAGCCATGCATGCCACTCCGAGAAAACAGATCCCTGAGGCAATGCTGAAGATGGACAGCACCTTTCTCTGGTAAGTCTCACGGCTTTCTGTGGAGACACAGGCAAATAAATATGATGTTAAAGCCACTCTCTGTATATACATGTAGAGTAAATTATCTGCAGAGTTACAGGCAAAATAGTACTGTTGAAGCCACACTCGATATGCATGTAGAGTACTATCAAAGTGTGAGCCACCAACAGAAAAGTTAAATGTAAAGAATGACACACCACACACAAATCCTTGCTAGTAACACACACAATAGTAATAATCTGTTTTGTGAAAACAAGAAAAAAACATTAAATCCACACTCTGTAAGATGAGCATATCAAATCAAATTGTATTTGTCACATGCACCGAATACAACAGGTGTCGACTTTACCGTGCAATGCGTACTTATAAGCCCTTAACAACAATGCATTTTTAAGAAAAATAAAAGTTAAGAAAAATATTTACGAAATAAAACAAAGTAAAAAATAAAAGAGCAACAATAAAATAACAATAACAAGGCTATATACAAGGGGTACCGGTACTTAGTCAATGTGCGGTGCTACAGGTTAGTCAAGGTAATTGAGGTAATATGTACATGTAGGTAGGGGTAAATTGATTATACATAGATAAGCTCCTATCAGTTCTACTGAGCACCAACTCGCCTTCCGAACATTCTATTCCCAGCTTATTGTTCAACTTCACAATGCCTGCTTCGCTATTATTGGCAATGAGACCTGCTCACGTTGTTTTATAGTCAAAATGTAAACAACAAAATGTGAACAACGAAAATAATATTGGAACTCTGGTCTTCCCATTGTTTCCTATGGGGGAAATATAGGCATGTCTGTCTATTTCGCCAAATAACTCGCAATGTGTATGTTTTGATTGTTTTCAAGGGTGTAACTGGTGTGAAATGGCTAGCTAGTTAGCGAGGTGCACGCTAATAGCGTTTTAATCGGTGATGTCAATCGCTCTGAGACCTTGAAATAGTTGTTGCTGCGGCTTTTATGGAGCGATGGGTAAAGATGCTTCGAGGGTGGCTGTTGTCCATTTGTGCATAGGGTCCCTGGTTCGAGCCCAGGAAGGGGCGAGGAGTGGGACGGAAGCAAAACTGTTACATGGGCACCTTTTCAAGTCTGGGCAGCGAGCCCGTTTGTCATCGATCGCTAGACCAGAAATAGTCAGAAGTTAAATAAATGTCCCCACTTTTTCATTACGCACCATCGAGGTGCGGATGTTTACTTTCTGCACAAGTTGTTTTTTTCCAATTTTGTCCGTCGAACAGATTGTAGTGGTAAAATAGAAAGGGATACATTTTTTAATGGAATTCTAAGCATCACTCCAGTCAAAACAGGCTCTGTGAACGTTCGATTCCATTACTTTGCTATCGGCTCACACTAGTGTTCCAGTGTAGCTAACGTTCTTAAGCCATTTTTCAGCCTTGGGGGTAATTTTGACTTGTTCTATTGTCCAGCCTATAGATAGCCAGAGGGAATTTAGGAAAACACCCGAATGTCCATTGAGAAAGCACAACAACTATAGCATTTAGTTATGACAAGAATAATCAAGTCAACAAACTTTGGGTAGTTAGGTAGTTAGCCTATAGTTAATATACTGGCAATGTTTATGTATAACTACTAACATTAGGTAGCTAGCTAACATACTGGTAAATACTGCTGTAATGATATGCTATGTGGTTCGTAAGGACAGTGTAGGTAAGAAATTGTTAGCCAACATAATGTGTAAGGTAACTTATTTGAAAAGTCATTACTTTATTACATTGAATAGGTCGTTAGGGCAAATCCGGTCTGTGTTAGGAGGGGGGGGGGTTCACACCTTGCTCGGCTATTAGACTATTCTTTAGTAGAGGTTGAATAGTCTATTGTTCAGCTTTTAGCCCTCCTCCCCAACTTGCAACAAATTGATGTTCCGCTCTCTTTCCTTTCCCTCTTACACACATCATCATTCTGCTCCTGAGTGGCTCGCTTGTGGGCGTGCTGGCAGGATATGGCAGCATCTTCGGTTGTGCGTCAAGAATTATGCATACAGTACCACGTTTGTATGAAGGTGTGGTTATTCACAGGCAAATTGTTATATGCTATGGAGGTAAATTTGTCTTTTTGTCAAGAGCAAAACCTTTTTAATTTTCAATCAAAATTAATTGTTCTGAAAGCTACTTTTTTCAGATACAAAGGAAGTCAAAGCGGACATCTATGAAGATGGCATCTCAGGTAAGCAGCACTGGGCTGTAATGACATATCTTTAAAATGACATCTTCTGCTTTAGATTGAACCATCATATCTCAGTTATTGTTTTCACATCTATAAAAAATAAGGTGTTTTCGTTACTTTCAGAGAGCGAGCTGACCAAGGGGTCGAAAATGTAGATATTTCCAGATGTTCACTGTCCGAGGAACAGGCAGTGGAAGTTATATTGCTGGCAAAGTGTCCATAAACTGTTCTGTGTTCTTTTTCTCCGTCTCTGCCTGTCTTGTTGTACATGGAACCTGTCTCATGCATTAATTTAAAAAACCTTAAGATATCAGCTGCTAATTTTCAGATTTACACCCACATAAACACAGCCATTGTCACTGAAATATCTGTTGCTGCCAAGTCATGATTTCCCTGGGGGTTAGCCTTGCAATAACCAACTGGTGAGACACATAGCCCTCTATATTTAAATGTTTCAGGTACACTCCGATAGGTGCCTGCTTCACATACAGTATCTTCTATTGACATTATCTTCTATTGTTTGTCCTCATGTGTCTGTTTTTCAGCAGAAAGTACTCTGGAGCCACTTAGTGTGGACACCAGGTGAGACCACACACACACACACAATAACAGTCTCTCTTCTTCACTTCATCCCTCTCCCCCTTCTCCCTAAATCCTCAAGTTTATATCAGCTGTTTTGGTGAACCCCTCCCGCATCTGAACTGACTGACAGAGGGCACAGCATGATCATAGGTGAGATGTCACATGGTCGGGTCAACAGGAAGTATTATTAAAGAGATGCTTTACATTGAAATACAGACAGAGATGTAGTAGTCCCAGAGTTAATGATCCAAGGTCAGTTTTGCATTTCACCTCCTGATTTAAGATGACTGACTGTGTTAGAATAAAAAAAACAAGGCTTAATCATGCTCTCTCTCTATCCATCTGTGTCTCGTCTGCAGGTATGTTTTGATGTGAAAGAGGAAGCCAGTCCCGTCATTGCCACCTCACCCGCTCTTAAGATAACGTTCGGGCCAACTGGGGGCCCAAGGCTGGTTAGGAGACACCACAATTGTGATGAACTGAGAGAATATTAGGGTAGCACTGTAATTCATTAATCATATGTTGTCTGCAGCTGTTCTTACCTCTTTGCCTTTCTGCCTTCCACACCTCTCTCCCCACCTCGTCATTCTTTCTCATTTTATAATGCACACCATAAGTGCATTGAATTACAGATTGAACTTGTATTTATAATATTACAATCGTCATAATTATAATTCAGTTATGTATTTATAACACCTGTATAATGAACTTCTTTCAATAAAGCAATTCACATTCTCCACTGGTTGAAATTAAGTATCTCATTGAAATCCTACCCTGTGTCCTCAGATTAATGCAGATGAAGGGAGTTAGATATGCATCTTTTTTTCATCTGTATATATGAATTACAAATCACTCATGTTTCTAGTCTATTGCATAGTTACAATGTGTAATCATTGATCTCCCAGGAGCAGGAGTGGTAAACACTGTTGAAGTGTATAATTTTAATACATACATGCAGACACAGCATCATTCAAATAATGGAGTTTGATATGACTGAAAAATAATATCTCAGAGATTCATACCTGAACTGCACCTTTATTTGCCAAGGAAGAATACATGATCAGTGAAAATATTCAATGTGCAGGCTACAATGTGGGAAACTTATGTGTGGAAATAACTACAGTACATTATTATATTCTACTCTATCCATAGGCTTCATTAATGCCATTCAGACTTGAAGTTGATACAACAACTATGATAGCTGAGGTTCATAGATTGGAAAGAATATTAGTTCAGAACCTAACGTTTTAGTGTCCATACACAGATCGGCTACATACTGTAACTAGCTACACATCCACAGGATTCCCTAAAACACTAAACAACACGAATTACAAATTCCTTCTCCTGGCTAATGTTGTCAGATAACTTGCTAAATAGCGATTTTCATAAATTAACTTTATGAATAAAAAAATCTGCACAAATGTTTGTCTCTACATTAAAACCTGTTAAGGCTATGGCAGAATACTGCCCCCTTTGGAGGAATGCGTGCCCATAGTAAACTGACAAAAAATCTGTCAAAAATTGCTAATATATGCATATAATAAATATTATTGAATAGAAAACACTCTAAAGCTTCTAAAACCGTTCAAATTATGTCTCTATGTAAAGCAGAACTCACAGGGCAGCCATTCTTCCAAACTCTTTCTGTCAGCAGAAAAGTTGGCCCAACTTTGACGTCATCGCCCCCACCCTTCCCAACCAACTACAGATCTGGGAACAATTCCTATCTCTTCAGCGTGATGTCCTCTTTCAATGGGGCGCTTCATTGTGAAGATCACACGCTCCCTCACCCTTTGGCGGGAAGAAACCCTCGGGTCACGCAATAATACGTGCGCGCCTCGGTGTTTCTCTCTCTTCCGTTCCAAGATCCACCAAACGATATAGGCTTGTCCTTTCGGGCTAAGGATTTTTATGTATGTTTATAACATGTTTTAGCTCGATTCTGAACTTAGTTTGACCAGTTTAGTCGACATATAATATGTAATTTTGAAGTTTTGATGCGCAACCCATAGAATTTTGGGTGCATTTCAGCCGAAATTAGTCGCGTTTGATAACCCAAAGACACACATTTGAAAGGCAAACGCTGGTTTTGGTAAGTATGACTTCTTCCACGACTTCTGATCGAACAACGGCAAAGGTAAGGGAATATTTATGTGGTTATTATGTGTTTCTGTGGACTCCGAAATAGCGGAGCCATATTGCTAATCTATGAGCGCCGTCTCATATTATTGACAAGTGAACGAATTCTGTAACGTTAAAAATAAATGTAACACAGCTGTTTTATTAAGAAGAAGTGTATCTTTCTAACTATATGTAGAACATGTATATTTAGTCAACGTTTATGATGTGTATTTCTGTTATCTGGCAGAGTTATCATAATTTCTCTGGACATTCTAGTAGCATTTTTTGAACATGACGTTCAATGTAAACAGTGATTTATGGATATAAATTGCATATTATTGGAAAAAACATAAATGTACTGTATAACATGTCCTATTCCTGTCATCTGATGAAGATTTTCAAAAGGTTAGTGAATTATTTTTCTTTTAATCCTGCTTTTGTGATTGCATCTATTGTTCTACAAAATGGCTATGTAAATTAGCCTATCTTTTGGTGGTGGTTTGACATAAATATGTGCTATGTTTTTGCCGTAAAACATTTTAGAAATCTGACTTGCTGGCTAGATGAACAAGGTGTTTATCTTTCATTTGAGCTATTGGACTTGTTAATGTGTGGAGGTTAAATATTTCTAAGAATATTTTTGCGTTCTGTGCGCCACTGTGTCAGTTGAGCAGGGGGGGATGGTACCCCTTAGAGGTACGTGTGGGGTGAACAGGGTTTACTAACATATTCCCCTCAATTGTAAACGTTTTGCTTGACTCTTTATGACGTTATTACATCTGATTCCACCATAATGTTTGTCAGACATCTTTTTTGAAGAACGCCACAAGGCAAGGGTGGCTCGCGTCAAAATTCATCATTGAAACCACTCTATATGATTGGTCATATAAAAACTTTGGGACCCAAATACATAATGAGTGCTCTAACTCCCCCTGTGGTGGTCTGGGGGAATGAAGCCGTGACGCTAGGTACTTCTAAGACCCGTGGTGCAAGCTTGCAACTTTTAAAGGAGGAACCACTGTATACACCTGTTCTGAAAGCCCCCAGATTCTGCAATACCACTAAGTTTCACGAACCTCGCCGAAGATGGTGCCTCTTCCTGTTCGGGCGGGGCTCGGCGGTCGTCGTCGCCGGCCTATTAGCTGCCATCGATTCCCTTTCCATTTGTTTTGGTTATTGGTTAATTGGGTACACCTGTTTTGTATTAGGTTTTTTTTGTAGGGTATTTAAGGGCACTAGGTCCGCTGGGTATTTGTGCGGGCTTGTTTTTTGTTACTCTGTGTTAGATGGTGTGATTTATTTTGTGTCTTTATTCTCTGGACTATTTTGTCCTGTTGTTTGGACTGGCAACTTATATACGCCCTGTGTGTTGGTGTGACCGTTTTGTTGCGCTGGTGAATAAATTTGACAAACGACTGAACCCTGCTCTCTGCGCCTGATTCCACCCACCACTCCTAGTTGATCGTAACAGAAGCCCGCACCACCAGAAATGGAGTCAGCAGGAGCAGCGACCACCCCTCTCCCCACTATGGAGGAGCGCGTCCATCACCACACAGCTGTCCTCCATCGGATTTGTACGGCAATGGACCAGATGATGGAGAGGATGGAACGATGGGAGAGGAGTGGTCTACCGACGTCTACCTCAGCTCTCCCACTGCTGACACCACCTACACCACCTACTCCACCTACGTCGTCCTCTGGGTCCGGCGCACTGCGTCTCTCCCCCCCGAGGGAGTACGATGGAGCGGCGGCTGGGTGCCAGGGATTTTTGCTCCAGCTAGAGCTCTACCTGGCTACCGTGCGTCCGGCTCCCTCGGGTGAGGAGAGTGTGAGCCTCCTCGTCTCCTGTTTAACGGGCAGGGCCCTGGACTGGGCTAACGCGGTCTGGAACAGTCCAGACTCGGCTCGGGACAACTACCTGGAGTTCACCCGCCGTTTCTGAGCTGTGTTCGGTCATCCACCAGAGGGTAAAGCGGCGGGTGAGCGACTGTTCCACCTCAGACAGGTGACGAGGAGCGCGCAGGACTTCGCGTTGGAGTTTAGGACCCTAGCTGCTGGTGCTGGGTGGAATGACAGGGCCCTGATGGACCATTACCGGTGTAGTCTCCGGGAGGACGTCTGCCGGGAGCTAGCTTGCAGGGACACAACTCTCTCCCTGGATGAACTAATAGACATGTCTATTCGATTGGACAACCTGCTAGCTGCCTGCAGGCGTTCAGAAGGGGTCCTGTTAATTCCACCTTCCAACTCTCCCACTCCCACTCCGATGGAGTTGGGAGGAGCTGCATCTAGGGGGACCAGAGGGGGCTCCTCCTGCTCCTATTGTGGACGGAGAGGACACACTTCGGACCGGTGTTGGAGGAGTCCCTCTGGGAGTCGAGATGGTCGGCGGAACACTCCTCGGCCACCCCAGGTGAGTAAGCACCAAACTCACCCAGAGCTCCCTGTTGGTCACATGTTCTTGTAAATTTTTTTCCCTGTGTTTTTCCCCTCTCTTCAGCATAAGGCGCTAGTCGATTCAGGCGCAGCTGGGAGTTTTATTGATCGTGGACTCGCCCGTAAATTGGGTATTCCGTTAGTGCAGATAGACCCACCTGTCCCCGTGCACTCCTTAGATAGCCAACCGTTTCGGTCAGGGCTGGTCAGGGAGGCCACGATTCCGCTGGACATGGTAACGCAGGGGAATCATAGGGAGAGGATCAGTTTCTACCTTATTGATTCACCTGGGTTTCCGGTGGTGTTGGGGGTTCCCTGGCTGGCTATTCACAATCCCCTTATTACCTGGAAACAGGGGGCTCTTAAGGGGTGGTCAGACGAGTGTTCAGAGAGGTGTATAGGAGTTTCCATCGGTGCCACAACGGTGGAGAGTCCAGACCAGGTTTCCACCGTGCGCATTCCCCCAGAATATGCCGATTTGGCTATCGCTTTTAGTAAGAAGAAAGCGACCAAATTACCACCCCATCGACGGTGGGATTGCGTGATAAACCTCCAGGAGAACGCTGCACTTCCCCGGAGTCATGTGTACCCACTGTCACAGGAGGAGACGCTGGCTATGGAGACATATGTCACGGAAGCTCTGAGACAGGGGTACATTCGGCCCTCCATGTCACCCGTCTCCTCAAGTTTCTTTTTTGTGAGGAAAAAGGAGGGAGGTCTGCGTCCGTGCATTGATTATCGAGGTCTCAATTCGATCACAGTGGGTTTTAGTTATCCGCTGCCGCTCATCGCTACGGCGGTGGAATCATTCCACGGAGCGCGGTTCTTCACAAAACTGGACCTCAGGAGCGCGTATAATCTGGTGCGTATTCGGGGAGGAGACGAGTGGAAAACAGCGTTTAGTACCACATCAGGCCACTATGAGTACCTCGTCATGCCGTATGGGTTGAAGAATGCTCCAGCCGTCTTCCAATCCTTTGTAGATGAGATTCTCAGGGACTTGCACGGGCAGGGTGTGGTAGTCTATATTGATGACATCTTGATTTATTCTACCACACGCGCCGCGCATGCTTCCCTGGTGCGCAAGGTTCTTGGGCGACTGCTGGAGCATGACCTATACGTCAAGGCTGAGAAATGTGTGTTCTCCAAACCAGCCGTTTCCTTCCTGGGTTATCGCATTTCCAGCTCGGGGATGATGGAGTGTGACCGCGTTACGCTGTGCGTAATTGGCCGACTCTGACCACGGTAAAGGAGATGCAGCGGTTTTTAGGGTTTGCCAATTACTACCGGAGGTATATCCGGGGTTTTGGCCAAGTAGCGGTGCCCATTACCTCACTGCTGAAGGGGGGGGCCGGTGCGTCTGCGGTGGTCAGCAGAGGCTGATGGAGCCTTCAACCAGTTGAAGGCACTGTTCACTGGGGCTCCCGTGTTGGCGCATCCGGACCCTTCGTTAGCATTCATAGTGGAGGTGGATGCGTCCGAGGCTGGGGTTGGAGCCATGCTGTCTCAGCGCTTGGGCACGCCACCGAAGCTCCGTCCCTGTGCTTTCTTTTCTAAGAAGCTGGGTCCGGCGGAGCGGAACTATGATGTGGGGGACCGGGAGTTACTAGCTATGGTAAAGGCCCTGAAGGTGTGGAGACACTGGCTAGAGGGGGCTAAACACCCTTTTCTCATCTGGACTGACCACCGTAATCTGGAGTATATTTGAGCAGCGAGGAGACTGAATCCGCGTCAGGCTAGGTGGGCCATGTTCTTTACACGTTTTAGATTTACGATCTCTTACAGACCAGGTTCCCTCAACACTAAGGCCGACGTGCTGTCCCGTCTCTATGACACCGAGGACCGGTCCATCGAACCCACTCCCATCCTTCCAGCCTCTCGGCTGGTGGCCCCAGTGGTATGGGAGGTGGACGCGGACATCGAGCGGGCGTTGAGGGTTGAACCTGCGCCTATACAGTGTCCGACTGGTCGAAGTTACGTACCGCTTGGTGTCCGTGAAATTGATTCGGTGGGCCCACACACTACTGTCTGCGGGTCATCCGGGCATTGATAGGGCAGTGCGGGGTCTTAGGGGGAAATACTGGTGGCCCACCTTAGCTAGGGATATGAGGCTCTATGTCTCTTCCTGTTCGGTATGCGCCCAGAGTAAGGCTCCGAGGCACCTTCCTAGAGGGAAGTTACAGCCCCTCCCAGTTCCACAATGGCCATGGTCCCATCTCTCGGTAGATTTCCTTACTGATCTTCCCCCATCTCAGGGGAACTCTACCGTTCTGGTCGTTGTGGATCGGTTCTCTAAGTCCTGCCGCCTCCTCCCATTGCCTGGTCTCCCTACGGCCCTACAGACTGCAGAGGCTCTATTTACCCACGTCTTCCGGCACTATGGGGTTCCAGAGGATATAGTCTCCGATCGGGGTCCCCAGTTCACGTCCCGGGTTTGGAAGGCGTTTATGGAGCGTCTGGGGATCTCAGTCAGCCTTACCTCTGGTTATCACCCCGAAAGTAATGGGCAGGTGGAGAGAGTAAACCAGAAAGTGGGTAGGTTTCTGAGGTCGTATTGCCAGGACCGGCCAGGAGAATGGGCGAGGTACGTCCCATGGGCAGAGTTGACCCAGAACTCTCTTCGGCATTCGTCCACGAATATGTCACCATTCGAATGGGTACTGGGCTACCAGCCGGTCCTGGCTCCGTGGCATCAGAGTCAGACCGAGGCTCCTGCGGTGGAGGAGTGGGTACAGCGCTCTAGAGAGACCTGGCGGGCAGTCCAGGATTCTCTCAGGCAGGCCAGTGAACGGCAGAAGAGAGACGCTGACCACCACCGCAGTGAGGCCCCGGTGTTCACACCAGGGGACAAGGTCTGGCTCTCGACCCGAAACCTACCCCTCCACCTGCCCTGCCGGAAGCTGGGGCCGCAGTGTGTGGGGCCATTTAAAGTCCTGAGGAGGATAAACGAGGTTTGTTATAGATTGCAACTTCCCTCTTATTATCGCATTAACCCCTCGTTTCATGTGTCTCTCCTCAGGCCGGTGGTAGCTGGTCCCCTACAAGACAGTGAGGTACCAGAGGTCCCTCCACCCCCTCTGGACATCGGGGGGTCCCCGGCGTACACAGTACGAGCTATTCTGGACTCGAGACGCCGGGTGAGGGGCCTGCAGTACCTCGTGGACTGGGAGGGGTACGGTCTGGAGGAGAGGTGCTGGGTACCGGGGAGGGACATTTTAGATCCTTCCCTCTTGAGGGATTTCCACCCGGATCGCCCCGCGCCTCGTCCTCCGGGTCATCCTCGAGGCTGGGGTCAGCGCTGCGGGAGCCGCGCGTCAGGGGGGGGGGTACTGTCACGAACCCCGCCGAAGATGGTGCCTCTTCCTTTTCGGGCGGGGCTCGGCGGTCGTCGTCGCCGGCCTATTAGCTGCCATCGATTCCCTTTCCGTTTGTTTTGGTTATTGGTTAATTTGGTACACCTGTTTTGTATTAGGGGTTGTTTGTAGGGTATTTAAGGGCACTAGGCGCGCTGGGTATTTGTGCGGGCTTGTTTTTTGTTACTCTGTGTTTGATGGTGTGATTTATTTTGTGTCTTTATTCTCCGGACTATTTTGTCCTGTTGTTTGGACTGGCAACTTATATACGCCCTGTGTGTTGGTGTGACCATTTTCCTAGTTGATCGTAACACTAAGCAAGGGGCACCACCAAGCAAGCAGCACCATGAAGACCAAGGAGCTCTCCAAACAGGTCGTTGTGGAGAATTAAAGATCAGGGTTGGGGGTCAGAAGTTTACACACACTCAATTAGTATTTGGTAGCATTGCCTTAAAATTGTTTAACTTGGGTCAAAGGTTTCAGGTAGCAACATCTCAAGATGTCAGTCAGGAAGTTAAAGCTTGGTAACAAATGGGTCTTCCAAATGGACAATTACCTCAAGCAAAGTTGTGGAAAAATGGATTAAGGACAACATAGTCAAGGTATTGGAGTGGCCATCACAAAGCCCTGACCTCAATACCATAGAACGTGTGGGCAGACTGAAAAAGTGTGTGTGAGCAAGGAGGCCTACAAACATGACTAAGTTGCACCAGCTCTGTCGGAGGAATGGGCTAAAATTCACCCAACTTATTGTGGGAAGCTTGTGGAAGGCTACCCAAAATGTTTGACCCAAGTTAAACAATTTAAAGGCCATGCTATCAAATACTAATTGAGTGTATGTAAACTTCTGACCCACTGGGAATGTGATGAAAGAAATTAAAGCTGAAATAAATAATTCACTCTACTGTGCTGACATTTCACATTCTTAAAATAAAGTGGTGACCCTAACGGACCTAAGCCAGGTGATTTTTACTAAGATTAAATGTCAGGAATTGTGAAAAACTGAGTTTTAAATGTATTTGGCTAAGGTGTATGTAAACGTCCGACTTCAAATGTACATAGACATGGAATCACTGGCCACTTAACAATGGAACACTAGTCACTTTAATAATGGTTACATACTGCTTTACTCATCTCAAGTGTATATATTGTATCCTATTCTACTGTATTTTAGTCAATGCCACTCTGACATTAATCGTCCTAATATATATATATATATATATTTCTTAATACCATTCTTTTACTTTTAGATTTGTGTATTATAAATTGTTACATACTACTGCACTGTTGGAATACAAGCATTTCGCAACACCTGCAATAACTTCTGCTCGATATGTGTATGTGACCAATAAAATGTTATTTGATTTGATTTAGAATACGTTATGCTCCACACGTACATACAACTTGCAACAGTAGAAAAGACTTAACACAATATACAGAAACTTTTATGATAGCATAATAAGGCACTTTCGTTGATAAGAACGCACACATATCCAAAGTTATTATTAGTTAGGAAAACAACAATGAAGGCAATGCTGGCACCAGACGAAACATGTGCCAGGAGGGAAAAGTTTGTGCAGGTTCTGTTATGACTAGAGATGCATAAATGTCTGCATGAGGAAACACTGGGGAAGTGCTTGGGCTCTCATCAAAGAGTGAAGTTTGTTCGGCTCATCGTAATGCCTCAAATGTAAATTGTCTTCCACATTGAAATGGGATTCTTCTACGTGAATTATTGAAAAGGCTTAACACCTCAATTCAAACTGTTGTTAAATAAAACTTGTTTGAAAACTTTAAATTGACAAGTTGAAACACAGCCTATAAATAATTAACAGGCCTTGGTTTGAGGGCAGACATGTTATCTGTCCTGTTGTGGAACAACGAGTACATTCTGAAATCACACGTATACAAAATAATATATATTTATTTATATATACATACATACAGTTATGACATTTATAATAACAATTTACAAAAATGTTCTCTCTCGCTTCAGAGGATGTGCTTTGATTTTGTGGTCTGTGTGCTTTATGTGTGGAATTATATTTTGAATATGCCACTGAACTGCTACGTTGCATTTATTTTCTTTCCTGTCTGTCAATTTTTTTCCCACAATGCAATGTAATTTATGGTAATCTACTGTATTCAGTTTCTACAGTGTATTACTGTTGATTAAACAGTAATTTAATGTGACAATTAATTTTTTTTTACAGTGTAGTCACTAGATAGGTAGGTCTTCAGCCAGCATGGAACAAAAGCGGGGCCCAAAACTCAGATGCAGTTGTCATGTCATTACATCAAGAGACACGTCAAACAGTTTTTCTGAAGGTTCCGTTTGGCATCATTGATAGTCATGATATATGAACATTGGCTGGCAGTCAATATATATTTACTTAAATGTACCCAGATGTCACCCTGTAAAGATTAAACTGAAATTGTCAACGAAGGGCTAGTTAGCTTGATAAGCAGTGATGAACATTTTATTTGGTCTAGCTAGCTAAATTATTTAGTCGACAAGCCTCCCCAGCTTCTCCTTTACCCAAATCCAGATAGCAGATGTTCTGAAAGAGCTGCAAAACCTGGACCCATACAAATCAGCTGGGCTTGACAATCTGGACCCTCTATTTCTGAAACTATCCACCGCCATTGTCGCAACCTCAATTGCCAGCCTGTTCAACCTCTCTTTCATATCGTCTGAGATCCCCAAGGATTGGAAAGCTGCCGCGGTCATCCCCCTCTTCAAAGGGGGAGACACCGTGGACCCAAACTGTTACAGACCTATATCCATCCAGCCCTGCCTATCTAAGGTTTTTGAAAGCCAAGTCAACAAACAGATCACTGACCATCTCGAATCCCACCGTACCTTCTCCACTGTGCAATCTGGTTTCCGAGCTGGTCACGGTTGCACCTCAGCCACGCTCAAGGTACTAAACGATATCATAGCCGCCATCGATAAAAGACAGTACTGTGCAGCCATCTTCATCGACCTGGCCAAGGCTTTCGACTCTGTCAATCACCATATTCTTATCGGCAGACTCAGTAGCCTCGGTTTTTCTAATGACTGCCTTGCCTGGTTCACCAACTACTTTGCAGACAGAGTTCAGTGTGTCAAATCGGAGGGTATGTCCGGTCCGGTCCTCTGGCAGTCTCTATGGGGGTGCCACAGGGATCAATTCTCAGGCTGACTCTTTTATCTGTATTTATCAATGATGTTGCTCTTGCTGCGGGCGATTCCCTGATCCACCTCTACGCAGACGACGCCATTCTGTATACTTCTGGCCCTTCCTTGGACACTGTGCTATCTAACCTCCAAACAAGCTTCAATGCCATACAACACTCCGTCCGTGGCCTCCAACTGCTCTTAAATGCTAGTAAAACTAAATGCATGCTTTTCAACCGTTCGCTGCCTGCACCCGCACGCCCGACTAGCATCACCACTCTGGATGGTTCCGACCTAGAATATGTGGACATCTATAAGTACCTAGGTGTCTGGCTAGACTGTAAACTCTCCTTCCAGACTCATATCAAACATCTCCAATCTAAAATCAAATCTAGAGTCGGCTTTCCATTTCGCAAAAAAGCCTCCTTCACTCACGCCGCCAAACTTACCCTAGTAAAACTGACTATCCTACCGATCCTCGACTTCAGCGATGTCATCTACAAAATAGCTTCCAAAACTCTACTCAGCAAACTGGATCCAGTTTATCACAGTGCCATCCGTTTTGTTACTAAAGCACCTTATACCACCCACCACTGCGACATGTATGCTCTAGTTGGCTGGCCCTCGCTACATATTCGGCGCCAGACCCACTGGCTCCCGGTCATCTACAAGTCCATGCTAGGTAAAGCTCTGCCTTATCTCAGTTCACTGGTCACGATGGCAACACCCAACCTTAGCACGCGCTCCAACAGGTGTATTTCACTGATCATCCCTAAAGCCAACACCCCATTTGGCCGCCTTTCCTTCCAGTTCTCTGTTGCCTGTGACTGGAACTAATTGCAAAAATCGCTGAAGCTGGAGACTTTTATCTCCCTCACCAACTTTAAACATCTGCTATCTGAGCAGCTAACCGATCTCTGCAACTGTACATAGTCCATCAGTAAATAGCCCACCCAATTTACCTACCTCATCCCCATACTGTTTTTATTTATTTACTTTTCTGCTCTTTTACACACCAGTATCTCTACCTGCACATGACCATCTGATCATTTATCACCCCAGTGTTAATCTGCTAAATGGTAATTATTCCTTTTGCACACAATGTATATAGGCTCTTTGTTTTTCTTTTTCTACTGTGTCATTGACTTGTTTATTGTTTACTCCATGTGTTACTCTGTGTTGTTGTCTGTTCACACTGCTATGCTTTATCTTTGCCAGGTCGCAGATGTAAATGAGACTTGTTCTCAACTGGCCTACCTGGTTAAATAAAGGTGAAATAAATAAAAATAAATAAACATTGTCTATATTGAGGCAGTTACAATAACCAAAAAGTTGGATGACCAAATAATTTGTGAAACCATGATGGGATGTATGAACGGATTGGATGTTGCATGCATTCTCAATGTAGTTTGAGTTGATTTGCATATCAGCAAATTTACTCTACATCCTTGCTCTTTCGGCCGTATGCCCTCCGGATATACAAGAGTGCAATAAATGCTTTGAGTTCATCCATAAACATTTCCCACGTTATGTTTCCTTTTCTGTGCGCATGAAAGAAAGTACAATCTCTGATGTACCGCAACAGCTGCATGTCACAAACCAGTCAAGCTTTTCTACTCAAACTGTGCCATTCCTCCCAGAATCCTGTCTCACAGTTGGGATCACCGTTTCAGTTAGTTCTGTTCTGCTTTTTCTGCTGCACAGGAATTGGAGGCGGAGGCTTAAAGTCAACATCAGAATCAGATGAAGACTCTTCAGCAACGTCGATTTCAAGTTAAATATCCGATCCGACTCTAACTTATTTAAATTCTACAAATTCTGTCAGTGCGTCCATTAGTTTTGTTCGGCTTGCCATTGTGAACTACACACATTGCATGTTGTACTCAGTGTCTGATTTGACTCTCTGATATGCTGGAAGTGGTACAGTGCCTTGCGAAAGTATTCGGCCCCCTTGAACTTTGCGACCTTCAAACATAAAGATATAAAACTGTATTTTTTTGTGAAGAATCAACAACAAGAGGGATACAAAAAGTGCTCTTCACTGACGAGTCGTGGTTTTGTCTCACCAGGGGTGATGGTCGGATTCGCGTTTATCGTTGAAGGAATGAGAGTTACACCGAGGCCTGTACTCTGGAGCGGAATCAATTTGGAGGTGGAGGGTCCGTCATGGTCTGGGGTGGTGTGTCACAGCACCATCGGACTGAGCTTGTTGTCATTGCAGGCAATCTCAACGCTGTGCGTTACAGGGAAGACATCCTCCCTCGTGGTACCCTTCCTGCAGGCTCATCCTTACATGACACTCCAGCATGACAATGCCACCAGCCATACTGCTCGCTCTGTGCGTGATTTCCTGCAAGACAGGAATGTCAGTGTTCTGCCATGGCCAGCAAAGAGCCCAAATCTCAATCCCATTGAGCACGTCTGGGACCTATTGGATTGGAGGGTGAGGCCCTGGGCCAATTCCCCCAGAAATGTCTGGGAACTTGCAGGTGCCTTGGTGGAAGAGTGGGGTAACTTCTCACAGCAAGAACTGGCAAATCTGGGGCAGTCCATGAGGAGGAGATGCACTGTAGTACTTATTGCAATAGGTGGCCACACCAGATACTGTCTGTTACTTTTGAGCTCTCCTTTGTTCATGGACACATTATTCAATTTCTGTTAGTCACATGTCTTTGGAACTTGTTCAGTTTATGTCAGTTGTTGAATCGTGTTATGTTCATACAAATATTTACACATGTTAAGTTTGCTGAAAATAAATGCAGTTGACAGTGAGAGGATGTTTCTTTTTTTGCCGAGTTGATATAGAAATAAAAAGGTTGCCTTCTGCAACATGTAATGTGTTTTTTTTCCCTTACAGTTATTTAAAATAGAACAGTCCCATAACAGCTGATTTTTACAAAGTAAAACATAAAGGAGAATTGTATCAACCAGCAAGGCATGCAGTCAAATTATTTGCTGCTGATAAATAGGCATAACACAAACTCACCACACTATTGTCTTTCAAAATCAACCTCTTCACCCTCCTTATCACTCAGTTAGGCCTAATTTAATTGTGAACTAAGGTGCACAATTATCACACATTCATCCATTTTTCATTCATCCAATTCATCCCAAAGATGTTCAATGGGGTTGAGGTCAGGGCTCTGTGCAGGTCAGTTAAGTTCTTCCACACTGATCTCGACAAAGCATTTCTGTATGGATCTCGCTTTTTGCACAGAGACATTTTTATGCTGAAACAGGAAAGGGACTTCCTCAAACTGGAAGCACAGAATCGTCTCCAATGTCATTGTATGCTGTAGCATTAAGATTTCCCTTCACTGGAACTAAGGGGCCTAGGCCGAACCACAAAACCACCACAGGCCATTATTCCTCCTCCACTAAACTTTACAGTTGGCACTATGCATTCGGGCAGGTAGCGTTCTCCTGGCATCCGCCAAACACAGATTAATTGGTCGGACTGCCAGATGGTGAAGTGTGATTCATCACTCCAGAGAACGCCTTTCTACTGCTCCAGAGTCCAATGGAGGTGAGCTTTCCACCACTCCAGCAGACGCTTGGCATTGTGCATGGTGATTTTATGCCTCTGTGCGGCTGCTCGGCCATGTAAACCCATTTCATGAAGCTCCCGACAAACAGTTATTGTACTGATGTTGCATCCAGAGGCAGTTTGGAACACGGTAGATAGTGTTTCAACCGAGGACAGATTCTTATTTAGTGTGCACTGTACATATAAGTAGGCTAATGTGCTAACTATTCCTACATACCTGGTGCAAGCTAATTAGCTATGCATATAGTAAATATTATATGTATGCAACTCTTTCTGCATCTACAGAGTTGTTAGGAATGGAGAGATGTACAGTGAGCTCCGAAAAGTATTGGGACAGTGACACATTTGTTGTTGTTTTGGCACTGTACTCCAGCACTTTGGATTTGAAATTAGGTTAAACTGCAGACTGTCAGATTTATTTTGGGGGTATTGTCATCCATATCGGGTGAACAGCTTACAAATTACAGCACTTTTTTACATAGTTCCCCCCTTACAGTACCACTCAAAAGTTTGGACACACCTACTCATTTCATGGTTTACCTTTTTTAAACTATTTTCTACAGATATTGAATCATCTAACTAAAAAAGTGTTAAACAAATCAAAATATATTTGAGATTCTTCAAAGTAACCCCCTTTGCCTTGATGACAGCTTTGCACACTCTTGGCATTCTCTCAACCACCTTCATGAGGTAGTGACCTGGAATGCATTGTTAAAAGTTAATTTGTGGAATTTCTTAATGCGTTTTAGCCAGTCATTTGTGTTGTGTCAGAATATAGCCCTATTTGGTAAAAGACCAAGTCCAACGACATTGCAGGGTGCCAAATACAAATCAACAGAAAGCTAATAAATCAAATTTCTCAGTGTTAGGCACCATTTTAAAGATAAAATTAATGTTAATCCAGCCAGTGTCTGATTTCAAAAATGCTTTACAGCGAAAGCTCCACAAACGATTATGTTAGGTCACCACCAACTCACAGAAAAACCCAGCCAAAGAGAGGAGTCACAAAACGCACAAATAGAGATAAAATTAATCACTAACCTTTGATGATCTTCATCAGATGACACTCATAGGACTTCATGTTACACAATACATGTATGTTTTGTTCGGTAAAGTTCATTTATATCCAAAATGTTTATTTTACATTGGTGTGTTCTGTTCACTAGTTCCAAAACATGCAGTGATATTGCAGAGAGCCACATGAATTCACAGAAATACTCTTTATAAATGTTGATGAAAATTCAAGTGTTATGAATGGAACTTTAGATACACTTCTCCTTAATGCAAATGCTGCGTCAGATTTCAAAAACACTTTACGGAAAAAGCATAAACAGAGCTCAGAGCCCAAACCAGCCAAAAGAAATATCCGCCATGTTGCGCAGTCAACATTAGTCATAAATAACATTATAAATATTCACTTACCGTTGATGATCTTCATCAGAATGCACTCCCAAGAATCACAGTTGAATGCTTGTTTTGTTCGATAATGTCCATCATTTATGTCAATTTATGTCCAAATATCTTCTTTTGTTAGGGCGTTTGGTAAAGGCAGGCAGTTAACCCACTGTTCCTAGGCCGTCATTGAAAATTTAAAATAAGAATTTGTTCTTAACTGACTTGCCTAGTTAAATAAAGGTAAAATAAAAAATTAAATTAAAACAAATCCAAAAGGGCTTTCAGGTCCAGTCGGACGAAAAGTTCAAAAAGTTATATTACAGGTCAAAGAAACTTGTCAAACTGAGTATAGAATCAATCTCATGTGAAATGCGCGTGACTGAGAACGAGGCTGCTAGCAGACCCCTTAGTCAAACAGCTCCCATCCGGCCCCCCTTCACATGAGAAGCCTGAAACAACTTTCTAAAGACGGCTGCCATCTGGTGGAAGCCTTAGGAAGTGCAACATAACCCATATCCCACTGTGAATTCGATAGGGGCTGAGTTCAATAACTACAAACTTCAGATCTCCCCCTTTCTGTTTGGATTTCTTCTCAGGTTTTTGCCTGCCATATGAGTTCTGTTATACTCACAGACAGCATTCAAACAGTTTTAGAAACTTCAGAGTGTTTTCTATCCAATACTAACAATAATATGCATATATTAGCATCCGGGACTGAGTAGGAGGCAGTTCGCTCTGGGCACGCTATTCATCCAAATGTGAAAATGCTGCCCCCTATCCCGAAGAAGTTTTAAGACATGAAGGTCAGTCAATACAGAAAATGTCAAGAGCAGTCACAAAAACCATCAAGCACTATGATGAAACTGGCTTTCATGAGGACCGCCACAGGAAAGGAAGACCCAGAGTTACCTCTGCTGCAGGGGATAAATTCGCTAGAGTTACCAGCCTCAGAAATTGCAGCCCACATAAATGCTTCACAGAGTTCAAGTAACAGACACATCTCAACATCAAGACATCTCAACTCAACATCTGCTGGACTCTGCTGGAGTCACTTTTATAGAGAACTTTAACACCTTCTGGAAACAGAAGATACTCCACAGTCCATCCAAATCATCTTGGCTCCTGGACTCTGTCATTTCAAGGCTGCGTTGAAACAATGACTGGTAAATGATCCAAGACCAGCTCAGTTAATCCCTATCATTGTGACAATGAACAGTCATAATTCTGCATCAAATGTACATTATCCTAAGGGCATTGGCAAACACAACGTAAGTAATTTAATTGATGTAGCCCCAATTACACAGAATACTTCTGTTAACCCTACAGCTATTGTCTACAGTAATCATGAGCCTATGAACCAGTGTTACACTGTTAGCACTAAGGCGGTGTGTCCTAGTAGGAAGACAGCTTTTTGCAGCTGACCCACCCTGCACTATTAGCTCCAATGTAAAAAGCATGAGTAAGTCTACTCTGATTAACTTCCCAGTAAAGCATTAAAAACAATCAAGCAACCCAGAAAAGTGCTAAAAATAGGCTACGTATGTTAGTATGGGCTAAGAAACAAGGTCCATGAAGTCAATAACTTGCTTGTAACAGATGACATTAGTATTCTGACTCTCTGAAACTCACTTAGATAATACCTTTGATGATACAGTGGTAGCAATACATGGTTATAAAATCTACCAAAAATCTACCAAAAATACCTGTAAAGCTTGGGGACGATCTAATGGTAAATGCTGTTGAAGTAATAAGGCTACAGTTTTATCTGCATCCCCATAATGCCCATTATTGTGGGAAGCTGCTATAGACCACCAAGTGCGAACAGTCATTATCAGTCATTATCTGGATAATATGTGTGAAATGCTTGACAATGTATGTGAAATCAAAAGAGCAGTATACTTTCTGGATTATTTAAATATTAACTGGCTATCATCAAGCTGCCCACTCAAGACAAAACGTCAAACTGTAACCAGTGCAAGCAACCTCGTTCAGGTTATCAGTCAACCTTAACTGGGTAGTTACAAACAGCACAGGAATAAAATCATCAACATGTATTGATCACATATTTACTAATGCTGCAGAAATTTGCTTTAAAGCAGTATCCAAATCCATAGGATGTAGTGATCACAGTATAATAGCCATATCTAGGAAAACCAAACTTCAAAAGGCTGGGCGTAATATAGTGTATAAGAGGTCATACAATAAGTTTTGTAGTGATTCATATGTTGATGATGTAAAGAATATTTGCTGGTCTGTGGTGTGTAATGAAGAGCAACCAGAAGCTGTTCTTGACACATTTATGAAATTGCTTATTCCAGTTACTAATAAGCACTCACCCAGTAAGAAAATGACTGTAAAAACTATTGAATCCCCTTGGATTGATGAGGAATTGAAAAATATTACAGTTGAGAGGGATGAGGCAAACAGTCTGGCAAATAAGTCTGGCAGCCCAACTGATTGGCAAACGTACTGCAAATTAAGAAATTATGTGACTAAACTAAATAAAAATACAAAATAAACCATACTATGAAACAAAGATCCAATACATAAGGACTCATAGTAAAAAGATTTGGGGCACCTTAAATTACATTTTGGGGGAAAAAAGCCATCTCAGCTCCAACATTCATTGAATCAGATGGCTCATTTATCATGAAGCCCACTGATATTGCCAACTACTTTAAGGACTTTTTCATTGGCAAGATACGCAAACTTAGGGATGACATGCCAGCAACAAACGCTAACAGTACGCATCCAAGTATATCGGCCCAAATTATGAAATGTCACCCTGTTACCAATCAGCCGGTTACCGACCATTAGTAAACCATGTGGAGACCTCACCTGGCTTAACTGGTGGTTTAACAAACCTCCAAATGAGTTTCAATGACATACAACACTCCTTCCGTGGCTTCCAACTGCTCTTAGTAAAACTAAATGCATGCTCTTCAACCGATTGCTGCCCGCACCCGCCCCTCCGACTATCATCACTCCACTGGAAGGTTCTGACTTAGAATATGTTGAGAACTACAAATACCTAGGTGTCTGGTTAGACTGTAGACTCACGTTAGGAATCTCCAATCCAAAATTAAATCTAGAATCGGCTTCCTATTTTACGAGACAACCTCCTTCACTCATGTTGCCAAACACACCCTCGTAATACTGACTATCCTACCGATCCTTGACTTCAGCGATGTAATTTACAAAATAGCCTCCAACACTCCACTCAACAAATTGTATGCAGTCTATCACAGTGCCATCCGTTTTGTCATCAACGCCCCATATTTTACCCACCACTGCAACCTGTATGCTCTCGTTGGCTGGCCGTTGCTACATGTTCGTTGCCAAACCCACTGGCTCCAGGTCATCTATAAGTCTTTGCTAGGTAAAGCCCCCCCTTCTCAGTTCACTGGTCACCATAGCAACACGCGCTCCAGCAGGTATATTTCATTGTCATCCCCAAAGCCAACATCTCATTTGGCCGCATTTCTTTCCAGTTCTCTGCTGCCAATGACTGGAACGAATTGCAAAAATCACAGAAGCTAGAGACTTATATATCCCTCTCTAACTTTAAGCATCAGCTGTCAGAGCAGCTTTCCAATCACTGAACCTGTACATAGCCCATCTGTAAATAGCCCACCCAACTACCTCATCCCCGTGTTGTTATTTTTTTGCTCTTTTGCACCCCAGTATCTCTACTTGCACATCATCTGCACATCTATCACGTCAGTGTTAATGCTAAATTGTAATTATTTCACCACTATGGACTATTTATTGCCTACCTCCCTAATCTTACTACATTTGCACACAGTGTACATAGATGTTTCTATTGTGTTATTGACTGTACGTTTGTTTATCCCATGTGTAACGCTGTTGTTTTTGTCGCTTTGCTTTATCTTGGCCAGGTCACAGTTGTAAATGAGAACTTGTTCTCAACTGGCCTACCTGGCTAAATAAAGGTGAAATAAATGTTAAAAAGTAAATTCCGGAGTATACCACCCCTTTACCGGCTTCATCAATAAGTGCATCGACGACGTCGTCCCCACAATGACCGTACGCACATATCTCAAACAGAAGCCATGGATTACAGGCAACATCCGCACCGAGCTAAAGGCTAGCGCTGCCACTTTCAAGGAGCGGGACACTAATCCGGACCCATTAGAGAAATCCCGCTATGCCCTCAGACGAACCATTAAACAGGCAAAATATCACTACAGGACAAAGATTGAATCCTTCTGCACCGGCTCTGATGCTCGTCGGATGTGGCATGGCTTGCAAACTATTACAAACTACAAAAGGTAAACCCAGCCGTGAGCTGCCCAGTGACGCAAGCCTACCAGGGTATATAACAAATATATACAAAGGGTATATAACAAAGTATTGAGATAACTTTTGTTACTGACCAAATACTTATTTTCCACCATAATTTGCAAATATAAATCCATAAAAAATCCTACAATGTGATTTTCTGGATTTCTTTTCTAATTTTGTCTGTCATAGTTGAAGTGTACCTATGATGAATATTACAGGCCTCTCATCTTTTTAAGTGGTAGAACTTGCACAATTGGTGGCTGACTAAATACTTTTTTGCTCCACTGTATGTCCTTGATGGCAGGAAGCTTGGCCCCGGTGATGTCTGGGCCATACTCACTACCCTCTGTAGCGCTTTACGGTCGGATTCCAAGAAATTGCCATACCAAATCAAATCAAATTGAATTTGTCACATACACATGTTTAGCAGATGTTAATGCGAGTGTAGCGAAATGCTTGTGCTTCTAGTTCCGACAATGCAGTAATAACCAACAAGTAATCTAACTAACAATTCCAAAACGACTGTCTTTTACACACAAGTGTAAGGGGATAAAGAATATGTACATAAAGATATATGAATGAGTGATGGTACAGAGCGGCATAGGCAAGATGCAGTAGATGGTATTGAGTACAGTATATACATATGAGATGAGTATGTAAACAAAGTGGCATAGTTAAAGTGGCTAGTGATACATGTATTACATAGAGATGCAGTAGATGATATAGAGTACAGTATATACGTATACATATGAGATGAATAATGTAGGGTATGTAAACATTATATTAGGTAGCATTGTTTAAAGTGGCTAGGGATGCAACCGTTCAGGATGCTCTCGATGGTGCAGCCGTAGTACTTTTTCAGGATCTGGGGACCCAGGCCAAATCTTTTCAGCTTCCTTGGGGGTAAAGGGTTTGTCATGCCCTCTTCATGACTGTCTTGGTGTGTTCGGACCATGATAGTTTGTTGGTGATGTGGAAACCAATGAACTTGAAACTCTAGTAGATTCTTTTATATCTGGTCTGTATTGAACCTACCTTCTGCACCTGCTTTCTGACTCCCGGCTTATACATAACAGAATAACACCTCAGCAAGATGGAAGTAGCAGAAGATTCAACCCTCTTCCAGATGGTTAACGAACAAGGTCATCTATTTTTATCAGCACCGCGAACGTCTGGCAAAACTGGTTACGACCATGGAGGAGGTTCTCTGCGTTCTCCATACCTATATCAAAGGTTCTCTTACCACGGGTCGTCACAGTGAGCCAGACGCCCAGCCAACCCAGCTGTCCGGCCAGGTCAGCGATGCCCGACTGTCCTTTCGAGAGAAATATGATTGTACTCGATCAAAATGATGTGGCTACCTACTCCAGTGCTCCTTCTATTTCGTCCATCAGATGGGAGCCCCCACCACTGAGTGGTCCGAGGTTTCCCTGGTAATTTCCCTGCTGACCGGAGAGGCGTTGGAGTGGGCTATGACCATCTGGGAGAGAAGAGAGGAGGAGCTGGGTGCATATGAGAGGTTCATGGCTCTGTTCAGGGCGGTCTTTGCCCATCCTCCAGATGTCAGAGAGGGAGGTGAGCTTATTTTCCAGCTCCAGCAGTGTGCCCAAACCACTGCAGAGTACACCCTCACCTTTTGCACGGTGGCAGCCTTCAGCAGATGGAATGAGCCAGCAAGCCGCAATCTTTTCCACAATGGACTGTGCGAGGAAGTCCAAATGAAGTTGGAATGTCAGGATGACAACATATCCTTGGACGCTCTCCTCTCAATGGCCATCCATCTGGATGACGTTCTTCGGGAGCGCCAGTGTCTACCTCGCAACTCGTTTCCCTCCATTGGCTGTCATGAGACAGAGCATAGACCCATGAAGGTTCACCGGAGACAGCTGGGGCTCTGTCCCTACTGCGACCAGGAGGGGAACCAGCTTCAGCAGTGTCCGGTGCACCCTAATCCGGGGTCCACTGGAGCAGAGGGGCGGCCCTGTGATCTTCCGTCTTCCAGGGTAGGCGTGTTTATTCCATTATCATTGTTTTCCGCCAAACCTTTTATGGTTCCTATTTCACTGGCTGGCTGTCCCTCAAGTGTTGTCTCCACAGCTCTAGTAGACACAAGTGCCACTGGGAACTTATTCGACCAGGCCCTCGCCTCCTCCCTGAACTTCACATCATATCTGCTCTCCTTTTCCTGTCCAAGCACCTGTACACAAGGTAATCCTTGGCCTCAAATGGCTCCAACGTCACAACCCCATCATGGTCGAGCATGAAAATCACTACCTGGGGCCCAGGATGTCAGAAGACCTGCTTCCCTGTATACTGTGGTTCCACGCCGGTTGAGAGTACTGTGAGTGCCCACCAGCCCATCAATCAATTCTCCCATATCATTGGCCCCGTGTTTTGGCCCCGTAGTTGTGGACATCCGCAAGGCTCTGGAGATGGAACCTGCTCCTGTTACCTGCCCTCCAGAAACCATCTACGTTCCCTTGGGGGTTAGAAATCTGCTGTTGACCTGGGCACACACATCCCTCGCCGCTGGACACCCAGGAATCACCCGCACCACCCAATCCCTCTCAGAGAAGTACTGGTGGCCCACCTTGGCACAGGATATCGCCCGTTATGTCATCTCATGTTCCATATGTACACAGTCCAAATCTTCCCGGCACAAACTCCTTACCGTGCCACAGCAACCATGGTCTCATCTGTCCATTGATTTCATCACTGACCTCCCCTCTTCTGATGGTTACACTACTATTATGGTTTTTGTGGACGATTTTCTAAATCCTGTCGTTTTATCACTCACTCTGGTCTCTCTACCACTATCCAGGTCGCTGAGGCACTGTTCTACCATGTGGAGCACTATGGCTCTATGGCCTTCCGGATAACGTCATCTCCGACCGTGACCCCCAATTCACGTCATGGGTATGTAGAAGCTGGGTGTCACAGTCAGCCTCCCTTCCTGGGACCAGCCTTAGTCCAACGTGCACGTGGAGAGGATGAACCAGGAGCTGGGAGGTTCCTTAGGAGTCCCTGTCAGAACCGGCAGGGCTAGTGGACCCGGTTCCTTCCCTGGGCGGAATACACCAATAACTCACTTCATCACTCCTCCACAGGGCTGTCTCGCTTCCAGTGCATTCTGGGGTACCAGCTGGCCCTGGCCCCATGGACCTGAGCCAGACCAAAGACCCTGCAGTGGACGAGTGATTCCGGTGCACAGAGGAGGTTTGGAACGCATCCCACGTGAGGCTCCAACAAGCCACCCGTGACAGAAGGAGCAGGCGGACAGCCACCACAGTGAGGCTCCCATGTTCCATTCTGGTGATTGCGTCTGGCTCTCCACCAGGAACCTCCTGCTCCACCTGCCCTGCCGGAAGCTGAGCCCTCGGTTTGTGGGGCCTTTCAAAGTCCTCCGGAGGGTCAATGAGGTTACATACCATTTACAGCTCCCCACTGACTACCGGATTTCACAATATTTTCATGTTTCCCACAGGCCAGTGGTTTCTGTTCCCCTGGCTGATGCCGTCCCCCACGACACCCCTCCACCACCCCTGGACATCAAGGGAGGCCCCGCCTATGCTGTCAGATCCCTACTGGACTCCGGACATCATGGGAGTCGACTACAGTACCTGGTGGACTGGGAGGGGTACGGTCCAGGGGAGCGGTGTTGGGTTCCTGTGGACGCATTCTAGATCCCAACACCATCCGAGATTTCCACCTTCTCGGTCCGGACCGGCCTGTTCCTCGCCCTCGGGGCCGTCCCTCTGGCTGGTGACGTCGTAAGGCTGGAGCCGCACGTTGGGGGGGTACTATCACGTCTACTCCTGCTCCACCACCCCGGTGCTCGACATCGCTGGTTTACTAATCACCGGTCCTGGCAACCCATGATTACACACACCTGGCACACATGCGCCTCATTAGGCAGACATGAACTTCATCACTTTCCTGATTACTTCCCCTTTATTTAGCCCTCTGTGTTCATCAACACTTAGGGGTTAGTGATTGTCTCTCACATTCAGTACTCTTCACATGTTTGTGCTTTTGTAACTCACCTTCTGCACCTGCTTTCTGATTCCCAGCGTATACGTAATATTTAGGGGTTTGAAATTAAGCATTTCACCGGCACGTGACAAATAAAATGTGAGTTGATTTTTTTACAACGTCTTGGCCAATTACGCTAACAAAAAGCTAGCAATTTGATAGTGCATCTGTTACATAAGCAATATTGTGACAAGATGGAAAAATGTAGCTACCTCTATATTGCTTACACATCTACTCAAGTGCCTATAGGCAATAGGGGTGTCTCTGGCCCTCTCCCAGTTAGGGCGAGTGATGAGCTCTACAGCAGTCTCACAACTCAATCACTGGTTGAAAACTGTTTTCTGCCCCTACCAAAAGATAGAATTTGTAGATAATGGGCCCTCTTTCTGGGACTCACCCACAAAGAGGAGTGACGGACTCCATCCTAGCTGGAGGGGTGCTCTTATCTTATCTACGAACATAGACAGGGCTCTAACTCCCCTAGCTCCACAATGAAATGGGGTGCAGGCCAGGCAGCAGGCTGTTAGCCAGCCTGCCAGCTTAGTGGAGTCTGCCACTAGCACAGTCAGGGTAGTCAGCTCAGCTATCCCCATTGAGACCGTGTCTGTGCCTCGACCTAGGTTGGGCAAAACTCAACATGGCGGTGTTCACTTTAGAAATCTCACTGGAATAAAGACCTCCTCCATTCCTGCCATTATTGAAAGAGATTGTGATACCTCACTTCTCAAAATAGTGCTACCTAATGTTAGTTCCCTCACTTCCAAGGCAGTTATAGTCAATGAACTGATCATGATCTTGATGTAATTCGTCTGACTGTTACATGGCTTAAACCTGATGAATTTGCTGTGTTAAATGAGGCCTCACCTCCTGGTTACACTAGTGACCATATCTCCCGTGCATCCCGCAAAGGCGGAGGTGTTGCTAACATTTACGATATCAAATTTCAATTTACAAAAAAAAAAAAAACGTTTTCGTATTTTGAGCTTCTAGTCATGAAATCTATGCAGCCTACTCAATCACGTTTTATAGCTACAGTTTATAGGCCTCCTGGGCCATATACAGCGTTCCTCACTTAGTTCCCTGAATTTCTATCGGACCTAGCAGATAATATTCACATTTTTAATTACTTTAATATTCACATGGAAAAGTCCACAAACCCACTCCAAAAGGCTTTCGGAGCCATCATCGACTCAGTGGGTTTTGTCCAACATGTCTCTGGACCTACTCAATGCCACAGTCATACTCTGGACCTAGTTTTGTCCCATGGAATAAATGTTGTGGATCTTAATGTTTTTCCTCATAATCCTGGACTATCGGACCACCATTTTATTATGTTTGCAATCGCAACACATAATCTGCTCAATCGCCAACCAAGGATCATCAAAAGTCGTGCTATAAATTCTCAGACAACTCAAAGATTCCTTGAAGACCTTCCAGACTCCCTCTGCCAATCCAAGGATGCCAGAGGACAAAAATCAGTTAACCACCTAACTGAGGAACTCAATTTAACCTTGTGCAATACCCTAGATCCAGTCGCACCCATAAAAACATTTGTCATAAGAAACTAGCTCCCTGGTATACAGAAAATACCCGAGCTCTGAAGCAAGTTTCCAGAAAATTGGAACGGAAATGGTGCCACACCAAACTGGGAGTCTTCCGACTAGCTTGGAAAGACAGTTCCGTGCAGTATCGAAGAGCCCTCACTGCTGCTCGATCATCCTGTTTTTCCAAATTAATTGAGGAAAATAAGAACAATCCAAAATGCATTTTTTTATACTGTCGCAAAGCTAACTAAGCGAGGATGGCTTTCACTTCAGCAGGAATAAATTCATGAAGTTCTCAAAGGAAAAGATCATGATCATTGGAAAGCAAATTACGGACTGAGTTTTGGAGGAATCTGCATACTCCTCCAAAACTCAGTTGTCCTGAGTCTGCAATACTCTGCCAGGACATAGGATCAAGGGAGACACTCAGGTGTTTTAGTACTATATCACTTGACACAATGATGAAAATAATCATGGCCTCTAAACCTTCAAGCTGCATTCTGGACCCTATTCCAACTAAACTACTGAAAGAGCTGCTTCCTGTGCTTGGCCCTCCTATGTTGAACATAATAAACATCTCTCTATCCACCGGATGTGTACCAAACTCACTAAAAGTGGCAGAAATAAAGCCTCTCTTGAAAAAGCCAAACCTTGACCCAGAAAATATAAAAAACTATCGGCCTATATCGAGTCTCCCGTTCCTCTCAAAGTTTTTTGAAAAAGCTGTTGCAACTCACTGACACTTCCTGTCTCAGCCTCCAGTATTTATGCTGCAGTAGTTTGTGTCGGGGGCTAGGGTTAGTCTGTTATATCTGGAGTATTTCTCCTGTCTAATCTGGTGTCCTGTGTGAATTTAAGTATACTCTCTCTAATTCTTTCTTTCTCTCTCAGAGGACCTGAGCCCTAGGACCATGCCTCAGGACTACCTGGCATGATGACTCCTTGCTGTCTCCAGTCCACCTGGCCATGCTGCCCCAGTTTCAACTGTTCTGCCTGCGGCTATGGAACCCTGACCTGTTCACCGGACGTGCTACCTGTCCTGGACCTGCTGTTTTCAAATCTCTAGAGACGGCAGGAGTGGTAGAGATACTCTTAATGATCGGCTATGAAAAGCCAACTGCCATTTACTCCTGAGGAGCTGACCTGTTGCATCCTCGACAACTACTGTGATTATTATTGGACCATGCTGGTAATTTATGAACATTTGAACATCTTGTCCATGTTCTGTTATAATATCCACCCGGCACAGCCAGAAGAGGACTGGCCACCCAGTTCCTCTCTTGGTTCCTCTCTAGGTTCCTCCCTAGGTTTTGCCCTTTCTAGGGAGTTTTTCCTAGCCACCGTGCTTCTACACCTTCATTGCTTGCTGTTTGGGATTTTGGGCTGGGTTTCTGTACAGCACTTTGAGATATCAGCTGATGTAAGAAGGGTTATATAAATACATTTGATTTGAGGGGCTAGGAGTTGGTTTGGAATGTAGGGTATAGCTTTATTGTATTAAACATGTGACATTTCTAACCATTTAAATGAGTATACAGTGTGCAGCGAGGAATACACTTCAGGGATGTAAAGGTAAATGCCATCTTAAATAAATGCATATATTCACACATAGGAGAACACTTGCAAACACGCACACATACATGCCACATAGACAATGCATTTGCAAACATGTACACAGTCAAGCACATTGCAGAGATAATTATTTTGGTTGCCCTATAGGACCGTACATCACACTCACACACAATACTCGCTTCCATGCTGCTAGAAGACATCTAATTTGCTTCCTCCGTGTTTCCATGGTGACCAGAGCACATTCATATTTTCCAAGGTGAGCAAAGAAAGTTTTGCTGGATTGTATGTTTTGTGAAAGCTTTTTTTCTGATTGGCCAAGAGAAAATAAAAGAGTGATTTACTGTGCAAATGAAACATTTCCTTACCCATGAACTTGATGCCCAGTTCATCAGCTGCTCCATCCAAGGACACAGAGCATAAGAAAGGGAGAAAGAAAGAAAGATAGAAAGAAAGATAGAAAGAAAGAAAGAAAGAAAGAAAGAAAGAAAGAAAGAAAGAAAGAAAGAAAGAAAGAAAGAAAGAAAGAAAGAAAGAAAGAAAGAAAGAAAGAAAGAAAGAAAGAAAGAAAGAAAGAAAGAAAGAAAGAAAGAAAGAAAGAAAGAAAGAAAGAAAGAAAGAAAGAAAGAAAGAAAGAAAGAAAGAAAGAAAGAAAGAAAGAAAGAAAGAAAGAAAGAAAGAAAGAAAGAAAGAAAGAAAGAAAGAAAGAAAGAAAGAAAGAAAGAAAGAAAGAAAGAAAGAAAGAAAGAAAGAAAGAAAGAAAGAAAGACACAGAGGGGGAAGAGATGGAGAAAAAGTAAGGTAGAGCGATATACACAGAGAGATGGAGATGGGCAGAGGGAGAAGGAAAGGGGGAGAGAAAGAGAGTGGGAAGACAATACAGCGTTATTGAACAGCGTTATATGAAACAGTCATAAACCTCACTCATGATTTACCCACTGGAGCACTGCAGCTATATTACTAGAACCTCCCTAAAATACATTTTCATTGTTATTGAGACAGACAATAGGCTTTACAGACCTAAAATGCCTTTCATGTTCCAAGTCCACAAAATAGGGATGTTTTGGGTGGACAGAGGTTAATTGTGACCTAGGTACTAGTATAAAAATATGAGTAGCATAACCAGTCAAGGGTGGGGAGAAGGGGGAGGTGAAGACTTCAATGAAAGATGACAATGTCATGGTTTGTTATGTGATTGAAACTTGCTCCGTACTGGCCTTGATTTCGTTTTTTCATCCCAGCCAAATGATCATTTTTCGTTCCCCACTTCTCTGACCCCAACCTTATGTTTATTTCAATATTAATGTTAGTTATCCCCAGTTCTTCTGTTCACAAGACTGTCAGTAAACACACACACACACACGTCCCTCTCTCCCTGCATTCAAGTATTTTCTAATAATCTCTGAGCTGGGGTGATAGATAAAGAGGAGCACCCGTGTTCCCTTCATCCTGACGTGGCCCTCCTCCCCCTTTTCACGGCACTGTAATATATTCTCATTTAAATTCAAATGAACCCCCACACTTAATTGCTTTTCTGACAGAGGTGGTCTGGGTTTTTAAGTAGAATGTGGTTAGCAGGGCCTGGTGACAGATTATTTAGTTGCCACAGTCACAGAGAGAAGAAAAACTCCCTAACAGCATGAAAACAGTCTGTCAGATGGATTTTGACTGTATCACAGGAAAATCTGTCAATGTCATACTAGTCATAGTTCCTTAAAACCTCTTAGAGCTCGGGACAATTTTTTTCAACATTTTGTTAAAAATCGCGCAAAATTTCAAGGTCCTGCTACTCATGCCAGGAATATAGTATATGCATATGATTAGTATGTGTGGATAGGAAACACTCTGACGTTTCTAAAACTGGTCAAACCATGTCTGTGACTATAACAGGACGTGTTTAACATGCGAAACTCCAAGGAAAACTGTTCACCCCCCCCCAAAAAAAGATCAATCCGCCAGTTGGCTGTATTGTCTATGGCCTGCGAAAATATATACCTCCCAGTTTACAAGTCCTACAGCTTCCACACGATGTCGCCAGTCTTGGCAATTTCCTTGAAGTTGTTCCTTGGTCAAACGAAGAAGAGACACTTGATTTCATCCGGTACACGACAGGATGTTTTGGAAGAGAGAATTATCGACCATCATTTCAAGACGTGGAGCTATTGAATAGACATCGCCCCGCGATCAATTTGATCGATTATTAACGTTTACTAATACCTAAAGTTGGAATACAAAAGTAGTTTGAAGTGTTTTGTCAAAGTTTATAGGCAACTTTGTTCATTTAAAAAAATGATGTTGCGTTATGTAAAAAAAGCTTTTTCCTGGATCAGACGGGCTTCATAAATGGACATTTTGGTTATACATGGACGGATTTAAATCGGGAAAAAGACCCAATTGTGATGTTTATGGGACATATAGGAGTGCCAACAAAGAAGCTCGTCAAAGGTAATGAATGTTTTATATTTTATTTATTTCTCTTGTGTAGCGCCGGCTATGCTAATTCTTTTGTTTACGTCCCCTTCAAGTATTTCGGGGTGTTGCATGCTATCAGATAATAGCTTCTCATGCTTTCGCCGAAAAGCATTTTTAAAATCTGACTTGTTGGCTAGATTCACAACGAGTGTAGCTTTAATTCAGTACCTTGCATGTGTGTTTTAATGAACGTTTGAGTTTTAGCGAGTACTATTAGCATTTGGCGTTGCGCATTTCCATTTCCTGTTGGCTAGGTGGGACGCAGACATCTCACTTATCCTAAGAGGTTTTAATATACGTTGTTTCCCAGAAAATAAATGTATGTTACAATTTACAATAAAGTTATCTTTATAAAGGGTACCTTTAATGTAAAGTGTTGCCGAAATGTAAAATGGCCAAAAAATTAAAACACATTGTATATACACACAGTTTTTTTTACAGTATTATACAATAAAACTAACAGTAAAGTGCTGTATGAATTATTTACAGTAAATTGCGTTCAGAGCCAAAATCACACGGAGAGAAGCCCATCAATGGGGCAGCAGGTAGCCTAGTCGTTAGCGTGTTGGACTAGTAACCGAAAGGTGGCAAAAGCAAATCCCCGAGTTTACAAGGTGAACATCTCTCGTTCTGCCCCTGAACAAGGCAGTTAACCCTTTGTTCCAAGGCTGTCATTGAAAATAATAATTTGGTCTTAACTGCCCTACCTAGTTAAATAAAGGTAATAATAATAATAATAAAAATGGCGTGAAATTTGCGTATGAGAGTAGCGTGTCAATTCACATGCACTATACAGGCACTACAATTCATATGCCAAAGTAATTGTCATGAAAATACATAATATAATATAATATATGTTCGCTATGTAGCCCCAGGGAGTTGTTGTGAGTTCCTTTTGATTCACCTTGGATATCCTACTGGAGCTGTGATAAAAGGTTGTTTCTTTGCTAGCTCACAAGGATATTGTAGCTAATAAACCCAAGTAGTTTATAAACAACTAAGTCTCATTCTTCTACATAAACAGTATTCTCTCTTGAAATTGGAGTCCTCAAGTTTTCCAGCCATAGCCTGACTATATGCCGATCAAAATCATAAAATGATTTTCAAATATGTAGCCTATTTGACTGATAAACAGCCCAAAACATTTTAAACTGCATCTTTTGTGTACTTAGAATACGGAAGATCATAACAATTCATTTTCTACTAACAACCAACTCAATTTTTCTATTTATTTTACCAGTAGACGTGAGAAACGTAGACTTGCTTTATAATTTGAAGGGCTATGACGCAGTTGGCTCATGTGGCCTGTCGGATTTCTCTCATTCACTCATATGCATTCTATTTCCAACGTGAGCACCCTTGTTCACGCTCGTAAAAAAAATGCTTTTCATTTGAATTGAGCTTAACTGGTAAATTATTCCCTAAATTCCAAATAAACGTTGGTTTAACAATATATAATAACATTCATGTAAAGAAGTGGCTGTATTTTGAATGGTACTGTAACCCCACAGAATACGGTACCTCACTGTATTTTGAATGGTACCCCACAGAATACGGTACCTCACTGTATTTTGAATGGTACCCCACAGAATACGGTACCTCACTGTATTTTGAATGGTACCCCACAGAATACGGTACCTCACTGTATTTTGAATGGTACCCCACAGAATACGGTACCTCACTGTATTTTGAATGGTACCCCACAGAATACGGTACCTCACTGTATTTTGAATGGTACCCCACAGAATACGGTACCTCACTGTATTTTGAATGGTACCCCACAGAATACGGTACCTCACTGTATTTTGAATGGTACCCCACAGAATACGGTACCTCACTGTATTTTGAATGGTACCCCACAGAATACGGTACCTCACTGTATTTTGAATGGTACCCCACAGAATACGGTACCTCACTGTATTTTGAATGGTACCCCACAGAATACGGTACCTCACTGTATTTTGAATGGTACCCCACAGAATACGGTACCTCACTGTATTTTGAATGGTACCCCACAGAATACGGTACCTCACTGTATTTTGAATGGTACCCCACAGAATACGGTACCTCACTGTATTTTGAATGGTACCCCACAGAATACGGTACCTCACTGTATTTTGAATGGTACCCCACAGAATACGGTACCTCACTGTATTTTGAATGGTACTGTAACCCCACAGAATACGGTACCTCACTGTATTTTGAATGGTACTGTAACCCCACAGAATACGGTACCTCACTGTATTTTGAATGGTACTGTAACCCCACAGAATACGGTACCTCACTGTATTTTGAATGGTACTGTAACCCCACAGAATACGGTACCTCACTGTATTTTGAATGGTACTGTAACCCCACAGAATACGGTACCTCACTGTATTTTGAATGGTACTGTAACCCCACAGAATACGGTACCTCACTGTATTTTGAATGGTACTGTAACCCCACAGAATACGGTACCTCACTGTATTTTGAATGGTACTGTAACCCCACAGAATACGGTACCTCACTGTATTTTGAATGGTACTGTAACCCCACAGAATACGGTACCTCACTGTATTTTGAATGGTACTGTAACCCCACAGAATACGGTACCTCACTGTATTTTGAATGGTACTGTAACCCCACAGAATACGGTACCTCACTGTATTTTGAATGGTACTGTAACCCCACAGAATACGGTACCTCACTGTATTTTGAATGGTACTGTAACCCCACAGAATACGGTACCTCACTGTATTTTGAATGGTACTGTAACCCCACAGAATACGGTACCTCACTGTATTTTGAATGGTACTGTAACCCCACAGAATACGGTACCTCACTGTATTTTGAATGGTACTGTAACCCCACAGAATACGGTACCTCACTGTATTTTGAATGGTACTGTAACCCCACAGAATACGGTACCTCACTGTATTTTGAATGGTACTGTAACCCCACAGAATACGGTACCTCACTGTATTTTGAATGGTACTGTAACCCCACAGAATACGGTACCTCACTGTATTTTGAATGGTACTGTAACCCCACAGAATACGGTACCTCACTGTATTTTGAATGGTACTGTAACCCCACAGAATACGGTACCTCACTGTATTTTTAAAGCACCTAAAACGTTTGAGCACTACTGGGTGCATGGTATTGTTGCTTCTGGCTCATTAACCTATTTTGAGGCGTGCCTTGTAAGATGCTACATTTGTTGCACACTTTAGTGAGAGTCTATAACTGATGTAGTGCCAGTCAAAAGTTTGGACACACCTACTCATTCAAGGGTTTTTCTTTATTTTCACTATTTTTTTACGACATCAAAACTATGACGTAACACATATCATGTAATGGAATCATGTAGTAACCAAAAAAGTGTGAAACAAATCAAAATATATTTTAGATTTGAGATTCTTCAAAGTAGCCACCCTTTGCCTTGATGGCAGATTTGCACACTCTTGGCAGTCTCTCAACCAGCTTCGTGAGGTAATTACCTGGAATGCATTTCAACAGGAATGCCTTTTTAAAAGTACATTTGTGGAATTTCTTCCTTCTTATTGCGTTTGAGCCAATCGGTTGTGTTGCGACAAGGTAGGGGTGGTAAACAGAAGATAGACCTATTTGGTAAAATACAAGTCCATTATATGTCAAGAACAACTCAAATAAGCAAAGTAAAATGACAGAATGTCAGTTGTCATGACTCTCCTGTGAAGAGCCGGAGGATCGGGTTATGTGGGTCCGCTCTACAGCGCCCTCTCCCTCCGCATAGGGGGAGAGGGGTGAAGTTGGTAGTTTTATGACGGTTGTAAATACCTTGTAGAAGCTCTGCTTTTGGGCTGGCTTGAGCAGGGGAACCTTGCGTGAGCTGCAGGATTTTAATCCATGACGGCGTAGTGTGTTACTAATGGTTTTCTTTGAGACTGTGGTCCCAGCTCTCTTCAGGTCATTAACCAGGTCCTGCCGTGTAGTTCTGGGCTGATCCATCACCTTCCTCGTGATCATTAATGCCCCATGAGGTGAGATCTTCCATGGAGACCCAGACCGAGGGTGATTGACCGTCATCTTGAACTTCTTCCATTTTCTAATAATTGCACCAATAATTGTTGCCTTCTCACCAAGTTGCTTGCCTATTGTCCTGTAGCCCATCCCAGCCTTGTGCATGTCTACAATTTTATCCCTGATGTCCTTACACAGCTCTCTGGTCTTGGCCATTGTGGAGAGGTTGGAGTCTGTTTGATTGAGTGTGTGGACAGGTGTCTTTTATACAGGTAACGAGTTCAAACAGGTGCAGTTAATACAGGTAATGAGTGGGGAACAGGAGGGCTTCGAAACGAACAGGTCTGTGAGAGCCGGAATTCTTACTGGTTGGTAGGTGATCAAATACTTATGTCATGCAATAAAATGCAAATGAATTACTTAAAAATCATACAATGTGATTTTCTGGATTTTTGTTTTAGATTCCGTCTCTCACAGTTGAAGTATACCTATGATAAAATTACAGACCTCTACATGCTTTGTAAGTAGGAAAACCTGATAAATCGGCAGTGAATCAAATACTTGTTCTCCCCACCACTGTTTTGGGCTTGGTTCCTGTCATTTTCATGACGTACTTTATTTTGGGTGGAAAAATAAAAATCCCTATTACGTATTCCTGCACCTGTCTACTATCATTATACAGCGTGACAGTTGTTTTGAGCTCTCATTACGGACGGTGAACAACGTAACTGTATCTCTGAAAGTTTATTATCAGATTTACATCTAAATGTTGTGGAACTTACATGCTTAAATATGAAACTATTTGTGAGAAGATGAAATGTGATGTTAGCCTTCTAAATGAGAATTGTTTTTCATATAACAGTTTTAACCAGACAATGAGCAAGACATTATGTCGGCCCCTTTTGCCAGAGTTTAGAAAAGGAAATGCTAAGAAAATGTACATTAGACCAGAGAACGTGAGGACGCAGTCCACACACTGAAATGGTTGCCATTTACTGTACATGGGGACCAGTTATGTCGAGCGCTAGCTGAATGCGTCACAAATGGTTAAGACATTGCTGGGTTGCTATGGACGTGTAAAATGTTTCTATTTCAAAACATGTATCCATTATTTTACCAGGTAATTTGACTGAGAACATGTTCTCATTTGCAGCAACGACCTGGGGAATAGTTACAGGGGAGAGGAGGGGGATTAATGAGCCAATTATAAACTGGGGATTATTAGGTGACCGTGATGGTTTTAGGGCCAGATTGGGAATTTAGCCAGGACACTGGGGTTAACACCCCTACTCTTACAAGTACCATGGGATCTAACCTCTTTGGGATAGGGGGCAGCATTTTCACTTTTGGATAAATAGCGTGCCCAATTTCAACTTCCTGCTACTCATGCCAAGAATATAAGATATGCATATTATTCATAGATTTGGATAGAAAACACTTGTTTCTAAAACCGTTTGAATCATGTCTGTGAGTATGACAGAACTTATGTAGCAGGCAAAAACCCGAGGACTAACTGTTCAGAATATATATATTTTTTTTCCATCTCGCTTCCATATTTTGTCTTTGCCATTGGAAATGTAATATAAATATACTTTCAGTTCCTACATCTTCCACATGATGTCGCCAGTGTTTGGAATATGGCTGAGGTTATTTCTTTGTCTTAGCAGGAAGTAGGCCAACTCGGAACGGGGGACCCTTTTGTGAGGTGCACGATGTGTAAAGCAGAGCTTTTTTCTTTTCGTTGATGTATTGAATACAGATTTCCCCGTCTACAATTTGATCGATTATTAAAGTAAAAAAATACCCAACGTTGTATTACAAAAGTAGTTTGAAATATTTTGGCAAAGTTTATCGGCAATTTTTGAAATATTTTGTAGTGAATTTGCATTTTTCTAAGCTGTTTTTTTCTGGATCAAACGGGCTTTATAAATGGACATTTTCGACATATATGGACAGAATTAATTGTACAAAAGGACCAATTGTGATGTTTATGGGACATATTGGAGTGCCAACAAAAGAAGCTCATCAAAGGTAATGCATGTTTTATATTTTAGCGCCTGCTATGCTAGCTCTCTTGTTTACTACTGATTCAGATGGGTGCAGGCTATCAGATAATAGCTTCCTATGCTTTCGCCGAAAAGCATTTTAAAAATTGACATGTTGGCTGGATTCACAACGAGTGTAGCTTTAATTGAGTATCTTACATGTGTGATTTAATGAAAGTTTGAATTTTATAGCGTTTTATTTGAATCTGGCGCTCTGCATGTCCCCGGGGCAATTGGCCAGTTTAGACGCTAGCGTCTCACTATCCCTAAGAGGTTTTAATGACCTCAGAGAGTCAGGACACCCATTTAACATCCCATCCGAAAGACGGAACCCTACACAGGGCAGTGTCCCCAATCACTGCCCTGGGGCAGTGGGCTATTTTTTAGACCAGAGGAAAGAGTGCCTCCTGCTGGCCCTCCAACACCACTTCCAGCAGCATCTGGTCTCCCATCCAGGAACTGACCAGGACCAACCCTGCTTAGCTTCATAAGCAAGCCAGCAGTGGTATGCAGGGTGGTATATTAATGATAGTCAAGACATGTCACAGTGAACCTGGAAAATGTCAAGAAATTTGAACGTTTGTTCAAGTGCAGTCACAAAAACCATCAAGCTCTATTATGAAACTGGCTCTCATGAGGACCACCACAGGAAAGGAAGATGCAGAGTTACCTCTGCTGCAGAGGATAAGTTCATTAGTTACCAGCCTCAGAAATTGCAGCCCAAGTAAATGCCTCACAGAGCTCAAGTAACAGACAAATCTCAACATCAACTGTTCAGAGGAGACTGTGTGAAGTAGGCCTTCATGGTCGAACTGCTGCAAAGGAACCACTACTAAAAGACACCAATAAGAAGAAGACACTAGCTTGGGCCAAGAAACACGAACAATGGACATTAGACATGTGAAAACCTGTCCTTTGGTCTGATGAGTGCAAATTTGAGATTTTTGGTTCCAACCGCCGTGTCTTTGTGAGACGCAGAGCAGGTGAACGGATGATCTCTGCATGTGTGGTTCCCACTGTGAAGCATGGAGGAGGTGTGATGGTGTGGGGGTGCTTTGCTGGTGACACTGTCTGTGATTTATTTAGAATTCAAGGCATATTTAAGCAGCATGAAGACCACAGCATTCTGCAGCGTTACGGCATCCCATCTGGTTTGGGCTTAGTGGGACTATCATTTTGTTAGCTTGGCTATTTGACCAAGAAGGAGAGTGAAGGAGTGCTACATCAGGTGACCTGGCCTCCACATCTCCCGACCTCAACCCAATTGAGATGGTTTGGGGTGGTTTGGACTGCAGAGTGAGGGAAAAGCAGCCAACATGTGCTCAGCGTAATATATTTTTATTTGTTTAGCACTTCTTTGGATACTACATGATTCCATGTGTTATTTCATGGTTTTAATGTCTTCACTATTATTCTACAATGTATCATTTTTGGGGGGATTGTGCAGAGCTTGGTGACATTTTTGGATAGAGATTAAGAGTGAAGAGTGATAGTTGAGCATTTTTTTTAAATTTGGGGGCCTGGAGTTTTTTTCTGAATTGTTTTTAAACCATGTGACCTAATTAGGAAAAACTGGTCCCATAGCCCATGTAAACGCTTTATAGGGTCCAGAGTTTTCCTAGTTAGGTTAACATATAATGAAAAACACCAGGCCCCAGGGGGTCAAAATTGTCCCACTGCTCTGGGACTTATTGTCCCACAAGTCTGCTTGCATTTGTCAGTTATCATCAGGTATATCAGGGCTTTAATCAGGAGTGTTTCTTGGTTTCGTGTGGTCTGTGTTTGACATTGTGCATTTTGAGATGTCAGTTTAATAACTTCATAGAGAAACTCGTTGTCCAAACCTACGATGGCGTAGCTGTAATGGAATGGATCTGCTATTTGTTTTCCAGCTAAGTCCCCTCCTGTTCCTTGATTTAAGAAGTGATGACCACTCCACTCCACTACCATTGTCAACTCTCTCCTCACATGAACTGAAGCCACGTCTCATGTGCCCACTCATCCACTGGCACATTGAATGTTTCCTCTCCAAGCACTGTGTACCCCTATTAATTTTCTCTCATTACTGTATGTAGAGTCAATCACATACACAAAAATAATCACGTTATTACACATCAATAATTTTGCTCCTTGCTTGGACTAACTCATTCTTAGCTCTTTTGTCTAACTGTGTAGTAGTGTGTTGTGTTAGTCTTCCTAGTCATAACCTGTCTTGCACTGGTCAAGCCTCTTAACACCTTAACTCATGACTCATACCCTCTATCAATCAGTGCTGTGATTCCTTTCCAACAATGTAGCACTCTTATTCCCATTCCCCATAATACTGTGCTATAAATGTGTTTATTAAATGCTTTAAACTAGAATGCTATTTGGCCCTAAACAGAGAGTACACAGTGGCAGAATACCTGACCACTGTGACTGACCCAAACTTAAGGAAAGATTTGACTATGTACAGACTTAGTGAGCATAGCTTTGCTATTGAGAAAGGCCGCCGTAGACAGACATGGCTCTCAAGCGAAGACAGGCTATGTGCTCACTGCCCACAAAATGAGGTGGAAACTGAGCTGCACTTCCTAACCTCCTGCCCAATGTATGACCATATTAGAGAGACATATTTCCCTCAGATTACACAGATCCACAAAGGATTCGAAAACAAATCCAATTTTGATAAACTCCCATATCTACTGGGTGAAATTCCACAGTGTGCCATCACAGCAGCAAGATTTGTGACCTGTTGCCACAAGTAAAGGGCAACCAGTGAAGAACAAACACCATTGTAAATACAACCCATATTTATGCTTATTTATTTTCCCTTGTGTACTTTAACCATTTGTACATTGTTACAACACTGTATATATATATATATATATATATACATTGTTACAGAAGTAAGATTCATTGTCAAATGGCCTACTTTGTGTGGGTTTTAAAATTATTTCTGAATATTGTCCCCTGGTCACATTTTGGATTAAAAAAATATGTTTATATGTAACTAATACATATACTATACTTGGTACATTTTGAGTGAGTAATATAGACAAATGTAATACAATTTTTTTAGTTGAGTGTTAATAGTTTTTTGATAGCGAGGGTCTTTTACTCAATGGAAGACATGGATGTGGTGTCATATTAGAGAAGAGGTTGTGCTCTAACTGAACTTGTAATTGTAACTCCCTGCACTCTCTGTCAAAGATTTGCAAGGTCTGTACGTAGACATTTGATTACTTTCTATTCCATTTTGCCAGAACATTCCCAGAAGTAATAATAAATGTGTTGTCCAACTTCAGCTCAATTTTTAAACAACCTTGTGCGGGAATGCTCTTGCACATTTTTAAGGTAATTGTTCAGGCTGTTATGTTCCAATAGGGATCTTGAATTCAAACATGCTATACTGTTTTAGGAATGTTTCTGAAGGACTACAAGGGCTGTGAACAATTTCAGAAGCCATTGTGTTCATCTTGACCAGGGCCGGTTTCCCAAAATAAATTTAAGGGTAAGTTCATCATTAGATCCTTATTGGGAGCATCATTAAATCTCCGAACTGTTTCCCAAAACCGCCGTTAACGAAGTTGCACAGAAGACAGATCATTCTCTAATACTCTTTTGTTTTCACATTAATTCTCGATCAATAGGAAGACAAGGCATGTACTTGGGTCAGATAAGATGGAGTCCGTCTTGGGTACAAACTGGTCACAGCGTAGTCCGTGGTAACCCTCTTTACACCTGCAACAGAAAAACAACAGAAGTTAATATCTGAGGTATATGGAGGAAAAACACACTTTCATAGCATACATGTGGGTAGAGTATGTGGGCGTGAGTAATTTTACTAATTGAGCAGACACTCTTATCCAGAGCGACATAAAATCATTGCATTTAACTAAAGTAGGCAAACAAATGACATATCACGATCATTTGCAAGTAAAACCTGAGGTGAAGCCAAGGCAGATAGAATACTGGCCCACCCAATCAAGCTGGCTTTACATGTGTAAAAATATTATAACAATGAAATAAATGAACTTGATTTGTTGGTTGTGCTGTCTCCATACTAATCAGAAATATTGAACATGCAGTAGGAAGTTCCTGGGATCTAATTGGTTATATTGCAATCATATGGTTAAAATGAAATCACATGCGCATAGCCTACAGTCGGGAATGGCAAATATCAAATAGCTGATTGTCGAGTTGCATCTGCCAGTGAAAAGCACCAATAATAGGCCTTTCGCAATACTTAATCACTGGTAAAACACAAAATTCACATATTATTCCTGATGATCCTTTCAACTTATTGTTTAGTCTAGTTTATTCCCATTAGTATACCAGGACTAATCTCTTGGGACCAGCGGAGACCTTTGGCCATGTCACTGATGAGTGCACATATTCACGGTCTATCATTGGGTGATTCAGTGACACTGGATGGATGTCCCTTTTTGTAGGCCTAGATTAGATAGTTGCATTCCACACAAGGTCGTTTTTATTGATTTTAGTTTTCAGTGTCCACATGCCTACCCTGTCATTTTTTGTTGTATTAAATATTCTGATAATGTCTCCAGTGATTTAAAGAGTCGTAAAATTGCATAAATTGTGTTTATAAAAGCCAAAAATAAATTTACTGAATGTGTGCAAAGAAAGGAGAAGAAACACCAAACAATCTTTTTTGAGAACAGTGTGTTACATTATTAGCCTAATTTATGACTATCCGATCTACCCATCACATAGGCTATCTTACTTTAGTCTGCAAATGCAATGCTAGATGCATGCAATGATTTATCATAAAGGTTCATTTTTGGGTGAAAAAACAGCTCCCCAAACTTGAAACTCATGCCCCACCTATGGTGTTGTGCATTTCATTATTGTTTACTGTCAGACTCGGACAGTCGGCCTGTTTTGCTAGCTTTGTTTTGCCAGCTTTGTTGTTGTAAGAGGTAGTGTAGGTGCGCTGCCTACATGGCAATAATACAACAGACATGTTTGCAAAGGGACATTTGTGGTGTTTCTTGGTCACATGTATCCTGTGCTATATGTTGAAGGATGCAGTGTAATTGCACAATTTTCCATTTAAATCTGTTGGAGTATTTTTGCTGTAATGTTGGCCCAGTCATTTTTACTTAGGACTGGCCACACTGCAATTTATGCCTAAATTTATGCCTGACTTTAACTTTCTTGAAAACAAGCTACTATCTGCTAAATCAGTGCCATAAAGGGTGGAAGAGAAGACAAGTGCAAGTGAGTATATATATCTCATCTTCAGCACAAAGGAAACAAAGGAGAGAAATAAGACATTCGAGACGATTCAAATGAGGGGGGGCAATAATGCTAAGGAGGAGGGGACTAAAAGAGAGACAAAGGAGAAGAATAGGGCAACCCCACTGATAGCACAGTCCTGACAGTATCGTCATGTCCCAGTGGAGCTATTGGAAGGACTCACTCTCTTCTAGACCTGGTTTCAAACAGTATTCATTTTCTTACACTTTAGTAGACACTGGTCTTCACATGATTCAGTTTTGTGATATTTTAGGTTTTCTTCAAGCAAAGAGCCTCTAGCTAGCTATCGTTAGCTGGCTGGCCCCCTAGCGGACGTTATTATTAATTTCCCAGAGCTGTTTGCTTTTCTCGTTAGAGCCTAACGTTAGGCATTTTTGGCACTTTGTTCATTGTTGTTTAATAACTAGCTAATGTTAGCTGGCTGGCTAGTTTGCTAACGTTACGTGACATGTGTGGTCTTAACTTCTTATGGCTGCAGGGGCAGTATTGAGTAGCTTGGATGAAAGGTGCTCAGAGGTGCCCAGAGTAAACTGCCTGCTCCTCAGTCCCAGTTGCTACTATATGCATATTATTATTAGTATTGGATAGAAAACACTCTGGAGTTTCTAAAACTGTTTGAATGATGTCTGTGAGTATAACATAACTCATATGGCAGGCAAAAACCTGAGAAGAAATCCAAACAGGAAGTGGGAAATCTGAGGTTGGTCGATTTTCAACCCAGACCCTATTGAATACACAGTGGGATATTGGTTATGTTGCACTTCCTAAGGCTTCCACTAGATGTGAACTGTCTTTAGAAACTTGTTTGAGGATTCTACTGTAAAGTGGGACCGAATGAGAGAAGAATGAGTCAGAGGTCTGCCAGCAGTCACGTGCTGGTCTTGCGCATTTCACATGAGAGGTAGCTCCATTCCTTTGCTTTTCTGAAGACAAAGGAATTCTCCAGTTGGAATATTATTGAAGATGTATGTTAACAACATCCTAAAGATTGATTCCACACATCGTTTCACAAGTTTCTACGGACTTTGACGGAACTTTTTAACATTTAGTCTTTTATCATTGTTGTTTAATTTTAACTAGCTAACGTTAGCTGGTGTCGGCATTTGAGCTTTTATGTTTATTGTTGTATAGAGTAATGCAAGGAGAATTCAATATATTTCCAATGCAAGAACCCAACTGATGCCCCAGCTGTGCATGGCTGCATCTCACTGTAGGTTATTTGTATCTCTGTTTGTTTTTGTTTACTGTTACTATAACTAGTCTAAATATAGATTGTGTCATGCCTTTATCAGTCTGATATTTTGTTTTCTAGGCCTACTTGGTACTGCTGTTTTGTCCTGTTCTCATTCACAGTTGTGTAGGTATTCTAATCCAAACTGCTATTTTTTATTTTTGTTTGCATGCTTGAATAACTAGGCTACTACTTTCGGTATTTAGTTTGCATTATTTTGGTAAGACAGCTGTGTGTACACTATGTACTGTATTTTGTACCCTGTAGTCATTACCAAAATGGCCTTGCTTTCGTGTGTAGGTGCTGACCATTGTGCTGATACAATTCAGGCTACAGATTTTGAGCCAATCTCCTCTAACTGTCACTTCAAAAGCACTCAATCAATGGTCTCTGAGTCTTTTGTGGTATAGAGTGATATAAGCAGAATTCAATATAATTCCAATGCAAAAATCCCCCAAAATTGTGCCCCTTAACCGATTTCAACTACCCGCTTAATCACTTTACCCTGGTGCTGGGTCTGCATTGGTCATAAACAATTAATGCATTAACAAGACGGATCAGTCAGAATCATTGGCTGCATCTCAGTTTAATTCACCTAGGATACTTTAGAACACATTTATTCTCTCTCTTCTTCAAACATGTATTTAGGACTAATGTATATTATTATTATTATTATTTGACCATGCTGGTCATTTATGAACATTTGAACTTATTGGCCATGTTCTGTCATAATCTCCACCCGGCACAGCCAGAAGAGGACTGGCCACCCCACATAGGCTGGTTCCTCTCTAGGTCTCTTCCTAGGTTTTGGCCTTTCTAGGGAGTTTTTCCTAGCCACCGTGCTTCTACACCTGCATTGCTTTCTGTTTGGGGTTTTAGGCTGGGTTTCTGTACAGCACTTTGAGATATCAGCTGATGTACGAAGGGCTATATAAATACATTTGATTTGATTTTGATCAAATGTATAAGAAAGTGCCATACCCACAGAAGTACCAAACAAATCAATTGGATTCAACAATTTGATTCTGACCCAAAAACATGATCAAGTTGACAAACGGGAGGAAAAATACACTCGATAGGTGGCCAACTGTGCTCTTATTGGCGTGGGTCGAGCTCAGCCATATACACAGCCGCGACACAATACAGACCCAGCTAGAGAGCGAGCAAAGTTAGAAAGTGGATCACAGCAAAGTTAGAAATGAGTTTAAATGACCGCTGTAAGATTTAAATGGAATTTAATGGGGTTTGATGTCTACCTATTTCTAGTCTTGTTTTGACAGGTAGACTTCCAACCTCAGCTCCTCTCAAAAGCAAGGAAATAGACCGTATAATTACTCCAAAGCTGGGTGGGTGGTTATTTATAGTCTTACAAAGCTGTACATAGTAATCTACACTGAGGCACTTAAATATTTTGTCTTGGCCATTCACCTTCTGAATGGCACACATACAAAATCCATAACTCAATTGTCTCAAGGGTTAAAAATCCTTCTTTAACCTGTCTCCTCCCCCCAACCCACACTGATTGAAGTACATTTAACAAGTGACTTATGGATCATAGCTTTCACCTGGTCAGTCCATGTCATGGACAACGCAGGTATCCATAATTGTTTGTACGCTCAGTGTATATTTTATACATTTGTTAATTTTACTGATAGTCACAAGCAACAAGATTCTATCCACTTCCTCATTTCCATTGTCACATAGAGATGTAAGGAGTTTGCAATGTTGTATCTGACTCGATGGCACTGACCGTGCACTCACAGACATCATAATGGGACAGATATGTTTTTATTACGTGGCTGCTGAGTTTCAATGAAAGTGTTTGTCCACGTGAATGCAAAAGTGAAAGGGCATTTCAGTTGGTATGAAACCTGCCTGGTATGAAAAATACCTGGTACAGTATACTAAGAAGTAATGTGGATATAATGGACACTTTCCGGTAGTTAATTCAAATAATAGCCTGGTCCCAGGCTATCTGTGTGTGCTGTTGTCACGACTCCCACTGAAGTTGGCTCCCCTGCCTGTTCAGGCGGTGCTCGGTGGTCGTCGTCACCGGCCTACTAGCCGCCACCGATCCCTTTTTCCTTTTCTGTTAGTTTAGTCTTATGAGTTGCACCTGTTCCTATTTGTGTTTCCTTGATTTGCTTACCTATTTAAGCTTGTGAAGCCCGCCCTTGTTTGTGCGGGATCATTTTCGTGTTCACGTTTTGAATCTGAGGTGTTTTTGTGCTCCGGACCGTGTTACCCTGCGCATCCTTGGGTGTGTTTTAAAGATAATATAAATGACTGTACATTTCCCATGTATTGGAGCTATAGTTCTACATTTCAAAAGCATTTACCACAACATGCCCGACATGAGTCGGGAAGAAATATACCTCTGTGTCTGGGCATTGGAAATAGGGGTGAGGAATACTGCCACCTAGCGCGTTAATTAACAACTGAGTAAAAATAATGAAAGTGCTGAAGAACTCAGTGACTTTCAACATGGACTGAGGATGCCACCTTTCCAGCAAGTCAGTTTGTCAAATATCTGCCCTGCTAGTGTAACCGATGTGAAATGGCTAGCTAATTAGCGGGGTGAGTGCTAATAGCGTTTCAATCAGTGACGTCACTCGCTCTGAGACCTTGAAGTAGTTGTTCCCCTTGCTCTGCAAGAGCCGCGGCTTTTGTGGAGCGATGGGTAACAATGCTTCGAGGGTGGCTGTTGTCTATGTGTGCAGAGGGTCCCTGGTTCTAGCCCAGGTAGGGGCGAGGAGAGTGACAGACGCTATATTGTTACACTAGAGCTGTAAGTGCTGTTATGGTGATGTAAAAATGTCTAGGAGCAACTACAGCTCAGCCGTGAACTGGTAGGCCACACAAGCTCACAGAACGGGACCGCCAAGTGCTGAAGCACGTAAACATGTTTGTCCTCAGTTGCAACACTCACCACCGAGTTACAAACTTCCATGCCTGAGCAGCAGCACACAAGCCTAAGATCACCATGCGCAATGTCAAAAATCGTCAGAAGTGGTGTAAAGCACTCCACCATTGGACCATTGGACTCCTCCTGAAACGCTTATTCTGTAGTGATGAATTGCATTTCAATATCTGGCAGTCCGACGGACGGATCTGAGTTTGGCGGATGCCAGGAGAACGCTACCTGCCTGAATGCATAGTGCCAACAGTAAAGTTTGGTGGAGGAGGAATAATGGTCTAGGGCTGTTTTTCATGTTTCAGGCTTGGCCCCTTAGTTCCAGTGAAGGGACATTTTTACGCTACAGCATACAATGACATTGTAGATGATTCTGTGCTTCCAACTTTGCAGCAACAGTTTGGGGAAGACCCTTTACTGTTTCAGCATGGCAATGCCCACGTACACAAAGCAAGTTCTATACAGAAATGGCTTGTCAAGATTGGTGTGCAAGAACTTGACTGGCCTGCACAGTGCTCTGACCTCAACCTCATTGAACACCTTTTGATTAATTGGAATGCCGACTGCAAGCCAGGCCCAATCGCCCAACATCAGTGCTCGACCTCATTAATGCTCTTGTGGCTGAATGGAAGTCCCTGCAGCAATGTTCAAACATCTAGTGGAAAGCCTTCCCAGAAGAGTGGAGGCTGTTATAGCAGGACCAACTCCATATTAATGCCCATGATTTTGGAATGAGATGTTAGACAAGCAGCATTCGTTTTCACTGTTCTAATTACCTTGGTAAACAGTTTAAAATAGCAACAAGGGACCTCAGAGGTTTGTGATATATGGCCAATATACCACGGCTAAAGGCTGTATCCAGGCACTCCGCATTGCGTCGTTTTTAAGAACAACAGCAGTGGTATATTAGCCGTATACCACACCCCCTCAGGCCTTATTGCTTAAATATGAGATGGGAGGAGGAATATACCCCATAGGCACTGTTATATGACCAGTTTAACCAATAACCACTAGAGGGAAATAACTCAAAACTGACCCTAGTTCTGTATATAGGGGGGGGGGTATTTCATTCTACTCACTGGCTTCACTGGTGTACCGGACATCCCTGCAGCCCCCACAAGGTGGTGTGGCCCACAATCTCTGGGTGCCTACGTGCCTGTCATCAGGCACAGTAACACTCCAAAAGGTCATTCATAAACCAGTTTAAGTTCCATATGTACTAGGACTCTAAGTGTTTGTTTCTTGGGCTTCAGGGATGTGACCGAAAAAGGGCCTTAGGCCTTGAAAAAGAAAAAATTTAACTGACTGAAAGGGGAAATCGTAAACAAATGCTGTGGTCAAAAACGCCAAAACCTTCTTTAGTAGTTCTTTATGAGTTTTAGTGAACATATCAGAGCAATGTCAACTCACCATCATTACGACCAGGAATACGACTTTCCCGTAGCGGATCCTGTGTTTTGCCCACCACCCAGGACAATGGATCTGATCCCAGCTGGCGATCCAATAAAACGACGCCATAAAAGGGGCAGAAGAAGCGGTCTTCTGGTCAGGCTCCGGAGACGGGCACATCGGCCACCTCTCCCGAGCATACTACTTGCCAATGTCCAGTCTCTTGACAACAAGGTTGATGAAATCCGAGCAAGGGTAGCGTTCCAGAGAGACATTAGAGACTGTAACAATCTATGCTTCACTGAAACATGGCCCACTTGAGACACGCTATCAAAGTCAGTACAGCCAGCTGGTTTCTTCAAGCATCGCGCCTATAGAAACAAGCATCTTTCTGGTAAGAAGAGGGGCGGGGGGGTATGCCTTATGATTAACGAGACGTGGTGTGATCATAACAACATACAGGAACTCAAGTCCTTCTGTTCACCTGATTTAGAATTCCTCACAATCAAATGTCGACCGCATTATCTACCAAGAGAATTATCTTCGATTATAATCACAGCCGCATATATTTCCCCCCAAGCAGAAACATCGATGGCCCTGAACAAACTTTATTTGACTCTATGTAAACTGGAAACCACATATCCTGAGGCTGCATTCATTGTAGCTGGGGATTTTATAAAGGCTAATGTGAAAACAAGACACCCTAAATTCTACCAGCATATCGATTGTGCTACCAGGGCTGGTAAAACCCTGAATCATTGTTATTCTGACTTCCGCGACGCATATAATGCCCTCCCCCACCCTCCTTTCGGAATAGCTGACCACGACTCAATTTTGTTGCTTCCAGCCTATAGACAGAAACTAAAACAGGAAGCTCCCGATCTCAGGTCTGTTCAACGTTGGTCTGACCAATCTGATTCCATGCTTCAAGATTGCTTCGATCACTTGGATTGGGATATGTTCCGCATTGCGTCCAACAACAACATTGACGAATACGCTGTTTCGGTGAGCCAGTTCATTAGCAAGTGCGTTGGCGATGTCGTACCCACAGCAACTATTAAAACATTTCCAAACCAGAAACCGTGGATTGATGGCAGCATTTGCGTGAAACCTAAAGCGCGAACCACTGGTTTTAACCAGGGCAAGGTGACCGGAAACATGACCGAATACAAAGAGTGTACCTATTCCCTACGCAACGCAATCAAACAAGCTAAGCGTCAGTATAGAGACAAAGTAGAGACGCAATTCAACGGCTCAGACACAAGAGGCGTGTGGCAGGGTCTACAGTCAATCACGGATTACAAAAAGATAACCAGCCCCGTCGCGGACCAGGATGTCTTGCTCCCAGGCAGACTAAACAACCTCTGCTTGCTTTGAGCACAATACAGTGCCACTGACACGGCCCGCTACCAAAACCTGCGAACTCTCCTTCACTGCAGCCGACGTGAGTAAAATATTTAAATGTGTTAACCCTCGCAAGGCTGCAGGCCCAGGCGGCATCCCCAGACGCGTCCTCAGAGCAGAGCTGGTGTGTTTACGGACATATTCAATTAATCCTTATCCCAGTCTGCTGTTCCCACCTGCTTCAAGAGGGACACCATTTTTCCTGTTCCCAAGAAAGCTAAGGTAAGTGAGCTAAAAGACTACCCGCCCCGTAGCAATCACTTCTGTCATCATGAAGTGCTTTGAGGGACCAGTCAAGGACCATATCACCTCCACCCTACCTGACACCCTAGACCCACTCTAATTTGTTTACCGCCCCAATAGGTCCACAGACAACGCAATCGCAACCACGCTGCACACAGCCCTAACCCATCTGGACAAGAGGATTACTTATGTGAGAATGCTGTTCATCGACAACAACATTTATCACCATAGTACCCTCCGAACTCGTCATCAAGCTCGAGACCCTGGGTCTCAACCCCGCCCTGTGCAACGGGGTACTGGACTTCCTGACGGGCCGCCCCCAGGTGGTGAGGGTAGGCTAACAACATCTTCACCCTGCTGATCCTCAACACTGGGGCCCCACAAGGGTGCGTTCTGAGCCCTCTCCTGTACTCCCTGTTCACCTACGACTGCGTGGCCATGCACGCCTCCAACTCCATATCAAGTTTGCAGACAACACTTCAGTGGTAGGCTTGATTACCAACAATGACGAAACGGCCTACAGGGAGGAGATGAGGGCCCTCGGAGTGTGGTGTCAGAAAAATAACCTCACACTCAACGTCAACAAAACAAAGGAGATGATCGTGAACTTCAGGAGCAGCAGAGGGAGCACCCCCATTCCACATAGATGGGACAGTAGTGGAGAGGGTAGATAGTTTTAAGTTCATCGGTGTACACATCACGGAAAAAAACAAAATAGTCCACCCACACAGACAGCATGATGAAGAAGGCGCAGCATCGCCTCTTCAACCTCAGGAGGCTGAAGAAATTCGGCTTTTCACCAAAAGCACTCAAACTTTACAGATGCACAATCGAGAGCATCCTGTCGGGCTGTATCACCGCCTGGTACGGCAACTGCTCCACGCACAACCGTAAGGCTCTCCAGAGGGTAGTGAAGTCTGCACAACGCATCACCGGGGGAAACTACCTGCCCTCCAGGACACCTACAACACCCGATGTCACAGGAAGGCCATAAAGTTCATCAAGGACAACAACCACCCGAGCAACTGCCTGTTCACCCCGCTATCATCCAGAAGGCGAGGTCATTACAGGTGCATCAAAGCAGCGACCGAGAGACTGAAAAACAGCTTCTATCTCAAGGCCATCAGACTGTTAAACAGCCACCACTAACATTGAGTGGCTGCTCCCATACGTGTAAAAATGAATCACTAGCCACTTCAAACAATGCCACTTCATATAATGTTTACATACCCTACATTACTCATCTCATATGTATATACTGTACTCAATACCATCTACTGCATCTTGCCTATGCCGTTCTGTACCATCACTCATTCAGGGGCGGCAGGGTAGCCTAGTGGTTAGAGTGTTGGACTAGTAACAGAAAGGTTGCAAGTTCGAATCCCCGAGCTGACAAGGTACAAATCTGTCGTTCTGCCCCTGAACAGGCAGTTAACCCACTGTTCCTAGGCCGTCATTGAAAATAAGAATTTGTTCTTAACTGACTTGCCTAGTAAAATAAAGGTAAAATAAAATTCATATATCTTTATGTACATATTCTTCATCATTTTACACTTGTGTGTATAAAGTAGCTGTTGTGCAATTGTTAGGTTAGATTACTTGTTGGTTATTACTCCATTGTCGGAACTAGAAGCACAAGCATTTCGCTACGCTCGCATTAACATCTGCTAACCATGTGTATGTGACGAATAAAAATGGATTTGATTTGAGTTACAGTGTAAAAACATCTTGATTGCGGTGGCAGCACCAGAGAAACTGGGCAGAAAGAAGTGGTGCTTCAAATATAGCAGTTCTATTATTGAGCCTCTCATTCACCTCAATTGCCGGCCTCAACACTTTACGGAAAGAGATTAACTGAACTGGGGATACTGGACAGCCAATAAATTGGCAGATGAAAACATAAAATCTTTAGCAGACAACAGTTCTTGAGGGCTTGAACAAAAAAAGTGATTTTCGATTTAATGTCTACTGGTGAACTGGAAATTGAGTTGTGTGGTTGGAATATCAACAGTCCCTTATCTCTGGTATATCTTGGCATGCATCATTCAAGACTAAGTTTAAATTGTATGCAGCGCAATGGATAAATAATGCACAATGTTTCAGGAAAGTCTGTGTTGGCAATACTCAGTAGAGAAAACAGTCGGGCTGCAAACTGGACCAACAGGCCATGATGAAAACATTTGCACACAAAAATGCAAGGAGATGCAGTAGGATACTGTAGGCCTCTATGTAGAAAAAAAGAGAAAGACAAGCACAGACGCAGAGACACTTTTTCTAAGAGAAAGAGGACTTCAGGAGACTTTTAATTTGATGTAATTTACCTTGAATATTGCAGCCCTTTTGTGTAGGCTATTATTTCCCAGACACAACCTTCTGAGTTCAACAATAAAGTGGCTGAATTAATCCTCAAACCGACTTATTTTTTCCTCATTGTTAGGTTATTTGATGTGTAATGTTTAATAAAATGTTCATGAATAGCAGCTAAATAACAGCTTAATACGGTATGTACTAAGTTACACTGCACAATGAAACAATTCCTGGTAAGCTAGAGTTTAGGGTGGACTGACTGTATTCTTTGTCATTAAAAGATTAAAAGACTGACTGGTTTTACATATTTATGTTGTTTTTCGAATGCACAGATCGCTTTGTATATTCTGAAAGAAACTATCGGTAGTTCGAAAATGTGGCATCATATTTGTGTCATACTGCTTTGTTGACAACTCAAATCTCCTCATGCACCGGGTATTCAGCCAAACAGCGGCCACTCGCTATATCCCAAAAGTCACACTTTTCCCTATGCCCTCATCAAAAGTAGTGCACTATATTGGGAATAGGATGCCATTTGGGATGCAACCCCAGTCTTCCTTAAAAATATATTTAAAAAAAAAATGTATGTGTTATTTCTAACATAAATTAGGGGTGATTTATTACATACAACCGGAAATAACTTTTGGACATCAGAGTGACGGTAACTCACCAGCATTACAACCAGGAATACAACTTTCCCGAATTGTATCCTTTGTTTTGTACCCCTCAAGGGAATTGAACTGATACCAGAGGCTGATCCAAAACACCACCAGCGAAGAAGAGGTATTCAGAGTGGACTCCTAGTTCGACTCAGGACGCACACACCACCCACCGCTTCCGAGTATATTACACACTAATGTTCAGTCTCTGGATAATAAAGTTGACAAGCTCAGTGCTAGGATCTCCTTCCAGAGAGACATCCGGGATTGTAACATACTATGTTTCAGGGAAACATGGCTCTCTCAGGATATAGGGTCTGAGCCCATAAAGCCAGTTGGGTTCTCAGTTCATTGCGAGGACAGGAGTAAAGATCTCTCCGGGAGGAAAAAGGGAGGGGGTGTATGTTTCATGATTAACTACTCATGGTGTGATAGTGAAAACATACAGAAACTCAAGTCATTTTGTTCACTCGACCTAGAACACCTCACAATCAAATACTGACCGTATTACCGCCCAAGATAATTATGTTCGGTTATAGTCACAGTCGTGTATTTTCTCCCTCAAGCCGATACCACGACAGCTCTCAAAGAACTACACTGGACTCTATGCAAACTGGAAACCACATATCCTGAGGTCACATTTATTGTAGGGATTTTAACAAAACCAATCTGAGAAAACCGCTACCGACATTCTACCGACACATTGACTGTAGAACTTGCTCTGAGAAAACATTGGACCACTGCTTTTTTCAACTTTCGAAATGCCTACAAGGCCCTCCCCCGCTCTCCCTTCGGCAAATCTGACCACGACTCCATTTGCTTCTCCCTTCCTACAGGCAGAAAGTACCCGTGCTACAGACTATTCAATGCTGGTCTGATCCATGCCTCAAGATTGTTTTGAACACGCGGACTGGGATATGTTCCGGGTAACCTCTGAAAATAATATTGAGGAATATACGGTGACTGAGTTTATCAGGAAATATATAGCAGATGTTGTACTCACTGTGACTATTAAAACCTACCCAAACCAGAAACTGTGGATAGATGGCAGCATTCTCGCAAAACTGAAAGCGCAAACCACCACATTTAACGATGGAAAGGTGACTGGGAATATGGTTGAATACAAACATTGTAGTTATTCCGTAAGGCAATGAAACAGGTCAAATGAAAATAAAATGGAGTTGCAATTCATCGGTTCAGACACAAGACTTACAGTGGGTATAGAAAGTCACCGCCCCCTTTCAAAAGGTTCACCTTTTGTTGCCTTACAGCCTGAAATGAAAACACATCCAATTTGACTTTTTCTGGCTTTATTTACACACAGTAAGTGAACCATTTAAAAAAAAAAAACTCATTGCAAGTAAAACAGTAAAATTCCCTATTTGGAAAAGTGACCCCCCCTTAGAATTGCAAACTTGCTGTGATATATCCAATCACCTTCCAGATCACAAATAAATAAATTGTAGTGACTTTGATTAGTTCAGAAAAAGCTCTACTGCTTAGTAGTGCAATTCAAAGCAAAGAATCCAATATGGGCCGAAATGGATTTTCAAAGGATCTACGAGATAAAGTTGTGGAAAGGCACAAGTCAGGGGATGGACCCCTCGGAGAACAGTTAAGACCATTATTAAGAAGTGGAAGGCTTATGGCACCACCCAGACCCTGCATAGATCAGGCCGTCCCTCCAAACTGGATGACCGGGCAAGGAGGAGACTGATCAGAGAGGCTACCAAGAAGCCAATGGCGACTTTGAAGGAGCTTCAGGAATTTATGGCAAAGACTGGTCAATGTGTGCATGTGACCACAATATCACAAGCGCTCCACAAATCTGGGTTCTATGGGAAGGTGGCAAAAGGTGGTAAAAAGCACATTGTAGATTCCGATGCCAAGTGGCAAAAGGTGCTGAGGTCAGATGAGACCAAATTGAACTTTTTGGCCTAAAATCAAAACAATATGTCCGGTGAAAACCCAATACATCTTTCCACACAAAAGACCTCATACCTACAGTAAAGCATGGCGGCGGCAGCACTTGTCAGGATAGAAGGGAAAATAGATAGTGCAAAATACCTGCCAGGAAGATGAAAATGGTTCAACATGACAATGACCCAAAGCACACCACCAAAGCAACCGTACAGTGGCTGAAGGACAAGGAAGTGAATGTCCTTGAGTGGCCTAGTCAGAGCCCCGACCTAAATCCCATTGAGAATCTGTGGAATGACTTGAAAAGTGCGGTCCAAGAGCATTCACCATGCAATATGATTTTGCTTGAACAATTCTGCAAGGAAGAATGGGCAAATATTGCACAGTCTGGTTGTGCGAAGTTGGTAGAGATGTATTCAAAGAGACTCATGGCTGTAATTCAAGCAAAATGTGGTTGCACTAAGTTAATACTCAGGGGGGTGTTCACTTATCCATATAGGGTATTTTACTGTTTCAATTTTTATACATTTTCTGAATCCCCCCCCACACACACACTTGGATATTGTGGGTTACTGTTATGGGGATTTTTCAGTAGCATATTGTGAAATAATAATGTAATTAAACAGAACCCTTAAAAGGTTTAAAGGAATCTGTAACCACACCTATATAGCATAAGTAAAGCCAATATACAAAAGAAATAGACACAGTGTCATAATCAATATAATGAATGTACTTATGACTCTAGCCTGGTGAGTGCTGATATAATCTATATAATGAATGTACTTGTGATTGCAGCCAATATAATCGGTTAAGTGATTTGTAGAGGGATAAATGATTTGTAGAGGCGGGAAAAAGCCTGCCTCAAATAAATAACTTAGGGTGTGAAACAATAGTGGCGCTAAGCAAAAAAGAGTTGATCATTTACGTAGAGAGGAGTGACTATGTATGTGATGTAAAGATGAAACTGTATTAAGAGTGTGCTGAGGCTGGGAAAAACAGTTGATTCATGGACCAGCTCGGCTGGTTACTTTATTATAAAGTCTACTTTGAATTCACAAGTTCCGGTATCTGAGAAATATTATTGGACCAATATTTATATGACATAAATGGCGAGCTTGCCAGGAGTGGCTACAATGGACCAATAAATTCTGGAAAATCTTCAGCTTCAGACGGGTCTATCTGGACGATTTACACAAACCTTAAGAAGGTAAGCAATGTTCTTACTTATAGTATAATGTTTTTGGTTCGGTTCGAGAGCAATAGATCACCAAGTAGGTCTCTCCAAATTGAACATACTAAAGGATATTGAGAGCTTTTGAATTGAATGAATGCACGCAAAATAATGAAAGAAATGCTTTGGGGGTTACAATAGTTAACAGATAATATTTGTGTGGACCACTGTGGATTGGGAGTTGTGTGCTTCATCTGTTTTGGATGGTTCAGTTGAGTGGGTTAATTCTCTTGTTTTATGGGAGTTCATCTGACCTGTTAGTTCAGTCTATTTGAGTTAGGATTGTTGTCTGATTCAGTTTGGCCAGACTTGTTTGTTCAACCTGTTTGAGTTTGTGAGCGCAATTCGTTGCAAACGCAATTCATTCATCTTATTCAATCAATCCGAGTCATTCAATCACTCAGATGCTCATCTGGGGTATTTGGTTGATCTCGTTCAATTCATCTGTCTGCCCTGTTGACTGTTCTGCTCAATCCATTTCGGGACGGCAGCTGTCCGTCTGCATGGTCGAATACAAATAAGCAAAGTCCTATGGTTACCTCTTTATTGTGTCAATAAAGGACTGCTCAGACAGGCAACAATCCTCTGGTTACCGCTTTGCTGTGTCGATGAAGTGATTCAGCGAAGGACTGCTCAAACAAGCAAAAATACTATGGTTACCGCTTTGCTGTGTTGAGGAAGTGAATGAGCAAAGGACTGCTCAGACAAGTAAAACCCTGTATAATACCACTTTTCCGTGTGAGGAAGTGTATCAGAGAAGGGCTGAATTTGCAGGTCGCTTAGGAAAGCGTACGAGGTGTGTAAAAGTGAGTGTGGAAGTTCTCTGCTGTTGGTGTACAGGGGGTCACACACCTCTCCTGGACCGTTGCTTAGGTGCGGCCTGGCAGAGGGGACGTGCCCAGTCTCCGCTGAAGCAAGAATAAGTGTGAAAGTGAGTGTGAAAACTTTCTGTCCTTGGTGGGGAAAGGGTTGCACACCTCTCCTGGACCGTCACTTGAGTGTGACCTGGTAGGGAGGATGCACCCGGTCTCACAATAAAGAAGGAAAGTGTGAATGGTGCACGAATGTCTATTGAAGTATTAAGAATAGAAAGCTATAAGCTGCCAAGTGGTCTAGAAATAAGGCAAACAAGAATAAAAAGGCAATTTATGAGGCTAACTACAAAAAGGCGGTTGCAGACAGGAGGAATAAGTGTACTATGAGAAAAACAAACACACACATTTAAAATAACTCAAATTTGGCTAGGAGATTCAAGAATGTGGATAAATTACCAGTAGAAAAGTAAATAGCACAATAAAACGAAACTAGAGAGCAAAGAATAATACGGATATTATAGGAGGCTAAAGGAAAAACCATACAACAAATAAAAAACCTGTAAATAGAAATATCAGTAGCCCTAAGATAGGTAAGGAAGATAATAAATAAAAGAGAAGCAATAATAAAAACACAAACTGTCACCAGACTAACATTAACTAAATAATGGGCTTTATGGAACAAATCAGTCATTTATTGTCAAACTGGGATTCCTGGGAGTGTCTTCTGATGAAGATCATCAAAGATAAGTGAATATTTATAGTGTTTTTTCTAACTAATGTTGACGCCAAAATGGCGGCTATTTTTTGGCTGAAATGGGTACTGAGCGCCCTTCTCAGATTATGCTTTTTCCGCAAAGTTTTTTTGAAATCTGACACAGCGGTTGCATAGAGGATAAGTCTTATCTTTAATTCTGTGAATAACACTTGCATCTTTTATCAATGTTTATGAGTATTTCTGCAAAATCACCGGATATTTTGGATCAATACATTACTGCACGTAACGCACCAGTGTAAACTGAGATTTTGGGATATAAATATGCACATTATCGAACAAAACATACATGTATTGTGTAACATGATGTCCTATGAGTGTCATCTGATGAAGATCATCAAAGGTTAGCGATTCATTTTATCTATATGTCTGCTTTTTGTGACTCCTTTCTTTGGCTGGAAAATGGCTGTGTGTTTTTGTGACTTGACTCTGACCTAACATAATCATATGTTGTGATTTCACTGTAAAGCATTTTTGAAATCGGATTCAGACACGGCTAAGACATCCGGGTTAGCAGAGTGTGCTAAAGCAGTAAGTAAAACAAACTTAGGGAGTAGGCTTCTAATGTTAACATGCATGAAACCAAGGCTTTTACGGTTACAGAAGTCAACAAATGAGAGCACCTGGGGAGTGGGAGTGGAGCTAGGCACTGTAGGTTCTGGATTAACCTCTACATCACTAGAGGAACAGAGGAGAAGTAGGATAAGGGTACGGCTAAAGGCTATACGAACTGGCCGTCTAGCACGTTCGGAACAGAGAGTAAAAGGAGCAGGTTTCTGGGCACGATAGTATAGATTCAAGGCATAGTGTACAGACAAAGGTAAGGTAGGATGTGAGTACATTGGAGGTAAACCTAGGCATTGAGTAATGATCAGAGAGATATAGTCTCTAGAGACGTTTAAACCAGGTGATGTCATCGCATATGTAGGAGGTGGGATAACATGGTTGGTTAATGAGCAGGGCTAGAGGCTCTAATCACTAACCAGAACAGTAATGGACGAGACATATTGATATTAGAGAGAGGCATGCGTAGCCAAGTGAACATATGGGTCCACAGCGATTCAGACATTTAGCAGTCCGATGCTAACATGCTAACAGTTAGTAGGCCGGGTCTAAACAAGCTAGCTGTTAGCAGACCGGGGCAGGCAAGCTTGCAGTTAGTAGACTGGGGCTAGCAAGTTAGCCTTTGGGGGACGTTGCGATGAGGTAAGTCTGTGTTTGCCTCTTCGTGCGGTGACGTCGATAGACCAGTCGTGGAGTTAGTAGGGTTCCAAGTAGCTCTAGGTAGCCGGCCTAGCACGGCCTAGCACGCCGGAGGGGCCTGTTGGAATCCTCGGGCAGGTTATGTCAGTATTCCAATTGCAGAGGATCTGCGGGGTTCCATGCCTCGTACCAGCAGTAGAAGGGTCCAGATATTGTAGCCCAGGAGTGAGCCGGGAGATGGGTCTAGCATGGGCTAGCCCCAGGCTAGTTGTTGCTAGCTCCGGGATGGAAACATTAGCCAGGAATAGTCAACCCGGGTTGCAGTTAGCTAGCTGTGATGATCCAGATGAAAAGGTTCAGAGTTTGTGGTAGGAATTCGGGAATATGGAGAGAAAAATAGGTCCGTTATGCTCTGGTTTGAAACGCAAGATATGCAAGATATGCAGTGGTAAGAAAACAAGTAAAATAATTTGCAGAGCAAAAACTAGAATACTGTCCACACCCATGTTTAGCTTAGTTGGTAGAACTAAAAGCTCTTACTGCAGCATGCGTTTTAGGAAAAGGGAAAACAGTAAACATATATACTGACTCAGTATGCCACTTATTTGGAGCTGTTTGGAAACAAAGAGGATTTAAGAAAAGTGATGGAACACCCATACAACATCACTAACACATTTTTAAAATTAATGACGGCATTGATGTATCCTAGAAAGCTAGCGATAATAACATGCCAAACACACAAAAAGGAAATGACTTTGCTATTAAAGGAAATAATGCAAAAAAGGCATCTAAATGTACCATTCCAATTTTAACAGCCCCAATGGTTATCATTGAATCCACACCTCAGCCAGATGATATCATTAAGATGCAGGAATGAGTCAGACCTTATGAGCAATCCTTGTGGCACCAAAGGGTGGAAACCAAAGATAGCAGGGGATTATGGAGAACCCATAAAGGGACCATAGAGGCACCTGCTACATTGCTTAATTTGCTTATTACTGATGTGCATGGTTTGGACCCATGCGCTAGGGGGGAAGTGGTAAGAACATTTTTAAAGCAAGGCTACTGGTCACTATACGTACAGGCACTGGTGGATGAGGCATTAGCAAAGTGTGAGATATGTGCACAAAACAATGTACGAAAAGGGATAACCACACCCATAGCCCATATACCAGTCCCAGGAGGGCCAATCTGACACCTAGTAATGGACTGTGTGGATATGATAAGGATGGTAAATGGCAAGAGATACAGTGCCTTGCGAAAGTATTCGGCCCCTTGAACTTTGCGACCTTTTGCCACATTTCAGGCTTCAAACATAAAGATATAAAACTGTATTTTTTTGTGAAGAATCAACAACAAGTGGGACACAATCATGAAGTGGAACGACATTTATTGGATATTTCAAACTTTTTTAACAAATCAAAAACTGAAAAATTGGGCGTGCAAAATTATTCAGCCCTTTACTTTCAGTCTCTCCAGAAGTTCAGTGAGGATCTCTGAATGATCCAATGTTGACCTAAATGACTAATGATGATAAATACAATCCACCTGTGTGTAATCAAGTCTCCGTATAAATGCACCTGCACTGTGATAGTCTCAGAGGTCCGTTAAAAGCGCAGAGAGCATCATGAAGAACAAGGAACACACCAGGCAGGTCCGAGATACTGTTGTGAAGAAGTTTAAAGCCGGATTTGAGGGCAAAAAGATTTCCCAAGCTTTAAACACTCCAAGGAGCATTGTGCAAGCAATAATATTGAAATGGAAGGAGTATTAGACCACTGCAAATCTACCAAGACCTGGCCGTCCCTCTAAACTTTAAGCTCATACAAGGAGAAGACTGATCAGAGATGCAGCCAAGAGGCCCATGATCACTCTGGATGAACTGCAGAGATCTACAGCTGAGGTGGGAGACTCTGTCCATAGGACAACAATCAGTCGTATATTGCACAAATCTGGCCTTTATGGAAGAGTGGCAAGAAGAAAGCCATTTCTTAAAGATATCCATAAAAAGTGTAGTTTAAAGTTTGCCACAAGCCACCTGTGAGACACACCAAACATGTGGAAGAAGGTGCTCTGGTCAGATGAAAACAAAATGGAACTTTTTGGCAACAATGCAAAACGTTATGTTTGGCGTAAAAGCAACACAGATCATCACCCTGAACACACCATCCCCACTGTCAAACATGGTGGTGGCAGCATCATTGTTTGGGCCTGCTTTTCTTCAGCAGGGACAGGGAAGATGGTTCAAATTGATGGGAAGATGGATGGAGCCAAATACAGGACCATTCTGGAAGAAAACCTGATGGAGTCTGCAAAAGACCTGAGACTGGGACGGAGATTTGTCTTCCAACAAGACAATGATCCAAAACATAAAGCAAAATCTACAATGGAATGGTTCAAAAATAAACATATCCAGGTGTTAGAATGGCCAAGTCAAAGTCCAGACCTGAATCCAATCGAGAATCTGTGGAAAGAACTGAAAACTGCTGTTCACAAATGCTCTCCATCCAACCTCACTGATCTCGAGCTGTTTTGCAAGGAGGAATGGGAAAAAATGTCAGTCTCTCGATGTGCAAAACTGATAGAGACATACCCCAAGCGACTTACAGCTGTAATCGCAGCAAAAGGTGGCGCTACAAAGTATTAACTTAAGGGGGCTGAATAATTTTGCACGCCCAATTTTTCAGTTTTTGATTTGTTAAAAAAGTTTGAAATATCCAATAAATGTCATTCCACTTCATGATTGTGTCCCACTTGTTGTTGATTCTTCACAAAAAAATACAGTTTTATATCTTTATGTTTGAAGCCTGAAATGTGGCAAAAGGTCGCAAAGTTCAAGGGGGCCGAAAACTTTCGCAAGGCACTGTACATGCTGTTTATCGTAGACAGATTCAGCATATGGGTAGAAGCAGTATCATCAGCAGATCAGGGATGAGGAACAGTGATACAATTCTTAACCAGAGAAGTAATATCCAGGTTTGGAATACCAGCAGAAATTAGTTCAGACAATGGATTAGCATTTATTCAATAGCCAGTAAAACAGATAATACCGCAGCTAAGGATTAAGCAAAGGCTGGGATGTATTTATCACCCCCAGTCACAAGGAATGGTAGAAAGGATACATGGTACTCTTAAGGCTAAGATAAATAGTTGCTAGTTGCAAGGCTTAATTGGGTGGGTGCACTACCACTTGCTCTAATGAGGTACCGCATGCAAATTAACAGAAGTATGTATCTAACACCACATGAAATGCTTACGGGTCGACCCATGACAGCGCCAGCTCAAAGAGGGCCCTATAAAGGTCCCCCATTGGAACAATTAGAAATGGATTCAAAAGCATGTATGAGACAACTTTAGGACCGTCCCTACCAAAGTAAAAAAAAAAAAAAAGATTTATAGCAGACATTTTCTGGATGTGTGGAATGAACAAACTCTTAAATGTTTTACCAGAGAGACGGGCTGGACTATGTGCTTTGGTTAGAGCAATACAACAGGTGACCATTATAAAATCCCAACATCCTAACTCCATAATATCGACTGAAACATGGTAAACGTTGTTTAGAATAAATCCTCAAGGTGTTTTTCACATATCTCTTCATGATATATCGTTCGTTGAAAGCCTCCTCTCTCCTCTCAATCACTGGATGACTGCGTGCAGCTTGTAGATTACGCACCAATTTAGACAAAGGACACCGGGCGGACCCCTGGTAAATGTAGTCTCTTATGGCCAATCTTCTAATGATATGCCTACAAATACGTCACAATGCTGCAGACACCTTGGAGAAACGATAGAAAGGGCAGGCTCATTCCCGGCGCATTCACAGCCATATAGGGAGACAATGGAAAACAGAGCTTCAAAAATTCTGCCCATTTCCTGGTTGAAGTTTCATCTTGGTTTCGCCTGTAGCATGAGTTCTGTGGCACTCACAGATAATATCTTTGCAGTTTTGGAAACCTTAGAGTGTTTTCTTTCCAAAGCTGCATAGTCGAGCATCTTTTCGTGACAAAATATTGCGCTTAAAACGGGCACGTTTTTTTATCCATAAATTAAAAGAGCGCCCCCTATATCCAAGAAGTTAACTATGCAGACTCTGCATTGACAGCTTTGGGAGAAGTAGTACAGGCCACTAGCAAACATTACATGGCAGAACAGGTAGGCTTTGAATTGGCTCTTAGCAGAGAAACGTGGAGTTTGCATCATGTTCGGAGAAGAATGTTGCACCTTCATTCCCAACAACACGGCCCCATATGGATAATTTATAGAAGCTATGACCTAACTAAAAGTATTATGGCAGGAAGTAAAGGACAATGCTGGATTTGATACTCACGTTGAGACTGGTTTGATTTAACTTTGGGAAAATGGGGAGCAATGTTTACAAATATTGCTATCACGATAGGTGTTGCATTGGTGGTCATGGGAATTGTTTTGTTGTTGTGTATTACCTTTGCTGAAATCTCACCTGATACAAACCACTGTAAAACAAATGGCTGTGGGAACGGATGTTTATGACCCACCTGTAGTAGTGAACCCTGTGCCTGGGGCTCCTGGACAATATACGGATAGATATGGAAAACCATGCAATGCTAAAGAAGGACCATTGGACTATCCTTTTGGAAACCCAGAATCTTTTTTTAAATTTATTTAACTGGGCAAGTCAGTTAAGAACAAATTCTTATTTTCAATGACGTCCTAGGAACTGTGGGTTAACTGCCTGTTCAGGGGCAGAACAACAGATTTGTACCTTGTCAGCTAGGGGGTTTGAACTTGCAACCTTCCGGTTACTAGTCCAACGCTAACCACTAGGCTACCCTGCCACCCCGGAGTAAGACCAGGAGGGGGGTGGGCTTGTCATGACTATCAGGATCAACAAAGGTTGCTGGGAATTGGACTGGATAGAGATCTCCCTGACCTTTACCCAGTACCAAACTATGGTGGAGATGATGTACCTCATGTACACAAACCATTCCCAAAATGAGGTTTGTGCAAATGGTGCAAACTAGATGATGTGAATCTTGGACATGTTCATCATGCTGACACGATTTTCTGTGCCATGTGCCAAAGGGGGGACTGCCTCTTACGTTGGGATAACAAATGTGTTTAAAGGATACACATAGTATAATAATATATAATATACGTAATCATGTACTCAATGTTAAAAGGATATAACCATGTAATCAATGCTAAGAGTATATAACCATGTACTCAATGTAACAGTTGCTGAATGATGTTAGACCTTCTGAATATCTGTTCGCCTAGACATGTATGTGACATAGGGTTTTCCGGTTAGAAGAGTCCACGGACCAGGCCCTTAATTCTCTAACAGGTTTTTTCAATTATGACCAAACAGCTGTTAGAGAGGTGTCTCTGAGTGAGGGCCATATGTTTAGGTGTCATATTGAGAACGATGTTATAAGAGTTTGAGGTTTAATTTATTATTTTTGAATGTTTTTCTTATATTCAACATAACAGAGAAAACATCAGGCAAGGCAAAGAAATGCATGCACATGCTTATACATCTTTTACTTATTTGCAGCTATTTGTGAAAGGAGATGTTTGGTCCTGATTCCCCAGTGTGAATAAGAAAGAGGTGCAAAGGTTGATAAGGAGAAATGGGAGGCAGATTGCCGACATAGCAATACAGAAGGTGCTTCTCCTTCTCACTTGTACTAGATCAAATTCAAGGGTTGGGACTTATTAAGTTCCAAAGGGGGGAATATATGGTGATTTTTCAGTAGCATATTGTGAAATAATAATGTAATTAAACAGAATCCTTAAAAGGTGTAAAGGAACCTGTAACCACACCTGTGTAGCATAAGAAAAGGCAATATACAAAATAAATAGACACACATTGTAATCCAGATGCATTCCCTGATAAGAAGTGTCATAATATAATGAATGTTCTTATGACTATAGCCTGGCGGGTGCTGATATAAACTATATAATGAATGTTCTTATGACTATAGCCTGGTGGGTGCTGATATAAACTATATAATGAATGTACTTATGACTATAGCCTGGCGGGTGCTGATATAAACTATATAATGAATGTACTTATGACTATAGCCTGGTGGGTGCTGATATAATCTATATAATGAATGTACTTATGACTATAGCCTGGTGGGTGCTGATATAATCTATATAATGAATGTTCTTATGACTATAGCCTGGCGGGTGCTGATATAATCTATATAATGAATGTACTTATGACTATAGCCTGGTAGGGGCACCTATTATTTTTTTAACCAAATTGTCACAGTTGAGCCAACAATATAATCGGTTAAGTGATTTGTAGAGTGTTAAATGATTTGTGGAGGCGCTAAGCCAAAAAGAGTTGATCATTTACGTAGAGAGGAGTGACTATGTATGTGATGTAAAGATGAAACTGTATTAAGGAGTGTGCTGAGGCTGGGAAAAACAGTTGATTCATGGACCAGCTCGGTTTGTTACTTTGTAATAAAGTCTACTTTGAATTAGAAAGATCCGGTATTTGAGAAATGTTATTGAACCAATATTTATATGACACTGTGTGTAAATAAAACCTGATTTTATGTGTTTCCATTTCAGGCGGTAAGGCAGCAAAAGGTGAACATTTTGAAAGGGACTGGTGACTGTCTATACCCGCTGTATATGGCAAGGTCTACAGAAAATCACGGACTACAAAGGGAAAACCAGCCACACTGACGTCCTGCTTCCGGACAAGCTAAACACCTGAGGATCACACAGCGCCACCAAAGTGGCAAGCTACCAAGGACTGTGGGTTCTCATTCTCTGTGGCCGATGTCAGTAAGACATTTCTATCGGCCCAGACGGCATCCCTAGCCAGGTCTTCAATGTGCAGACCAGCTGGCTCCCTATCCCAGTCTGTTGTCCCCAGTTGTTTCAAGATGGCCATCATTGTTCCTGTACCCAAGAAAGCAAAGGTAACTGAACGAAATGACTATCGCCCTATAGCACTCATTTCTGTCATCATGCTTGGAGAGACTAGTCAGGTATCATATCACCGCTACCTTGCAGTCTAGATGCACTTCAATTTGCTTACTGCCCCAATTTGCTTACTGATCCACAGATGATGCAATCGCCATCACACTGCACACTGCCCTATCCCATCTGAACAAGAGGAATACCTATGTAAGAATGCAGTTCACTGACTATAGCTCAGCATTCAACACCATTTTACCCTCCAAGCTCATCATTCATCACCATTTTACCCTCCAAGCTCATCATTCATCTCGGGGCCCTGGGTCTGAACCCCGCCCTGTGAAACTGGATCCTGGACTTCCTGAAGTGCCACCCCCAGGTGTTGAAGGTAGGAAACAACATCTCCACTTGTCTGATCCTCAACACAGGAGCCCCACAAGGATATTATATTCCCTGTTCACCCATGACTGTGTGGCTACGCACGCCTCCAACTCAATCATCAAGTTTGCAGAAAACAAAACAGTAGTAGACCTGATTACCAACAATGATGAGACAGCCTACAGGGAGGAGGTGAGGGCCCTGGGAGTCTGGTGCCAGGAAAATAACCTCTCACTCAACATCAACAAAACAAAGGAGCTGATCGGGGACTTCAGGAAACAGCAAAGGGAGCACCCCCCTATCCACATCGACTGGACCGCCGTGAAGAAGGTGAAACGTTTTAAGTTCCTCGGCATACACAGACACACTGAAATGGTCCATCCACACAGTGTGGTGAAGAAGGTGTTACAGTGCATCTTCAACCTCAGGAGGATGAAGAAATTTGGCTTGTCCCCCAAATGCCTGACAAACTTTTACAGATGAATCGAAAGCATCCTGTCGGACTGTATCACATTTTGATACTGCACTGCCCTCAACCGCAAGGCTCTCCAGAGGCTGGTGCGGTCTGCACAACTCATCACCAGGGGCAAACAACCTGCCCTCCATGAGACCTACAGCATCCAATGTCACAGGAAGGCCAAAAAGATCAAGGACAACAACCCGAGGTACTGCCTGTTCACCCCGCTACCATCCAGAAGGCGAGGTCAGTACAGATGCATCAAACCTGGGACCGAGAGACTGAAAAACAGCTTCTATCTCAAGGCCATCAGACTGTTAAATAGCAATCATTACCACCTTAGAGGGTACTTCCCTATATACATAGACTTGACATCACTGGCCAAATAAATAACGGAACACTAGTATCTTTAATAATGTTTACACTGTATTCTATTCTATTCTACTGTATTTTAGTCTGTCGCTCCGACATCGCTCGTCCAAATATTTATATATTCTTAATTCCATTCCTTTACTTTAGATATGTATGTATTTTTTGTATTGTTGTGAATCTTTTAGATACTACTTGCTAGATATTACTGCACTGTTGGAGCTACAAACACAAGCATTTCGCTACACCCGCAAAAACATTTGCTAAACATGTGTATGTGACCAATAGAATTGGATTTGATTTATTGCCATACACACACAAATATTCATATATGTGTATACTAAAGCAGAGCGCTGGGCGAGCCAAGCATAATTTTAGTTTGGAGTGATTTTGATGGACGGCCCTGCTTGGACTGTTTACATGAGAGAGGGGTGGTTATAGCGAGGCTAAACTGGCAGTATCAATGCCCTTAATTAACTCAAACACTGTGCAGGAAAAGAGGGGTTCTTTGAGGTATTTTTATATGGGTTGTTTGAATTATATGCTGCTTCCCAATAACCTATCCTTCTTCCCTAAAGTGTGCACTTATTCACTTCCCTTCGTGGATTTAAAGGAAGGGGCTGGTATAAGAAACATAGTGGAAACTCTGTCTAGCCCATGTTTACACTCCAATAAAATGCTTTGAGGTTCCGAAACAGTCAAAATCTTGTTTTTCATCAAATTGGATGATATTTGGATGAAACCAGAGGAAGGTAGGACTTCAAAAGAATGAAACATTTATGTTGATTCTTCATTGATAAAGTTTGATGATAAAGTTACTGGTTCCTTCCCCTATGTCAAACATTGGGCGGATTCGATTATGCTGAGCCGCGGGGCACTGGGAGGTAAGCCCTTCTCAAATCCAACAGTAATCAAATCAAATCAAATGTATTTATATAGCCCTTCTTACATCAGCTGATATATCAAAGTGCTGTACAGGAACCCAGCCTAAAACCCCAAACAGCAAGCAATGCAAGTGTAGAAGCATGGTGGCTAGGAAATCTGCTCTGTCATGTTGTCAACAAGGCAGCATGGTGCATCATCCAGAATGTTGGGTGAGTTCGGTTTATCCGGCCAGATGCCGGGTCGGCAGTCTTACGCATTGTAGGCTATTCCATTGGTGTTTAAGTGAAATCTCGACCCACCGGGGGAACCAGGCCATGCAAAATTAACTAAACTCAGCCAAAAAAGAAACGTCCCTTTTTCAGGACCCTGTCTTTCATAGATAATTCGTAAAAATCCAAATAACTTCACAGATCTTCATTGTAAAGGGTTTAAACACTGTTTCCCATGCTTGTTCAATGAACCATAAACAATTAATGTACCTGTGGAATGGTCAGTAAGACACTAACAGCTTACAGACGGTAGGCAATTAAGGTCACAAGTCACAACTTAGGACACTAAAGAGGCCTTTCCACTGACTGAAAAACACCAAAAGAAAGATGCTCAGCGTCCCTGCTCATCTGTGTGAACGTGCCGTAGGCATGCTCCAAGGAGGCATGAGGACTGTAGCTGTGGCCAGGGCAATACATTGCAATGTTTGCACTGTGAGACGCCTAAGACAGCGCTACAGGGAGACAGGACGGACAGCTGATCATCCTCGCAGGGGCAGATCACCTGCACAGGATCGGTACATCCGAACATCACACCTGCGGGACAGGTACAGGATAGCAAAAACAACTGCCCGAGTTACAGCAGGAAAACACAATCCCTCCATCAGTGCTCAGACTGTCCGCAATAGGCTGAGAGAGACTGGACTGAGAGCTAGTAGGCCTGTTGTAAGGCAGGTCCTCACCAACATCACCGGCAACAAAATCGCCTATGGGCACAAACCCACCGTCGCTGGACCAGACAGGATTGGCAAAAAGTGCTCTTCACTGATGAGTCGCAGTTTTGTCTCACCAGGAGTGATGGTCAGATTTGCGTTTATCGTCGGAGGGATGAGCATTACACCGAGGCCTGTACTCTGGAGCGGGATCGATTTGGAGGTTAGAGGGTCCGTCATGGTTTGGGGCGGTGTGTCACAGCATCATCGGACTGAGCTTGTTGTCATTGCAGGCAATATCAACGCTGTGCGCTACGGGGAAGACATCCTCCTCCCTCATGTGGTACCCTTCCTGCAGACACATCCTGACATGACCCTCCAGCATGACAATACACCAGCCGTACCGCTCGTTTTGTGCGTGATTTCCTGCAAGACAGGAATGTCAGTGTTCTGCCATGGCCAGGGAAGAGCCCGGATCTCAATCCCATTGCGCACGTCTGGGACCTGTTGGATCGGAGGGTATGGCCCTCCAGTGGGGTAACATCTCACAGCAAGAACTGGCACATTTGGTGCAGTCCATGAGGAGGAGATGCACTGCAGTACTTAATGCAGCTTGTGGCCACATCAGATACGGACTGTTACTTTTGATTTTGACCCCCCCTTTGTTCAGGGACACATTATTCTATTTCTGTTAATCACATGTCTGTGGAACTTGTTCAGTTTATGTCTCAGTTTGTTGAATCTTATGTTCATACAAGTATTTACACGTTAAGTTTACTGAAAATAAACACAGTTGACAGTGAGAGGACATTTATTTTTTGATGGGTTCAAGTCATTAGTCACCCATATGTTCATCAGTGTAAATTTCTCCAGGACAATGGGTCTTTTTTTCCAATCTCAATGCTATGCGTTACAGGGAAGACATCCTCCTCCCTCATGTGGTACCCCACCAGATACGAACTGTTACTTTTGATTTTGACCCCCCCTTTGTTCAGGGACACATTATTCCATTCCTGTTAGTCACATGTCTGTGGAACTTGTTCAGTTTATGTCTCAGTTGTTGAATCTTGTTATGTTCATACAAATATTTACACATGTTAAGTTTGCTGAAAATAAATACAGTTGGCAGTGAGAGGACGTTTCTTTTTTTCCATTCCTTGAATTTTCACACTAGTTATAATTCGGAAGGCAGATAAATTAGGCTATTTTATTAGGCTATTTTTGTAACATCACAAAAAAAATCCTAATTTTAATACACCAACGGTAACGTCAGATTCGATTGATAATCTCATTGCAACACGGTTTAATGCGTTCTGTTGCTTGACATAGGCGTTTTCAAAGAACCGCCAGTCAGAGATGTATTACACTGGACTGAACTACACTGCAATATATTTAGTACCAAGATACTTTCAAGAGCTGTAATTCGTATTTTCTAAATACTTTTCTGCACCATTTTCATAGCTGTACCATTTTCATAGCTGTTCACCAATTTGTGGCCCCTTTTCACCATGCATGGGTATCAGAAGTCTGATGGTACTATTGTGTGATGAGCGTCTGCTAAATGAACTATATACAGTGCTGTGAAAGAGTATTTGCCCCCTTCCTGATTTCCTTCCTGATTTCTTATTTTTTGTCTATCTGTAACACTTAAATGTTTCAGATCATCAAACTAATTTTAATATTACTCAAAGATAACCCAAGTAAACACAAACTAATTTTAATATTACTCAAAGATAACCCAAGTAAACACAAACTAATTTTAATATTACTCAAAGATAACCCAAGTAAACACAAACTAATTTTAATATTACTCAAAGATAACCCAAGTAAACACAAACTAATTTTAATATTACTCAAAGATAACCCAAGTAAACACAAACTAATTTTAATATTACTCAAAGATAACCCAAGTAAACACAAACTAATTTTAATATTACTCAAAGATAACCCAAGTAAACACAAACTAATTTTAATATTACTCAAAGATAACCCAAGTAAACACAAACTAATTTTAATATTACTCAAAGATAACCCAAGTAAACACAAAATGCAGTTAAGTGATGATTTTATTTATTAAGTGAAAAAGCTATCCGAATCTTCATAGCCATATGTGAAAAAGTAATTGCCCCCTAAACCTAATAACTGGTTGTGCCACCCTCAGCAGCAACAACTGCAATCAAGCTTTTGCAATAACTGGCAATGAGTCTTTCACATTGCTGTGGAGGAATTTTGGCCCACTCTTCTTTGCAGAATTGTTTAAATTCAGCCACATTGGAGGGTTTTCGAGCATGAACCACTTTTTTAAGGTCATGCCACAGCATCTCAATTGGATTCAAGTCCGGACTTTGACTAGGCCATTCCAAAACCTTCATTTTGTTTTTTTAAGCCATTCAGAGGTGGACTTGCTGGTGTGTTTTGGATCATTGTCCTGCTGCAGAACCCAAGTGCGCTTCAGCTTGAGGTCACGAACTGGTGGCCGGACCATCAGGATGATTTGGTAGAGAGCAGAATTCATGGTTCCATCAATCACAGCAAGTCGTACAGGTCCTGAAGCAGCAAAGCAGCCCCAGACCATCACACTACCACCACCATATTTGACTGTTGGTATGATGTTCTTTTTCTGAAATGCTGTGTTACTACTATGCCAGATGTAACGGGATGCACACCTTCTAAAAAGTTCAACTTTTGTCTTGTCAGTCCACAGAATATTTCCCAAAAGTCTTGGGGATCATGAAGATGTTTTTTGCTAAAAGTGAGACGAGCCTTTATGTTCTTTTTGGTTAGCAGTGGTTTTCGCCTTGGAACTCTGCCATGGATGCCATTTTTGCCCAGTCTCTTTCTTATGGTTGAGTCATGAATACTGACCTTAACTGAGGCAAGTGAGGCCTGCAGTTCTTTAGATGTTGTTGTGGGTTCTTTTGTGACCTCTTGGATGAGTCGTCGCTGCGCTCTTGGGGTCATTTTGGTAGGCCGGTCCTCATGTTGTCCGGTCCTCTGGCCGTCTCCATGGGGGTGCCACAGGGTTCAATTCTCGGGCCGACTCTTTTCTCTGTATATATCAATGATGTTGCTCTTGCTGCGGGCAATTCCCTGATCCACCTCTACGCAGACGACACCATTCTGTATACTTCTGGCCCTTCCTTGGACACTGTGCTATCTAACCTCCAAACGAGCTTCAATGCCATACAACACTCCTTCCGTGGCCTCCAACTGCTCTTAAACGCTAGTAAAACCAAATGCATGCTTTTCAACCGTTCGCTGCCTGCACCCGCACACCCGACTAGCATCACCACCCTGGATGGTTCCAACCTAGAATATGTGGACATCTATAAGTGCCTAGGCGTCTGGCTAGACTGTAAACGCTCCTTCCAGACTCATATCAAACATCACAAATCTAAAATCAAATCTAGAGTTGGCTTTCTATTCCGCAACAAAGCCTCCCTCACTCACGCCGCCAAACTTACCCTAGTAAAACTGACTATCCTACCGATCCTAGACTTCGGCGATGTCATCTACAAAATAGCTTCCAAAAGTCTACTCAGCAAACTGGATGCAGTTTATCACAGTGCCATCCGTTTTGTAACTAAAGCACCTTATACCTCCCACCACTGCGACCTGTATGCTCTAGTCGGCTGGTCCTCGCTACATATTCCTCGCCAGACCCACTGGCTCCAGGTCATCTACAAGTACATGCTAGGTAAAGTTCCGCCTTATCTCAGTTCACTGGTCACGATGGCAACACCCACCCGTAGCACGCGCTCCAGCAGGTGTATCTCACTGATCATCCCTAAAGCCAACACCACATTTGGCCGCCTTTCCTTCCAGTTCTCTGCTGCCTGTGACTGGAACGAATTGCAAAAATCGCTGAAGTTGGAGACTTTTATCTCCCTCACCAACTTTAAACATCTGCTATCTGAGCAGCTAACCGATCGCTGCAGCTGTACATAGTCCATCGGTAAATAGCCCACCCAATTTACCTACCTCATCCCGATACTGTTTTTATTTATTTACTTTTTTGCTCTTTTGCACACCAGTATCTCTACCTGCACATGATCATCTGATCATTTATCACTCCAGTGTTAATCTGCTAAATTGTAATTATTCGCCTACCTCCTCATGCCTTTTTCCACACAATGTATATAGACTCTTTTTTTTTCTTTTTTTCTACTGTGTTATTGATTTGTTTATTGTTTACTTCATGTGTAACTCTGTGTTGTTGTCTGTTCACACTGCTATGCTTTATCTTGGCCAGGTCGCAGTTGTAAATGAGAACTTGTTCTCAACTAGCCTACCTGGTTAAATAAAGGTGAAATAAAAAAAAATTAAAAGGCCGCCACTCATGGGAAGGTTCACCTCTGTTCCAAATGTTCTCCATTTGTGCATAATGGCTCTCACCGTGGTTGGCTGCAGTCCCAAAGCTTTAGAAATGGCTTTGTAACCCTTTCCAGACTAATAGATGTCAATTACTTTGTTTCTCATCTGTTCCTGAATTTCTTTGGATCGCGGGATGATGTCTTTAATCACAGTAATTCATGATTTTAACAAGGTGTGGGCAATTATTATTTCACTGTAGAGCCTCTAGTCCTGCTCACTATACCTTATCCAACCTATTAGTTCCACCACCCACACATGCAATGACATCTCCTGGTTTCAATGATGTTTCTAGAGACAATATCTCTCTCTTCATCACTCAATACCTAGGTTTACCTCCACTGTATTCACATCCTACCATACCTTTGTCTGTACATTATACCTGCATTTTCACCTACCTCATCCCCATACTGTTTTTATTTATTTACTTTTCTGCTCTTTTGCACACCAATATCTCTACCTGTACATGACCATCTGATCATTTATCACTCCAGTGTTAATCTGCAAAATTGTAATTATTCGCCTACCTCCTCATGCCTTTTGCACACATTGTATATAGACTCCCCCTTTTTTTCTACTGTGTTATTGACTTGTTAATTGTTTACTCCATGTGTAACTCTGTGTTGTCTGTTCACACTGCGATGCTTTATCTTGGCCAGGTCGCAGTTGCAAATGAGAACTTGTTCTCAACTAGCCTACCTGGTTAAATAAAGGTGAAATAAAAAAATTAAAAATAAATAAATACCTTGATGCTATTTTATCACCCCCAGAAACCTCCTTTTACTCTCTGTTCCAGACGTTCTAGACGACCAATTCTTATTGCTTTTAGCCGCACCCTTATTCTACTCCTCCTATGTTCCTCTGGCGATGTAGAGGTGAATCCAGGCCCTGCAGTGCCTAGCTCCACTCCTATTCCCCAGGCGCTCTCTTTTGACGACTTCTGTAACCGTAATAGCCTTGGTTTCATGCATGTTAACATTAGAAGCCTCCTCCCGAAGTTTGTTCTATTCACTGCTTTAGCACACTCTGCCAACCCGGATGTTCTAGCTGTGTCTGAATCCTGGCTTAGGAAGACCACCAAAAATTCAGACATTTTAATTCCAAACTACAACATTTTCAGACAAGATAGAACTGCCAAAGGGGGCGGTGTTGCAATCTACTGCAAAGATAGCCTGCAGAGTTCTGTCCTACTATCCAGGTCTGTACCCAAACAATTTGAACTTCTACTTTTAAAAATCCACCTCTCTAAAAACCAGTCTCTCACTGTTGCCGCCTGCTATAGACCACCCTCTGCCCCCAGCTGTGCTCTGGACACCATATGTGAACTGATTGCCCCCCATCTATCTTCAGAGCTCGTGCTGCTAGGCGACCTAAACTGGAACATGCTTAACACCCCAGCCATCCTACAATCTAAACTTGATGCCCTCAATCTCACACAAATTATCAATGAACCTACCAGGTACCTCCCCAAAGCCTTAAACACGGGCACCCTCATAGATATCATCCTAACCAACTTCCCCTCTAAATCCACCTCTACGCAGACGACACCATTCTGTATACTTCCAGCCCTTCTTTGGACACTGTGTTAACAACCCTGCAGGCAAGCTTCAATGCCATACAACTTTCCATCCGTGGCCTCCAATTGCTCTTAAATACAAGTAAAACTAAATGCATGCTCTTCAACCGATCGCTACCTGCACCTACCCGCCTGTCCAACATCACTACTCTGGACGGCTCTGACTTAGAATACGTGGACAACTACAAATACTTAGGTGTCTGGTTAGACTGTAAACTCTCCTTCCAAACCCATATCAAACATCTCCAATCCAAAGTGAAATCTAGAATTGGCTTCCTATTTCGCAACAAAGCATCCTTCACTCATGCTGCCAAACATACCCTTGTAAAACTGACCATCCTACCAATCCTCGACTTTGGCGATGTCATTTACAAAATAGCCTCCAATACCCTACTCAACAAATTGGATGCAGTCTATCACAGTGCAATACGTTTTGTCACCAAAGCCCCATATACTACCCACCATTGCGACCTGTACGCTCTCGTTGGCTGGGCCTCGCTTCATACCTGTCGCCAAACCCACTGGCTCCATGTCATCTACAAGACCCTGCTAGGTAAAGTCCCCCCTTATCTCAGCTCGCTGGTCACCATAGCATCTCCCACCTGTAGCACACGCTCCAGCAGGTATATCTCTCTAGTCACCCCAAAACCAATTCTTTCTTTGGCCGCCTCTCCTTCCAGTTCTCTGCTGCCAATGACTGGAACAAACTACAAAAATCTCTGAAACTGGAAACACTTATCTCCCTCACTAGCTTTAAGCACCAACTGTCAGAGCAGCTCACAAATTACTGCACCTGTACATAGCCCACCTATAATTTAGCCCAGACAACTACCTCTTTCCCAACTGTATTTAATTAATTTATTTATTTTGCAAATGTGAAATCAGTGTTTGTAAAAATGGACAATTGCAAAGCATGCTGAGTATTATGCTAATGAGCTCCGCTCCAAAACAAGGTTTTATCTAGAAGGGATACAAAAATGTTATTAGGATAATTTACACAGCAGGTTAGGATAATTCAGTTAAACTGTATCCCAGCTAGACATGACCCTGAAACAAGGCCAATAATAATACCCAGTGTGCTTTGCACTTCATTTCGGTATGTTAATTTTCACATATACATTTATATTTTGGTAATTTAGCAGACACTCTTACCCAGAGTGACTTACAGTGATTTCAACTAAGGTATCACAGTCATGGCAAGTGAAATGTTTCTGTGACAGTTTCGGAAAATGTTGTTGCTGTTTGGGCTGGCTAATTGCAAATGTATTTCTGTTTTATAAAATACATTTCAAAATACAAGTATGTTATAGTTTGTTTTAATACATTGATCTTTATGGTATTTTGTAATTGTATATAGACATTTTTGACCATCCTTACTGCCAGTCAAGGTGAGCTCCCTGATCCCAGCCTGCTCGCTCACTGCCTACTCAGTCTGTATTTTCAAACTTCCTGGTAGTTTGACATGAGAGAAAAGGTCATTCAAATAAAAAAAAGTGTGGGTAATGTTTTAGTCACTCAAAAGGCCATTTTAATCAGAATCAGAATGACTGTTCGGGACCTTTGAATATATGTGGGGAGGAATGCACAAGGGCACACTTCTGGTGAAAGGGCTATTATTGGAATGCTGTGAAGAAGCGTTGTGGGTTGGTCAGGCAGTCATCAGTGACAGGTAAGTCAAACGCTTGAGCAGTTTGCCTGCTCTCATTTGTCTCGCTCTTGTATCTAAACACAGTCTCATAATAGCACAATTTATATACTACAACTAAAAAAAAAATCTAATTTTATATATAATTATTATAATTGTATTGTGTATTACTGTGTGTTTTACTGTACAATGTTAAACAAGCCAAACTGATTTCTTAACAGATGACACAACAGGCTCAAGTGTTCACCAAATTGAAAATGGGGATTGGCCAACACAGATAGAAGGAATGGATATGCCTTCAGCGAAGGATGACCAAACCCAATGGGAAGACCCATCTCTAAGTGATCACAACTACAGTTCAGGTGATCATGTAAAGCCCACTACCTGTGAGGCAGGGACACAGTGCCCAGCAGCACTTCTTTACAAAACCCTGCTGAGGAACGAAGTTAAACTGCTTTACAGAAGTGCAAGAATCTGGATTCAAGGGGGGAGTCATTTAGCCATTACTACACCCAGAACACTATCAAGTACCTGGTGGCCATTGCACCTTGAGGTCTAGTGATGTTCATCTCCTCAGCATATGGAGGTAGATGTGGTGAAAAATATATAACATCGGATTCTGGGTTCCTGGGGTACCTCTGTCCAGGTGATGAGGTCATGGCTGACCGGGGCTTCACAATGCATGATCTGCTACACGAGAGGACGGTCAAATGAACAATTCCAGCCTTCACAAAAAGAGGTGCACAGCTGTCAGAGGAGGACACCACATGTACAAGATGGCTAGCTAATGTGAGGGTTCATGTGGAACGCGTAATTCAAAGGCTCAAATGATTTAGAATCATCTCACAGATAGTGCTAATCAACCTCTCACCTAAAATGGACAAAATACTTTAATTCTATGCTGCCCTGTGTAACCTGCGTGGTGATATCACTCACCACGCAATACTTTGGATCTGTGCTGAATGAACTGACCTGTCAAATGCCATTCAGAGGGTCGATTTCCAAATATCAATTTAAGTTGTCAAAGGTTATGTTAATTAAACTTCAATTCATTCTATAACAACTCAACTTAATTATTTGTTTTACATACTCATTAATATTTATAAAAAACAAAGCCACCAAAACAACTTCCACAATACTGTTGATGCATTAAGTCAGGCTTTTTAATTGAAAAACAATGTGTTAATAGTAACTGGAAACAGGAGAGACATCTGACTACATACTTCTACAGAGCTGGCCTATATATGTGTCACTCAGTGACAATCTGCCTGCCTGATGCTCCTCAACAATAAATGGCAGCATTTGTGTTGAGTAGAATGCCTTCAACCTCAGGACAGCCTCTGCACAGAACTGTGCATCATAGGGAACAGGGATGAGAACTTGCTGGAATGGAGTCCAGATGAGCACCTTACTTTCTCTCAGTCCTGTGCAAAATATAGCAATTTGCAGCTGCATGTAGTAGCCACGTGGCCCATGTGGTTGCAGTTGGGGTGTGCCCTCCACCACCTTCACATCACAGGCTTTCCCATTGAAGACATCATCCAGAGAATCACAGCCCTTCCCCATGACAGGCACTTGATCTCCAACAGCTCCTTGGACTTCGGCACTCCGTCAGGGCTTGCAATAGCCATGGCTCTTCAACACTGACAGCAGTGCCTCTATGGTCCACAGAGTATCCAGTCTTCCAGGCACTGGGAGGCCATCAGCTCATTATCTTTCCCGTAGTGAGTGACTGCATTCCCTCAGGAACCTGGGATACAGATGCTCCTGGAGAAACTTACCAGGGTTGGTGGATTCCCTGATAAGGACCTTCTTGGTTGAGCGTGCAGTAACTCAAAGCTTCCTTGAGTCATGCCACAAGTGTGAGGCACTCTGCTCCTTTGTCATCTGTTCCAAAGCAGTCGACTGGGTTGTGTCAGGTTTCACATTGTAGAAGGACAAGGACTTCTGGCAGTTGTAAATGACATGCTCTCCATGTGGCTGGGAAAAAGTAGAGACTATCTTAAGTTATTATATGGAGTTAGAAAGCATTAAACAGAAGATACACACATCAGTTCAAATACATTAAAATGGTACAGCCACAAATAAATATTCCTTGATATTACTGTCGGTTCAGCATTAACAGACTGGCAGAGCAGACTCCCCACAGACAGATTCAGGTGTCTCAGGCTCCTATTCAATTCCCCCTGTGAGTGGAATGCAAGAGTGGGAGGCAGGGGTGGACATTCTGGACGCTTTTCTTCATATTGGTCACTGGCCTTATGGTGTGTGAAGTCAATGCTGTTTAACCGCTTTGGCTCAAGGTTCATCCGAGTCCCTGCATTCCATTATCGATGCTCATCTGTGCAGGCTATGCTAGTTAGCCCACTGGACACTGCATTCCGTACCTGTGATAGAATGTTTGTTACAAAAAAAGACATTCAGAGAAAATTAGAAGATCCCATTATTAAGGAATAGGTGACGACTATGTCATCAACTTTCCAAAACAAATGCTTTTTATTATAAACTTACCTTGGTATTGTTCCCAATGAGATGAGATCACTTATACTTACCATACTTTAGGCGTTACCCCCAACCACAAGGATATTTTACAAACCTTATTCACAGAGAAAACAATAACACCAAAGACACTAATAACACCAAAGAAATACATGTGATGCTGACATGTTAAAGTACATTATATACCCTACTCACCTGGATAAGCCTACCTTGCTTCAGCAATGTGAGATTTGACAGGATACTTACTGATTCCCCACATTAATACAGCAGTTCTGTTCATCCACAAATACATGTCAACATAACCAATAAATCATGACATTCTCAATTCAGCTTTCATCCAACAAAGTGTTTGGTCTAACTGCAATGTTTAGACTGACTATTTTATTATTCTGAGTCTAGATAAGGCAGTACTGCACACTTTCAAGACCAAGTAATGCAGAGATTGATCATATCATCTGAGAACTCTACCATAACGTTAGCCTATGGATTATAATAACTGTCACCACATCACATGTAGTCTGCTTGTATGCTGTAATCACTTATGTTAAGTAATGTTAGACATAGAAATGCAAGTGACTTTGCTTATTAGCCTACCTTCCACAAAATGGAGGCTGCAAGCCTTTCCAAGGCCAGCGTTGCATCCAGCCGTCTCTACTGGTTCATTGTTGGATACAAGTACCCAAACAGAGAGGTAACATCTGCTTGATTGGCTGGGCTGAACATCGGCTTTCAAAAATTCCAATCCTTTTCCCTCCTCCTGGTGAAGCCATTTGTGTTTGTTCCCAATTGTGTGCCATCTTTTGTTTTTGTTTATTTGTTAATGATGCACGTTCGATGTAATTCACTAGCGTTGACAGAAATTGTGAAACGGAAACACAAACACAATCTCGTTTGAATGGAACTGGGTCAAGTGGGCGTGTCTACATAAGTCAAATATAGTGCTTACTTTTGACCAGAGTTAAGTCCATAGGGCCAATTACAATCTGTAATTGCATTTTTGTCCCCCCCTAGTTCTATAATTGGAATGTAATACAAAACGAGGCAACGTTGTGCTTTAGGACCATGCGAAAGCCTCAGAGCGGTAGGGTAAGCTGTTTGGAGTGTTTATCTCCAAACATAACAAAAAATGTTATGTCCCCCCATTTCTAAGGTTTGTGAAATGAAAATGTTCAGTTATATTCCATGATATTCTTAAAATATATGTGTTGAGTGAATATAAGCAGCAAGTGATGTGTGCTAAATAAACAAGTTGATGGCTCAGTCATATGGCCTCAGCTACAAGGCACAGATCAAATACAACTCAAAAACAGGTTTCACATATTTTCAAGACCTGAGCTATTTAATTGGTTTGTTTTATTTATCACATTTGCTTATGGAATGTTCCTGAATATACAACAACAATAGAAAGAAGCTGATAGAGCATCTGGTGGAGTATGGAGTGAAAGTGTGCTGTACTGTAAGAACGCTACAACACTGTGGGACAGGTGGAAATGGTTTAGCAGCCAGACAATAAATTGGAATACAAAAGAAGCCATCCACCCTTAATGTCAATGTCAGGTTGTTTTCTTTTCACTGAAACTCCGTTAGGATATTGGTTAGGCTACAATTAGTCTGTGGAATAATGTAGCCTAAATAAATAAAGAGTAATCCTAATATTTTGCTCAACCCCGTATTTTGCTCAACCCCCAATTATCAGAGGACACAACAGTTCATCTGATACAAGACTATCAATATCACAGACCTGCTTTGCCCTAACGAAAAATGCAACAACAACTTACAAATATGTAAATGTATTATAAGCCACATAATAATCACATCAACCTTATAATAGGTCATGATTTATATATTTCCAAAAGAAAGACGCATTTACAGGATTTGTTCATCAACATCTTTATGTTTTTGTTAATAAAATAATAGTTGTAGGCTTGGCAGTGTTACGGATGAATGTTTTCAGCTGATGCCAAACAAGTTTGATCGGGATAAAATCAGGAGACCTACAAAAATATTTCTAGATGTACTGATGTACGGTCTCTTGTAGGCGAGGTGAGTCTCACTAGTGTTGAGTAATGTGCTGTTGTAGGCTTACTTACTCTGCTGGAGTCTTGACCCAGTTTATGCCCTCATTTGCAACGCAAACCCAGGCGGCAGTGTGTTTTGAGTCATTGTCTGCATTTGAGAGAGATCACTCATCATCATAGCTACAGTATGTGCAACAGCCTAATCAAAGTGAGGACGTGGGAGGTCTGCTGTATACTTATGGTCTATTGTAACCTGGACTCATACCTTTCCAGTACTCTTCACCCCACCCTTAACTCCGCCCTTAACTTCTTCGGCATAGGGGGCAGCATTTTCACTTTTGGAAAAATAGCGTGCCCAAATTCAACTTCCTGCTACTCATCCCCAGAATATAAGATATGCATATTATTAGTAGATTTGGATAGAAAACACTCTGAAGTTTCTAAAATTGTTGGAATCATGTCTGAGTATAACAAAACGTATGTAGCAGGCAAAACCCAGAGGACAAACCACTCAGAATAAAAAAAATTGAGGTCACTGTCTATTCAATTAGTTTTCATTGGGAAACCGGCAGTTCCTACCGCTTCCACTAGATGTCACCAGTCTTTAGAAATTGATTGAGGTTATTCCTTTGTGTAATGAAGAAGTACGGCCATCTGAATGAGTGTCACTTGAAGTGTACTTTTTGAGAGAGGCGGCACATGACTCAAAAAAGTTGTGTTAGATTGTTGTCTTCCTGTATTGAACGCAGATAGTCCCGTCTTCAATTTGATCGATTGTTAACGTTTAGAAATACTTAAAGCTGTATTACAAAAGTAGTTTGAAATGTTTTGGCAAAGTTTACAGGTAACTTTTGAGATATTTTGTAGTGATGGTGCGCAAATTGGAAGTTGTGTTTTTCTGGATCAAACGCGCCAAATAAATTGACATTTTGCATATATATCGATGGAATAAATCGAACAAAAGGGCCATTTGTGATGTTTATGGGACATATTGGAGTGCCAACAAAAGAAGCTCGTCAAAGGCATGATTTATATTTTATTTCTGCGTTTTGTGTCGCGCCTGGCATAATAAGAGAGAGATAATAGCATCGTTTGCTTTCGCCTAAAAGCCTTTTTGAAATCTGACATGTTGGCTGGATTCACAACGAGTGTAGCTTTAATTTGGTATCTTACATGTGTGATTTAATGAAAGTTTGATTTGTATAGTATTTTATTTGAATTTGGCGCTCTGCATTTTCCCAGCAATTGTGTGTCTGTAGCAATTGGCCAAGTGAGACTCAAGCGTCCCCGATACCATAAGAAGTTAGGGCAAATCTGGTCTGTAATAGGACGGGGGGGGGGGGGGTTCACACCTAGCTCGGCTCTTAGAATATTCTTCAGTATAGGTTGAATAGTCTATTGTTCAGCTATTAGCCCCCCTCCCCAACTTGCATCAAATTGATATATTTTTGTCGAGAGCAAAACTAGATTTTTAAGTTAAAATTACATTTTCTGAAAGCAACTTTATTTTTCAAGCAAAAATAATTGTTCTGAAAGCAAAAATGAAGCTTCAAAGTAAAAACAAAAGTGCAATTAATATTTTGTAATAGAGCACAAAACTTCATGCATTTTATTCTCCCCAAAATATTTTGAGAACAAACAATTTATTTGAAAACCACCCTCTACTTTGGCCATTTTTTGAGTGTCAGCTTGGCATACATACCGTAGAATGATAAATCATGCAATTATTATTCTCAAGCTAACCAAAAGCATTTCGCTATGGACGCCTGTTTTCGCCATTTTCATTTGAATTAATCTAACTTCTTTCATGGCAACTCATAAGCAGGCCATGTCCTATTTGTTTCATAGTCAATATATAATCATATTTCATGACAGTGTAACGGTTAGCTTTTTTTTACAGAAGGATGAAAGAACACAATATGTCTGTCAGGGATTGCTAGGTTAAACATTTCACTTTTAGTTCCAATGCTTTTTTTCAAGACACAACAGGTATATTATTTTAGTCTGGTGTTAGACATCTGCTTCTTTAGATTGAACGGTCATATCTCAGTTATTGTTTTTATATCTGAAAAAAATAAGCTATTTTCTTTACTTTTCAGAGTGCGAGCTGATCAAGGGGTTGAAAATGTAGATATTGCCAGATGTTCACTGTCAGAGGAACATGCCGTGGAAGCTTTTTTGCTGGCAAAATTACCTCTGTCCATAACCAGAGGTAATTAAACTGTTCTGTGTTCTTTTTCTCTCTTCCTCTCTGCCAGTCTTGTTGTACATGGAACCTTTCTCACATGCACAGTTTGGAGGAAGAAGGATACCTTGATCTGTCGAATTCTATCCACCTCTTCTGTGTGGGATATGTGTTCCTACTTTGTCTGCGGGCATATCTGCAGCATTTCACAGAGTTGGAATAATCACCCTTTAAGTACAGAAGCGAATCTGACACCTCACCCGCTGTGGCAAATCGAAATGCTCCAAACACCTGTACACATTTTTGTTTTTGCCTTAGCCCTACACAGCGGATTCAAATGATCAAGTCAACATCAAGCTTCATGTGGTATTTATGTCTAATAATGACATTATCTTCTATTGTTTGTCCACATGCCTGTTTTTCAGCATAAAGTACTCTGTAGCCACTTAGTGTGGACACCAGGTGACACACACACACAATAACAGTCTTTCTTCTTCACTTCCTCCCTCTCCCACTTCTCCTTAAATCCTCTAGTTAATATCAGCTGTGTTGATGAACCCCTCACGCATCTCAACTAGCTGGCACAAGGGCACAGCATGATCACAGGTGAGAGGTCACTTGGTCAGGTCAACAGGAAGTATTATTAAAGAGATGCTTTACATTGAAATACATATAGAGATGTAGTAGTCCCAGCATTAATGATCCAAGGTCAGTTTTGCATTTCACCTCCTGATGATTATGATGACTGACCGTGTTAGAATAAAAAAACAAGGCTTAATCATGCTCTCTCTCTATCCATCCATCTGTCTGTCATCTGCAGGTATATTTTGATGTGAGAGAGGACTCCAGTCCCATCATCGCCACCTCACCCACTCTTAACTTCTTAAGGCTAGGGGGTACTATTTTAACGTCCAGATGAAAAGTGTAAAAATGTAACTGCCTGCTACTCTGGCCCAGAAGCTAGGGTATGCATATATTTGGATTTACATATAATACACTCTAGAGTTTTGAAAACAGTTATAATTATGTCTGTGTGTATAACAGGACTTATTTGGCAGGCGAAACCCAGAGGACAAAACCATCCAGGATTTTGTTTTTTTTAGGTCACTTTCTTTTCAATGGATTTTCTATGTGGATCAAGATTTCTAAGGCACTTGCTTGCAGTTTCGATCACTTCCACTAGATGTCAACAGTCTTTAGAAATTGGTTGATGTTTTTCCTTTGAGAAATGAAGAAGTAGCCATTTCCTTTCTGAGAGTCAAGCCAAAAGTACTGTTGTGGTTCCACTTTGTTTTCATCCGGTATTGAACACAGTTTATTCCGTCTTAAATTTTATTGATTATTTAAGTTTAAAAATACCTAAAGTTGAATCAGGAAAGTTGTTTGAAACGTTTGGATCAAGTTTACAGGTAACTTATTAGATACTTTGCAGTCATTTTGCGCGAGTTGGAACCGGTGTATTTTCTGACTCAAACGTGCCAAATAAATGGATTTTTTGGGGATATAATGATGGAATTTATGAACAAAAGGACCATTTGTGATGTTTAATGAACATATCTTCATAGGTAAGGCATGAATTATATCCTTATTTCTGGCTTTTGTGTCGCGCCTGGCAGGTTGAAATATGATTTTTATGTGTTTGTTTGATGGGGTGCTGTCCTCAGATAATAACATAATTAGCTTTTGCCGTAAATACTTTAACTTCTTGGATATAGGGGGCGCTCTTTAAATTTATGGATAAAAAAACGTGCCGTTTTAAGCGCAATATTTTGTCACGAAAAGATGCTCGACTATGCATATAATTGGCAGCTTTGGAAAGAAAACACTCTAAGGTTTCCAAAACTGCAAAGATATTATCTGTGAGTGCCACAGAACTCATGCTACAGGCGAAACCAAGATGAAACTTCAACCAAGGTGTCTGCAGCATTGTGACGTATTTGTAGGCATATCATTGGAAGATTGGCCATAAGAGACTACATTTACCAGGGGTCCGCCCGGTGTCCTGTGTCTAAATTGGTGCGTAATCTACAAGCTGCACGCAGTCATCCAGTGATTGAGAGGAGAGAGGAGGCTTTCAACGAACGATATATGTGAAAAACACCTTGAGGATTTATTCTAAACAACGTTTACCATGTTTCAGTCGATATTATGGAGTTAATTTGGAAAAAAGTTCGGCGTTTTGAAGACTGAATTTTCTGGTTTTTTTGGTAGCCAAACGTGACGCACCAAACGGAGCAATTTCTCCTAAACAAATAATCTTTCAGGAAAAACGGAGCATTTGCTATCTAACTGAGAGTCTCCTCATTGAAAACATCTGAAGTTCTTCAAAGGTAATGATTTTATTTGAATGATTTTCTGGTTTTTGTGAAAATGTTGCCTGCTGATGCTAACGCTAAATGCTACACTAGCCGCGCTAGCCGTTACACAAATGCTTGTTTTGCTATGGTTGAGAAGCATATTTAGAAAATCTAAGATGACAGTGTTGTTAACAAAAGGCTAAGCTTGAGAGCTAGCATATTAATTTCATTTCATTTGCGATTTTCATGAATAGTTAACGTTGTGTTATGCTAATGAGCTGCGGGGATAATTACACTCCTGGATACAGGTTTTTTTCGTAGCTAAACGTGACGCACCAAACGGAGCGATTTCTCCTAAACAAATCATCTTTCAGGAAAAACTGAGCATTTGCTATCTAACTGAGAGTCTCATTGAAAACATCTGAAGTTCTTCAAAGGTAAATGATTTTATTTGAATGATTTTCTGGTTTTTGTGAAAATGTTGCCTGCTGATGCTAACGCTAAATGCTACGCTAGCCGCGCTAGCTGTTACACAAATGCTTGTTTTGCTATGGTTGAGAAGCATATTTTGAAAATCTGAGATGACAGTGTTGTTAAAAAAAGGCTAAGCTTGATAGCTAGCATATTAATTTCATTTCATTTGCGATTTTCATGAATAGTTAACGTTGCATTATGGTAATGAGCTTGAGGCTGTATTCACGATCCCGGATCCGGGATGGCTCGACGCAAGAAGTTAAAATCTGACAATATGGCTGGATTAACAAGAAGTTCATCTTTAAACCGATGTGTAACACTTGTATGATTTATGAATTATTATTATGAATATTTCTGTTTTTGTATTTGGCGCGCTGCTATTTCACTGGGTGTTGTCAAATCAATCCCGTTAATGGGATTGGCGCGCGAAGGGATCACTAAGCAGTTTAACTTATTATGGCTGGGGGACAGTATTGAGTAGCTTGGATGAATAAGTTGCCCAAAGTAAACGGCCTGCTCCTCAGTCTCAGTTTCTAATATATGCATATTATTAGTATTGGATAGAAAACACTCTAAAGTTTCGAAAACTGTTTGAATGATGTCTGTGAGTATAACAGAACTCATATGGCAGGCAAAATCCTGAGGAGAAATGAAAACAGGAAGTGAGAAATCTGAGCTTTGTATGTATTCACCAGAGTCCCCAATGAAATCCCATTGAGATATTAATGATGTTGCACTGCCTAGGGGTTCCACTAGATGTCAAACATCAATAGAAATTGTAATGAGACTTCTATGGTGTTGTGGGAGTGAATGATAGCAGAATGCATCAGGTGTCTATCAAACAGCCATTTTCTGATCACGCTTCTTCCTTGCGTTCCATTGCTCACAAAGACAAGAAGGAATACTCAGGTTGGAACTTTATTGAAGCTATATGTTAAAAACATCCTAATGATTGATTCTATACTTAGTTTGAAATGTTTCTCCGACCTGTAATATAGCTTTTGGAAGTTTTTGTCCGATGTAACGCTGCCCAGATTGAGTGTTTGGATATGTATACCAAACGCGCTAACAAAAGAAGGTATTTGGACATAAATAACGGACATTTTCGAACAAAACAAACATTTATTGTGGACCTGGGATTCCTGGAGTGCTTTCTGAAGTAGATCATCAAAGGTAAGGGAATATTTATCATGTAATTTCTTGTTTATGTTGACGTCAACATGGCGGCTATTGTGACAAGTGTTTCTGAGCGCTGTCTCAGATTATTGCATGGCTGGCTTATTCCGAAAAGTTTTTTTGAAATCAGACACAGCGGTTGCATTAAGGAGAGGTATATCCATGTAATTCCATGTGTATAACTGGTATTATAATATACATTTATGATGAGTATTTCTGTTGAATGATGTGGCTATGCAAAATCACTGGATGTTTTTGGAACTAGTGAATGAAACGCGCCAATGTAAACTCATATTTTGATAAATATGAACTTTTATCAAACAAAACATACATGTATTGTGTAACATGAAGTCCTATTAGTGGCATCTGATGAAGATCATCAAAGGTTAGTGATTCATTTTATCTCTATTTGTGCTTTTTGAAACTCCTCTCTTTGGCTGGAAAACAAATGTCTGTGTTTATCTTTGGCTATATGCGGTGACCTAACATAATCGTTTGTGGTGCTTTGCTGTAAAGCATATTTGAAATCGGACACTGTGGTGTGATTAACAACGAGAATAGCTTTAAAATGGTATGAGATACATGTATGTTTGAGGAATGTTAATCATGAGATTTTTGATGTTGTGAAAATGGCGCCCTACACTGACTGGCTGTTGTCATATCGCTCCGGTTAACGGGATTGCAGCCATAACAATTTTTTTCAATAACCTTCGGGCCAACTGGGGGCCCATGGCTGGTTAGGGGACACCGCTAGAGACACTATGTAATTATGATGAACTGAGAGAATATTAGGGTAGCACTGTAATTCATATGCGGTCTGCCTCTGTTCTTACCTCTTTCCTTTTTCTGTCTTCTACAGCTCTCTCCGCACCTTGACTTTCTTCCTCATTTTATAAGTGCATTGAAGTACAGATTGAACTTGCATTTATAATATTACAATTATCATAATTGTAATGCATTTATGTATTTATAACACCTGGATAATGAACTTCTTTCATTAAAGCGTTTCACATTCTCCACTGGTTTAAATTAATTATCTCATACTATCCTGTGTCCTCAGAATAATGCAGCTGAAGGGAGATAGATATGCATATTTGTTTCTGTATTCATGAATTACAATTCAGTCTTAACTTAAATCATGTTTCTAGTCTATTGCATAGTTACAATGTGTAATCATTGATGTCCCAGGAGCAGGAGTGGTAAACACTGTTGAAGTGTATAATTGTAATACATACATGCAGACACAGCATCATCCAACAAATGGTATTGGATATCACTGAAAAAGAATGTCTCACAGAGATTCATACCTGAACCAAACCTTCATTTGCCAAGGAAGAGTACATCAGTGAATATATTCAATGTACAGGCTACAATGTGGGGATCTCATGCATGGTAATAACTACAGTACATGTGTATATAGGACTTGTATCCTTGGCACAATAAAGTAATACTATTCTACTCAATCCAAAGGCTTAATTTATGCCATTCAGACTTGAAGTTGATTCAACAACTATGATAGCTGAGGTTCATAGATTGGTTCTGAACCTAACATTTTAGGGTCCATACACAGATTGGCTGCATAATGTAGCTAGCTACACATCCATAGGCACAGTTATTTTTATCCTCCACTAACACAATAAGCAAGTAACTATTTAGCTAGTTAAGTCACTTCAGCTGCATTGCATGGCAAGGCAATCTTATACAATTGTACATTCCATTTGCAGTAAATGCTTTAGCGAGCTAGATTCTTTACATCCACTGTTTCTCAAGATGACAGCCTGGTTTGCTGGTTCTCTCAGGAGTCCCTGTCACGCTCTGAGAGAGACCCTTGTCTCTCTATGGTGTAGTAGGTCAGGGTGTGACTAGGGGGCATTCTAGTTTATAATTTCTATGTTGGTGTTTTGTATGATTCCCAATTAGAAGCAGCTGGTAATTGTTGTCTCTAATTGGGGATCATATTTTTATAACTAGGGGGCGCTATTTAAATTTTTGGATGAAAAACGTTCCCGTTTTAAACAAGATATTTTGTCACGAAAAGATGCTCGACTATGCATATAATTGACAGCTTTGGAAAGAAAACACTCTGACGTTTCCAAAACTGTAAAGATATTGTCTATGAGTGCCACAGAGCGGCTGTTACAGAAAAAACCCAGATAAAAATCCAATCAGGAAGTGCCGCATTTTTTGAAACCGCCTCATGGCAATGACTCCTTATATGGCTGTGGAGGAGCTAGGAGTCAGCTTACGTTTTCCACAAGGTGTCTGCAGCATTGTGACGTATTTGTAGGCATATCATTTCTTGTTTTTGTGAAAATGTTGCCTGCTGAATGCTAGGCTTAATGCTATGCTAGGCTATCAATACTCTTACACAAATGCTTGTGTAGCTTTGGTTGAAAAGCATATTTTGAAAATCTGAGATGACAGTGTTGTTAACAAAAGGCTAAGCTTGTGTTTCAATATTTATTTCATTTCATTTGCGATTTTCATGAATAGGAAACATTGCGTTATGGTAATGAGCTTGAGGCTATGATTACGCTCCCGGATACGGGTTTGGACTCGCAAGAAGTTAAGTAGATATCTCCCACCTGTGTTGGTAGGATATTGTTCTGTTTGTGCACCACATAGTCACGTTTAGTTGTTCGTTGATTGATTTAATGTTTTTTCTTTAAGTTTCACTTTGCAATAAATATGTGGAACTCAACATCCGCTGTGCCTTGGTCCCGTTCTTGCGCCTTGGTCCCATTCCTATGACAACCATGACAGTCAGTAAATCATTAAACAACACGAATTACAATGTCATACTCACGTCATAACGCCAGCTAACTTGCTAAATAGCGATTTTTGTAAATAAACTTTGTGTCAAAAAAATCTGCACAATCATTTGTCTCTACATTAACTAACACATTCATCTCAATTGTAAATGTTTTGCTTGACTCGTTATGACGTTGTATTTGCTTCCACTGTAATGTTTTGTCAGCCATCTTTGCTGAAGAAAGTCACCAGGGACAGGTGGCTCGCGTCAAATTCGTCATTGGACCCACACGATATGATTGGTCATATAAAAACCTTGTGACCCACATGCATAATGAGTGCTCTAACTCCCCCTTGTGGTGGTCTGGAGCAATGAAGCCGTGGCGGATGGGTACCTCTAAGCCCTGCGGTGTAAGTTCACACAGCCTCTAAGCTGCAGGATAGCATAACCGGGTGCAAGATGGCCTTGAGATTGAAAAACAGCTTCTGTCTCTCGGTCCCACCTGTACTGACATCGCCTTCTGGATGATAGCGGGGGGAATAGGCCGTGGCTCGGGTGGTGGATGCCCTTTATGATCTTTTAAGCCTTCTTGTGACATCCGTTGCTGTAGGTGTCCTGGAGGGTAGGTAGTTCGCCAGACCGCACCACCCTCTAGAGAGCCCTGCGGTTGTGGGCGGTGCAGTTACCTTAACAGGCAGTTACCTTACAGCCCGACATGATGTTCTCAATTGTGCATCTGTAAAAGTTTGAAGGTTTTTTGGGCCAAGACAAATTTCTTCAGCCTCCTGAGGTTCAAGAGGTGCTGTTGCGCCTTCTTCACCACACTGTCTGTGTGGGTGGACGATTTCAGATAGTCAATGATGTGTACGCTGAGGAACTTGAAACTTTCCACATTCTCCACTGTGGTCAAGTTGATGTGGATAGGGGCGTACTCCCTCTGCTGTTTCATGAAGTCCACGATCAGCTCCTTTGTTTTGTTGATGTTGAGTGAGAGTTTTTTTCCTGGCACCACTCTCCCAGGGCCCTCACCTTCTCCCTGTAGGCTGTCTTGTCATTGTTGGTAATCAGGCCTACTACCGCTGTGTCATCTGCAAACTTGATGATTGAGTTGGAAGCATGGGTAGCCATTCAGTCATGGGTGAACAGGGAGTACAGGAGGGGGCTGAGTACGCACCCTTGTGGGGCCGATCAGCAAAGTGGAGGTGTTGTTTCCTACCTTCACCACCTGGGGGTGGCCCGTCAGGAAGTCCAAGACCCAGTTGCACAGGCGGGGTTCAAACCCAGGGCCCGAACTTGTGATTGCTAGGGGGCAATAGTCATTTAGTTCAGTTCAGAGTCACAAAAACCACAAATAGAGATACAATTCATCACTAACCTTTGATCATCTTCATCAGATGACACTCATAGGACTTCATGTTACACAATACATGTATGTTTCGTTTGATAAAGTTCATATTTATCAAAATATGAGTTTACATTGGCACGTTACATTCACTAGTTCCAAAAACATCCAGTGATTTTGCATAGCCACAACATTCAACAGAAATACTAATTTCTCACTACTCTGCAAGCATGACACTCCAACCGGTTTCCCAGTTAGATATTTTTTGTGTTTCCTAGTTCATAGTAGCCCGAGCACAGCATACGTTTTTTTGACACGTATTTAAATTGATTGTTTTTCTCACCCATCTCCACACAATATCCCATAATGACAAAGTGTTTGCAGATTTATTGAAAATGAAATACAGAAATATATAATTTACATAAGTATTTACACCCCTGAGTCAATACATGTTAGAATCACTTTTGGCAGCGATTATAGCTGTGTTTTCTTTCTGGCTAAGTCTCTAGGACATTTCCACACCTGGATTGTGCAACATTTGTCCATTATTCATTTCTAAATTATTCAACCTCTGTCAAATTGGTTGTTGATCATTGCTAGCCAACCATTCTCAGGTCTTGCCATAGTTTTATGAGTAGATTTAAGTCAAAACTGTAACTTAGCCACTCAGGAACATTCACTGTTTTCTTGGTAAGCAACTCCAGTTTAGATGTGGCCTTGTGTTTTAGGCTATTGTCCTGCTGTTTGGTGGAAAGCAACCAGTGTTTCCTCTATGATTTTGCTATGCTTAGCTCCATTCCATTTCTTTTTAACTTGAAAAACTCCCCCGTCCTTAATGATTACAAGCATACCCATTACATGATGCAGCCAAAATGTGGAGAGTGGTACTCAGTAATGTGTTGTATTGGATTTGCCACAAACATAACACTTATTCAGGACAAAAAGTGAATTGCTTTGCAACAGTTTTTTAAATGTAGTGCCTTGTTACAAACAGGATGTTTTGGAATATTTTTTATTCTGTATAGGCTCCCTTCTTTTCACTCTGTCAATTAGGATAGTATTGTGGAGTAACTACAATGTTGTTGATCCATCCTCAGTTTTCTCCTAACACAGCCATTAAACTCTGGAACTGTTTTAAAGTCACCATTGGCCTCACGGTGAAATTCCCTGAACAAAGCATTACGCAGAGTGCAACATTTGCACACTCCCTACAAACTTTTTGAAAAAAACTGCTGAGATGGGACTACAGGTAGTACCATCCCAGACCGCTTTAGAAGAACAGCCACACCATTCCTTGCAACTGGGTCTTGATCAAGCAGCACTTTTGAGACGGGCCCTTGGACCCCAGGTGGAAGGGATTGTTCCAGATTCTGCTGGCCACCCAGACTGCAGTGAAGTACCAGGGTCAAAATGCTTGGCTCCATGCCTCCCACTGCAAGAGAGTCCCAGAGCCAGAGGAACCTGAGACGACATCTGCTGGAAAGCAGTAAAGGCACTGCAGTAAATCTGGGACTGGTATCATGCCTGGCCCTGTTTATATTACTAGAGTCCAGTGAAGCAGGGCCAGGAGATCCAGAGAAAATGGTCATTACCACCATGTTGACCAATATGATTGTGCCCTTTGTCAAAGGAGTGATTGTCACATTTGCAAAGGTAAACCCTGTACTCCCTTAAATCCTTGTAAATTATGTTTCTTATTTTCATTGTTAGTAACGCAAGATTCTGAAGCCTCTGATTGGAGATAGAGAAGATAACGTTTCCCTTTGATTGATTGCTGGTATAGTTGTGCTTATGTAAGTCTCCATAGGACAAAAGGGGGAATTGTGAAGGAAAAATTAAGCTTAATGACAATTGTGTTAGACAACTGTACTGTGTGCTTTAAAGCTATTATCCAAGTTGAACTAGAACCGGACAAATTTGGATTTGAGGTAGGGGAGTATGAGGAGGAGGGGGGCGGTGAATATCACTTGGATACCTACAGTATATGTATGTCTTATATAATAGATAAGCTTGCCAATAATAGAGAATACTGATCTAAACCACATATTCCTAAGGTAAAATGTATTTGTGTCTAAAAGAGTCCAATGCTGGACTCCCCTGCACAGGTCACTATTGAATAATCTCTGGGTGAATGTTTAACAGTTCTCAACTACAAGAGCAGATTTTTCTACCACATTAACACACACAGACACATCACACAACCCTCACACGCGCAACCACACACACACATAGAGACTCACCTGCAGTGCCTGTGTACTCCTGCTACTGTCTCAATGATGGAGCACTCGCCCTCATTGAGGCAGAAGGCCAGGTCCTTGTCGTCGATGCATGACTTGAAGACATCTGAACGCAGACTAGGGGATGTGGGAGCCACTGTGAAAAGGAGCGAGAGAAAGAGAGATGTTACTGGTTGTCACAAAGAGACAATTTACTTTGGGTAACGTATACACTTCAGAACCACAGCAAAAACGACAACATTTGTTTATTAAGAAAGAAAGACAACAGAGAGGGGGAGAGGGAGAGAGAGAGGTGCCCAAAATGAGCAAAAAAGACTGCAATTCTATGCTACTGTATTTCTGCCAGGAGTACTTTTTTATTTCTTGATTTGGCTAATTGTATGAACAGTAAAGATTTTAAAAATGTTTAGACAAGTATCTTGGCCCTATGATCATGGACTATATCATTAAACATGCATCATACATGCAGCTTCCATACACACTGACAAGGCTACTTGGGAGCTTGTGGTGCTACGTTGATATGAATAATATTCAGTAGCAGGTGTCACAATACGGCCGGTCAGAATCAATAGGTTAATGGAGAGGAGCTAAGTAGACACTGCAGTCTCTCTCCACTCCTTCCTGTTAATCATCAATGGTGTTGACACCAACTGTAGTAAGGAGAGATACACAGATACATGAACAAACCTGTCTGCATCAACTCAGTATTCATTTGTTGAATGGGAAATCATTATTTGTTCACTTTGATATACAGATTATCAGAATAATGCAAATATTTGATGTATAGCACATCAACAATATGGATACTCCACAAAAAAATGTGTTTTGGTTAAAAATTAGCAGTTGTTTTGTCGGAGGTGTTGGAGGTGGAACTGAATTACAGCTGTCAAATCCACAAGTGACTCCCAGCATTATATGGAAAGTGGACATTGCCATTGGCTGTATGGAGTCACATGAACAGAAATCCCATGCAGCCTTGTTTACAAGTTGAACACTAGAATATGAGATGTAGTCTACACCTCGGTTAGGATGATAGAAATCCTCAATGTTAGGTTTAATGATTTTTCAAGTTGAGTGTAATTATTTCTATATAGCCTAAGCTCTCTCACACTGACCTTCTAACATGAGTGGAGCGGGTGGGACTTTGTGACAATGATGCAAGAGCAGCTGCTCACTGATTTGACTGCTCCCAACGCAGTTCCACCTCCATCACCTCCATCGGGTGAAATTGCAGAGCGCGAAATTCAAACTACAGAATTATCAATATTTAACTTTCATAAAATCAAAGTGTAATACATCGAAATAAAGCTTAACTTCTTGTTAATCCAGCCGCTGAGTCAGATTTCAAAAAGGCTTTACGGCGAAAGCACACCATGTATTTATCTGAGGACAGCACCCCGCATACAAAACCATGAAAAACATATTTCAACCAGGCAGGTGCGACACGAAAGTAAAGAAATAGCGATATAAAAAATGCCTTACCTTTGAGGATCATCTTCTGTTGGCACTCCAAAAGGTCCCAGTTACATCACAAATGGTCCTTTTGTTCGATAATGTCCTTTATATCCATAAAAACTCAGTTTAGCTGGTGCTTCATTCAATAATCCACCCAGTTTCCCTCCATCAAAATGCATACAAAATGAATCCCAAACGTTTCTAATAAAGTTTTCCAAACAAGTCAAACAATGTTTATATTCAAACCTTAGGTACCCTAATACGTAAATAAACTATGCAATTTAACCTTTTGTGACTAGAGGGCAGTATTTTCATTTTTGGAAAAATAACGTTCCCGTAGTAAACGGGATCTTGTCAGGACAAGATGCTAGAATATGCATATAATTGACAGCTTAGGATAGAAAACACTCTAAAGTTTCCAAAACTGTAAAAATATTGTCTTTGAGTATAACAGAACTGATATTGCAGGCAAAAGCCTTTATGTTGAAGAATACCCGTAAGTGGCTACATTGCGCAAGTGGTCACCTGATGCTCTCAGAGTGATTCTCGCGTAAAATACAGAGGTAGCCATTATTTCAATCGGTCCTACTGAAAAACCAATTGTCCCGGTGGATATATTATCGAATAGATATTTGGAAAAAAGGAACTGTTTCGGTTTTTCACATTTGTTGTTTTGGTATTTTGTCACGTTTATGGTCTTTATTAATCATGTCGATCTCTAACCACGCTGCGCTTTGGTCCGATCCTTCATCCACAGAAGAAAACCGTTACAGCTACTTCTGTGAATGTCTGAACACTGCATCCAAAAATGAACTGGACATGACTTTGTAAGGACTGTGTTTGTGCAAAATGTTTCAGTAAAAAACATTATGGCCAGCTGAAATGTTCCTTGTCGCGTCAATCAAAACTGGACATTATAAATAAGCGTTCTAATCACACCGGTTTGAGGGTACGCTGCAGGGACCACTGTAGAATGATCACACCCTTCCGTTGGTACATGTCAAAGGTTCAAGAGGCACCTTTTAACCACATGCCACAATGGAACCAACTTAATCCTTACCTCCCATTGAAATTCATCAACTTGTGTGGTCTAGGGTGGTCTTAGCTGCTGCCACCGGAACACATATACCGAGGGTCACAACTTTGGTTTTCGAAGTGGGGGGGGGGTGCAAAAATACATATTTGTTTATTTTTGGGGGGAGGTTTAGATCAGCTTTAAAATTGCAGATAGATTGTGGCTTCCATTGGCTCCCGAGTGATGCAGCAGTCCAAGGCACTGCATCTCAGTGCTAAAGGCATCACTACAGACACCTGTTCGATCTTGGGCTGTATCACAACCGGCTGTGATCGGGAGTCCCATAGGGCGGAGAACAATTGGCCCAGCGTTGTCCGAGGTTAGGGGAGGGTTTGGCCGGGGTAGGCCGTTATTGTAATATAAGAATTTGTTCTTAACTGGCCTAGTTAAATAAAATATTTACAATCCCCCATATATTTTTCTGTAAATCCCCTGTATATATATTTTGCTTTATTTTCCCATAACCCTATCATTCCTCCCCTAATTGATGTGACCTATTGGAGAACAACACAGGCTTATACAGTGAGGGAAAAAAGTATTTGATCCCCTGCTGATTCTGTACGTTTGCCCACTGACAAAGAAATGATCCGTCTATAATTTTAATGGCAGGTTTATTTGAACAGTGAGAGACAGAATAACAACAACAAAAATCCAGAAAAACGCATGTCAAAAATGTTATAAATTGATTTGCATTTTAATGAGGGAAATAAGTATTTGACCCCCTCTCAATCATAAAGATTTCTGGCTCCCAGGTGTCTTTTATACAGGGAATGAGCTGAGATTAGGAGCACACTCTTAAAGGGAGTTCTCCTAATCTCAGTTTGTTACCTGTATAAAAGACACCTGTCCACAGAAGCAATCAATCAATCAGATTCCAAACTCCCCACCATGGCCAAGACCAAAGAACTCTCCAAGGATGTCAGAGACAAGATTGTAGACCTACACAAGGCTGGAATGGGCTACAAGACCATCGCCAAGCAGCTTGGTGAGAAGGTGACAACAGTTAGTGCGAAACACAAAATAACTGTCAATCTCCCTCGGCCTGGGGCTCCATGCAAGATCTCACCTCGTGGAGTTGCAATGCTCATGAGAGCAGTGAGGAATCAGCCCAGAACTACACGGGAGGATCTTGTCAATGATCTCAAGGCAGCTGGGACCATAGTCACCAAGAAAACAATTGGTAACACACTACGCCATGAAGGACTGAAATCCTGCAGCGCCCGCAAGGTCCCGCTGCTCAAGAAAGCACATATACATGCCCGTCTGAAGTTTGCCAATGAACACCTGAATGATTCAGAGGACAACTGGGTGAAAGTGTTGTGGTCAGATGAGACCAAAATGGAGGTCTTTGGCATCAACTCAACTCGCCGTGTTTGGAGGAGGAGGAATGCTGCCTATGACCCTGAGAACACCATCCCCACCGTCAAACATGGAGGTGGAAACATTTTGCTTTGGGGGTGTTTTTCTGCCAAGGGGACAGGACAACTTCAACACATTAAAGGGATGATGGACGGGGCCATGTACCGTCAAATCTTGGGTGAGAACCTCCTTTCCTCAGCCAGGCTCAAGAAGAAGCACATTAAGGTGCTGGAGTAGCCTAGCCAGTCTCCAGACCTTAATCCCATAGAAAATCTGTGCAGGGAGCTGAAGGTTCGAGTTGCCAAACGTCAGCCTCGAAACCATAATGACTTGGAGAAGATCTGCAAAGAGGAGTGGGACAAAATCCCTCCTGAGATGTGTGCAAACCTGGTGGCCGACTACAAGAAACGCTTGACCTCTGTGATTGCCCAACAAGGGTTTTGCCACCAAGTTGTAAGTCATGTTTTGCAGAGGGGTCAAATACGTATTTCCCTCATTAAAATGCAAATCAATTTATAACATTTTTGACATGCGTTTTTCTGGATTTTTGTTGTTATTCTGTATCTCACTGTTCAAATAAACCTACCATTACAATTATAGACTGATAATTTTTTTGTCAGTGGGCAAACGTACAAAATCAGTAGGGGATCAAATACTTTTTTCCCTCACTGTACTTCCAATTTATACATACAATATAACATTTTACGGGCACAGTAGATTATACATTAATTATTTTGTTTGTCTTTAGTCCCATCCTTCAGCTCCACTCAACCCCTCCCAAAACTCTCACACAATCCAGTTTTGATTTCTATTTCGAATATATTTTTCAACTGTGCTGCGATGTGTCTTAAAAGTTCTGAACCTTTCTATTCTCATAGATTCTACATATTGGAAATACATTTTATATTTTTGCTCAGAGTATTAGTATATTATTGATCGATTGACTATGACTTTTTAAGTGACTTCAACTGTAGGTGCCGAGGCTATATAACTTCTTCCTTGCTGAACAGCTTTTCAGGTTATGTCGATAGGACTTGTTTTACTGTGGATATGGATACTTTGGTACCTGTTTCCTCCAGCATCTTCACGAGGTCCTTTGCTGTTGTTCTGGGATTGATTTGCACTTTTTGCACCAAAGTACATTCATCTCTAGGAGACAGAATGCGTCTCCTTCCTGAGCGGTATGACAGCTGCATGGTCCCATGGTGTTTATACTTGCGTACTATTGTTTGTACAGTTAAACGTGGTACCTTCAGGTGTTTGGAAATTGCTCCCAAGGATGAACCAGACTTGTGAACATCTACAATAGTTTTTCTGAGGTCTTGGCTGATTTCTTTTGATTTTCCCATGATGTCAAGCAAAGAGGCACTGAGTTGGAAGTTATAGGCCTTGAAATACATCCACAGGTATACCTCCAATTGACTCAAAGGATGTCAATTAACCTATTAGAAGCTTCTAAAGCCATAACATCACTTTCTGGAAAATTTCAAGCTGTTTAAAGGCATAGTCAATTTAGTGTATGTAAACTTCTGACCCACTGGAATACAGTGAATTATAAATGAAATAATCTGTCTCTAAACAATTGTTGGAAAAATGACTTGTGTCATGCACAAAGTAGATGTCCTAACAGACTTTCCAAAACTATAGTTTGTTAACAAGAAATGTGTGGAGTGGTTGAAAAACTAGTTTTAATGACTCCAACCTAAGTGTATGTAAACTTCCGCCTTCAACTGTATATAAAGCTGAGTGACTCACTCCACTCATGGATTTGGATGAAAATAAATAAGTACCAATATTATAATTATTTTTTATTATTTTGAACCCTATTTTTCACAAGCATAGCAGGCTGTGAATTCTGCAAACAACGTTTCTAGCATGGGCTATTAGCAGGACAATATATGTTGGTCATGTTGGTCATTGCTCCCGAGTGGTGCAGTGGTCTAAGGTACTGAATCTTAGTGCAAAGGCATCACTACAGTCCCTGGTTCAATCCAGGCTGTATCAAATCTGATTGGGAGTCCCATAGGGCAGTGCACAATTGGCCCAGAGTCGTTCAGGCTAGGGGAGAGTTTGGCCTGCCGGGATGTCCTTGTCCAAAAAATAGAGTGAGAGAAACTTTTGGTTTCTCTCCCTCTAATAACAGAAAGAAATATGTTGGCCTTTATTCAGATTACAACCGCTGACTTTTGGTCATTAGAAAATGAAATAATCTCAAATAGTTTTTTTTTTTAAAACAAGGACTTGAAAATGAGATCAGTAACTCTGCAAACAACGTTTCCAGTCCGAGAATGAGAAAATGACTGTAATTATTAAATGAGTTCAATACATTGGAATGCCGTTATCAGCCGGAGCTGAGAGCCAAAACTAAAGGTATTTTGATTCGGTGCATTTTCTTCAAAAAAAGGAATGCATAGCCTATCAATGTGTAGGCATACTGTGTAATAAAATACACAATTGCATACTGAAAACTTAAATGTGTTTTTGCAGAGCATACAACCATGCTGACAACCATACGTGGACAAAGGGCTGGACAATGAGCCGCACTGAAAAAACGCATGGTTCCACAGAATACCAACTGGGATGGACCCCAAGGCAAATTTGGCTTCTTCATCAACATCTTTATGCTTCATTAATAAAATGATGATACAAATACTCTCACAGCTTTGATCCTGGGCCTGCAGGACGCAAAGTTCTTTCTTTGTCAGATGAATCATTGGGTCGAACCTGCACAACAGTACAAAACAAGAGAACAAAAATATATACATGTGTATATATATGGTCATGGCTCCCGAGTGGTGCAGCGGTCTAAGGCACTGCATCTCAATGAACAGTCATTACTATAGTCCCTGGTTCGAATCGAGGCAGTATCACATCTGGCCATGATGATGTTATTTTAATAGAAATTACCTTGTTTTTTGTCTATTAAAATAACATCAAATTGATCAGAAATACAGTGTAGAAATACAGAAATACAGTCCAGCTACAATAGTCATTTACAACATTAACAATGTGTACACTGTATTTCTGATCAATTTGATGTCACTTTAAATGGACAAAAAAAGTAGCTTTTCTTAAAAAAACAAGGACATTTCTAAGTGACCCCAAACTTTTGAACGGTAGTGTATATAAATAAAGGGAAATGAAAAAAATGTTGCCCCTTAAAACAGCTGAGTGTCACCGAGCCTTTCTTGTTGTGTGTGATGTGTTGCGTTGGGTAATGTAACATTTGCAATATTGCACAACCTTTTTCTACTCTTTACTAGATGGGTTTTCATGTGGTGCAATACACGTTTTTCTGTCCTATGCTTTTTTGGACACTATAGAGCCCCTTAACTTCTTGCGTCGAGCTATCCCGGATCCGGGATCGTGAATACAGCCTCAAGCTCATTACCATAACGCAATGTTAACTATTCATGAAAATCGCAAATGAAATGAAATTAATATGCTAGCTCTCAAGCTTAGCCTTTTAACAACACTGTCATCTCAGATTTTCAAAATATGCTTCTCAACCATAGCAAAACAAGCATTTGTGTAACAGCTAGCGCAGCTAGCGTAGCATTTAGCGTTAGCATCAGCAGGCAACATTTTCACAAAAAACTGAAAATTATTCAAATAAAATAATTTACCTTTGAAGAACTTCAGATGTTTTCAATGAGGAGACTCTCAGTTAGATAGCAAATGCTCAGTTTTTCCTTAAAGATTATTTGTTTAGGACAAATCGCTCCGTTTGGTGCGTCACGTTTGGCTACCAAAAATAAATAAAGAATCTGTCATCAAAACGCCGAACTTTTTTCCAAATTAACTCCATAATATCGACTGAAACATGGTAAACGTTGTTTAGAATCAATCCTCAAGATGTTTTTCACATATCTCTTCATGATATATCGTTCGTTGAAAGCCTCCTCTCTCCTCTCAATCACTGGATGACTGCGTGCAGCTTGTAGATTACGCACCAATTTAGACAAAGGACACCGGGCGGACCCCTGGTAAATGTAGTCTCTTATGGCCAATCTTCCAATGATATGCCTACAAATACGTCACAATGATGCAGACACCTTGGAGAAACGATAGAAAGGGCAGGCTCATTCCCGGCGCATTCACAGCCATATAAGGAGACAATGGAAAACAGAGCCTCAAAAATTCTGCCCATTTCCTGGTTGAAGTTTCATCTTGGTTTCGCCTGTAGCATGAGTTCTGTGGCACTCACAGATAATATCTTTGCAGTTTTGGAAACCTTAGAGTGTTTTCTTTCCAAAGCTGCCAATTCCATGCATAGTCGAGCATCTTTTCGTGACAAAATATTGCGCTTAAAACGGGCACGTTTTTTTATCCATAAATTAAAAGAGCGCCCCCTATATCCAAGAAGTTAAACAAACCAGAAAATTTGGGCAAGATCACTTCCCAATCCCAATGTTACAGGCATATCAAATCGCCTCCACCATCCAACATCCATCCCTCCCTGGGGGCACTGCTTCACCATTCCACTGCAGCCCAAACAGTCACAGTGAATTTGCCACAACAAAAATTGGGGCAGAGTCCCCTCCGAGTCGTGGAAACAGAAGTACTAGGTTTGAGCTAATTTATCTCGCCCGTGCGACATGAGACAACTCTGATCCAATCACGGTGTCACACTCAGAATACAAAGGTCATGACCAGGACCCCTCTGGCAGGGGCTGTCACCAGCCCCACTGAGGTGGCTGTTAGGACTGGCACTGGGGCTGCATCAGTGTGATACTGTTTAACCCTGACAACCTGCAGGGTGTACATGTTTGCCTGCCTGCCAGTGAGGGCTGTGCTGGGCCAGGCCTGTTTAGCATTTCCACCTTAGCTACCATGTGTGTGCTGTGCCTGCCGCCCAGGTGCAGGGAGATAGACAGCTGAACAAAGAGGAAAGAGGAGAGTAAGAGGCTGTGTGCTAGCCACATGGAGGCAGGTCTCATTAACTTCTTTGGGGTACCCCCCCTTCTTCTCAATTTCCGCCTAAAGACATACCCTAATCTAACTGCCTGTAGCTCAGGCCCAGAGGCAAGGATATACATATTATAGGTATCATTTGAAAGGAAACACTGAGTTTTGTGGAAATGTGAATTGAATGTAGGAGAATATAACACAATAGATCTGGTAGAAGAAAATACAAGGAAATTAACATACGTTTTCTGTTTTTTATTGTTGCTGCATCATCTTTCAAATGACCAAGAACAGCCAAACATACAGATAGGATGCTGTGGAGCGAGGTACATGACATTGAGCATGAAGTCACCCAGGTGTCCCACACAAATGTACCCAAATGTACCCAATTGGTACAGTGATACATTTAAGGAAAGAACTATATACAAAATACATAAATGCTGTTCTATCACCCCCCCCCCCAAATATATATATATATATATATATATATATACACACACTTGTTCTCCCCACTGTGTGTGTGTGTGTTCACAGTAGCTGGAATGGGGACATTTTTTGTGGTCCATGCCACGGCACCGTCCTTCACACGCCTGACAACATATCTATCTATTTCCTGTATAATTTGGGTTAAATCTGTATACCTAGACTTTGTTTTAGCTTTTCCTGATTTATTCGCCATATTTTAAATATATAAGCTTGTTGAAAATGCTATTGAATATGTACTGCTATGCATAACACCCGTGGCTCTGTCAAGTAGGATTTGCAATGGCGAATGAACCTCTTTTACGCCAGAGTTTATGACAAAGGCTGGTCTTCAAACATATAACCATTACATATTGCCGTTTACCTCAGCTCATTGCCCATCTTCCAAGCTAGATTTCAAGATGATCAGTAGTCATTGTGCCAAAATACAGTCAATCAACGATAGACCGGTCCTATCATTGGTGCGCAATGATGTCATTGATTGGTGTCTTCAAATCGGTTTGTTTCGGTCAATACGTCCCGGGAAAAGAACCATCAAGTATGGTTGTGTTAGTAACAACCAGAGGATTGCAATGAAACCATACGTGACTCGATAAACGCTTGTTTTATGTGTGTAATTACCACGAACGCATCGTCCAAAGTTGATTGAGACGGAAATCATGACGCAAGCGGTTTACAAATGTTTCGTGTTAGGCTATAAAAATTGATTTTATTTTAAAAAACGAACATTCACTGTGTAGTTAGGACACTTGGCATTGCCACCAGAGGAAGAACTTCAAATGGTATGCAATTTATTTTATTGTTATTTCTGACTTTCATGACGCTAATGCTTGGTTGGAAAATGCTAGTAATACTTGTGTGTGCGTGGCGCCGTCCTCAGAAAATAGCATGTTTTTTTTCGCAGTAAGGGATTTTTGAAATCTGACACAGCGGCTGGATTAATAAGACATCATCTTTTAAATGATGTAAAATACATGTATTTACAAGAATGTTTACTATAACAAATGGTGTATTTAAATCAAATCAAAATCAAATCAAATGTATTTATATAGCCCTTCGTACATCAGCTGATATCTCAAAGTGCTGTACAGAAACCCAGCCTAAAACCTGTCGTGGAAATTTCCTCTATTTACCAAATCATGGGAGCAAACCACACACACACATCAGAGTTAGTTATAAAAGTCCATCTTTAATTATATGAGCTCTTATCACAATCCTGTGACTCTCAGATAAATCCAGTGTCTCCCCAGTGAATTCTCTGAGAGTCCCCTTACAATGCAACTGAGTTCCTTTAATAGCAAAGACACACATAGTCAGACAACATAGACATAACTCATCGTTCAGCTTCGTCTCCTTTCCCAAACCTCAGAATCATAAACCAATCCTCCATATCAACAGGCATATATCAAATTGTCATTTATATACAACCAACTCAAAATACAACCTCCTGGACAAACTCACGGATAGGAGAGTGACCCTACAGGTCAACAAAGAGGGAGCATAGAATGATTCCACACTCCTTTCCCCCCCATGAGAAAAGTAGGGAGTAAAAGATATGTTTACACATGATGACACTTTGACCTCTCCCCTCTCTCAGCGGCCATGCAACTTAGTTTTGACATAGAACAGGTAACTGCAACCTCACCACAGAATTACACAAAAATACCATTCTGATGGGAAGTAACTTACACACATTTGATGAATATTAAACATCTTACAAATGTTACCAACAGATTCTGAATCTTCCCTAACAAACCCCAAACAGCAAGCAATGCAGGTGTAGAAGCACGTTTAGAATGTTGGCTCTCTACAGTTTGCCCGGATGTTGGCATGGTGGGACGTTAGCGCCTCAACCAAATGAATGTGAAGCTTACTAGGGCTATACAGGCCACTAACAAGTCAACTACCCACAACTAACTACAAAAAAACAGGATACAGAAACAGAAAGACGCAAACATGGCGCACACAAACACACACAGAAAATAAATAATTACCCACAACATCACCATCGTTCCAGTTGGCTGCAGATGAAAACGTATTCTCCGGTTGGAACGTTATTGGATATATACAGTGCCTTGCGAAAGTATTCGGCCCTCTTGAACTTTGTGACCTTTTGCCACATTTCAGGCTTCAAACATAAAGATATTAAACTGTATTTTTTTTGAAGAATCAACAACAAGTGGGACACAATCATGAAGTGGAACGACATTTATTGGATATAACAAATCAAAAACTGAAAAATTGGGCGTGCAAAATTATTCAGCCCCCTTAAGTTAATACTTTGTAACGCCACCTTTTGCTGCGATTACAGCTGTAAGTCGCTTGGGGTATGTCTCTATCAGTTTTGCACATCGAGAGACTGACATTTTTTCCCATTCCTCCTTGCAAAACAGCTCGAGCTCAGTGAGGTTGGATGGAGAGCATTTGTGAACAGCAGTTTTCAGTTCTTTCCACAGATTCTCGATTGGATTCAGGTCTGGACTTTGACTTGGCCATTCTAACACCTGGATATGTTTATTTTTGAACCATTCCATTGTAGATTTTGCTTTATGTTTTGGATCATTGTCTTGTTGGAAGACAAATCTCCGTCCCAGTCTCAGGTCTTTTGCAGACTCCATCAGGTTTTCTTCCAGAATGGCCCTGTATTTGGCTCCATCCATCTTCCCATCAATTTGAACCATCTTCCCTGTCCCTGCTGAAGAAAATCAGGCCCAAACCATGATGCTGCCACCACCATGTTTGACAGTGGGGATGGATTGTTCAGGGTGATGAGCTGTGTTGCTTTTACGCCAAACATAACGTTTTGCATTGTTGCCAAAAAGTTCAATTTTGGTTTCATCTGACCAGAGCACCTTCTTCCACATGTTTGGTGTGTCTCCCAGGTGGCTTGTGGCAAACTTTAAACAACACTTTTTATGGATATCTTTAAGAAATGGCTTTCTTCTTGCCACTCTTCCATAAAGGCCAGATTTGTGCAATATACGACTGATTGTTGTCCTATGGACAGAGTCTCCCACCTCAGCTGTAGATCTCTGCAGTTCATCCAGAGTGATCATGGGCCTCTTGGCTGCATCTCTGATCAGTCTTCTCCTTGTATGAGCTGAAAGTTTAGAGGGACGGCCAGGTCTTGGTAGATTTGCAGTGGTCTGATACGCCTTCCATTTCAATATTTTCGCTTGTACAGTGCTCCTTGGGATGTTTAAAGCTTGGGAAATCTTTTTGTATCCAAATCCGGCTTTAAACTTCTTCACAACAGTATCTCGGACCTGCCTGGTGTGTTCCTTGTTCTTCATTGTTCTGCGCTTTTAACGGACCTCTGAGACTATCACAGTGCAGGTGCATTTATACGGACACTTGATTACACACAGGTGGATTGTATTTATCATCATTAGTCATTTAGGTCAACATTGGATCATTCAGAGATCCTCACTGAACTTCTGGAGAGAGTTTGCTGCACTGAAAGTAAAGGGGCTGAATAATTTTGCACGCCCAATTTTTCAGTTTTTGATTTGTTAAAAAAGTTTGAAATATCCAATAAATATCGTTCCACTTCATGATTGTGTCCCACTTGTTGTTGATTCTTCACAAAAAAATAAAATTTTATATCTTTATGTTTGAAGCCTGAAATGTGGCAAAAGGTCGCAATGTTCATGGGGGCCGAATACTTTCGCAAGGCACTGTATGAAAATAACATCCTGAAGATTGATTCTCTACTTAGTTTGACCAGTTTATTTGACCTGGAATATATCTTTTTTAAGTTTTCGTCCGAGTTCTCTTGGACCAGCGTCAGCTTTTGAGCACGTGAGCTGAAAGTGCTTGCAAATGCAGCTAATTGGACACTAGTATTGGACATTATGGAACAAAACAACAATTTATTGTGGAACTAGGACTCCTTGCACTGCATTCTGATGAAAGATCAAAAGGTAAGGGAATATTTATGATGTAATTTCGTATTTCTGTTGACTCCAACATGGCAGAGAAATATATTTACGTCTGAGCGTCGTCTCAGATTATTGCATGGTAGGTTTTTTTCGTAACGTTTAAAAAAAAATCGGACACAGCGGTTGCATTAAGAACCAGTGTATATTTAATTATATGTAGAACATGTATCTTTAGTCAAAGTTTATGATGATTATTTCTGTTATCTGGCGTAGCTCTCTGTAATTACTCAGGATATTGTGGAGGCATTTCTGAACATGGCGTCAATGTAAACCGAGATTTGTGGATATAAATATGCATATTATCGAACAAAACAAATGTATTGTGTAACATGTCATTCGATGAAGATTATCAAAAGGTTAGTGATTCATTTTATCTCTAATTCTGCTTTTGTGACTCTATCTTTGTCTGAGTTTATTTTTAGATTTGGTGGTGGTCTAACATAAATATATGTTGTGTTTTCGCTGTAAAACATTTGAAAAATCTGACATGATGGGTCGATTAACAAGATGTTTATCTTTCATTTGCTGTATTGGACTTGCTAATGCTAACTTGTTCATTTTTGACCGGGCAGTTATAAAATCATTTACACACCACAAAACCACAGACACACACACAATGAGAAATTGAGATTGTGTGCTACTGATTGAACTCAGACAAAACTAAAACTTTCTAGTGCATGTGCAGCGTCTCCCTTCCACGACCACACACGACTCAAGAATGCTACGATTTGATAACCGTGAGTAAAGACCTGCAAGACGTGTGCGAGACAAACTGGTTGCATAGAGTCAGGACAAGGTGAAGGGTCAGAGGCAGAACAGGGAGAGCAGGTTAGGCCTACTAAGGCAATAGGTATGCTAATGTATTTTTTTTTAAGTCATACAATATGATAATCAATCTCAGAGCACAATAAATACATGAGTGAATAAAAAGATGAATGATAGGTAACAGGTTTTAACCAGGTCCACTCTCCCATTGGCCACAGCTTAACAAGCGACCTTATTGGTTATTTGGGTTATTTGGTTTGTCCCTGTCTCTTGCCTTTTTTTCCCAACACAATATGCTCTTTGATTATTTTGTCTACAGATCATAATGTTATCTCCTATCGTTAGTAATGACTGTTTCTGTTTTGCAGGCCAAACCACATACAGCCATCTCACTGTGAATGTCACGCCCTGACCTTAGAGAGACATTTTATTTCTCTATTTGGTTTGGTCAGGGTGTGGGTGGGCATTCTATGTTTTCTATTTCTTTGTTTTTGGCCGAGTGTGGTTCCCAATCAGAGGCAGATGTCTATCGTTGTCTCTGATTGGGAATCATACTTAGGCAGCCTTTTTCCCACCTAATGTTGTGGGTAAATATTTATTTGCTGTGTGTGTTTGTGTGCGCCATGGTTGCGGCTCTTTCTGGTTTCCTGTTTTTTTTTGTGAAGGTTTCACTACGATTAAAAAATGTGGAATTACATTCACGCTGCACCTTGGCTCATCTATGACAGGGAATTTGAAGACAGTGATCGTGACAGTGAGACAAGACATCAAACAGCATATTTCAATGATTGTCAAACCATTATTTCAGGATGAGGGGGGATGTGGACCGAGAGTACCTCAGTCCAGATCTTAATGTGTTCCACATGTACAGGGTCTACAAAGACAAGAACACCATGGCGAAGTTAACATTGGCTTTAGTGGGACATTTTCACTCAGCCGAATATCACATTTGCCAATGTTATAGATTCTACAAAAAACTGTCATCAGTAGCCACGGAATAGGAGAGGGCAAAGGTTTTGGCGGAGAGTGAGCTGCACCACAGGAAAGCTGAGACGCCAAAACGACACAGAGTGGGCCAAAGCCAACAGTGACTGCCATGTTAGATTTGCAGGGCGTGATGAACACACCTAGCATAACTCACGCCAACATCTACTACCAAAGGCAGCAATCAAACTACGACCTTTGAGTTCAAGACTTAGGAACAGAGGAGCCTGAAACTATGTGCGTCTGGGATAAAGAAGTTAGATGTGGCAAGCCGTTTATTTTGTATTATTATTTCACCTTTATTTAACCAGGTAGGCCAGTTGAGAACAAGTTCTCATTTACAACTGCGACCTGAGCAAGATAAAGCAAAGCAGTGTGACACATACAACAACACAGAGTTGCACATGCAATAAACAAACATGCAGTCAAAAACACAATAGAAAAAAAACTATATACAGTGTGCGCAAATTAGGTAAGATTGGGGAGGTAAGGCAATAAATAGGCCATAGTTGTGAAGTAATTACAATTTAGCAATTAAACATTGGAGTGATAGATGTGCAGAAGTTGAATGTGCAAGTAGAGATACTGGTGTGCAAAGGAGCCAAAAAATAAATAACAATATGGGGATGAGGTAGTTGGATGGGCTATGTACTGGCGCAATGATATGTGAGCTGCTTTGAAAGCTGATGTTTAAAGTTTGTGAGGGAGATAGGAGTCTCCAGCTTCAGTGATTTTTGCAATTCATTCCAGTCATTGGCAGCAGAGAACTGGAAGGAAAGGCAGCCAAATGAGGAATAGGCTTTGGGGGGGAGCAGTGAAATATACCTGCTGGAGTGTGTGCTACGGGTGGGTGCTGCTATGGTGAGCTGAGATAAAGCGGGGTTTTACCTAGCAAAGACTTATAGATGACCTGGAGCCAGTGGGTTTGGTGATGAATATGAAGCGAAGGCTGAGTAGAGTGTTGGAGGCTATTTTGTAAATGACATCGCCGAAGTCAAGGATTGGTAGGATAGTCAGTTTTACGAGGGTATGTTTGGCAGCATGAGTGAAGGATGCTTTGTTGCGAAATAGGAAGCCGATTCTAGATTAATTTTGGATTGGAGATGCTTAATGTGAGTCTGGAAGGAACATTTACAGTCTAACCAAACACCTAGGTATTTGTAATTGTCCACATATTCGAAGTCAGAACCATCCAGAGTAGTGATGTTGGACAGGCAGGCAGGTGCGGGCAGCAATTGGTTGAAGAGTATGCATTTAGTTTGACTTTCATTTAAAAGCAGTTGGAGGCCACGGAAGGAGTGTTGTATGGCATTGAAGCTCATCTGGAGGTTAGTTTACACAGTGTCCAAAAAAGGGCCAGAAGTATACAGAATGGTGTCGTCTGCGTAGAGGTGGATCAGGGAATCGCCCGCAGCAAGAGCGACACATCATTGATGTATACAGAGAAAATAGTCTTCCCGAGAATTGAACCCTGTGGCACCCCCATAGAGACTGCCAGAGGTCCAGACAACATGCCCTCCGATTTGACACACTGAACTCTGTCTGAGAAGTAGTTGGTGAACCAGGCGAGGCAGTCATTTGAGAAACAAAGGCTGTTGAGTCTGCCGATAAGAATGTGGTGACAGAGTCGAAAGCCTTGGCCAGGTCGATGAATATGGCTGCACAGCATTGTCTTTTATCGATGGCGGTTATGATATCGCTAAGGACCTTAAGCATGGCTGAGGTGCACCCATGACCAGCTTGGAAACCAGATTGCATGGCGGAGAAGGTACGGTGGGATTCTAAATGGTCGGTGATTTGTTTGTTAACTTGGCTTTCGAAGACCTTAGGAAGGCAGGGTAGCATAGATATAGGTCTGTAACAGTTTGGGTCTAGATTGCCTCCCCCTTTGAAGAGGGGGATGACTGCGGCAGCTTTCCAAACTTTGAGAAATGGGTAGGTTTGGGCAAGTTGCTGTGGGGGGTGCAGGGCTATTGACAGGGGTAGGGGTAGCCAGGTGGAAAGCATGGCCAGCCGTAGAAAAATGCTTATTGAAATTCTCTATCGTGAATTTATCAGTGGTGACAGTGTTTCCTGGCCTCAGTGCAGAGGGCAGCTGGGAGGAGGTGCTCTTTTTCTCTATGGACTTTACAGTGTCCCAGAACTTTTTGGAGTTTGTGCTACAGGATGGACAATTCTGTTTGAAAACGCTAGCCTTTGCTTTCGTAACTGACTGTGTATATTGGTTCCTAACTGAAAAGTTGTATATCGCGGAGACTATTCGATGCTAATGCAGTATGCCACAGGATGTTTTTGTGTTGGTCAAGTGCAGTCAGGTCTGGTTCTACATTTTTTGAATGGGGCATGCTTATTTAAGATGGTGAGGAAAGCACATTTTAAGAATAACCGGGCATCCTCTACAGACGGAACAAGGTCAATATCCTTCCAGGATACCCTGGCCAGGTTGATTAGAAAGGTCTGCCCGCTGAAATGTTTTAGGGACCATTTGACAGTGATGAGGGCTCTGGTCATTTGACCACAGACCCTTTACGAATACAGGCAATGAGGCAGTGATCGCTGAGATCTTGGTTGAAGTAAGTAGAGGTGTATTTAGAGGGCAGGCTGGTCAGGATGATATCCATGAGGGTGCCCGTGTTTACCGATTGGGGTTGTACCTGGTAGGTTCATTGCTAATTTATGTGAGATTGAGGGCATTTATTTTAGATTGTAGGATGGCTGGGGTGTTAAGCATGTCCCAGTTTAGGTCACCTAACAATATGAGCTCTGAAGATAGATGGGGGGGCAATCAATTCACATATGGTGTCCAGGGCACAGTTGGGGGCAATCAATTCACATATGGTGTCCAGGGCACAGTTGGGGGCAATGGTGAGAGACTGTTTCTGGAAAGGTGGATTTTTAGAGGTAGAAGCTTAAATTGTTTGGGCACAGACCTGGATATTATGACATTACTTTGCAGGCTATCTCTGCAGTAGATTGCAGCTCAACCACCTTTGTCAGTTCTATCTTGGCGGAAAATTAGATAGTTGGGGATGGAAATTTCAGGATTTTTGTTGGCCTTCCTAAGCCAGGATTCAGACACAGCTAGGACATCCGGGTTGGCAGAGTGTGCTAAAGCAGTGAGTAAAACAAACTTAGGGAGGAGGCTTCTAATGTTACAATTCATGAAACCAAGGCTTTTACGGTAACAGAAGTCAACAAATGAGAGCGCCTGGGGAATGGGAGTGGAGCTAGGCGCTCCAGGGCCTGGATTAACCTTTACATCACCAGAGGAACAGAGGAGGAGTAGGATGAGTGTACGGCTAAAGGCTATAAGAACTGGTCGTCTAATGCGTTCGGAACAGAGAGTAAAAGGAGCAGGTTTCTGGGCGCTGAAGAATAGATTCAAGGCATAATGTACAGACAAGTATATGATAGGATGTGAATACAGTGGAGGTAAACCTAGGCATTGAATGACGATGAGAGAGGTTTTGTCTCTAGAGACATCATTTAGACCAAGTGAGGTCACCGCGTGTGTGGGAGGTGAAACAAAAGGGCTAGCTAAGGCATATTGAGCAGGGCTGTAGGCTCTACGGTGAAATAAGACAATAATCACTACCCAAAACAGCAATGGACAAGACATATTGACATTAGGGAGAGGCATGCGTAGCCGACTGATCACAGGGACCATTGGGAAGCTAGGCGAGATTCAGACAGCTAATGGGCCGTGGTTGGCAGGCTAGCGGAAGGGCCTTAGGGGGACATCGCGACGGAAGAAGTCTGTTCTAGCCGCCTCGGACGGTTACGTCGGCAGACCAGTCGTGTTGGATCGGCAGGGCTTCGTTTATGCAGTTAACGAGTCCAGGCCAATTGGCAAAATAGCTATTGTAGCCCAAGAAATTGGCTTATGGACCTCTTCAGCTAGTCGGGAGATGGATCTAGCACTAGGCTAGTTCCAGGCTCACTGGTGCTTGCTTCGGGACAGAGACATTAGCCAGGGTGTAACCTCTCAGATAGCAGCTAGCTACCTGCTATGATCTAGGTGAAAAGGTTTAGAGCTTGCGGTAGGAAACCGGAGATGTGGAGAAAAAGCAGTCCGGTATGCTCTGGGTTGGATCGCGCTGTGCAGACTGGCAGGAGTTGACCTGGCTAATATTAGCTGATGACCGCTAGCAGTGGCTAACTGACTACTAGCCGGTTCTAAAGTATAGAAAATAGCAGAACCATACCACATTGGGTGAGGCAGGTTGCAGGAGAGTATGTTGAAAAATATGAAAAATATACAAAGGAAAAAAAAGATTATATACACAGGACACGACAAGACAAAGACGTCTGAACTGCTACGCCATCTTGGATTGACTCCTGAAGTGGGTCCAGACCATGTTAACTCCACTGGTCAAGCCAAGAGTGAGACCTTGTCATCTATAGTGACAGATGCTGTGGCCAGAACAACAACTGGCGAATGCTGAACCTAGTGTGCTTGCTCATCTCATTGGGTTACTTCTCGCAAGTGGAACAAACGTTTATGCTGGCTGGGTACTCATTTCTTCCCTGTGATCAGTCCTTTGCTGTCATTGAGAAACAACGCAAGGTTTCAGAACTTCATACCCACGATGATGTCGCAAAAACAGCTTTAATATCATTCAAAGGGTGTGTGAAGACTTCAGGCAGCTCCCAGATTCTGTCCTCAAGCGACCAGCTGGACTACACAGCACCTCATTGATGTGGATCAAACTCTCAGGTACTTTACAACAAATCCCTCTCTTTCTCTCTCGCTGTTTGTCTTTTAGAGTGGTTCCCTAATCCCAGCACACTATTTTACACCAAAATTGATGGTAGAATTGTATCATAAATATTGTTCCTGCCGTCCTTTATAACTTCAGCTGACGATCCTTGGAACATACACACCTGGCAGAACCACAGCCAGTATGAGGCATGGAAGTCCTGGTCTGTCTGCAAGCTGAAGCGTGGCGCTAGACGTCAAGCTCCCTCATTCGCAAGCCACTACCCCAGGGCCTATGAGTCTCCTCTTCTGGTAAAGAAAGAAAAATACAGAGATCTGATGACCTGCCAGCTGCTGTATGTATTTTTTATGAGCCACTAGAATGTGAAGCTTCCACAGAGAAAAAGGCAAGGCCAGGTTGTGGAATCGTGTGTGTATTGCCTTCTACAGTGACAGTGTGTTTAGGCAACCTTCATGTAACATTCTATCGCCATAGAGGTCTACATTAATTCCAAATGTGTTGCATTGGAATAGGCAAGCTTGCCTTTCAAGCCCTCAACGTGTCATTCTTTGACAAGACTAAGTCTTGTTCAATGTATACTACCTGTCAAAAGTTTTAGAGCGGTGTATACACTGAGCCTGAAATGGGATACTTGTTATCTGGCCAGTGACCCAATTTTACTGCAAGGAATTCTAATTTGTCAACTACAGGCTAGGGTTGGGTTATAAATTACATTCTGTCACTTTGTTTTGTGGAGAATCATTGAGGACAGGGAGGAATGAACATATGCCATCTAATTCCCAGCATAACATCTATGATTTGTTCACTTTGTATAAACCTATTTTTCTCTGCCTGGGGTCTGTGTTATTGAAGAATAGCATCAACTGGGCTCCTGAGTGGTGCAGTGATCTCAGGCACTGCATCTCAGTGCAAGAGGCATCACTACAGTCCCTGGTTCAAATCCAGTCTGTATCACATCCGGCCGTGATTGGGAGTCCCATAGGGTGGCGCACAATTGGCCCAGCATCGTCCAGTTTTGGCCCTGTAAATAATTATTTACTTCAGTAAAGGGCCTGAATACTTATGTAAATGTAATATTTTAGTTTTTTATTAGTAATAACAAATAAAATGAAATAAATAAAATGTCTTTGCTTTGTCATTATGGGGTATTGTGTGTAGATTGATGAGGGGAAAAAACGGCTTTATACATTTTAGACTAAGGCTGTAACGTAACTGTGACAATACAGAGGCGGATGCAAGATGCAAGCAACGATGGTTTAATGAATACAGTTTACAGCAGCAACAGGACAGACAGACTGTACTCAGACGGAATCCGACCCAGGGACTAGGGCGCATCTTCCGATGATAGCGTGCTGAGAAATCCAGGGGAGTGTGTCCGGATGTGTAGGAGGGAGCACAGCAGATAATCCACACAAGGGCGGTGAGAGATGAGCACGGACACACGACACAACCTCAGAGAAGTAACAACGATCTGACAACAAGAAACACTGGTTACAGAACATATAAAGGGAAGATAAGTGATTCCAGCTGGCACAGACAATCAGGCCGAGATTGGGAACCACGCCCACACAAACACACAAACACGGAGAGAGAGAGAGAGAGAGAGAGAGAGAGAGAGAGAGAGAGAGAGAGAGAGAGAGAGAGAGAGAGAGAGAGAGAGAGAGAGAGAGAGAGAGAGAGAGAGAGAGAGAGAGAGAGAGAGAGAGAGAGAGAGACAGTGGATTCATGAACCGTGACAGTAACAAAATGTGGAAAAAGTCAAGGGTCTGAATACTTTCTGAAGGCACTGTAGGTGTGTTGACTGTGATACAGGTGCTGGATTATAAGCTTTCTTGTTTGCTAAATTATTCAATGAAGTATACAGTGGCATGGTGCATATAGCCATAGAAGCACAGTGACATATGCCTCAATGCGATCATAGTCGTGGCCTATTGGGGGGTGTGGCTTTCAGTTAGTTATTTTTGGGCACCTATCCCATGAGAATGAATGCCATTCCAGATCATCTGAATGTCATTCCAGTGCACTGCTAGCAATGAATTATATCTGATGGTGTTTGCTCAATCTGATTGGGTGTGACTGGCTCCCCAGTGGGTGTAAGTCGGCCTACATCGCTGACTTACATCCCATTGTCTTGATCCAAAGAGTCCTTTAAAAGCATTGGCAGCTTGCAATACATTATTCTCTTTTCAAAAAAGAAGATAAGATTCAATCTTGTATAAGCATATATTTGCTGCAACAATCTGTTCCTAAGCTATCACTCCATGATAATTTACATTTCAATCTATTCTGCAGAGGAACTAATTGTATTCTGAAGCACATGTTATGTTGATGCTATGTACTTCTACCTTTCTGCATGTAGTTCCCACCTACTGTACATCCTCAACCATTAGTTATTTCCACACCTTTTTGCACACTTTCTCTTTCACAGTGTTTTTCTTTAATCGTGGCACGTCAGCTGAGCCATGAGGGATCATTCACATAAAACAGTGGCTCTTTTTTATTAGCTTGGTTTATGTAAGATTAACTTCTTTCAATTTTTAGAGATTTGTTCAAAATCCAGGTGACAGGATGTAAAGTTTCTGAGAAGTGACATGGTAATTTCATGGTATTTCACATTTTGTAAAAATCTGGCTTTAGATTAATCAGATTCATCCTGCTTCTCCCTATTGGCCCTTGTCTGACAGACAAAAGTGTTATAGTAGACTGATGGTCGGGTGTTTAAAATGTGTTTTTCCTATGGTCCATAGCATTCCTACCAGACATATTAATCAGAGCGGTTCCGCTCAGAGGCATATTGTGATACACACAATACAAGCTCCCATTCCATCATAAAGTGCTCCCTGAGCTGCTCAAGTCTTCTCACCGAATGAATGACAGACAGATTTGCATACTAAATAAATGTGTGTCTGTATCTAGTCTGCTGGGGGGGCTGTTCTGAAGTGAATCTAAGCAAAACAGGTGAGACTTGAGCAGAGCTCCAAGCTACCTATACAGTAACCACATGCTAAATGTCACATGTAATTGTTACATTTTCAAATGTGCAACAATTGAAATACGCTTTTTACATTATGTAGAGTTACTGTCCTTCGCTTCTGGTGCGAATCAAAGCAAAAGAGGTGGGAATTGAATGGAGATCCAAGCCATTGCTTACCTTCAATGTTATCACATGCTAAATTATGAAACGTGAAGCAATTTAGATGAGCTTGTTAGCTAGTTGGTCGACACGACTATGCTGAGATTGCAGAACGCAACAGCACAACACAAGGGGTTAACATTAACACTAATGGATGATACAGCCATTGTCTTAACTTGACATGATGTCTATTGTTTTCTGACATAGTAAACATAGTGAGGTCACTCGACACACTGCTTGCGTCATGATGAAAATGTGTCTGTCACAACAAGTGTTTTGCATTTGTCATGTTCACAACATTATTGTTCTGATAGCTGTGGGACCTTGTCAGCAAACGAGTGGCCAAATGCTTCATGGTTCAAAATACACAGTTCTGTGTGAAAATATATGTTATTTTTAAGATGGCTTAGTAGTGATTTGAATGGCTTGTGCAGATTGAAAAAAATAGACAAATGCTTCCTCTGTTACACACTAAAACTGTATTTTAGAAACCCCCTATCAGAGGGATAATTAAGCCACTGAGCTCAAAAGTAACGCAAAGAAAATAAATGAAGAAAGTTGTTAAAGCTATGTCATTATCTTGGTATCTGGAAACACAAGTAGGATTTAGGAAATATGCTTAATTGCATTTTGTGCCCTTACATGGAAACACTGTGGGTATAATTGATTGTGGTGTAGTTATAACAGGTCGTAATGCTTTGAGACTTTTCATGAGCATGCAGCCTATGTCCTATAATCATATCATTAGGATACTCACTAAATACCAGACATTTTGAGTCAGTTTAACTTCTTATGGCTGAGATACCGTTATCCCGGGATCAATATAAAAACAACCAGTGATAGTGCAGGGCGCCATATTCAAAACAACAGAAATCTCATAATTAAAATTCCTCAAACATACATGTATCTTATATCGTTTTCAAGATAGTCTTGTTGTTAATCCCACCAGTGTCCGATTTCAAATAGGATTTACAGGGAAAGCACCACAAACGATTATGTTAGGCCACCAACAACTCACTATAATACACAGCCAATTTTACCAGCCAAAGATAGAGAGAAAAAACAGAGATAAAATGAATCACTAACCTTTGATAATCTTCATCAGATGACACTCATAGGACTTCATGTTACACACTACATGCATGTTTTGTTTGATAAAGTTCATATTTATATCAGAAAATCTGAGTTTACATTGGTGTATTAGATTCACTAGTTCCAAAAACATCCAGTGATTTTGCATAGCCACATCATTCAACAGAAATACTCATCATAAATGTAGATGATAATACAAGTTATACACATGGAATTATAGATATACCTCTCCTTAATGCAACCGCTGTGTCAGATTTCAAAGAAATGCATGCAATAATCTGAGACGGCGCTCAAAAGTAAAAACACCACAGCCGCAAAAATGGCGTCAACATAAACAAGAAATTACATGATAAATATTCCCTTACCTTTGATGATCTACATCAGAAAGCACTCCAGGAATCCCAGGTCCACAATAAATGTTTGTTTTGTTCGAAAATGTCTGTTATTTATGTCCATACCTTCTTTTGTTAGCGCGTTTGGTATACATATCCAAACGCTAATTCTGGTCAGCGTTACATCGGACAAAAACCTCAAAAAGTGATACTACCGGTCGAAGAAACATTTCAAACTAAGTACAGAATCAATCATTGGGATGTTTTTAACATATAGCTTCAATAAAGTTCCAACTGGAGTAATCCTTCTTGTCTTCGTGAGCAATGGAACACAAGTGACTACCATGAGGAATAAACATGATCAGAAAATGGCTGACTGCCAGACACCTGACTGATTCTGCTATCATTCACTCCCACAACATCATAGAAGTCTCATTATAATTTCTATTGATGGTTGACATCTAGTGGAACCTCTAGGCAGTGCAACATCATTCACATTTCAAGGGGATTTCATTGGGGACTCTGGTGAATACATACAAAGCTCAGATTTCTGACTTCCTGTTTTGATTTCAACTCAGGATTTTGCCTGCCAATATGAGTTATGTTATACTCACAGACATCGTTCAAACAGTTTTAGAAACTTTAGAGTGTTTTCTATCCAATACCAATAATAAAATGCATAGATTAGAAACTGAGACTGAGGAGCAGGCCGTTTACTTTAGGCACCTTATTCATCCAAGCTACTCAATACTGCCCCCTTCTAAAAGATTAGTAAAGGGTTATCACACTCATGAAGGTCATGTCATATTATAAACTGAGTAGTTCGAGCCCAGCCATACCACGGGTATGACAAAACCATTGGTAACCATTTTATAATAGCTATAAGAACATCCCTTAGCCATGGTATATTGGCAAAATACCACACCCCCTTGTGCCTTACTGAAACCTTACCGTTGCACTTTATGAGCTACCTGTTTATAATGCATTATGAATATTTCTCCGCCGTGCATTATAACACTTGCTATAACAACTCGCAGATCATTTTCATAAATATAAATGACTAAAGGCTTAAGATGCATTCATTAAGCATTACAGATGTGGTATTATACATTATAACAGATACATGATAGCCCTTGACTCCCTAAAATAGACTGTAGAAATGCTTAAATAGTTGTTTAATGCATTACAAAGCAGATTGCTCATAGAAAGTGTTACTGTACTCTGTCACATCTCAGTAGAGCAACCGGAGCCACAGCACTGCAGCTTTTTCTAATCAGAACAGTGCGCTGTCACATCTCAGTAGAGCAACCGGAGCCACAGCACTGCAGCTTTTTCTAATCAGAACAGTGCGCTGTCACATCTCAGTAGAGCAACCGGAGCCACAGCACTGCAGCTTTTTCTAATCAGAACAGTGCGCTGTCACATCTCAGTAGAGCAACCGGAGCCACAGCACTGCAGCTTTTGCTAATCAGAACAGTGCGCTACACACACATACACACAGTACACAAGCAGTCCTGCTGCAACTACCATCAATTCACAGAGATGGAACAAACTGCAGCCTAGCTCTCTTCCCTGCACCAAAACAAATTTCTGCCCCATAGCTGATAGGCCATGCTCTGCTGCAGCCAAACCATATAATTAACCCCCCAGCAAGGGGTTAGATAGTCAATTTGAATATAAGTCAGAGATATCAAAATGGATTTGTCAAATGCAAGCAGCTCACATACATTTATTCAATAGGGGCGGCAGGGTAGCCTAGTGGTTAGAGTGTTGGACTAGTAACCGGAAGGTTGCAAGTTCAAACCCCTGAGCTGACAAGGTACAAATCTGTCGTTCTGCCCCGGCAGTTAACGCACTGTTCCTAGGCCGTCATTGAAAATAATAATTTGTTCTTTAACTGACTTGCCTGATTAAATAAAGTAAATAAAATAAAACTCTTTGGGTTATCATTACTTGGCATCTATTAATGGGTGGCATCTATTAGCCAACCTCATCTCTCACTGGTCAAAGCGCTACAGGCTCCCGCGCTCCTATTGGTCGGATGACTCGGGATCCGTTCTCCCCTTGGGTCCAGTGTTGCATTTGATTTCTCATTACTTATGAATCACTAGCGAACTTAATAAGGATTTACAGCAGGTATTGGCTCAATGGCTGGGAATAAAGGTTTATAGAGCCCACTCACTGGCCAATCACACACCCGCCCATGGTAACATATGCATGCATGATTTAGGGACATAATAAAGACACACACGCACACACACACACACAGTAGTATCATCTCTGGGTTAAAAAAACACACACATAGCATCAGCCAATTATGTGGTTTATCTGCCTGATCTTGCCATGTGACAGCCCTCTGGTCACCTCAACCAGAGATGCCTTATCAAAACTGTCACACAACAGCCGGTGTTTTATCTGAAAAATAGAGAGGCGCGGAGGGGTAACAGCAAGCAGAGGGGATAAATTAGCCAGGGAAAAAAAACGTCAATGAGGCCTCTCCCTCCTACTTTTGCCCGCTGCCACCGACGCCGACACTGTTTTGTGATGATTTGGTCCCTGGGTCAGGATAGGGAACTGGTAAGAGACAGTAACGATTACATGTTGTGTTGCTATTTACATTTCTGATTAAAAAATGACAAAACAAATCAAACTTTTTAGATAGCGACTGTTGAGCAAACACATGCTCACGCTACTTCACTACACGCTGCCTGCTTAACCCAGATCTTAAAGAACCTGTCACTTTCTACCTTGTGACATTGTCTCATGAACAAGCAATGAAACAAAAACAAGAAAATTGCCAATGAAAGTGAAAATACTCATCCACCTAGAGCATCATCATACTCAAAATGTGTTGTTGCTATGGAGGATACTATGGAGAAAAGGAGGTTCTTCCTTTTCATTCAATCATTTCTCAGGCTGTGTTCCAAAATCCAAACTAGCATACAACTTAGAATGCCCAATAGATCACTTTATTCCAAGTGTGCATATTGGAACAGAGCCTCAGAGTTTGGTGCTTTCCACATAATTAGAATTAATTAAATGTATAAACTCAGCAAAAAAAGAAACGTCCTCTCACTGTCAACTGCGTTTATTTTCAGCAAACTTAACATGTGTAAATAGTTGTATGAACATAACAAGATTCAACAACAGACATAAACTGAACAAGTTCCACAGACATGTGATTAACATAAATGGAATAATGTGTCCCTGAACAAAGGGGGTGTCAAAATCAAAAGTAACAGTCAGTATCTGGTGTGGCCACCAGCTGCATTAAGTACTGTAGTGCATCTCCTCCTCTTGGACTGCACCAGATTTGCCAGTTCTTGCTGTGAGATATTACCCCACTCTTCCACCAAGGCACCTGCACGTTCCCTGACATTTCTGTGGGGGAATGGCCCTAGCCCTCACCCTCCGATCCAACAGATCCCAGACACGCTTAATGGGATTGAGATCTGCGCTCTTCACTGGCCATGGCAGACACACTGACATTCCTGTCTTGCAGGAAATCACACACAGAGCAAGCAGTATGGCTGGTGGCATTGTCATGCTGGAGGGTCATGTCAGGATGAGCCTGCAGGAAGGGTACCACATGAGGGAGGAGGATGTCTTCCCCGTAACGCACAGCGTTGAGATTGCCTGCAATGACAGCAAGCTCAGTCCGATGATGCTGTGACACACCGCCCAGACCATGACGGACCCTCCACCTCCAAATCTATCCCGCTCCAGAGTACAGGCTTCAGTGTAATGCTCATTCCTTCAATGATAAACGCGAATCAAATCCAACCATCACCCCTGGTGAGGCAAAACCACTACTCGTCAGTGAAGAGCAATTTTTGCAAGTCCTGTCTGGTGCAGCAACGATGGGTTTGTGCCCATAGGATACGTTGTTGCCGGTGATGTCTGGTGAGGACCTGCCTTACAACAGGCCTACAAGCCCTCAGTCCAGCCTCTCTCAGCCTATTGCGGACAGTCTGAGCACTAATGGATGGATTGTGCGTTCCTGGTGTAAATCAAGCAGTTGTTCTTGCCATCCTGTACCTGTCCCGCAGATGTGATGTTCGAATGTACCGATCCTGTTGTTACACGTGGTCTGCCACTGTGAGGATGATCAGCTGTCTGTCCTGTCTCCCTGTAGCGCTGTCTTAGGCGTCTCACAGTACGGACATTGCAGTTTATTGCCCTGGCCACATCTGCAGTCCTCATGCCTCCTTGCAGCATTCCTAAGGCACGTTCACGCAGATTAGCAGGGACGCTGGGCATCTTTCTTGTGGTGTTTTTCAGAGTCAGTAGAAAGGCCTCTTTATTGTCCTAAGTTTTCATAACTGTGACCTTAATTGCCTTCTGTCTGTAAGCTTTTAGTGTCTTAATGACCGTTCCACAGGTGCATGTTCATTAATTGTTTATGGTTCATTGAACAAGCATGGGAAACAGTGTTTAAACCCTTTACAATAAAGGTATGTGAAATATTTGGATTTTTACGAATTATCTTTGAAAGACAGGTTCCTGAAAAAGGGACATTTCTTTATTTACTGAGTTTATGGTTCCTTCCTTGGTCTTCAAAAAATGAAACATTTGCACATTTTATTGTGCTGCCATTATTATTGTAGTGCCGTACTATGTGGTCAGTGAAAAGTCATGCCGATTTTAGAGCCACCATCCTCATTCTATCCACTGATTTGATCAATTTTATCGGGTAAAGCTGCTTAAGCAAGCAGATAGTTTAACATTGTACAGTGAGTATAAGCCTGGGGAAATACAGCTATGACAATGTTGCTCAGGCCCATTCCATATCCCTTTAGTTTTTGCCACCTCAACATGCATTACGCCTCCAGTCAATGTCACCACCATGTCAAGCACTGACCTCTGATTAGTGAGCGGAGGCTCCAGAGTGGAGTAGCGGTCTAAGGCACTGTATCTCAGTGCAAGAGGTGTCACTCCAGTCCCTGTTTCAATTCAGGCTGTATCACATCTGGCCTTGATTGGGAGTCCCATAGGGCAGCCACAATTGGCCCAGCCTTGTCTGGGTTTGGCCATTATTGTAAATAAGAATTTGTTCTTAACTGACTTGACTAGTTAAAATTTTTTTAAAGTAATAATTATTTTAAAAAATTAAACAGATTCAATGCCCCACTGGGCGGCAAGTCTCGATCAGAGGAAGGCAGGGTGGCAGCGAGAAGAAAACAACCTCTCTGGCAACACCAACCAACACGGCTGGTTGTTAAACTTATCAAGTGAAACTTGCATTGTCAACACTGTCTGGATTTTAAGAAGAGCAGGTATGATTTCTTTGTGTTCAGAAGCCCTGAGAAAAAAGAGAGTCGAAAAGAAATCTCAAGCAATCAGCAGTCAGATTTACAGAGTCTACATTTCAACTCTATATGTGACATGGTACGGGTGTGTTCTTTTTTGTAAGCCCATAACCATGTGTGGGAGGTGTATACTTTTGTTTCCAGCATAGATTTGTTTGATCACCAAGAAACACTCTGTGTGACCCTGATTCAGTCCACTGCAGTAAAAGGTTAAACAGACTCTTATAATATGTTTTTTCCCAAGTCTTTAATCCCCTTTAAGGTGTAAATGGTTAAAATAATTATAATGTGTTACAGTGCCTTGCGAAAGTATTCGGCCCCCTTGAACTTTGCGACCTTTTGCCACATTTCAGGCTTCAAACATAAAGATATAAAACTGTATTTTTTTGTGAAGAATCAACAACAAAGTGGGACACAATCATGAAGTGGAACGACATTTATTGGATATTTCAAACTGTTTTAACAAATCAAAAACGGAAAAATTGGGCGTGCAGAATTATTCAGCCCCCTTAAGTTAATACTTTGTAGCACCACCTTTTGCTGCGATTACAGCTCTAAGTCGCTTGGGGTATGTCTCTATCAGTTTTGCACATCGAGAGACTGACATTTTTTCCCATTCCTCCTTGCAAAACAGCTCGAGCTCAGTGAGGTTGGATGGAGAGCATTTGTGAACAGCAGTTTTCAGTTCTTTCCACAGATTCTCGATTGGATTCAGGTCTGGACTTTGACATTCTAACACCTGGATATGTTTATTTTTGAACCATTCCATTGTAGATTTTGCTTTATGTTTTGGATCATTGTCTTGTTGGAAGACAAGTCTCCGTCCCAGTCTCAGGTCTTTTGCAGACTCCATCAGGTTTTCTTCCAGAATGGTCCTGTATTTGGCTCCATCCATCTTCCCATCAATTTGAACCATCTTCCCTGTCCCTGCTGAAGAAAAGCAGGCCCAAACCATGATGCTGCCACCACCATGTTTGACAGTGGGGATGTTGTGTTCAGGGTGATGAGCTGTGTTGCTTTTACGCCAAACATAACGTTTTGAATTGTTGCCAAAAAGTTAAATGTTGGTTTCATCTGACCAGAGCACCTTCTTCCACATGTTTGGTGTGTCTCCCAGGTAGCTTGTGGCAAACTTTAAAGGACACTTTTTATGGATATCTTTAAGAAATGGCTTTCTTCTTGCCACTCTTCCATAAAGGCCAGATTTGTGCAATATACGACTGATTGTTGTCCTATGGACAGAGTCTCCCACCTCAGCTGTAGATCTCTGCAGTTCATCCAGAGTGATCATGGGCCTCTTGGCTGCATCTCTGATCAGTCTTCTCCTTGTATGAGCTGAAAGTTTAGAGGGACGGCCAGGTCTTGGTAGATTTGCAGTGGTCTAATACTCCTTCCATTTCAATATTATTGCTTGCACAGTGCTCCTTGGGGTGTTTAAAGCTTGGGAAATCTTGCTGGCTTTAAACTTCTTCACAACAGTATCTCGGACCTGCCTGGTGTGTTCCTTGTTCTTCATGATGCTCTCTGCGCTTTTAACGGACCTCTGAGACTATCACAGTGCAGGTGCATTTATACGGAGACTTGATTACACACAGGTGGATTGTATTTATCATCATTAGTCATTTAGGTCAACATTGGATCATTCAGAGATCCTCACTGAACTTCTGGAGAGAGTTTGCTGCACTGAAAGTAAAGGGGCTGAATAATTTTGCACGCCCAATTTTTCAGTTTTTGATTTGTTAAAAAAGTTTGAAATATCCAATAAATGTCGTTCCACTTCATGATTGTGTCCCACTTGTTGTTGATTCTTCACAAAAAAATGCAGTTTTATATCTTTATGTTTGAAGCCTGAAATGTGGCAAAAGGTCGCAAAGTTCAAGGGGGCCGAATACTTTCGCAAGGCACTGTAGCTTTTCATTTTGCTACAATTAATTACAGCGTACTTTGACCACCGTTACTTAAAAAATTAAATTATAGCTTGCCTGGTATAATAGACTAGACTTAACATATCCAATTAGTTTGATATGTTATGTTTGGTATGGTTACATAAAACTGGTTACTTAAGGCAAAAACTAAAGTAGGGTGGGTGGGTATGTGCACAAAGCAAACATCTAACAACCCAGGTTGCGTTTTTGAATCTCATCACTTCTCATAGGCTTCTCCAAGCTCTGATGCTACTGATGATCATTAGTAGCCTACCAAACTTGCTAACTGCCTGGTACTCAGCACTCTATTGACCCTACAAAAGTAATCGAAAATCTAATCAAACACTTCAAGAAAGCTCATGAACTCATGTTTTGCAACATTTCTATAGGCTTTGCAATTGCGTGAGAAAACAGAGCTTTGATGGCCTCTAATGAAAAAAAGATGACCCCATCAGGTTCTTTAGGCTAGGCCTACTATATTTATTTCTCAAATGTCCTAATATTAAGCAAATTGCTTCTCTTTACAACAAGAGCATAGCTGGCATGAAAATGAACCACGGTGAAAGCATTCCTCCATTCACTATTTAAGTGCATAGATGACATGTATTTTCCCCCTGACCCTGTTTCGAGATAGGTGCATGATAAAGGTCCATTCTAAATCTAAACAAATTTCACATATACAGTTGAAATTGGAGGTTTACATACACATAGGTTGGAGTCATTAAAACTAATTTTTCAACCACTCCACAAATGTCTTGTTAACAAACTATAGCTTTGGCAAGTCGGTTTGGACATCTACTTTGTGCATGACACAAGTTATTTTTCCAACAATTGTTTACAGACAGATTATTTCACTTATAATTCACTGTATCACAATTCCAGTGGATCAGAAGTTTACATACACTAAGTTGACTATGCCTTTAAACAGCTTGAAAAATTCCAGAAAGTGATGTTATGGCTTTAGAAGCTTCTAATAGGTTAATTGACATCCTTTGAGTCAATTGGAGGTATACCTGTGGATGTATTTCAAGGCCTATAACTTCCAACTCAGTGCCTCTTTGCTTGACATCATGGGAAAATCAAAAGAAATCAGCCAAGACCTGAGAAAAACTATTGTAGACGTTCACAAGTCTGGTTCATCCTTGGGAGCAATTTCCAAACACCTGAAGGTACCACGTTTAACTGTACAAACAATAGTACGCAAGTATAAACACCATGGGACAATGCAGCTCTCATACCGCTCAGGAAGGAGACTCATTCGGTCTCCTAGAGATGAATGTACTTTGGTGCAAAAAGTGCAAATCAATCCCAGAACAACAGCAAAGGACCTCGTGAAGATGCTGGAGGAAACAGGTACCAAAGTATCCATATCCACAGTAAAACAAGTCCTATCGACATAACCTGAAAAGCTGTTCAGCAAGGAAGAAGTCACTGCTCCAAATCCGCCATAAAAATGCCAGACTACGGTTTGCAATTGCACATGGGGATAAAGATTGTACTTTTTGGAGAAATGTCCTCTGGTCTGATGAAAGAAAAATTGAACTGTTTGGCCATAATGACCATCTTTATGTTTGGAGGAAAAAGGGGGAGGCTTGCAAGCCGAAGAACAACATCTCAACCATGAAGCACGGGGGTGACAGCATCATGTTGTGGGGGTGCTTTCCTGCAGGAGTGACTGGTGCACTTCACAAAATAGATGGCTTCATGAGGGAGGAAAATTAGGTGGATATATTTAAGCAACATCTCAAGACCTCATTCAGGAGGTTAAAGCTTGGTCGTAAATGGGTCTTTCAAATGGACAATGATCCCAAGTTTACATCCAAAGTTGTGGCAAAATGGCTTAAGGACAACAAAGTCAAGGTATTGGAGTGACCATCACAAGCCCTGACCTCAATCCCATAGAAAATGTATGGGCAGAACTGAAAAAGTGTGTGCGAGCAAGGAGGCCTGCAAACTTAACTCAGTTACACCAGCTCTGTCAGGGGGAATGGGCCAAAATTCACCTAACTTATTGTGGGAAGCTTGTGGAAGGCTACCTGAAATGTTTTACCCAAGTAAAATAATTTAAAGGCAATGCTACCAAATAGTAATTGAGTGCATGTTAATTTGAATTAGGTCTGGACTAGGCCATTCCTTTTTAGACATTTTCATGGAGACTTGATTGTGTGTTTTGGATCGTTGTTTTTTGGATCAGTGTTCTTTTGGACATTAGAGAAATCTTGAGGGAATCCTATTTGAGTCAGAAAAGGAAATTCATATGATAGGTAAGATATACAGAACCTTGCAGAGTGCCTATCCAACTGACAATCTCTTAGACAAAATATTGGAACCAAGACCTAGTAACAACTGATAAGCTTAATCCTGTATAAACTAATGTGTAGAATGTATTAAGCAAGATACAACATTTGTAAATTACACAGTACGACAGCAGAGTCATGTCTTAAAACCTATTTGGGATAGGGGGCAGTATTTTCACTTCTGGATAAATAGTGTGCCCAATTTCAACTTCTTGCTACTTATGCCAAGAATATAAGATATGCATATAATTAGTAGATTTGGATGGAAAACACTCTGAAGTTTCTAAAACTGTTTGAATCATGTCTGTGAGTATAACATAACTTATGTAGCAGGCAAACCCAGAGGACTAACCATTCAGAATTTTTATTTTTTGGTCACTGTCTATTCAATAAGTTTTCATTGGGGAACTGGACTTCTAAGGCACTTGTTTGCAGTTCCTACCGCTTCCACTGGATGTCACCAGTCTTTGGAAAATGGTTGAGGTTATTCCTTTGTGAAATGAAGAAGTACGCGCATCTTGAAACAGTGTAACACTGTTGAGAGTTGGGCAATACTAGAAAAGTAGCGTCAGTTTTTTGTTGTATTTGTTGTATTGAAAACAGACCCGTCTTCAATTTGATCGATTATTAACCTCTCTGCGCACGGAACCCACTAGCGGGCTGAAATTCCACAACATACGGTGATCGCTGCATAAATAGTCACATTAAACGTTCATGAAAATACAAGTGTCTCACATGTATCGAAAGCCTAGAATCTTGCTAATCCAACTGCGTTGTCAGATTTAAAAAAGGATTTACTGCGAAATAATATGATGCGATTACCTGAGCATAGAGCCCCATAAAAAACAACAATTTTAACCAGCACAGGCGTAACATATTCACAAACTGCATTAAAATAAATTGTTTACCTTTGACGATCTTTGTCTGTTTGCAATTCCAATGCTCATTGTTACACAATGAATGATCTTTTGTTTGATAAAATCTATTTTTATAGCCTAACACAAAACATTTTGTGAACCGCTTGTGTCGTGAATTCCGTCTCATTCCATTTTCGACGACACATTCCAGGGAAATATTGTCCGGGGGTGTCCTCGGATGGGTCCACAGTGTCTCCTGACCCCTCCTGTCTCAGCCTCCAGTATTTATGCTGCAGTAGTTTATGTGTCAGGGGGCTAGGGTCAGTTTGTTATATCTGGAGTACTTCTCCTGTCCTATTCGGTGTCCTATGTGAATCTAAGTGTGCGTTCTCTAATTCTCTCCTTCTCTCTTTCTTTCTCTCTCTCTCGGAGGACCTGAGCCCTAGGACCATGCCCCAGAACTACCTGACATGATGACTCCTTGCTGTCCCCAGTCCATCTGACTGTGCTGCTGCTCCAGTTTCAACTGTTCTGCCTTATTATTATTCGACCATGCTGGTCATTTATGAACATTTGAACATCTTGGCCATGGTCTGTTATAATCTCCACCCGGCACAGCCAGAAGAGGACTGGCCACCCCACATAGCCTGGTTCCTCTCTAGGTTTCTTCCTAGGTTTTGGCCTTTCTAGGGAGTTTTTCCTAGCCACCGTGCTTCTACACCTGCATTGCTTGCTGTTTGGGGTTTTAGGCTGGGTTTCTGTACAGCACTTTCAGATATCAGCTGATGTACGAAGGGCTATATAAATAAATTTGATTTGAAATAACCCACATAGAACGTGACTTTTATAAACATATAAACATGTAATGTCATGAAATGTGAGATGCGTGTGTCTGCCGCCCCACCCCAACCCACATGAAATAGCCTATTTGAGGCTGTTGAGGGGTGGGCAGGCCCACACAACAATGGCCAAAGTGAAATGGAGACAGTAGATCTAGCTGGTCTGTCGTAATATAATAGAGACAGTAGATCTAGCTGAAATGTCATAATATAATAGAGAGTAGATCTAGCTGAAATGTCATAATATAAAAGAGACAGTAGATCTAGCAGGTCATAATAATGTATTCAACCTTATGTTCCCTGTACTCTCTCTCTCTATATATATCTGTTTATTATACCTGTTGATACAGGTATGGGAGTCTTATCCGGTGTCCTGTGTGAATTTAAGCATGCTCGCTCTAATTCTCCCTTTCTCTCTCTCGGAGGACCTGAGCCCTAGGACCATGCGTTAGGACTACCTGGCATGATGACTCCTTGCTGTCCCCAGTCCACCTGGCCTTGCCGCTGTTCCAGTTTCAACTGTTCTGCCTGCGGCTATGGAACCCTAAACTGTTCATTTTTACCCTTGAGGTGCTGTCCTGTTGCACCCTCTACAACCACTGTGATCTCCACCCGGCACAGCCAGAAGAGGACTGGCCACCCCTCATAGCCTGGTTCCTCTCTAGGTTTCTTCCTAGGTTTTTGCCTTTCTAGGGAGTTTTTCCTAGCCACGGTGCTTCTACACCTGCATTGCTTGCTGTTTGGGATTTAAGGCTAGGGCTATATAAATAGATTTGATTTGATAGAGGACTGAGGGTCTTTCAAATATTGAAAGTGTGTAAATAGTTACCCATGTTATTTTGAAAATGTAAATATATATATTCTTTTCATACATTTTTTAATCAATAATTATTTTTTTCCCATTTTTTTTGGGGGGGGGGGGGTGTGTTAGAATACCATTTTGGTATTTTGTATATAGTTATTTGTTTCCAAATGTATACCTTCACCAATTTGGCCACTTGGGTACATTTGGGCTACTTGTGTGGGATACCTGGGTGACTTCATGATACATGTCATGTAGCACACTCCTTTTGGAAGTTATCATTCTGAAACTTTGCACAAGTACTGTTGCCCTCTTATATTGTTCACTGAAATTGTCCCCATCATCCTATCTGAATGTTTGTTTTATCTGGTTCATTTTACAGATGATGATATAAAAATAAATCTAAACCAGATCTATTGTGTTATATTCTATATTCTCCGACATTCAATTCACATTTCCACAAACTTCAGAGTGTTTTCTTTCAAATGGTACCAAGAATATGCATATCCTTGGTTCTGTGCCTGAACTACAGGCTGTTAGATTTGGGTATGTCTTCAGGCGGAAATTGCACAAAGTAGGGGGGAGCTCTAAGAGGTTTTAACGTTTAAAAATACCTAAAGTTGCACGTGCTGTTGAGGTGTTTGGGGTGTAGCACTGTTTAAAATATCACTATTCCAGGCCACACGGATACTTGGAATACATGGTTAGATGAAAACTTGTAGAATGCTTATATCTTTATTTTGGGATGTCAGATGTGGATTTCATGAGGCTGCCATCATGAAAAAGGTAACAAACCACTTGTCCTGTTAGTTAACTTAAACAAACTACTACCTGGCATAGGATATAAACAGTTGGCTGCTTATTTAATTGCTAGTTTGACTGTCAAAACATTGGTGTATGGCCAGAGACTTTTAAAGAGAAACCTCCCCGAATTGTCCATGCCATTTCACTAACTTCGCATTTTAAGTCCTGCGCATCCCAGAGCGTGTTACAAAATGAACAGTACAAAACCAAAGATATTGATCTGTTTTAAGCAACCAATCTGATGTCATTATGATAGCTATAACATGTTGTCACGTTCTGACCTTGTTTCCTTTGTTTTGTCTTTTGTTTTAGTATGGTCAGGGCGTGATTTTCTATTTTTGTGTTTGGCCTGGTATGGTTCTCAATCAGAGGCAGCTGTCAATCGTTGTCCCCGATTGAGAACCAGATTTAGGTAGCCTATTTTCGATTGTGTTTAGGTGGGTAGTTGTCTTCTGTCTCTGTGTCTCTACCAGGCCGGACTGTTTCGGTTGTTCTTTTGTTTACTTTGTGTTTCAGTGTTCAGTTATCAAATAATTCTAACATGGACATGTACCACCGACGACGGCCATTACAGATAAACTAAAATCAATAATCTGAGGTAATAAGTACGTGTTATTCCACTAAATTGTTTGGGGTGAAAATTCAAGCTTGTGTAAGGTAATATCACAAACTGTCCACATTAGGGAAATGTGTGTAATATACACTAATTTAAAATGGCAAAATAATTCTACATGTCAATTTAAGATAGTATACACTGAGTGTACAAAACATTGTGAATCCAGTTGAAAGCTATGATCCCTTATTCATGTCACTTGTTAAATCCACTTCAATCAGTGTAGATGAAGGAGAGGAGACGGGTTAAAGAATAATTTTTAAGCCTTGATACAATTGAGACATGGATTGTGTATGTGTGCCATTCAGATGGTGAATGGGCAAGACAAAATATTTAATTGCCTTTGAATGTGGTATGGTAGCAGATGCCAGGCACACTGGTTTGTGTCAAGAACTGCAATGCTGCTTGGTTTTTCATGCTCAACAGTTTCCCATGTGTATCAAGAATGGGTCACCACCCAAAGGACATCCAGCCAACTTGACACTACTGTGGGAAGCATTGGAGTCAACATGGATCCCTGTGGAATGAATTTGACACCTGAGGGCGAAAGGGGTGGTGGAAAGGGGTGGTGGAAAGGGGTGGTGCTTTCAAACACCTTGTTTAGTCCCTGCCCTGACGAATAGAGGCTGTTCTGAAAAATAGATGACATCTATTTCGCACTCATTTAACCATTTAGAGTTTAAAAAATATCTCAAACACAATTTATCCTGGCACTCTAGACTAGAGCCTCCAGTGTCTGTGCAGCATCCTGAAAGTTTGATATCCCTAGAATAAGGGGGAAATGCTAGCTAGCTTTCCTACCCTGTGTTAGTACGTTTTACTCTCAAATAGTTATTGCTAGCTATGAGTCTGAAACAGGGAATTTAATTTGGATGTATTGAATTTGAAGCTTTGTTAAATCTATTCAAGAAAGGTCAAGCTGAAAAATTTAAATAGCAGGATTCTTCAGTGATGTCCTCATCAATTGTTTTCTGTGCTGGTGTCATGATCGTTATAAGGAGTGGAACAAGATGCAGCGCGGTATGTTTCCATCCTCTTTATTAGGAAAAGAAACTCAAAGAACAATAACGGGAACAAACTAAATGTGAAGACTCAAAGCTCACAGGCAACTATACCTAGACAAGATCCCACAAAGCACAATGGGGAAATGGCTGCCTAAATATGATCCCCAATCAGAGACAACGATAAACAGCTGCCTCTGATTGGGAACCATACCAGGCCAACATAGATCATTAATCACCTAGATAACCCACCCTAGTCACTGTCAGCTAGCTAACTCGCGTTACATCTGGAAAATGTCAATAAAATATTCATATATTTTAATAATATATTTTAACATTGTGTTGTCATTATCATTTTTTATAAGTGAGGGTTGTTTATAACTTATTTATTGAAGGAGAAAATAAAAAGGACAGTACATTGACTGCATAAAATACATCCATACACTTTTAATGTTGGTGTTGTAGATCAGAGTGGCAAACTGTACAGTTCATTGCCATGAAGTGCTTAGCTATAAATGCTTTATGCATGGGATAATAGATTTGCCGTAACTTTAACTTCATAGAATTAATACATAGATGCTTAATGTGTGCATTATAGACCAGTATGACCAACTTAATTGTGATGTGGAGGACTGTTAATGAATTACGAAAGAGGTATGGTATGAGCCTCAACTATACGATTTGATCTGTAAAATTGAGGATTCAACCTTGTGGGGATCTTCATGCACCATTGACCTCAGTGAGAAGAAGAAGCGTAAAGTAAGTCGCGGGCCTACCTCATCCCCATACTGTTTTTATTTATTTACTTTTCTGCTCTTTTGCACACCAATATCTCTACCTGTACATGACCATCTGATCGTTTATTTATCACTCCAGTGTTAATCTGCAAAATTGTAATTATTCGCCTACCTCCTCATGCCTTTTGCACACAATGTATATAGACTCTCTTTTTCTCTACTGTGTTATTAACTCGTTAATTGTTTACTCCATGTGTAACTCTGTGTTGTCTGTTCACACTGCTATGCTTTATCTTGGCCAGGTCGCAGTTGCAAATGAGAACTTGTTCTCAACTAGCCTACCTGGTTAAATAAAGGTGAAATAAAAAATGAAAAAATACCGTCTGGTGGGGGAAATGGGGCTGGCACAGGCTATATTCAACATATTTTCTAAAACGTGGTTTGACCTTTTGGCATATTCACTAACACTGGTATGGCAGAAGAACACTTAATTAAGAACAGCCATAATGACACAATGCTATCATTGAAATGATGCATCTATTAAGAAACCTAAGCTCTTGCATAGCATGACAAGAATGCGGTATTGATATGCCATGGATATATTGCATTTACCTTTACTAATGTGGTTGTAAACTGTTATAAGACATTCGTTAATGCTTATTGTAATAAATGCTTTATGGGTATGTAGTCAAATTAAATCGTGATTTGTTTTTTACAGACTGTTAAATCCACACTGAAAGTGTGGCGTCTGTGGACCCATATAAACACCGGAACAGTGTTAAATGAACACAGCACTTAGTGTAAAGCCAGGGTGCCTTGCCTTTCGAGTAAATTGTAGAGTTACCACCTATGACGGTATTGGTTAGCGACAGTTTGTTGCATTTATCCATTTTTTGTCCTTTGGAGTTCACCATGTGATCTCGTAAGCGAATATGTTATCATAGAAAAATATATAATTTAACACAATACCATAAGTATTTCTATAAGGGCTTATTTGAGGGCCTACACTATAAAAAGTGCTATTGTTCATCTGAAGTGCTTTTAAAGGAGAATTTCACTCCTTAGGACAGTAATCTGTATTTTTGATGTAAATGGCATTTTATAGAAGGTTTCAGACAGTTTTCTGGGAATTTCACTTGTTTTTGAGAAACTTACCCCACCAGCAATTGACTTCCTGAGCCTCATTCTGGAGTTTCAAGGTGTCCGAAAGCATGAACAAAGGCAAAGAATACGTCTTTTACAAACGGCAGTATCGTGATGCAGGTCTTTAGATGTTGTACACAATTGTGTCATACCGAACATCATCCAACGTTATAATCCATTTTGTTGAACTAAAGCGTTCATTTCTGGCGTGCATGCGTGTACTTCCTCGTTCCTCTCGCTACTGCGAGAGTGTAACTAGGGGGTGTTCTACCGGCACAGGTACTAGGTAGCTATCTATCTAGTTATGTTGTCAGTCACTCATTCACGAGATCAGCAAGGTGATGGCAAGGGGACTGTAGTATTTTTTGTTGTTAGGTTATTTGCTGAATATTGTTGAAAATGGTGCGCTGCACCTGTCTAAGACCAGCAGAAATTGAAATCGAGGTAAGAGATGCTATAAAGTTAGCTAACTGGCAAGCTAGCTAATAAAAAAAGTAGTATCACTGATGAAAGGGGGAACACTGAGTCTGTTGTTATTTAGCTTATGTTAGCTGAAGGTTTGCTTGCTACCTAGCCAATCTATGTGTTTCGGGATAGGGTAAACAACTAGCTATTTTCAAGTTGTTTTGTGCTTCACTATTGTTATATCATTCTGCAAAACATATAATTTGCCAACATTAGATGGCATTGGGCGTTTTCACATATCTCCTGTATGATTCGTATCATGTAGCTTATGTTTGGTTACCCTGATTATCTTGTTATAGTTAGGTCTATAAAGCATGAGTGAAATGCAATATGTACCCAGTCAAGTCACGTTGAACTTTTTGTCCATTGTAAACAACGATACCTAGCTAGCTTGCTAACATCATGTAGAATGTGCAAATCACATCCCAAAACAGTTATGTACACGTCTTGTGAAAGCAAAACGTGTTTTGTATAAATCTTACCATTGCTCCCGGGAACTAATTTTCATATATCTATGTTATGCAGGCTGATGTTGGCGGCAGCACAGAAATTAGTGGATTGCCCATTGTTACTGAGATTTTCAGTGTATCACAATGAACTCCTCAACTAACTCCAAGCAAAAACCAACCTACAACCCATGGAACAACTGCATCATTGGTGCCTGTAGATATCACAGAACTGAGATTGCTGCTCTCAGTCCACAGCAAGCAAATCCACGCACAACGCTTTCCACCTAAGAGGCCTACCACGCTTTAAAATTATCAGAAATAATAATGTGCACAATTATAATGAAGACTTCAAAACTACAGTATGTATGAAATAACACACAAGGAATCATGAAGTAACCAAACTAATATATTTTATATTTGAGATTCTTTAAAATAGCCACCCTTTACCTTGATGACAGCTTTGCACATTCTTGGCATTCTCTCAACCAACTTCATGAGGTAGTCACCTGGAATCCATTTCAATTGACAGGTGTGCCTTGTTAAAAGTTAATGGGTGGAATTTCTTTCCTTCTTAATGAGTTAGAGCCAATCAGTTGAGTTGGGACAAGGTAGGGATGGTATACAGAAGATAGCCCTATTTTGTAAAAGACCAAGTCCATATATGGCAAAACAGCTCAAATAAGCAAAGAGAAACGACAGTCCATCATTACTTTAAGACATGAAGGTCAGTCAATCTGGAAAAGAACTTTCAAGAACTTTTAAAGTTTCTTCAAGTGCAGTCACAAAGACCATCAAGCGCTATGAGGACCACCACAGGAAAGGAAGACCCAGTGTCACCTCTGCTGCAGAGGCTAAATGCATTAGAGTTACCAGCCTCAGAAATTGCAGCCCAAATAAATGCTTCACAGAGTTCAAGTAACAGAGACCTCTCAACATCAACTGTTAAGAGGAGACTGCGTGAATCAGGCGTTCATGGTCGAATTGCTGCAAAGAAACCACTAACAAAGGACACCAATAAGAGGAAAATACTTGCTTGGGCCAAGAAACACGAGCAAAGGACATTAGATTAGTGAAAATCTGTCCTGTTGTCTGATGAGTCCAAATGTGAGATTTTTGTTTCCAACACCCGCGTGAATTTGTCAGGCGCAGAGTAGGCAAACAGATGATCTCTACGTGTGTGGTTCCAACCATGAAGCATGGAGGAGGAGGTGTGATGGTGTTGGGGTTTCTTTGCTGGTGACACTGTTGGGGATTTATTTAGAATTCAAGGCACACTTAACCAGCATGCCTACCACAGCATTCTGTAACGATACTTCATCCCATCTGGTTTGTGCTTAGTGGGGCAATCATTTGTTTTTCAACAGGACAATGACCCAACACACCTCTAGGCCATGTAAGGGCTATTTGACCACGAAGGAGAGTGATGGAATGCTGCATCAGATGACCTGGACTCCACAATCACCTGACCTCAACCCAATTGAGATGGTTTGGGATGAGTTGGACTGCAGAGTGAAAGAAAACCAGCCAACAAGTGCTCAGCATATTTGCAAACTCCTTCAAGACTGTTGGAAAAGCATTCCAGGTGAAGCTGGTTGAGAAAATGGCAAGAGTGTGCAAAGCTGTCGTCAAGGCAAAGGGTGGCAACTTTGAAGAATCTCAAATAAAAAATAAATGTTGATTTGTTTAACACGAACACTAAATTATTTCTTATGTGTTATTTCATCGTTTTGATGTCTTCACTCTTATTCTACAATGTAGAAAATAGTAAAAATAAAGCAACACCCATGAATGAGTCGGTGTGTCCAAACTTTTGACTGGTACTGTATAAATGACTGATTTGGCATTGTTGTCTTGTTGCTTATGCTTATGTCACAGGAAATCTCAAGTGAATTGACCACTGCTCCAAGTCAGCCAGAACCATCCTATGAAGTTGCACCGCAAGATATTGGATTACATTATGCTATTAAAAGCTTTTCAGATCTCATCATGTGTTATAGCTTGTAGACCTTACACCTTAGATCAGTGTTTCCAAGTACACCCAAAATCCCTCATGCATTGTAGTCCCGGACAAAAACACCAGACAGGCAACAACTGCTGCAGGTAAAAATGGTTTGGCAATGGTCAGGTCACGGATTCTATTCTATACTTCTGGCCACATCTAATGATAACAACCACACAACTACTGACAACAGATTTTCAGACCACAACCACATAACTACTGATCACTACCACACAACTTCGGACCACACAACGACTGACCTCACAACAACTACTGACCTCACAACAAGTGATCACAACACAACTAGACCAACACCACACAACTACTGACCACAAGAACTGACCACAACACAACTTCTGACCACACAAATACTGAACTGACCACAACCACATCTAGTTAATTTTTGTATTGTTTTATTTCACCTTTATTTAACCAGGTAGGCTAGTTGAGAACACCTTTATTTAACCAGGTAGGCTAGTTGAGAACACCTTTATTTAACCAGGTAGGCTAGTTGAGAACACCTTTATTTAACCAGGTAGGCTAGTTGAGAACAAGTTCTCATTTGCAACTGCAACCTGGCCAAAGCAGTTCGACAGATACAACAACACAGAGTTACAGATGGAATAAACAAACATACTATCAATACTACAGTGGATAAGTATATATACAGCATGTACAAATGAGGTAGGATAAGAGAGGTAAGGCAATAAATAGGCCATAGTGGCTAAGTAATTACAATATAGCAATTAAACACTGGAATGGTAGAAAGTGCAGAGGATGAATGTGCAAGTGCAGAAACTGGGGTGCAAAGGAGCAAGATATATAAATAAATACAGTATGGGGATGAGGTAGATTAGATGGGCTATTTACAGATGAGCTATGAACAGGTGTAGTGATTTGTGAGCTTCTCTGACAGCTGTTGCTTATAAAGGTAGTGGGGGAGGTAAGATTCTCCAGCTTTAGTGATTTTTGCGGTTCGTTCCAGTCATTGGCAGTAGAGAACTGGAAGGAGAGGTGACCAAAGGAAGAATTGGCTTTGGGGGGGGACCAGTGGAGCGCTGGAGCGCGTGCTACGGGCGGGTGCTGCTATGGTGACCAGTGAGCTGAGATAAGGCGGGGCTTTACCTAGCAGAGACTTGTAGATGACCTGGAGCCAGTGGGTTTGCCGAAGAGTATGAAGCGAGGGCCAGCCAACGAGATCGTACAGGTCGCAGTGGTGGGTAGTGTATGGGGCTTTGGTGACAAAACGGAAGGCACTGTGATAGACTGCATCCAATTTGTTGAGTAGAGTGTTGGAGGCTAATTTGTAAATTACATCGCCGAAGTCGAGGATCGGTAGGATGGTCAGTTTTACGAGGGTATGTTTGGCAGCATGAGTGAAGGATGCTTTGTTCCGAAATAGGAAGCCGATTCTAGATTTAATTTTGGATTGGAGATGTGTCTGGAATGTCTGGAGTCTGGAAGGAGAGTTTACAGTCTAACCAGACACCTAGGTATTTGTAGTTGTCCACATATTGTAAGTAAGAACCGTCCAGAGTAGTGATGCTGGTGCGGGCAGGTGCGGGCAGCGATCGGTTGAAGAGCATGCATTTAGTTTTACTTGCATTCAAGAGCAGTTGGAGGCCACAGAAGGAGAGTTGTATGGCATTGAAGCTCGTCTGGAGGTTAGTTAACACAGTGTCCGAGGAAGGGCCAGAGGTATACAGAATGGTGTGGTCTGCGTAGAGGTGGATAAAAGAATCACCAGCAGCAAGAGTGACATCATTGATGTATACAGAGAAGAGAGTCGGCCTGAGATTTGAACCCTGTGGCACCCCCATAGAGACTGCCAGAGGTCCGGACAACAGGCCCTCCGATTTGACACAATGAACTCTATCAGAGAAGTTGTGACCATCTAGTGACCACAACTTCTGACCACAACCACACAACTACTGACCATAACCACAAAACATCTGACCAGATCTAGTGACTACAATAACACATCTTGTGAACACAACCACACACCTACGGGCCAAAACATACAACTTCTGACAGCACAACTAATGACCACTCAACTGCTGACCACAACTGTTGGTCACAACCACACAACTTCTGACCACAACCACACAACTATATTGACCACAACCACAACTTCTGACCACATCTCGAGACCACAACTACAAAACCACTGACAAAAACAACAAATTTATTGACCACAACCCGACAATGTCTGACAATAACCACACAATTTCTGACCATCAACTACGAACCAGACAGCAATGGATCACGACACAACTACTGACCACAACCACACAACTTCTGATCATACAAGTATTGGCTACACAACGTCTGACCACAACCACACCATTACTGACCACAACCACACAACTACTTACCACAACCACACCACTTCTGCCCACACAAGTATTGGCCACTCAACTTCTGACCACAATTTCTAACCCCAACCACACAACTTCTGACCACAACCACAAAACTTCTGACCACATCTAGTAACCACAACCACAAACACTACTGACCACAACGACAACACGAATGACCATAACTGACCAATCAACTGCTGATGACAATACCTGACCAACACCACACAACTTTTGATCATAGCCACACTTATACTGATCACAACCACACAACTTCTGACCACATCTAGTAACCACAACAACACAACTACTGATCACAACTCCACACGTCTGACCGCAAACAGACAAACTACTGACCACAACCATACTGACTATAACTCCACAATGTCTGACCACAACCACAAAAACTACTGACCACAATGACAACACGACTGACCAAAAAACTGCTGATGACAATTACTGACCAAAACCACACAACATCTGACCACACAACTACTGACCACAATTACAGACCACAACCACACATCTGCTGACCACACATCTATTGAACACTAAACTGCTGACCACAATTACTGACCACAACCACACAACTACTGAAAAAACCCACACAGCTTCTGGTCACAACCATACTAATACTGACCAAAACCACACAACTTCTGAGCAAATCTAGTGACCACACCAACACAATCTGTGACCATAAGCACACAACTTCTGACCACAACAACATAACTATTGACCAAAACCACACAACATCTGACCACTCAACTGCTGATCACAACTACTGGCCATAACCACACAACAACTTCTGACCACATCAAGTGACCATAACCACACAACTTCTGACCACATCTAGTGACCATAACCACACAACTTCTGACCACATCTAGTGACCACAACCACACAACTACTGACAACACTTGATCACAACACAGCTACTGACCACAACATTACAACTAGACAACTGACCACAACTACTGACCACAACCACACACCGACTAAACAAAACCACAGACCTGCTGACTACATCTAGTGACCACAACCACACAACACAACTACTGACCACAATCACACAACTTCTGACCACAGAAGTACTGACCATTTAACTGCTCACCACAATTACCAGACACAACTTCAGACCACAACCACCACATTTCTGACCACATCTAGTAAACACAAGCACAAACTACTGACCACAACACTAGACCATAACCACACAACTTCTAACCGCACAACTACTGACTTACTCAACTGCTGACCACATCTAATGACTACAACCACACAACTACTGACAACAACCACAGATTATCTGACCATAGCCAAATAACTACTGACCAAAACAACACAACTTCTGAACACAACCACACAACTACTGACCACCACACAACTGGCAACAACCACAAACCTGTTGACCACAACAACTTCTGACCAGATCTACTGACTACAAAAACATAACTTGTGAACATCACACAACTATTGACCACAACCACACAACTTCTGAAAACATAGTGACCACAACCACACAACTACCGACAACACCAGATTTTCTGACCACAACCACACAACTACTGACCACACAAATTCTGAACACAACCACCAAACGACTGATCAAAACAAGTGACAACAACACCAGTACTGACCAAATCAAATCAAAATTATTTATATAGCCCTTCGTACATCAGCTGATATCTCAAAGTGCTGTACAGAAACCCAGCCTAAAACCCCAAACAGCAAGCAATGCAGGTGTAGAAGCACGGTGGCTAGGAAAAACTCCCTAGACCAAAAAACACTGACCACAAAACAACAACTGACTGCAACTAGGCCCTAATCTATGGATTTCACATGACTGGGACTTAAGATATGCATCTGTTGGTCACAGATATCTTTAAAAAAAGGTAGGGGCCTGGATCAGAAAAAGTCAGTATCTGGTGTGACAACCATTTGCCTCGTGCAGCGCGACACATCTCCTTTGCATAGAGATGATCAGGCTGTTGATTGTGGCCTGTGGAATGTTGTCCCACTCCTCTTCAATGGCTGTGCGAAGTTGCTGGATATTGTCAGGTACTGGAACACGCTGTCGTACATGTCGACCTAGAGCATCCCAAACATGCTTAAATGGGTGACATGTATGATGTGTATGCAGGCCATGGAAGAACTGGGCCATTTTCAGCTTACAGAAATGGTGTACAGATCCTTGCCACATGGGGCTGTGCATTATCATGCTGAAACATGATGGCGGTGGATGAATGGCACGACAATGGGCCTTAGAATCTCATCACGGTATCTTATGCCTGCCCATACTATAACCTCACCGCAACCATGGGGCACTCTGTTCACAACATTGACATCAGCAAACAGCTTGCCACATGACGCCGTCTGCCATCTGCAGTTGAAACTGCAATTCTCCAGTGGCCATCGAAGGTGAGCTTTGCCCACTGAAGTCAGTTATGACGCCAAACTGCAGTCAGGTCAAGACCCTGGTGAGGACAACGATCACGCAGATGAGCTTCCTTGAGACAGTTTCTAACAGTTTTTGCAGACCCACAGTTTTATTAGCTGTCCGGGTGGCTGGTCTGAGATGATCCCACAGGTGAAAAAGCTGGATGTGAAAGTCCTGGGCTGGTGTGGTTACACAGGGTCTGTAACGGTTTTCCTCCTCTTCTGATGAGGAGTATGAAGGACCGGACCAATGCGGCACCACTCCTCCAGGCTGGATGACCACTTTAGCCCAGACCCTCCAGAGTGCAGGCACAGGTTGAACCAGGCTGTGGGTGAGCAATGGAGATCTGGTGCATACCACTCGCGCCTCTCCCTTAGGCTCAATTGCCACATTCACCCGGCACAGGCGGAGCACAGCCATAGGGTGCACTGCACCCTCCCAGCGCCCCGGGGACACAGCACGCAGAGCCGGCTCAGGATACCCTAGGCAGAAACGACGTACCGGAGACCAAACACGCTGAGCCGGCACAATACGCCCTGGCTGGATGCCCACTCTCGCATGGCACTTGTGGGGGGCTGGCCTATAGCGCACCGGGCTATGAGCGCGTACTGGCAACAACGTGCACTTGACCGCATAACACGGTGTCGACCAGTACTGCGCTTCTTCCGGTAAGCACGGGGAGTTGGCTCAGGTCTCTCGTTTTGGGGCTGCCTCTTGTGCCTGTTGCGCTGCCTTACCTCATATCGCCGCTGCTCAGCTTTCGCTGCCTCCTGTTCTTCCTTGGGGCGGCGATATTCTCCAGCCTGTGCCCAGGGTCCCTTGCCGTCCAATATCTCCTCCCAAGTCCAGGAGTCCAGAACCCTCTGCTCCAGGTTACCACGTTGCTTGGTCCGGTTGTGGTGGGTAGTTCTGTAATGGTTTTCCTCTTCTGAGGAGGAGGAGTAGGAGGGATCGGATCAATGCGCAGCGTGGAAAGTGTTCATGTTATTTTTATTTCAACTGAACACAAAACAACAAGAGAACGAATGAAAACGAAACAGTTGTCTGGTGCAGAGACAGAAAACAACAACCACCAATCATAGTGGGAAAACAGGCTGCCTAAGTATGGTTCTCAATCAGAGACAACGATTGACAGCTGCCTCTGATTGGGAACCATACCAGGCCAAACCAGAAATACAAAACATAGAATGCCCACCCCAACTCACACCCTGACCAAACTAAAATCGAGACAGTTCCTTTTTATGTCTCTATTTTAGTTTGGTCAGGGCGTGACAGGGTCTGTGGTTGTGAGGCCTGTTGGATGTACTGCCAAATTGTCTAAAACGACGTTGGTGACGGCTTATGGTAGAGAAATTAACATTCAATTATCTGGCAACTGCTCTGGTGTACATTCCTGCAGTCAGTTTGCCAATTGCACACTCCCTCAAAACTTGAGACATCTGTGGCATTGTGTTGTGTGACAAAACTGCACATTTTAGATTGGCCTTTTATTATTCCCAGCACAAGGTGCACCTGTGTAATGATCATGCTGTTTCTTGATTTGCCACACCTGTCAGGTGGATGGATTATCTTGGCAAAGGACTCCACAGCTGATTCAAATAACCAACTCATCATCAAGCTTTGGTTATTTGAATCAGCAGTCTAGCGCTAGGGCAAAACCTAAACGTGCACTCAGGGAGGGCCCTAGAACCAAGTCACTAATTGCTTCAAGCCACACTTCTCCACAACCACCAAACGGGAGAAAACGTACCTCAAAGTCTGTTCAATAATGTGCAAGACCGCTTTGTGGAAACATGTAATTCAGTACAATTCGTTCCCAATGTAGCAAACGTTCAAGCGAATTGAACGCACCTTTGTTGTCCTCGACAAGAAAGAAATGGCCACAGACCAAAGGCGAGCATGAATGGGTGTAACTTTACATCAAGGGAGCGTTCATATATTCAATCTGGAGTGCGCTCAGATTGCCCTCTGGGCGTTCGTAAATTCAGAGTATTATCAGATTGTCCATTTGTAAATTCAGAGCATCTCGCTCTCAGAGCGTTCAGTGGACACCTTGGCCGAGGAGTAGGGTTGATCCAAGTGTGCTGGCCTCACCCCAGCAGTCAAGCACATAAGCTAACTGTGTAACATTGGCTAGCTTACTAGATACTTCCAAACACAAATGAGAGAACACCTCACTTTGACCATTTTACTCGCACTAACAGAGCTGGTTTGACTGTTTCTACGTTATCCAGAGCGTTGGTGACTGTAACTGCTGCTGGCAACAATTGAATGATGTTTTTTTTGTCGAAGTTTACTGACACCGGACATATTCAATGGGTGTTGGGCTGTTTGTAAATTCCTCAGTTATTCTGCACTATGGTACACTCAAGCGAAAGTGCTCTGAAATCGGTGTAGACAGCCAGAGTGAATTTACTAACGTGCCCCAAGAAACACCCCTAATTGCGGTCTGCAATTGCAACCCTTACCAGATTTTCAAGCTTGATTGTTTCAAAGTGTCGCTGAAATGAACTCTATGCCTCTACCAAGCTTAAAATAGCCACACTTTACAAAAAAGCACCATAGATATAAAGTGCTTGTGTGTTTTGGAACTTTTACAGTAGCAATTGTGTTTCCACTTGATTTGCTCACTGTTTCTATTATACTTTGTTCATAACTGTGGTTATTCTGTAATCCTTCACCATTGACAATCCTCTGCTGATATTTTGCAATCCCGCCTTCCCATCATCCATGATGCTTGTTGTTTATCAGTTCTTATCATTGAATATACAGCGAAATGCTCCAGGGGAGTAAATCAGATGGATGCTGACCTCTTCATTGGGAACAGTCACACATACCCTCAATCTCTCTTTGTCTCTCACAAACACACATCACTGTCAGACAGTCACAAACACACACACACACACATCACTGACAGACAGTCACAAACATCACTGACAGACAGTCACAAACACATCACTGACAGACAGTCACAATCAACACACACACATCACTGTCAGACAGACAAACACACATTACTGTCAGACAGTCACAAACACACACACACACACACACACATCACTGACAGACAGTCACAAACACACACACATCACTGACAGACAGTCACTAACACACACACACACACCACTGACAGACAGTCACAAACACACACACCACTGTCAGACAGTCACAAACACACACACACACACATCACTGACAGACAGTCACAAACACACACACATCACTGACATACAGTCACAAACACACACACACACACACACACACACACACACACACACACACACACACACACACACATCAGACAGACAGCCACAAACACACACACATCACTGTCAAACAGTCACAAACACACATCACTGTCAAACAGTCACAAACACACACACATCACTGTCAGACATTCACACAAACACACACACACACACACACACACGTGAAACACATCACTGACAGACAGACACAAACACACATCACTGACAGACAGTCACACACACACACACACACACACATCACTGACAGACAGTCACAAACACACACACCACAGACAGACAGACAGAGACAGACAGACAGACAGACAGACAGACACACAGTCACAAACACACACACACATCACTGACAGACAGTCACAAACACACACACACACACACATCACTGACAGACAGTCAAACACACACACACATATCACTGACAGACAGTCACAAACACACACACACATATCACTGACAGACAGTCAAACACACACACACCACTGACAGACACAAACACACACACACATCACTGACAGAGACACAAACACACATGACTGACAGTCACACACACATCACTGACAGACAGTCACAAACACACACACCACAGACAGACAGACAGAGACAAACACACAGACAGTCACAAACACACACATCACTGACAGACAGTCACAAACACACACACATCACTGACAGACAGTCACAAACACACACACACATATCACTGACAGACAGTCACAAACACACCCACACACACATCACTGACAGACAGTCACAAACACACACACACACACACACATCACTGACAGACAGTCACAAACACACACACACACACGCACATATCACTGACAGACAGTCACAAACACACACACACGCGCACATATCACTGACAGACAGTCACAAACACACACACACACGCACATATCACTGACAGACAGTCACAAACACACACACACACGCACATATCACTGGCAGACAGTCACAAACACACACACACATCACTGACAGACAGTCACAAACACACACATCACTGACAGACAGTCACAAACACACACATCACTGACAGACAGTCACAAACACACACACATCACTGACATACTGTCACAAACACATACACCACTGACAGACAGCCACAAAACAAACACACACACATCAGACAGACAGCCACAAACACACACACATCACTGACAGACAGTCACAAACACACACACATCACTGTCAGACATTCACAAACACACACACACACACACGTGAAACACATCACTGACAGACAGTCACAAACACACACATCACTGACAGACAGTCACAAACACACACATCACTGACAGACAGTCACAAACACACACATCACTGACAGACAGTCACAAACACACACACCACTGACAGACAGTCACAAACACACACACACCACTGACAGACAGACACAAACACACACACACACACCACTGACAGACACAAACACACACCACTGACAGACAGTCACAAACACACACAAACACACACATATCACTGACAGACAGTCACAAACACAAACACACACATCACTGACAGACAGTCACAAACACACACACACACACACACCACTGACAGACACAAACACACACACACACACATCACTGACAGGCAGTCACAAACACACACACATATCACTGACAGACAGTCACAAACACACACACACACACACACAGTCACAAACACACACACACACATCACTGACAGACAGTCACAAACACACACAAACACACACATATCACTGACAGACAGTCACAAACACAAACACACACATCACTGACAGACAGTCACAAACACACACACACACACACACACATATCACTGACAGACACACACAGACAGTCACAAACACACACACACACACACATCACTGACAGACAGTCACAAACACACCCACACATCACTGACAGACAGTCAAACACACACACACATCACTGACAGACAGTCACAAACACACACACACATATCACTGACAGACAGTCACAAACACACACACACATATCACTGACAGACAGTCACAAACACACACACACATATCACTGACAGACAGTCACACACACACACACACACACACACACACACACACACACACACACACACACACACACACACACACACATATCACTGACAGACATTCACAAACACACACACACATATCACTGACAGACAGTCACAAACATCACTGACAGACAGTCACAAACACATCACTGACAGACAGTCACAATCAACACACACACATCACTGTCAGACAGACAAACACACATTACTGTCAGACAGTCACAAACACACACACACACACACACACACATCACTGACAGACAGTCACAAACACACACACATCACTGACAGACAGTCACTAACACACACACACACACCACTGACAGACAGTCACAAACACACACACCACTGTCAGACAGTCACAAACACACACACACACACATCACTGACAGACAGTCACAAACACACACACATCACTGACATACAGTCACAAACACACACACACACACACACACACACACACACACACACACACACACACACACACATCAGACAGACAGCCACAAACACACACACATCACTGTCAAACAGTCACAAACACACATCACTGTCAAACAGTCACAAACACACACACATCACTGTCAGACATTCACACAAACACACACACACACACACACACACACGTGAAACACATCACTGACAGACAGACACAAACACACATCACTGACAGACAGTCACACACACACACACACACACACACACACACATCACTGACAGACAGTCACAAACACACACACCACAGACAGACAGACAGAGACAGACAGACAGACAGACAGACAGACAGACAGACACACAGTCACAAACACACACACACATCACTGACAGACAGTCACAAACACACACACACACACACATCACTGACAGACAGTCAAACACACACACACATATCACTGACAGACAGTCACAAACACACACACACATATCACTGACAGACAGTCAAACACACACACACCACTGACAGACACAAACACACACACACATCACTGACAGAGACACAAACACACATGACTGACAGTCACACACACATCACTGACAGACAGTCACAAACACACACACCACAGACAGACAGACAGAGACAAACACACAGACAGTCACAAACACACACATCACTGACAGACAGTCACAAACACACACACATCACTGACAGACAGTCACAAACACACACACACATATCACTGACAGACAGTCACAAACACACCCACACACACATCACTGACAGACAGTCACAAACACACACACACACACACACATCACTGACAGACAGTCACAAACACACACACACACACGCACATATCACTGACAGACAGTCACAAACACACACACACGCGCACATATCACTGACAGACAGTCACAAACACACACACACACGCACATATCACTGACAGACAGTCACAAACACACACACACACGCACATATCACTGGCAGACAGTCACAAACACACACACACACATCACTGACAGACAGTCACAAACACACACATCACTGACAGACAGTCACAAACACACACATCACTGACAGACAGTCACAAACACACACACATCACTGACATACTGTCACAAACACATACACCACTGACAGACAGCCACAAAACAAACACACACACATCAGACAGACAGCCACAAACACACACACATCACTGACAGACAGTCACAAACACACACACATCACTGTCAGACATTCACAAACACACACACACACACACGTGAAACACATCACTGACAGACAGTCACAAACACACACATCACTGACAGACAGTCACAAACACACACACCACTGACAGACAGTCACAAACACACACACACCACTGACAGACAGACACAAACACACACACACACACCACTGACAGACACAAACACACACCACTGACAGACAGTCACAAACACACACAAACACACACATATCACTGACAGACAGTCACAAACACAAACACACACATCACTGACAGACAGTCACAAACACACACACACACACACACCACTGACAGACACAAACACACACACACACACATCACTGACAGGCAGTCACAAACACACACACATATCACTGACAGACAGTCACAAACACACACACACACACACACAGTCACAAACACACACACACACATCACTGACAGACAGTCACAAACACACACAAACACACACATATCACTGACAGACAGTCACAAACACAAACACACACATCACTGACAGACAGTCACAAACACACACACACACACACACACACACATATCACTGACAGACACACACAGACAGTCACAAACACACACACACACACACATCACTGACAGACAGTCACAAACACACCCACACATCACTGACAGACAGTCAAACACACATCACTGACAGACAGTCACAAACACACACACACATATCACTGACAGACAGTCACAAACACACACACACATATCACTGACAGACAGTCACAAACACACACACACATATCACTGACAGACAGTCACACACACACACACACACACACACACACACACACACACACACACACACACACACACACACACACACACACACACACACACACATATCACTGACAGACATTCACAAACACACACACACATATCACTGACAGACAGTCACAAACACACACACACACACACACACACATCACTGACATACAGTCACAAACACATACACCACTGACAGTCAAACACACACACACACACACACACACACACACACACACACACACACACACATCACTGACAGACAGCCACAACACACACACACACACACCAGACAGCCACAAACACACACACATCACTGACAGACAGTCACAAACACACATCACTGTCAGACATTCACAAACACACACACACACGTGAAACATCACTGACAGACAGACACAAACACACACACCACAGACAGACAGAGATAGTCAAACACACACACACACACATCACTGACAGACAGTCACAAACACACCCACACATCACTGACAGACAGTCAAACACACACACACATCACTGACAGACAGTCACAAACACACACACACATATCACTGACAGACAGTCACAAACACACACACACATATCACTGACAGACAGTCACAAACACACACACACATATCACTGACAGACAGTCACACACACACACACACACACACACACACACACACACACACACACACACACACACACACACACACATATCACTGACAGACATTCACAAACACACACACACATATCACTGACAGACAGTCACAAACACACACACACACACACATCACTGACATACAGTCACAAACACATACACCACTGACAGTCAAACACACACACACACACACACACACACACACACACACACACACACACATCACTGACAGACAGCCACAACACACACACACACACACCAGACAGCCACAAACACACACACATCACTGACAGACAGTCACAAACACACATCACTGTCAGACATTCACAAACACACACACACACGTGAAACATCACTGACAGACAGACACAAACACACACACCACAGACAGACAGAGATAGTCAAACACACACACACACACATCACTGACAGACAGTCACAAACACACCCACACATCACTGACAGACAGTCAAACACACACACACATATCACTGACAGACAGTCACAAACACACACACACACACACACACCACTGACAGACAGTCACAAACACACACACATCACTGACATACAGTCACAAACACATACACCACTGACAGTCAAACACACACACACACACACACACACACACACACACACATCACTGACAGACAGCCACAAAACACACACACACATCAGACAGCCACAAACACACACACATCACTGACAGACAGTCACAAACACACATCACTGTCAGACATTCACAAACACACACACACACGTGAAACATCACTGACAGACAGACACAAACACACACACCACAGACAGACAGAGATAGTCAAACACACACACACACACATCACTGACAGACAGTCACAAACACACCCACACATCACTGACAGACAGTCAAACACACACACACATATCACTGACAGACAGTCACAAACACACACACACACACACACACCACTGACAGACAGTCACAAACACACACACATCACTGACATACAGTCACAAACACATACACCACTGACAGTCAAACACACACACACACACACACACACACACACACACACACATCACTGACAGACAGCCACAAAACACACACACACATCAGACAGCCACAAACACACACACATCACTGACAGACAGTCACAAACACACATCACTGTCAGACATTCACAAACACACACACACACGTGAAACATCACTGACAGACAGTCACAAACACACACACACATATCACTGACAGACAGTCACAAACACACACACACATATCACTGACAGACAGTCACAAACACACATATCACTGACAGACAGTCACAAACACACATATCACTGACAGACAGTCACAAACACACATATCACTGACAGACAGTCACAAACACACATATCACTGACAGACAGTCAAACACACACCACTGACAGACAGTCAAACACACACACCACTGACAGACAGTCACAAACACACACACACACACACCACTGACAGACACAAACACACACACACACACACACACACACATCACTGACAGACAGTCACAAACACACACACACACATATCACTGACAGACAGTCACAAACACACACACACACACACACAGTCACAAACACACACCACACACACACATCACTGACAGACAGTCACAAACACACACACATCACTGACAGACAGTCACAAACACACACACACACATCACTGACAGACAGTCACACACACACACACATCACTGACAGACAGTCACAAACACATACTCAATTAGGATTCATGACAGAAAGCGTTGCAAATCGAATTAAATCCAACCAGATGTGGTTTTGCTCCATTGTTAGAGGCTGAGTGTGTTTGTACTTTTTGAAATTATTACATCAGCCGGGGCTTGCACCTTGCTATCTACTTTTTAAAATTATGATTTATGGTTGCATAGGAGGAACTGAAACAGTTTGAAGATGCAGAACTACAGAGCCCAATCTTCTCGATAGAAGTCGTAACAAATGTACGCCTTGTGGTGATCTCTTTCTCTCTCTCCCTATTTGCATACACAAGATGCTGCTGGAAATGTTCATATAATATAGCCTATAAATATTCAATTTCGAAGACATTCTTATCCAAACCGACTTAAGAATAGTGCGTGCATACAAATGTTTGTGTTGACTTTGAAATGGGTTGAATTTGTACTTGCTTAGTAATCGTTCAGAGAGAAACTTCATGAAAATGAGTCACATATGTAATCAAATATATAGTTTACTCTACGCACAGATCTAGGATCAGCTTCCCTTCCCCCGATTCTAACCTTAACCATTAGTGGAAAAAAATGCTAAACTGACCCAAGATCAGTGTCATGGGGCGATTTCAACCTGCTCCAATTTTACCCAAGGTACGGTCGAGCCTCAATTGCTTAACCTCAGACGGTAAATATGTATGGGTTGTGGATTTCTACGATAGTATAAGAAGTCTTAAAAGTATTCTGGATCAAACAGATGAGGTTAGACGGCACGATCACTCTGAGCGAAGTGAGATGATTATTCTCTGAGTCAGCCATCATTCAACAAAGTCACTAAGGAATGCGTCCCAAATGGCACCCTGTTCCCTATAAACCCCATAGGGCTCTGGTAAGAACTAGTGCACTATGAAGGGAATAGGGTGCCATTTGGGACTGAACCTAAGCTCCTTCTCAAGGTCATCACAAGCTTAGTACCATCAACGTCTCAAATTCCTCTGTAGACTGTCTTCAGAGAAAAGTATGCATGGTGACCTATTTGTTTGTCTTAACTGCTTGTGAAAACAATGCCACTTGAAGGCTATTTGTCATCATCGGAAGATTGGGAGGATGGCAGATAATTGACGCGGCACCTTTTATCTAAGGAGTGTTACTTCACACACATTGTAGGTGACATTTTCTGTTTGCTAAAAAGCTCTCGCAGTGTGCATGAAAATATTTGACTAAAAACAGCCATTAAAGTAGATGGGAGGACACTTATTCCAGAACAAATTACAAGGAATAATACAGTTTGGAATTGCATCACGTTCATCCCACTGTTTAATTTAAATACAGATAAATGATTGCTTCCATTTTATGGATATCATAGACGATAACGTTGAGAGAAGATCAGATTTTAGAAAAATAATTGCAAGTATTGTGAATGATATGGTAATTCTTGTGTACATCAGCACAGTTTATCACTTCTTTTTTTTTTTCTTCTTCTGCATACTCTTGTGCACAAACAGAATTATTTTTGGTGGCCATTTTGTAATCCGAATACTCCGTTGCGGTGTGGGAGAGGTTAGGCATCTGTTGTGCTCAGATTAAAAAAGATCAGAAGATCACCACTCCTTTCAATCTAGATATTTCTGAACACAAACTAAATTTACCCTGTGGTATTTTTAGGCCCGAGTAACCATGCCAACAGTGATTGCTCCACTAAAAGTTTTGTGATTATGCTGCGGGATTGAGAGGTAATTTGTGGTTTAGTACGGTACCCTGTTTCACCACTTCATTGCTCCAGATCCTGTTTTGTTAGGATTATTTTGTTCTTACTGTAGTACTGTATCCCGACCAGTCATGTTACATACAGTGCCTGAGTGGTGCAACGGTCTAAGACACTGCATTACAGTGTAAACTGTGTTGCTACAGATGCTGGTTCAATACCTGTGCCAGCCTCAACTGGGAGACCCATGAGATGACTGTAGGTTTTTGGTTTCTCTCCCTCTAAAAACAGAAATAAAATATTATCTTAAGGCCTTGAACCAGGTCTTCAGTTTTGAAGTCCACGGACTCAATAACATTAGTTGCAGGCACCCAAGCGAGATCATCGTCGTTCACATTTTCCTCAATGTATTCAGGCACAGGGATTACAGAACAATTAGGCCTATCATCAGCAAATCTTTGTGTTTTCTGTCTACACACTACCGTTCAAAAGTTTGGGGTCACTTAGATATGTCCTTGTTTTTGAAAGAAAAGCACATTTTGTGGTCCATTAAAATAACATCAAATTGGTCAGAAATACAGTGTATGCATTGTTAATGTTGTACATCACTATTGTAGCTGGAAATGGAAGATTTTCTTATGGTATATCTACATAGACGTACAGAGGCCCAGCAACCGTCACTCCTGTGTTCCAACGGCACGTTGAGTTAGCTAATCCAAGATTATCATTTTTAAAGGCTAATTGATCATTAGTAAATTCCTTTTGCAATTATGTTAGCTAAAAACTGTTGTCTGAATAAAGAAGCAAGAAAACTGGCCTTTAGACTAGTTGAGTATCTGGAGCATCAGCATTTGTGGGTTCGATTACAGGCTCAAAATGTCCAGAAACAAAGAAATTTCTTCTGAAACTCATCAGTCTATTCTTGTTCTGAGAAATGAAGGCTATTCCATGCGAGAAATTGCCAAGAAACTGAAGATCTAGTACAAGTCTGTGTACTACTCCCTTCACAGAACAGAGCAAACTGGCCCTAACCAGAATAGAAAGAGGAGTGGGAAGCCCCGGTGCACAACTGAGCAAGAGGACAAGTACATTAGAGTGTCTAGTTTGAGAAACAGACGCCTCACAAGTGCTCAACTGGCAGCTTCACTAAATAGTACCCGCAAAACTCCAGTCTCAACGTCAACAGTGAAGAGGCAACTCCGGGATGCTGGCCTTCTAGGCAGAGTTGCAAAGAAAAAGCCATATCTCAGACTGGCCAATAAAAATAAAAAGATTAAGATGGGCAGAATAACAGACACTAGATGGCACCCTGCCTAGAAGGCCAGCATCCTGGAGTAGCCACTTCACTATTCACATTGAGTCTGGTGTTTTGCGGGTACTATTTAATGAAGCTGCCATTTAAGGACTTGTTTCTCAAAGAAGACACTCTAATGAACTTGTCCTCTTGCTCAGTTGTGCACTGAGGCCTCCCACTACTACTAAAGTAGCTACAGTGGCTTGCTAAAGTATTCATCCCCCTTTAAGTTTTTCCTGTATTGTTGCATGACAACCTGTACTTTAAATATATTTTTATTTGGGTTTCATGTAGTGGACATACAAAAAAATTGTACAAATTGGTGAAGTGAAATGAAAAAAATAACTTGTTTAAAAAAAATTCAAAATATATAAAACGGGTGTGTGCATTTGTATTCCCTTCCTTTGCTATGAATCCCCTAAATAAGATCTGGGGCAACCAATTACCTTCAGAAGTCACATAATTGGTTAAATAAAGTCCACCTGTGTGCAATCTAAGTGTCACATGATCTGTCACATGATCTCAGTATGTACACACCTGTTCTGAAAGGCCCCAGAGTGAGAGGCCCCAACACTACACCACAGATGCTAGGACACCCTCAGTGTTTTCTTAGACCCTGAGGGGGTTTCTCGACCTGTCAATCACATGATGATTAATGGTTGGTGACCTCCAACTTGTGTGAACTGAGAGTTTCTGCTATCGAACACTGCCTCACTGCAAAGGGAAATTTTGTGTATTTTATGGAGATAGATCAAATTTGATTTGTCACATAAGCCCGAATACAACAGGTGTGGACCTTACCGTAAAATGCTTACTTACACACCCTTAACCAAAAACGCAGCTCAAGAAATAGAGTTGAGAAAATATTTACTAAATAAACTAAAGTAAAACATTTATAAAAAGTAACACAATAAAATAACAATAACGAGGCTGTATACAGGGGGTACCAGTACAGTGTCCATGTGTGGGGGTACAGGTTAGTCGAGGTAATTTGTACATGTAGGTAGGGGTAATGTGACTACGCATAGATAATAAACAGAGAGTAGCAGCTGAGTAAAAAGAAGGGGGTGTCAATGTAAACAGTCCGGGTGGCCATTTGAGTAATTGTTCAGCAGTCTTATGGCTTGGGGGTAGAAGCTGTTAAGACACCTTTTGGACCTAGACTTGGCAGTCCAGTGCCGCTTGCCGTGTGGTAGCAGAGAGAACAGTCTATGACTAGGGTGGCTGGAGTCTTTGACAATTTTTAGGGCCTTCCTCTGACACCGCTTGGTATAGAGGTCCTGGATGGCAGGAAGCTTGGCCCCAGTAATGTACTGGGCCGTACCCACTACCCTCTGTAGTGCCTTGCGGTCCTAGGCTGAGCAGTTGCCATACCAGGAAGTGATGCAACCAGTCAGGATGCTCTCATTGCTGCTACTGTATAATTTTGGGAGGATCTGAGGACCCATGCCAAATCTTTTCAGTCTCCTGTGGGGGAATAGGTTTTGTTGTGCCCTCGTCACGACTGTCTTGGTGTATTTGGACCATGATAGTTTGTTGGTGATGTGGACGCTAGGGAAATTGAAGCTCTCAACCTGCTCAAATCAAATCAAATCGTATTTGTCACATACACAGCCTTGTCGCTACAGCCTCGTCGATGAGAATGGGGGTGTGCTCGGCCCTCCTTTTCTTGTAGTCCACAATCATCTTCTTGGTCTTGATCACGTTAAGACAGAGGTTGTTGTCTCTGACATCCTCCCTATAGGCTGTTTAATTGTTATCGGTGATCATCCCTACTGTTGTGTCGTCAACAAACTTAATGATGGTGTTGGAGTCATGCCTAGCAATGCAGTCTTGAGTGAACAGGGAGTACAGGACTGGACTGAGCACACACGCCTGATGGGCACCCATGTTGAGGATCAGCATGGTAGATGTGTTGTTGTTACTTACCCTTACCACCTTGGAACGTCCAGTCAGGAAGTCCTGGACCCAGTTGCAGAGGGAGGAGTTTGGTCCCAGGGTCATTAGCTTAGTGATGAGCTTTGAGGGCACTATGGTGTTGAACGCTGAGCTGTAGTCAATGAATAGCATTCGCACAAATGTGTTCCTTTTGTCCAGCAAAATATAGCCTCCACAAAAACCATAAATAAAGATAATTCAAGGTTAGTGATTAATTTTATCTTCATCAGATGACACTCATAGGACTTCATGTTACACAATACATGCATGTTTTGTTTGATAAAGTTCATATTTCTATAAAAAAAATCTGAGTTTACATTGGCGCTTTAGATTCACTAGTTCCAAAAACATCAAGTGATTTTGCATAGCCACATCATTCAACAGAAATACTCATCATAAATGTAGATGATAATATAGATATACACATGGAATTATAAATATACCTCTCCTTAATGCAACCGCTGTGTCAGATTTCAAAAAAACTTTACGGAAAAAGAAATGCATGCAATTATCTGAGACGGCGCTCAATTTAAAAACACTACACCACAGCCTCAAAGATGGCGTCAACATAAACAAGAAATGACATGATAAATATTCCCTTACCTTTGATGATCTACATCAGAAAGCACTCCAGGATTCCCAGGTCCACAATAAATGTTTGTTTTGTTCGAAAATGTCCATTATTTATGTCCAAATACCTTCTTCCGTTAGAGCGTTTGGTATACATATCCAAACGCTAATTCTGGTCAGCGTTATATCGGACAAAAACCTCATAAAGTGATATTACCAGTCGAAGACACATTTCAAACTAAGTACAGAATCAATCATTAGGATGTTTTTAAATATAGCTTCAATAAAGTTCCAACCGGAATATTCTTTCTTGTCTTCATGAGCAATGGAACGCAAGTGACTACCAAGAGGAAAAAGAGGGATCACAAAATGGCTGTTTGATGGACAGCTGATATATTCTGCTCTCATTCACTCGCACAACAACATAGAAGCCTCATTATAATTTACTTTGGTGGTTGACATCTAGTGGAACCATTAGGCAGTGCAACATCATTCATATCTCAAGGGGATTTCATTGGGGACTCTGGTGAATACATACAAGCTCAGATTTCTGACTTCCTGTTTTGATTTCAACTCAGGATTTTGCCTGCCAATATGAGTTCTGTTATACTCACAGACATCATTCAAACAGTTTTAGAAACTTCAGAGTGTTTTCTGTCCAATACTAATAATAATATGCAAATATTAGCAACTATGACTGAGGAGCAGGTCGTTTGATATGGGCACCTTTTCATCCAAGCTACTCAATACTGCCCCTGCAGCCATAAAAGGTTAATGTAAGCCATGACCAGCCCTTCAAAGCACTTCAAGGCTACATATATGAGTGCTACGGGTCAGTAGTCATTTAGGCAGGTTACCTTAGTGTTTTTGGGCACAGGGACTATGGTGGTCTGCTTGAAACATGTTGGTATTACAGACTCAGTCAGGGACAGATTGAAAATGTCAGTGAAGACACTTGCCAGTTGGTCAGAGCATGCTCGGAGTACACGTTCTGGTTATACATCTGGCCCTGTGGCCTTGTGAATGTTGACCTTTTTTAAAGGTCTTACTCACATCGGCTATGGAGAGTGTGAACACAGTCGTCCGGAACAGCTGATGCTCTCATGCTTGCTTCAGTGTTGCTTGCCTCAATGCTTGTTTGGAAGGCTTGTGTCACTGGGCAGCTCTCTATGCTGTGCTTCCCTTTGTAGTCTGTAATAGTTTGTAAGCCCTGACACATCCGACAAGCATTGGAGCCGGTGTAGTACGATTCAATCTTAGTCCTGTATTGATGCTTTGCCTGTTTGATAGTTTGTCTTTGGGCATAGAGGGATTTCTTAGAAGTGTCCGGGTTAGTCTCGCACCTTGAAAGCGGCAGTGCGGATGTTGCCTGTAATCCATGGCTTCTGTTTGGGGTATGTACGTACAGTCACTGAGGGGGGGGGGGGGGGGCGTCATCGATGCCTTTATTGATAAAGCCAGTGACTGATGTGGTGTACTCCACAATGCCATCGGAAGAATCCCGGAACATGTTCCCGTCTGGATAGCAAAACAGTCCTGTAGTTTAGCATCTGCTTCATCTGACCACTTTTTTATAGACCGAGTCACTGATGCTTCCTGATTAGATTTTTGCTTGTAAGCAGGAATCAGGAGGATATTGTCACGCCCTGACCTTAGAGATCCTTTTAATTCTCTATTTGGTTAGGTCAGGGTGTGACTAGGGTGGGCAATCTGTTTTCTATTTCTTTGTTGGCCTGGTATGGTTCACAATCAGAGGCAGCTGTCTATCGATGTCTCTGATTGGGGATCATATTCAGGCAGCCTTTTCCCGCCTGTTGTTTGTGAGATCTTGTTTTTGTGTAGTGCCTGTGAACACTGCATTTACTTCACGTTTCGTTTCTTCTGTATTGGTTTTGGTGAGTTTCATTTATTAAAACATGTGGAACTCTACGCACGCTGAGCCTTGGTCCATTTATTCAGACGATCATGACAGAAGATCCCACCACAACTGGACCAAGCAGAATGCCCGGGAGGAGATGGCATCCTGGTCTTTGGAGGAGGTCGAGGAGAGAATATCCTGGACTTGGGAGGAAGTCTTGGAAAGACACGAAAGCCTGCCAGGGAAGCAGGCAGAAGCAGCGAAGGAGCAACAAGACGACACCGAGGTTCGGGACCACGACGACAGCCCAAAGGACAGCCTGAATTTTTTGGGGGGGGATACAGGGTGGTCGGCGGTGCCGAGGGGTGAACGAGAGACAACCTGGGAGGAGGTAGAGAGGTGGTCGGTTGACCCAGGGAGAGTGCCAGAGCCCACCTGGAAGTCAATAGAACAATGCGAGGAGGGATACCGAGGAGTATACGGGAACGCAGGCATTTGGATGAGCGTGTCACCAGTCCAGTGCAATCTGTGCCGATCCCAGGCCTCCAGTGTGCCTCCCCAGTCCGGTACGTCCTGTGTCTCCTCCTCGTACTCGCCCTGAAGTACGTGGCCCCAGTCCGGTACGTCCTGTGCCTGCTCCTCGCACTCGCCCTGAAGTGCGTGTCACCAGTCCGGTGCCACCTGTACTGGCCACACGCATAAGGCCTCTAGTGCGCCTCCCCAGTCCAGTGCGTCCTGTGCCTGCTCCTCGCACTCGCCCTGAAGAGAGTGTCACCAGTGTCTGTCCCAAGCGCCAGGCTTCCTGTGACGACACCTAGTCCAGAGCCTCCTGCGACGGTTCCCAGTCCGGAGCCTCCGGCGACGATTCCCAGTCTAGAGCCTCCAGCGACGATTCCCAGTCCCGAGCCTCCGGAGATGGTTCGCAGTCCAGAGCCTCCGGAGATGGTTCGCAGTCCGGAGCCTCCAGTGAGGATCCATGGCCCGGAGCCTCCAGTGATGATCCATGGCCAGGAGCCTCCAGTGATGATCCATGGCCCGGAGCCTCCAGTGATGATCCACATTCCGCACCGGAGCCACCACCGAGGGTAGATGCCCACCCGGACCCTCCCCTATTTGTTGGCCTGGTATGGTTCACAATCAGAGGCAGCTGTCTATCGATGTCTCTGATTGGGGATCATATTCAGGCAGCCTTTTCCCGCCTGTTGTTTGTGGGATCTTGTTTTGTTTTTGTGTAGTGCCTGTGAACACTGCATTTACTTTATGTTTTGTTCGTTCAGTATTGGTGAGTTTAATTTATTAAAACATGTGAAACTCTACGCACGCTGTGCCTTGGTCCATTCATTCAGATGATCGTTACAGATATAATTATAGTCAGGTGGTCTACAATTTCTTTCCCCTCTGGTTGCACATTTAACATGCTGATAGAAATGAGATAAAACTGATTTAAGTTTCCCTGCGTTCCCCGACCAGGAGCGCCGCCTTTGGGTGAATGTTTCGGTCTGTGGTGGTATATAGACAGCTATGAAAAATACAGATGAAAACTCTCTAGGTAGATATTGTGGTCTACAGTTTATCATGAGATACTCTACCTCAGGCTAGCAAAACCTTGAGACTTCCTTAGATATAGTGCGCCAGCTGTTGTTTACAAATATGCATTGACCCCCGCCCTGTGTCTTGCCAGAGGCTGCTGTTCTGTCCTGCCGATAGAATGTATAACCCGCTAGCTGTATGTTCTTAATGTCGTCGTTCAGCCACAACTCTGTGAAATATAAGATATTGCAATTTTTTATGTCCCATTGGTAGGATATACGTGCTTTCAGTTCGTCCCATTTATTTTCCAGTGATTGAACGTAAACTAGCAGGATGGAAGGCAAAGGCAGATTAGCCACTCGTTGCCTGATCCTCAAAAGGCACCCCAATCTTTTTCAACGAAATCTCAGTTTTCTTCTCCAGCCAATAACGGCAATCTGGGCCTTGTCAGTTGTCTGTGTTATATCCCTCCTGCCTGACTCATTGAAGAAAAACTCTGTCTAATCTGAGGTGAGTAATCTTAGTTCTGATCTGAAGCTCTTTTCAGTCACAAGAGACGGTAGCAGCAACATTATGTACAAAACAAGTTACGAACAATAGGCTCAAGTAGTCGCCTTTAAGCCTGACTGGTTAGGGTCAAGAAGATCGTTGTGAAAGCGATAACGGGAAAGTGGGTCAGAGACAGTATGCTCAAGTGTTTTGGAAAGAAAAGAAAGAAGGAATACAGGTCTCAGATGAGTCGAGTGTTGTTTTTTTGAGGAGGGGAGCGACTTGAGTAATTTTGAAGTCACAGGGGACACAGCCTGTGTTCAGGGATGAGTTGATGAGGGAAGTGAGGAATGAGAGAATGTCTCCAGAGATGGTCTGGAGAAGGGAGGGGATGGTGTCAGTGAGCAGGTTGTCGGGCTGCTACTCACAGGATTTCATCTGGCGAGAGAGGGGAGAAAGAGGTCAAGGCGTAAGGTAGTTCTGTGTGAGTGGGACCAGTGGACTCAATAGGCTGAGGGAATGAGGAGCGGCTGTCATCAATCTTTTTTTGAAAGTGGTTGACAAAGTTATCCACAGAGAGGGAGGAGAAAGTGGAGAAAACTTTTCCAGGGTTGAAATTTAGAGTGGTAAGAAAGTGGCTCTAGCAATGGATATAGAGCAAGAGAAGGTAGAGGGAGTGGAAGGTTTTCCTCCATTTCCGCTCAGCTACCTGAAACCCTGTTCTGTTAGCATGCAAAGAGTCACTCAGCCACGGAGTGGGAAGGTCGGGCCAGCTGGGAGGAAAGGGGACAGTGAGAGTTAAAGGATGCAGAAAGGGAGGAGAGTAGGATCAAAGAGGCAGCATCAGGAGACAGGAGGGAGAAGGATTTAGCAGAAGTAAGAACGGATAGGATAGAAGAGGAGAGAGTAGCAGGAGCAAGAGAGTGAAGATTGTGGTGACGCATTACCATCTGGGTAGGGCCTGAGTGGGTAGGGTTGGTGGAGAGATGGTGAGAAAAGGAAACAAAGTAGTTAGCAGAGACATGTTGGGGGGTTGCAGTGGGCAAACAGCCTGTAGTCAAGCGTATTGCCTGCCTTGTGGGTGGGAGATGACTGGGAAAGGGTGAGGTCCAAAGGGGAAAGGAGTGGGGAAAAAAGATGTGGAAGGAGTTGATTTGAAGTCTGACATCGGGAGGTTAATCTCATTGAGGAACTTTCCAATGGCACCTGGTGGGCAACAGATGACAACAATGTTATGCTTGAATGGAGAAGTGACAGTGACAGCATTGAATTCAAATGAGGAGATAGACAGGTGAACCGCAGAGACGTGTGTGTGTGTTTTTTATATCTGCATGGGTGTGTGTAGGTGGAATTGAGCAGGAGGGATCGTACCACTCTACTCAACAGAATGCCCCCAGGCCTCGGGTCCAAAGATAGATGGAGAATGACATTTTAAATAGTATGCATTATTAATAAGAGGAGCACTGTGAGAAAAAGTCTAGTGGTGAACAGAACCTGCCAGCACACTTCTTGACTTCCCAATATCTTAAGATGGAAAAAAACACTCTCTCAGCTTGTACTGTCTCGCAAAATGTAGAAGGCAATTTAGAATTTTTCAAAAGGGTCTGTCTGTAAGGTATGCTTCCGAACCGCAAAATGAAACACTAGGACATTGAAAACAACAACTTCATATTCACTGAGTATACAAAATATTAAGAACATCTGCTCTTTCCATGACAGACTATTCAGGTAAAGTTCTGATCCTGTATTGATGTCACTTCAATCAGTGTAGATGAAGGGGAGGAGACAGGTTAAAGAAGGATTTTTAAACCTTGAGACAATTGAGACATGGATTGTGTATGTGTGCCATTCAGAGGGTGAATGGGCAATACAAAAGGTTGAGATGCCTTTGAACGGGGTATGGTAGTAGGTGCCAGGCACACTGGTTTGTGTCAAGAACTGAGACGCTTCTGGGTTTTTCATGCTCAACCGTTTCCCGTGTGCATCAACAATAGTCCACCATCCAGACATCCAGCCAACTTGACACAACTGTGGGAAGCACTGGAGTCAACATAGGCCAGCATCCCTGTGGAACGAATTTGACACCTTGTAGAGTTCAGCCCTGACGAATTGAGGCTCTTCTGAGGGCAGAAGGGGGGTGTGCAATTCAATATTACGAAGGTGTTCCTAATGTTTGGTATACTTAGTGTAGATGGTCAAAACAGTCTTTCAAATAAACACAGGTCTTTTACCTGCACTAGTAACAAAATGGCTAACAAAGTCGTTTTGGCTTTGCTCTTGCCAGAACTCTCTAATTTCAATAATAGGAATGCCAGTCTGTCACGGGTGTGCTGCTACAAATGTTCCTGAAAATAAGGATGATATGAATTTAAGATTTTATGCCATTTAGCAGACGTTTTATTCCAGATAAACGTAGTCAAATTTGCATTTACATTTACATTTTGTAAAATTGGCCCCCACGGGAATTGAACCCACAACACCTGGCAAACCCACCACCACTGCTTCAAATGGTCCTCCAGGCCTTTAGGGGGCGCCTCACTTTCACCTTTGTAAAAGCTTGTCATGTATAGTGGAGCTCGCTGGCACCAGAAGTGTGGACCACACAAGCATCCTTTTAGTCAGGATTCACAAGCTGCCAGGCCCATTGGACATGTATCATATATCACAGCCTACATCATGTCCAGTAATGAATCATTTGTCTTAAGCCGCCATGATAGGTGACACAGGATAACAGGTCAAATATTGCAATAGAAACGACAACAAATCGATATTCTGACACCTGTCCGGGGCCCACTCTGGGTTCGATGAGTGAAAATAACATGGGCTCGTAGATCATTGTCATTCAGTGCTGTCAAACAGATGTACAATGCATCCAGAAAGTATTCAGACCCTTGACTTTTTCCACATTTTGTTACATTTCAGCCTTATTCAATCTGCACACAATACCAAATAATGATGAAGCAAAAACTGGTTTTTAGACATTTATGCATATGCATAAAAAATAAATAAGTATTCAGACCCTTTACTCAGTACTTTGTTGAAGCACCTTTGGCAGCGATTACAGTCTCAAGTCTTCTTGGGTATTGCTTGGCAGACCTGTATTTGGGAAGTTTCTCCCATTCTTCTCTGCAGATCCTCTCAAGCTGTCAGGTTGGATGAGGAGCGTCGGTGCACAGCTATTTTCAGGTCTCAGAGATGTTAGATCGGTTTCAAGACTGGGCTCTGGCTGGGCCACTCAAGGACATTCAGAGACTTGTCCTGAAGCCACTCCTGCATTGTCTTGGCTGTGTGCTTAGGGTCGTTGTCCTGTTGGAAGGTGAAACTTTACCCCAGTCTGAGGTCCTGAGTACTCTGGAGCAGGTTTTCACCTATGATCTCTTTTTAATTTGATGCTGTTGACCCGGATCACTGGTTGCTGTGGAAAAGGAGGTCAAAAGGGGGGTGATTGTAACCGATGTGAAATAGCTAGCTAGTTAGCGGTGATGCGCGCTAATAGCATTTCAATCAGTGACATCACTCGCTTTGAGACCTTGAAGTAGTGGTTCCCCTTTATCTGCAAGGGCCACGGCTTTTGTGGAGCGATTGATAACGATGCTTCCTGGGTGTCAGTTGTTGATGTGCAGAGGGTCCCTGGTTCAAGCCCGGGTATGGGCGAGGGGACGGACTATAGTCTATACTGTTACATTGTAATTTGCTCCGTTCATCTTTCCCTCGACCCTGACGTGTCTCCCAATCCCTGGTGCTGAAAAACATCCCCACAGCATGATGCTGCCACCACCATGCCTCACCATAGGGATGGTGCCAGGTTTCCTCCAGACGTGACGCTGGGCATTCAGGCCAAGAGTTCAACCTTGGTTGCATCACACCAGAGAATCTTGTTTCTCATGGTCTGAGACTCTGTAGGTGCCTTTTGGCAAACTCCAATCAGGCTGACATTTTACTGCCTTTTACTGAGGAGTGGCTTTGTCTGGCAACTCTAAAAGGTCTAACTGGTGGTGCTCCGCAACCAACTGAAGGTCATGAGTTAAGGAAGTCCGCCCAATGCTACAGCATCTCTACGGAACCAACAACGGCTCTCCCTGACCTAACACAATCCCAAACACTGCCGGATCTGATCGCCGCCACAAACCAGTCCACAGATGGGGTGGCTTCTATACCCACCTCCCTCGCGGCAGAGACACTACTCCTCCAGCAAGCACAAGCAGTTAGCTTCCCTGAGGAGTTAAAAGCTCTGAAAGCCGGTAGGGAAGTGGCTAAGGACAGCCGTCTTCTCTCTCTTGCCCCAGAATATGATCCTTGGCGTGATCAGAGTCGGAGGGAGGCTGCGCCAAGTAGAAGTTTTGGACCCAGATGCTATCCACACAATTATCCTTGACTCCAGACACCCTCTTACCAGGCTCCTCATCAAGAGTTATGATGAGAGGCTTCTCCACCCAGGGCCAGAGAGAGGGTCTATGGGGAGATTAGGTGGAAGTACTGCATAATTGGAGGATGAGGAGCCATTCGTAAGCACCAATACGCCTGCGTAGAATGTCAGAGATGGCGGGCCGGAGCTACGGTGCCCAAAATGGCAGATTTACCCCATGCTCGCTTGCGCCTCCTTAAACCACCCTTCTGGTCAGCAGGAGTAGCTAGGTCGTCGTGTGAAAAAGCGCTGGGGCATTCTATTCAAGTGTTTGACAACCAGATGTGTCGACCTGGACCTACTGGAGGGTTTGGATACTGAAGCCTTCCGCATGGCCCTAGGGCGGTTTATCTCCCGACGGGGGAAACCCTACGAGATCCTGGCTGACAGAGGTACAAACATCAAGGCAGGAGAAGCCAGGTTGGAGGAAGCCTTCCAAGCCATGGGAACCCAGCCTCCAGGATCAGCTGATGGACCAACAAATCTCATTCAAATGTAACCCTCCAGGAGCTCCTCATTTTGGAGGAACATGGGAGCGAGAGATCAAATCTGTAAAAACGGCCTTACGAGTCGTACTAGGGGACCAAACTGGGGAGCAATGAGCCTTTTTTGAGGAGTGTGGAATTTAACAAATTTCCAGGGTGGCTGTAGAAAGGGCCCATGGAGTTGGTGGAATAATCCTTTAATTCATTGGCATTTACTCAGCTGGGCCAGGGGCGCTTTAATTAGGTCAGGTGGAAATGTCCGACAGATCTCAACTCCATAAAAGGAGGAAATTGCCATCGCCTGATCTCGCTGCTTTCTCTTCCTTAACTCCATCTGATCCAGAAGTTCTGTGCGCCCATGAATCCACCACAGACTACTCAGTAAATATACCACTTTATGGTTAAAGGAATTCCTGCCTCAGTCTCATCCATTCCTCTGTCACCTGACACGTGACCACCTGTTCACCTTCACTGTCAGTCATCCTACCTGTCCAGCTACCCACACAGATTCCACTAGTCTTTCACCCTGGTGCTGAAAAACATCCCCATGCAGTGTCAACTGTGGGACCTTATATATTTTCCATGGAGGGCCAAATTAGAATATACACTGCTCAAAAAAATAAAGGGAACTTTTTTTACTTTTTTCTTTACATAGTTGAATGTGCTGACAACAAAATCACACAAAAATTATAAATGGAAATCAAACTGTCACGTCTGTCACATGTGCTCTGTGTGAACCTGCTTTCATCTGCACAGCTCGCCAGTGGCGAATTTGCCAATCTTGGTGTTCTCTGGCAAATGCCAAACGTCCTGCACGGTGTTGGGCTGTAAGCACAACCCCCACCTGTGGACGTCAGGCCCTCATACCACCCTCATGGAGTCTGTTTCTGACCATTTGAGCAGACACATGCACATTTGTGGCCTGCTGGAGGTAATTTTGCAGGGCTCTGGCAGTGCTCCTCCTGCTCCTCCTTGCACAAAGGCGGAGGTAGCGGTCCTGCTGCTGGGTTGTTGCCCTCCTACGGCCTCCTCCACGTCTCCTGATGTACTGGCCTGTCTCCTGGTAGCGCCTCCATGCTCTGGACACTACGCTGACGGACACAGCAAACCTTCTTGCCACAGCTCGCATTGATGTGCCATCCTGGATGAGCTGCACTATCTGAGCCACTTGTGTGGGTTGTAGACTTCGTCTCATGCTACCACTAGAGTGAAAGCACCGCCAGCATTCAAAAGTGACCAAAACATCAGCCAGGAAGCATAGGAACTGAGAAGTGGTCTGTGGTCACCACCTGCAGAACCACTCCTTTATTGGGGGTGTCTTGCTAATTGACTACAATTTCCACCTGTTGTCTATTCCTTTTGCACAACAGCATATGAAATTTATTGTCAATCAGTGTTGCTTCCTAAGTGGACACTTTGATTTCACAGAAGTGTGATTAACTTGGAGTTACATTGTGTTGTTTAAGTGTTCCCTTTATTTTTTAGAGCAGTGTATTTTTGCCATCGCAGGCCAGAATCTTATTACAGGATTGTACATTGTGTGTTGACAGATATATCTACTGTAAATCACGTCCAAATAGGCTACTTATTTTACTTTTTTAGCATACACAGAAATAAACCACATCCATGTTCTCCTTTTGGAAGGTATTTTCATTATTAAACAATGACGTATACGGAGGGAAAAGTTCACTCAGCACCAAAGACAAATATTTTTAACGGGTATGCACAAAAGCACAAGAAAGAGAGAGAGAGAGCTAGAGCAGTGAAGTCAGGTATAGTTTCTGACGTCGCTATGCACAGGATTGCTGAGAGGTTAGTCAGTAAGAGGTGATCTGTGCCTTGACTTGTTATACTGTATTTCATCACTTAAAATGTCTGTCCACATACATAGATTGACCCAAACAGTACAGTCATGGCCAAAATTTTGTTGATGATACTATGGAAAACTGAAGTATAATTAAAAGCATTTCATAAGCGTCAAAGGCTTTTATTGATAATTACATGAAGTTGATGCAAAGAGTCAATATTTGCAGTGTTGACCCTTCTTTTTCAAGACCATTGCAATCCGCCCTGGCAAGCTGTCAATTAACTTCTGGGCCACATCCTGACTGACGGCAGCCCATTCTTGCATAATCAATGCTTGGAGTTTTTCAGAATTTGTGGGTTTTTGTTTGTCCACCCGCCTCTTGTGGATTGACCACACGTTCTCATTGGGATCAAGGTCTGGGGAGTTTCCTGGCCATGGACCCAAAATATCGATGGTTTGTTCCCTGAGCCACTTAGTTATCACTTTTGCCTTATGGCAAGGTGCTCCATCATGCTGGAAAAGGCATTGTTCATCACCAAACTGTTCCAGGATGGTTAGGTGAAGTTGCTCTCGGAAGATGTGTTGGTACCATTCTTTATTCATGGCTTTGTTCTTAGGCAAAATTGTAATTGAGCGCACTCCCTTGGCTGAGAAGCAACCCCACACATGAATGGTCTCAGGATGCTTTACTGTTGGCATGACACAGGACTGGTGGTAGCTCTCACCTTGTCTTCTCCAGACAAGCTTTTTTCTGGATAACCCAAACAATCGGAAAGGGGATTCATCAGAGAAAATGACTTTACCCCAGTCCTCAGCAGTCCAATTCCTGTACCTTTTGCAGAATATCAGCCTGTTCCTGATGTTTTTCCTGGAGAGAAGTGGCTTATTTGCTGCCCTTCTTGACACCAGGCCATTCTCCAAAAGTCTTCGCCTCACTGTGCATGCAGATGCACTCACACCTGCCTGCTGCCATTCCTGAGCAAGCTCTGTACTGGTGGTGCCCCGATCCCGCAGCTGAATCAACTTTAGGACATGGTCCTGGCGCTTGCTGGACTTTCTTTGGCGCCCTCAAGCCTTCTTCACAACAATTGAACCATTCTCCTCGAAGTTCTTGATGATCCGATAAATGATTGATTTAGATGCAATCTTACTGGCAGCAATATCCTTGCCTGTGAAGCCCTTTTTGTGCAAATCAATGATGACGGCACATGTTTCCGTGCAGGTAACCATGATTTACAGAGGAAGAACAATGATTCCAGGCACCACCCTGCTTTTGAAGCTTCCAGTCTGTTATTCTTACTCAATCAGCATGACAGAATGATCTCCAGCCTTGTCCTCGTCAACACTCACTCCTGTGTTAACGAGAGAATCACTGACATGTTGTCAGCTGGTCCTTTGCTGGCAGGGCTGAAATGCAGTGGAAATGTTTTTGGGGGATTAATTTCATTTGCATGGCAAAGAGGGACTTTGCAGTTAATTGCAATTCATCTGATCACTCTTCATAACATTCTGGAGTATATACAAATTGCCATCATACAAACTGAGGCAGCAGACTTTGTGAAAATTAATATTTGTGTCATTCTCAAAACTTGGCCACGACTGTACAAACACCTCCTGAGCATGACTGCTAACATTTGGAAAGTTTTGTTTATCAAGAGATGCATAGATCCTCGTCAGTGACATTGTTTTGAATAGTTCTCCAATCACTGTATCACCCTGAAGATTGATAAACTCAAGTTGCAGGTCAATCCACATTGAAGTTGAAAGGAGGGGAAACCAACAGCATGTCATTTTCCAACGATTTGAAATCTTCAAAACGCCGAGAAAAGTCACTGTTCAAAGCACACAGCAACGATGTATACTTCTCCCGCTGGTCATCTGATAGGCAACAGACTAGTAGTGTCAGAAGTTGGGTGAGATTGTTGGCTTCTACTTGGCGGGTCAGGAGGAGTAATTTCCCTTGAAGGCTATGACAAGGCTGTACATCTGATGTGCAAAAAGGCCCTTCCCTTTTAGTTTGGAATTCAGTTAATTCATGAGGGTCATGATGTCCACGATGAAGGCAAAATCAGCCAACCATTCTTTATCTTGCAGTTGAGAATCTCCGACTTCAGGTCCCACACCCTTTTAAGCACCTTCCTCAAACTCAGCTGCCTCACGTTTGTGTGGTAGGGGAGATCTGCATGACCCGACTCTGTCTCTTCCAACAGTGAGACAAACTGCCTGTGGTTTAACGATTCTGCTCTTGTGAAGTTTACCACTTTAGTGACTGTATTCACAACATGGCTCATTTTCAGAACACATTTACAGAGCACCTTCTGATGAATAATGCAATGTGGGAAAATCATTTTCTGATCTGGGTTCAGCTACTTGATCTTGTATCCTTATCAAAAGGCTAACGTTTTTTTCCTTTCAAGTTTGGGCACCCATCGGTCACACTGGATAACTTTTGAAAACTTTTCAAAACTGCCACACACTTATTAACCTCCTCCAATAAATCTTTCCCTGTGGTTGTGCTCTTCATTGACTGCACTGAAGCCAGCTCCTCTGTAATTTTATGCCTCTTAAGAATAAACAACTGCACCGTGTCAGGTGCATCACTGCTCTCAAACAGGGCCAAGGAGAAATAGGTGAAATTCTTTACCTTGTCTTTCAAGTGTTGTTCCATATTCTCTGCGATGTCCTCAACACGCCGTGCCACTGTTCGTCTTGACAGAGAAACAGTTTTCAAACAGCTCTTTCTTGTAGGGGCAAAGTATTGCTGCAGAGTCAATTAAACATTCTTAAAGAATTTGCTCTCAGCGAATGGCTTGCTATGTTTAACAATCTTGTGGGACAGTACATAGCTAGCTCTTGAAATTCCGTCGTTTGCTGAAGGCAGTTTTGTGAAAAGTCCTTGCTGCTTTTGCAGCTGAGAAAGCAACTCTTTCAATGCACTTGCCCTCTGCTCAGCAGACATATTCCTATATTTCTTTGCATGCTTCGTCTGGAAGTGTTGGAAACAGTTGTAGTCTTTCAAAACAGCGATGCTCATTACGCACACTAAACACACAGCTTTCCCTGAATAAATAAATATTTTGATATCCGCTCTTGCTGGAACACCCTACATTCATTCATTGTCTGCTTTCCTGTTCTTTGAAATCTTTGGAGAATTTTTAGCAATTTCTAGCTAGCTATTATTTGTAACTGTGACGTGTGTCTCAGTCACTCTGTCCTCGTGCAGTTGTTATTTATGCGTGCCTTCAAAATAAATGTCCCACAAGTGGTGCGAGTTAAATCATTACACAAAGGTGAGTATTCATTGGGCTTTTAATTTGAATAACAAATATGTTTTTCAAAACTTACTATCGCAAATTCTTTATGTGATCTGAGCATGATTCCGGAGGTCGTATTGACGTATCGCGGGACGGCCTTTGCCCAGGCCTGGATTAGGCTAATTGAGCATGACCCTAAACCTAAGGATTTATTAGTCAGACATACTCTTTTGTTTATGATTTTATTTTATTGTCATGGAGGACTGATTGGGCTCATCGATTTGAGTTGAGAAATACATGCTGCAAATATGGAAATGCATACTTTGAGCACTACTGAAAAGTGCTATGTGCATGTGAAAGAATGAATGTGCAGCTGTTTAAAGGGCACCGACCTCTGTTCTGGTAAAAAGCTGAGGGACCCTCTAACCCTATTACAGGGGCTGAGTCACTGGCTTACTGGGGCTCTCTCATGCCGTCCCTGGAAGGGTGCGTCACCTGAGTGGGTTGATTCACTGATGTGGTCATCCTGTCTGGGTTGGCGCCCCCCTTGGGTTGTGCCATTGCGGAGATCTTTGTGGGCTATACTCAGCCTCGTCTCAGGATGGTAAGTTGGTGATTGAAGATATCCCTCTAGTGGTGTGGGGGCTGTACTTTGGCAAAGTGGGTGGGGTTATATCCTTCCTGTTTGGCCCTGTCCGGGGGTGTTCTCGGATGGGGCAACAGTGTCTCCTGACCCCTCCTGTCTCAGCCTCCAGTATTTATGCTGCAGTAGTTTATGTGTCGGGGGGCTAGGGTCAGTTTGTTATATCTGGAGTACTTCTCCTGTCCTATTCGGTGTCCTGTGTGAATCTAAGTGTGCGTTCTCTAATTCTCTCCTTCTCTCTTTCTTTCTCTCTCTCGGAAGACCTGAGCCCTAGGACCATGCCCCAGAACTACCTGACATGATGACTCCTTGCTGTCCCCAGTCGACCTGACCGTGCTGCTGCTCCAGTTTCAACTGTTCTGCCTTATTATTATTGGACTATGCTGGTCATTTATGAACATTTGAACATATAATCGCCACCCGGCACAGCCAGAAGAGGACTGGCCACCCCACATAGCCTGGTTCCTCTCTAGGTTTCTTCCTAGGTTTTGGCCTTTCTAGGGAGTTTTTCCTAGCCACCGTGCTTCTACACCTGCATTGCTTACTGTTTGGGGTTTTAGGCTGGGTTTCTGTACAGCACTTTGAGATATCAGCTGATGTACGAAGGGCTATATAAATAAATTTGATTTGATTTGATTTTGATTTGATTTGATTTGGTTGGGCCTGGAGAAATGTAACCATTCTCTGATTAATAGACAGAGCCATGGATGCAAGGATTGACCATCCATGAGATCAACATGATTGTTTTAGGAGGCTGCACAGTGTTAACCCAAAATAAAAGCTTGTGTATCATGGAGTGTGACAGTTGAACTAAGCTCATGATGCATTTATAAGTTCAATTATTCAAGAACCAATGGATATATATATAAATATATAAAGAAACGTCCCTTTTTCAGGACCCTGTCTTTCAAAGATAATTTGTAAAAATCCAAATAACTTCACAGATCTTCATTGTAAAGGGTGTAAACGGTGCTTCCCATGCTTGTTCAATGAACCATCAACAATGAATGAACATGCACTTGTGGAACGGTAGATAAGACACTAACAGCTTACAGACGGTAGGCAAAACTTCCCAGGGCTAGGCCAGTCAGTCTGTCAGTCTGTCGACAACATCCGGTGAAATTGGAGGGTGCGCAATTCAAATAAATAATCATAATATTAAACATTTTTGTTAAGCTAACTGCATTGTCCCATTTACAATAGGCTTTACAGCGAAAGCATACCATGCGATTGTTTGAGGATGGCGCCGCACATCAACATATTTCTCAACCAGCACAGGCTTCATACAATCACAAATAGCGATTAAATAATCACTTACTTTTTGAAAGTCTTCCTCTGTTTGCAATCCCAAGGGTTCCAGCTACAACATGGATGGCCATTTTGTTAGATAAAATCCTTCTTTATATCCCAAAAAGTCTGCTTAGTTGGTGCCATCGATTTCAGTAATCCACTCGTTCAACATGCAGAGAAAGGAATCCAAAAAGCTACTGCTAAAAGTTGTTAAAACAAGTCAAACTATGTTTTGGTTTAATCTTCAGGTACCCTAAAATGTAATTAAACTATAATATTTCATACGGAAAGAAGTACGTTCAATAGAAAAGTCAAATTAGCAAGTGTGCGTCCTCTTCGTTGCGCGCCCACAGACTGATTTCAAACTGTGACTTCCTTTTACAAAACTCAAAATTCTTCCTCGTTTTGAAAGAAACCATCCTGAAACCTTGAACAAAGACGTTTGACATCTTGTGGAAGCCATAGGAATTGCAATCTGGGAGATGGAATTGCAGAGGACCCATAGCGTTCCATTGTAAGAGCATGGGATCTCAAAAAAAAAAATCCTACCATATCAATTGTGTTTCGTCTAATACATTATTTTAACATTTCTACAAACTTCAGAGTGTTTTCTGTCCAATGGTACCAATTATATGCACATCCTGGTTTCTGGGCCTGAGTTACAGGCAGATTACTTTGGGCACGTCAGTCAGCTCATCTGTGTGAATGTGCCTTAGGCATGCTGCAAGGAGGCATGAGGACTGCAGATGTGGCCACGGCAAAAACTTGCAATGTCCATACTGAGATACGCCTAAGAGAGAGCTACAGAGAGACAGGATGGACAACTGATCATCCTCGCAGTAGCAGACCACATGTAACAACACCTGCACAGGATCGGTACATCCGAACATCACACCTGCGGGACAGGTACAGGATGGCAAAAACAACTGCCCGAGTTACACCAGGAATGCACAATCCCTCCATCAGTGCTCAGACTGTCCGCAATAGGCTGAGAGAGGCTGGACTGAGGGCTTGTAGGCCTGTTGTAAGGCAGGTCCTCACCAGACATCAACAACAAAAAAGTTGCCTATGGGCTCAAACCCATCGTCGCTGGACCAGACAGGATTGGCAAAAAGTGCTCACTGACAAGTAGTGGTTTTGTCTCACCAGGGGTGAAGGTCGGATTCGCGTTTATCATTGAAGGAATGAGCGTTACACCGAGGCCTGTACTTTGGAGCGGGATCAATTTGGAGGTGGAGGGTCCGTCATGGTCTGGGGTGGTGTGTCACAGCATCATTGGACTGAGCTTGTTCTCATTGCAGGCAATCTCAACGCTGTGCGTTACAGGGAAGACATCCTCCCTCATGTGGTACCCTTCCTGCAGGCTCATCCTGACATCATCCATACCGCTCGTTCTGTGGGTGATTTCCTGCAAGACAGGAATTTGACTGTTCTGCAATGGCCAGTGAAGAGCCCGGATCTCAATCCCATTGAACACGTTTGGGACCTTTTGGATCGGAGGTTGAGGGCTAGGGCCATTCCCCCCCCAGAAATGTCCGGGAACTAGCAGGTGCCTTAGTGGAAGAGTGTGGTAACATCTCATAGTGAGAACTGGCAAATCTGGTGCAGTCCATGAGGAGGAGATGACCTGCAGTACTTAATGCAGCTGGTGGCCACAGCAGATACCGACTGTTCCTTTTTGACCCCCCCTTTGTTCAGGGACACATTATTCCATTTCTGTTAGTCACATGTCTGAGGAACTTGTTCAGTTTATGTCTCAGTTGTTGAACCTTGTTATGTTCATATAAATAATTACACATGTTAATTTTGCTGAAAATAACTGTATAGCAAGTCAGTTAAGAACAAATTCTTACTTTCAATGACAGCCTAGGAACAGTGGGTTAACTGCCTGTTCAGGGGCAGAACGACAGATTTGTACCTTGTCAGCTCGGGGGTTTGAACTTGCAACCTTCCGGTTACTAGTCCAACGCTCTTACCACTAGGCTACCCTGCCGCCCCGAGAGCAATGACACCAAATTTAACACACCTGCTCCCCAATCACATCTGAGACCTTGTAACACCAATGAGGCACATAACACCGGGGAGGGAAAACGGCTAATTGGCCCAATTTGGTAATTTAAAATCAAATAAAAAAATGCTTGTGCTTCTAGTTCCGACAATGCAGTAATAACCAACGAGTAATCTAGCTAACAATTCCAAAAATACTACCTTATACACACAAGTGTAAAGGGATAAAGAATATGTACATAAAGATATATGAATGCCCCTTAGATATGAATTCGGAGGGCAGATATTAAATATTAAAGCATTAGACCTCTCACTAATGGCATTACTCAAAAGTTATAGTTAATTAAGTCCTCCACAATAGTATGGGGCTTGCCTGTCCTTGCCACTCAATAGCTCACCATATAAGCTAGCCCCTTCTTATTAATGGTATCTGTTGCTGTCAAGTTGTCTAGGTGTTATAATTATTTCAGCTCTGCCCAATCTTGAAAACGGCTTGCTCAACACGTGAAGGATGCAAAGGGACTCAATTCCCTTTTAGTGTTTTATTATGGTTTTGATGCCATTTGTTGAATATGTTGAAACAGTTGATTTGTTGAATAGAGTAGTTGAATGACAGAGGAATAGGGAATAGGATTGATGATAAGGTTGATAACCTTAAACAGAGAATAAAACATGCATTATTTTACACAATAAACAATGCATGACACAGCAACAAAGCATGGCTTTGAATAAAGTAAACGTTTAAACAATGTAATCTAGCACTTCAAGCAATTACTTCTGCAGTCAGAAAATATCCACAAAAAAGAAGTCACCACTCCTACCAGAGTTAAACATGTAAATTGTGCTAAGCACTGGATGCAACATAATAAATCATTCCAAACATCACATACCAGTTGCGCCTTCAGGGTTGAACAATGAGCTGTTTGTATGTTGAGGACCCAAGCAAAGCTAAGCCCAAACATTTTATACCCATTATCTGCCAGGTGCGCATGTAAAAGTAGTCCCTCCAGAAATCCTGGCTCAATTTTTTAGTTCCACCCGTGTTTTTGGGTTATCTGCCCTCTTGAGGCCCGGAGTTCTTTAAAGGAAGAGCTGCCATTGTGCTCATGTTTTGAGTGTTCTGTTTTTTGACGCAACACATCCCACTTGACCTCCTGGTTCTTGAACCCAAGGAGATCACACGAACATCGGTGTTGGGGCTGGTTCGATTTCAGCTATCAGGTTTTTTCCTTCTTCAACAGGAAGTAAAACAATGATGCGTCTGACATCCCTATGAAGAACTGTAGTAGGTATTTTAGTTGAGAGTTTCTTTGACTTCTCTTGAGCAGGCTTCACAGTTGGGACTGGGTAGCTGGGAAAAGTTCTGACATGCACATCTCTGACGATGCCCTTCTTGTCAATGTTGACACTGATGACTCTGGCTAGTTTGTAGTGACCCCTCCAGGCATTTTGGTCAGCCAGCCAGACAACATCTCCAACAGCCACATTCCTATGTGTCGTGTGCCATTTACTCCTCACGAATAGATTGGGCCCAGCTAACTGACTCCACTTCCTCCAGAACCGGTCAACGGTTCTGTTTGGATAGCTCTCAATCTTTTGTATGGGTAGCTTTCAAAATCAAATGTACTGATGTATTCTATGCAGTCCTCCTGGCTTTGAGTTCTTGCATCTATGGGCCTCTCATTGGCAAGGTTAGCAGCCGTGTAGAGAAATGTTTGAAACACACTCCATGTGAAGAGTCCTTCTCCTCCCAGGTTGTGCAAAGCCCGCTTCACAGTACGAACAGCTGCTTCTGCAGCTCCATTCCTGTGAGAGGAGTCTGCTGGGTGGATTTTTCAGCTCCATTCTGTCCCATGCTTGGAAGCTTCATTTTCAAGCTCAGATTTACTTAGTTGATCAAAGAAGAGGTAGAGTTCTTTGAGGGCAGGTCTGGCACCCACAAAGTTCTTTCCAGGACCTGACCACAATTTCTTTGGATGCCCTCTCAGTGCTGTGAATCTTTGGTAAGCCAGTAGGAAGCCTTCAGTCGACTGGTCACTGACAACATCTGTGTGTATAGCTCTGGACCTCCAGTTTGTTGAAAGAGCATCCTCCCACTTTGGTTTATCTGAGGCTGAATTCTTGGTCACCATTTCTTTCCATCTCGTTGCGGCTCTCCAAACCCAGGCAATGACTCAGATCAGCCTGGTCCGACTGCTGAATTTCCTGATGTCAATCAGTTTGGTTACCGCAGAGCCGGCTGGTGATCTTCGGATCCGAGTCATGGGTTCATCTGGGTTATTTTGCTGTGCATCACTCTGGTTTCTCTTGACCTGCGCTCTGGTCAGTGCTGCCGAGAAAGCTTTCCTTCGAAGTTTGTTTATGCCTTCCTTGGCATAAATTTCTTTGGCTGACTTATGTCACCACTCTTCCACAGGTTGCCTCAGGAATGAATGCTGGTCCATCCTGCCACATGGAATCTTCCTGGAGGTCTTCTGGGGCTGCCCCTCTTGTTATGATGTCAGCACTGTTCAGGCCTCCTGGGATCCACCACCAGTCTTCTACGGATGTGGATTTCTAGATCTCTCTATTCGCAAAGAAAGTTTGATATCCATAGCTGTCTCTCTGGATTGCTCCCAACACAGTTTGACTGTCCAGTAGATGGAGCCATCGTTCAATTTCTATTCGACTGTGCTTTTCAACGTACTTTCGAAGTCGTGCTGCATAGACAGCACCGCAGATTTGAGCTTTTACTGGTTCTCCCTTTTGGTCCAATGGTGTGAGCTTTGCTTTGTATTCAACCAGTCTGACTTTGATGCCTTGCTGGGTCTCCCATCTTAACCTCTTGATTCTAGCCATCCTGGATCCGGGATCGTGAATACAGCCTCAAGCTCATTAGCATAACGCAACGTTAACTATTCATGAAAATCGCAAATGAAATGAAATAAATATGCTAGCTCTCAAGCTTAGCCTTTTGTTAACAACACTGTCATCTCAGATTTTCAAAATATGCTTTTCAACCATAGCAAAACAAGCATTTGTGTAAGATTATTGATACCTAGCGTAGCATTTAGCGTAGCATTCAGCGGGCAACATTTTCACAAAAACAAGAAAAGCATTCAAATAAAATCATTTACCTTTGAAGAACTTTGGATGTTTTCAATGAGGAGACTCTCAGTTAGATAGCAAATGTTCAGTTTTTCCAAAAATATTATTTGTTTAGGACAAATCGCTCCGTTTTGTTTGTCACGTTTGGCTACCAAAAAAAAACGAAAATTCAGTCATCAAAACGCCAAACTTTTTTCCAAATTAACTCCATAATATCGACTGAAACATGGTAAACGTTGTTTAGAATCAATCCTCAAGGTGTTTTTCACATATGTCTTCGATGATATATCGTTCGTGGAAGTCTTCTCTCTCCTCTGAATCACATGGAAGAATGCTTGCAGCTGAAGATTACGCACCAATTTCGACAAAGGACACCGGGCGGACACCTGGTAAATGTAGTCTCTTATGGCCAATCTTCCAATGATATGCCTACAAACACGTCACAATGCTGCAGACACCTTGGGGAAACGGCAGAAAGTGTAGGCTCGTTCAGGGCGCATTCACAGCCATATAAGGAGACAATGGAATACAGCGCCTCAAACATTTGGCTCACTTCCTGTTTGAAGTTTCATCTTGGTTTCGCCTGTAGCATCAGTTCTGTGGCACTCACAGATAATATATTTGCAGTTTTGGAAACGTCAGAGTGTTTTCTTTCCAAAGCTGTCAATTATATGCATAGTCGAGCATCTTTTCGTGACACAATATCTTGTTTAAAACGGGAACGTTTTTTCATCCAAAAATGAAATACTGCCCCTAGTGTTCCAAGAGGTTAAGTATACTACGGCTCCATAGCTATTGTCACTTCCATCAGAGAATGTTATTCCCCAAGGTTTTCCAATCCAGTTGACTGGTGTGAGGCTTCTGTGAAAGGTGATTTGGCCAAGACGTGTGTATTCCTCAAAGAATTGGGTGGCTTTTCCCTCAAATTTTCAGACAAAGGTTTTTCCTAAGTGTCTCTGGTCAGAGTTTTGCCTCCAGCTTCCTGAAATGCCTTTCTGACAAGAATGGCGCCCTTTTGTTTGGCAGGTGTGACGAGGCCTATTGGGTCATACAGGTTAGCTACCTTGCTCAGCAGTTCTCTTCTCGTCAGTGGGTTTGGAGTTTTCCCTCTCACCTCTTCATCAAGGAGATTTTGGCTGACTCTCATTTTCTTTTTCATCTTTGAGAAATTGATTGACGTCATGAGGTACAATTTATCCTCCTCAACAAGGTATCCAACTCCAAGGGCTTTATTGTCTCCTTCCCTCATTTGGTTTGGGAGAATGAGTGCTGTGCTTGACTGTGCTCCTTGTTCTCCTGGAACGATCTCCTGCCTCCCACTTTGATCTGCCCGGACCCAGGGCTTGAGGAAGAAGCCACCTGCTTTCAGGATCTCTTCAACCCTTTTGGTGTTCTGGTCCAGCTTTTGCAAGTCATTATGGGAAGTCAGGATGTCATCGACATAGGTATCCTCTTCAAGGATCCTACGTTCCTCCTCCAGATGAGCAAACATGGGCAGTTTGGCTGTCTCTCTCATAGCCAATTGTGCAATGCACCCTGCTGGTCGATCGCCAGGAGGTGCATCTCCAGGTCTTCCAACCACACAGAATTGTACATTTTCTTTATGTCGCCGAGGGCAGCATGGATGCCTCTCCTGAACCTGAGTAGTACTGCTCGGATGGGATTGAGGACATGAGGCCCTTTCAGCAGAAGGTCATTCATGCTGACCCCTTTAAACTTCTGGCTGCTGTTCCATACCAGTCGCACAGGTGTTGTGAGAGAGTGCGGGTTTGGCGCCACCAAGTGACTGACATACCATACCTCCCCCTTCCAGCTGGCAATGAGCTCTTTGGTGAGTTACTTCTTTGCTCTTCTCTCCACCATTTCATGGACTTGAGCTGTGTATGCTATTCTCCACTCTGGCTCTTTTTTGAGTTGCTTTTCTGTTCTCAAGAAGGTGGCTTCCACCCCACTCCTGTTGTCAGGAAAGGAACTTGGATCTTGAATCCAGGGGTATTTTGTGTCCCAGTGGGATTCATCACTGTGAGCATCTGCTGTGATGTAGGTGAGGCCTTTCCTTATGCTCTCCAGCTCTCTTTCCTCACTCAGAGTAATTTCCTTGCCTCTTGGTTGACAGTTGCCGCACCGGCATCCTCCACACTTTGGGTCGCAAGCTGCTCCAATGCTGTCCCATTTCCACCAATCCAAGAACTCTCTGCGAGCAACTGTGCCTTTGGTTTCAGCTGTGAACAGCTTAGCTATCTCTTGATACTTGACAGCGGTTGCTCTCATGGATCGAGCAAAGTGTGTGTCAGACCTGTGTGCGGCTATATCCACTTCTTCAAACAGATCTGGATGTGCTCCACCAACAGTCTTTCCTAGCGGGCCTTCCCACAAGACAAGGTCTCCAATCACCTTCACTTCGTCTTCCTTCGCAGTGGCTTATCAGTAGCTCAATAATCTCCGGTCTACTCAGATCTCCTAGATTGACTTTTGGGAAGAACTTCTTGAGTTGCTCAGGTTTGATGACTCTGTGGATGTTGGCAATTTCATTCAAACCATAGCAGATGAGCTCTTTCCGTGCCTATGTGCGTTTTGACCCTCACTCTGAGGAGATATCTTCTGGTTCTAACCTTCATGGCCATTCCTCCGACTCCATGAACGACTAAAGTGATGTTTTCACTTCGAAGATTTAATCTTCTGGCAGCTCTGTGAGTGATGTAGTTTGTGTCCGATGCCAAGTCGATCAGGGTTCCAATTTCTTCTCCTGCATTGGCAGTTACCTTGAGCAGCATTAGAATAACTGGCAATTCTTCTACTGCACTTGACTCAGTCACTCCCAGCTGATTCTTTTCGACACAGGTGCGCATGTAAAAGTAGTCCCTCCAGAAATCCTGGCTCAATTTTTTTGTTCCACCCGTGTTTTTGGGTTATCTGCCCTCTTGAGGCCTTGAGTTCTTTAAAGGAAGAGCTGCCATTGTGCTCATGTTCTGAGTGTTCTGTTTTTTGACGCAACAGTTGCTTTTATATGTCTTACTACTCGAAAGTCATCTTTATTATCGCTCAAAAAACTCCTCTTTTTCAAATTGTCATGTTTTGTTTTTAAATGTCTGCACAAAAGTGAAGGTTTCCCGCAAGAGAGTAACTGTTGTGATTGGATGTTTATTATTTGACTAGGCTACTTGTATTTGACATTGTGTTGTTATTTTTCTGGCTTCATTATATTTTTGGCAGTGAAATGAGCCTACTCAGGCAAGAAACAAGCCTCACTCAAATGTATAGCCCGATTAGAGAAGTAGACAGGCAGACACCAGGCAATACACCTGCATGCCCCATCTGACCCAGCTCAAACCCTTGCTACTCACATGCACACGCGCAGACACATTCATGCACCCACACACATACACAATTACACTGAGGCCACATTCACCTACATTCACATGGAGTGACCTCTGCTCTTTGAGTCGAGCTGTCACACTGTGTAGACTGGAAAGCTCTGGACAAGGGCATCTACCCTTCAGCAAGAGAGATTCACACTACTGAGGGAGAGGGAGTGGGAGAGAGCGAGCCGCAATACGTTTTCATCTAAAATATTATAGCAGTCCACGTTAATCTGTCTTTCCAGTGTTTCTCAGTGTCCCGCCATTCCTTGGACCTTAAATCTTACCTTCCCCCTTCAATGGAAACACTCTCTCTACCTCTCCTCTGAGGATGACAATGTAAAAGAGAAAATGGATATATTAAAATGTATCTCTTATCTATCCACTGTGTACGGATGTTGACAAGATATCCTGGCCTTTCCCTAAATGCAAATTCTTTGACAGAAACACTTTCTAAAAAAGTGGGCACAATCAGAATGTGGACAGGATCAGGACCAAGGATGCACGTTGCTCCAGGTATAAACAAGGCTGCAACCTGTCAATGATTTTCGAGTGCAAAATAATGATGATTTAAATGGTTTCACTGTCCAGATCTGTCTACAATGTGTGCCTGACTACCTCACAATGCGTATTTTAATCGTCTACACATATTTTAATTGTCTACAGCTGTCTCTCTCTGTAGCCGATGTGAGTAAGACCTTTTAACAGGTTAGTATTTACAAGTCCGCGGGGCCAGATGGATTACCAGGAAGTGTACTCAGAACATCTGCTGACCAGCAGGCAAGTGTCTTCAGTGGCACTTTCAACCTCTCCCTGACCCAGTCTGTAATACATACATTTCAAGCAGACCACCATAGTCCCTGTGCCCAAGAACGGCAAGGTAACCTGTCTGAATGACTATCACCTCGTAGCACATCTGTAGCCATGAAATACTTAACGGCTGGTCATGGCTTACATCATCCCAGGCATCACCATCATCCTTGAGGAAAACTGTTTTTAAATTAATATCTCCATATTTATCAATGACAGTAGGCGAGTGTATATCTACCTTTTCACGCTAGGGTTTAATAATATAGTCACATATGTCATTTAGCGGGATGCCAAAGCGACATTTTCGTATAGATGGCCCCAGCAGCAATCAAACCCACAACCCTTGGCGTTGCAAGCACAATGCTCTAGCAACTATGCCACAAAGGACACACGTCTTATGTGGAGCATTTAGCTGCTGATGAATTGTTTCTGGTCTGTAGTATCAGTCCATATTGTCCCACTAAGCACCAAGCCATAACCCTGACTCTAACTTGCTGGCACCTCATGAAGGTGGCCAGTGTCACCTGTCCTCTAATCTAGGCCACCAGATCCACAGCTGGCCTCCCCATGACACAAAAACCTGCGCACTCACACATGCAATCAGGTACATACACACCACAAACACAGACAAGCACAGACAGACATACACAAATGTCTGCATGCAAACACATTAGTTTACACATACAAACACATATGCACACCCATACTCACCCACACACACATATATTCGTACACCCACATACAGACCAATGGACATACACACACGCCAGCTGTTACCCAGGAACAAGTGCAGGCTATTTTCTGAAGTATACCCAGCCTTTAGCCACATTTTTAACTGGTGCTAATATGGGTACTTTGTCCTGATCTTCTCTTAAAGGGCGGAATAATGATGATTTTAATCATTTCTCTGTCCAGATCTGTCGACACTTGTAAGATATCCAGATACAATGTGTGTCTGACTACCTCCGGAGGTTGGCAGGATGATCTGATCACAATGAGTCTTTTGATTGTCTACACCTGTCTAAAATGTGGGCACAATCAGAATATCAACAATATCAGGACAAATGACCCAAGTTAGAACCAGGTATAAACAGTTTTTTTTTTGTGCTCTCCCTGGGTTCGACCTGAAGCAAGAGCACAGGCTTGCCCATGGAGTGGAGCTTCTAATCTGGCAACCTCCCTCTATTCTCAACTTAACCTGCCCTCTAAACAGATAACTCCAATAGCATATCCCATGCAGTTACCAGCATAATTGTATTCTGCCCACTGTTTTATACGGCATGTATGTTTCACAGTGCTTATTGACAGAGCAAAAGACAAAATGGGAAGTGTGAATCAGTAGTGTGGCCGGTGTCTTTCGGTTAATAAGGAAGTAAGTGCCTCAAGCTGTATTTCTTTCCAGGACACGACCCTAGCGCTCTGAGAAATGGGCCAGGGATCTGACTTTCTTTTTAATCAAAATGGATTCCGGTCAGAGAGGGAGTGGAAATCCATCCGTCTCGCCCCTCCCTTCTCCCCCTACCCCTCCGTTCATTCGTCACATCATGACCATCCAATTTCCATTCCCCCCATCTCAACTTAATCTTCACTATTCTCCGTAAAACCAGAGGAGACCGCAGGGGGTGGCCGCGGCGCTGGGAGAGAACAGAACGCACAGACCACTCGCTCACTAAACCTGTAGCTAAAGCTAATATGCAAAGCAGGGTGAAATTTACTGACTTGGGAAACCTCACAGAGCGTTTTCAAAAACTGTAATAAATCATTCCATCATATCCTAAAAGCACCCAGGACTCCAGCAGGGATCAAAGAGTAATACTTAATGTGTCTGATCTGTTTCACCTGTCTTGTGCGTGTCTCCACCTTCCACCAGGTGTCTCCCATTTTCCCCCATTATCCCCTGTGTACTTATACCTGCGTTTTCTGTTGGTGTCTTTTCTTGTCAAGTCTTACCAGTGTGGTCTCCCGGCTTTTCAGTAGCTCTTGTTTCTGTTTTCTAGTCCTCCCAGTTCTGACCATTCTGCTTGCCTTGACCCTGCCTGCTGTTTGATGCTGTCTTGGATTACTGACCTTTGCCGCGCTGACCCTGAGCCTGCCTACCGTTCTGTCCCTTATTGATGCTGTCTTGGATTACTGACCTTTGCCGCCCTGACCCTGAGCCTGCCTACCGTTCTGTCCCTTATTGATGCTGTCTTGGATTACCAACCTCTGCCTGACCTGGACTTGCTGTTTGCCTGCCCCCTGTTTTGTAATAAACCTCTGCGGTTCGAACTGTCTGCCTCCTGTGTCTGCATCTGGGTCTTATCCCGAGTCGTGTTATAATGTAGGAAAGCATATGTGTATCATGCACAGCAGTGCTCCACTTGTGGTTTGCATACACTTGCTGGCTTCATGGTGCCTTTTCTCCTTTAAAATTACCATGATAATGCTTAGGTATCTAGATTGAATTTCCCTGGTAGATATTTGTAGTTAAATGGCAATGGCGCCAGGAGCCAGTGTTTTTGAGGCAATTCAGAAATCTCTATACCATAATGACTTTGAAATGAAAAATGTACATTTTATATGTTTCTATCGTTTCCATTGTTGGTACTCATGTTTCTGTACTTAAAAAAATTATGAATTCAGCTAGTGTCTAGGAGCTTGAAGGGTGAAGATCAAATAACTATTTGTTGTTCCTAACATTGCATCCATAACAAACATACAAATATAAATGTGGGATCAATTGGATTAAAATATAATTTTGTGAAGAGGTCATCTTCAACTTATTTATGACTCCCACTCATATCTCATCTAAAATGATTCTGTATTCTACAGGTACCTAACGTACATATTATTTTAGTTGTATAATTACATACAAATTAGATTTAAAATGATCCTGGAACAAAAAAACTCAACTCTGATTTGCTTAATTCCATGTTTATGGCAAATTGAACCATGGCGTTTCTGCTGATTGTGAATGAGGACCATTTTATTTGTGCTGATAGGGAATTAGGGACTATTGTGCTTGGGCTGAAAGTGAATGAGGATCATGTGTTTGTGTTGAGAGTGAGTGGGGGAGAAACTGTGTTTTAATGAAACAATGACTTGTTCCAGCATGGGAACAGCATGCCAGGTACTTCAGCAGACAGCTCTCTGTCTGCAATTTGGGGTCCAATTTTGTTGCATTGTGCTGCCTGTTCGGCAGATCAAAACTGCTCAGCTACTTGGTCTGTGTTCCTCTCAGTTTACCAGTGACAGGTGTATTATGAGAACGAGAGCGCGATTGTTTGAGATGTCCTATCAATGATTCAGTGAAAGCACATCAAATGCAAGGGAGAATGACGTTTCGCCTAGGATGTTCCTCTGGAAACGTTTGATATATAATTCACTATGTTTTTTGACAGGTTGCCAAGTGTACATGCCACGCCCTTGGTTTAGATAAAGGATTCCCTGGCAGCCAAGGGTCTCCCTTGCCCCAAAAGTGGAGTGCTCAGAGTCTCCTGACAGTATGTTGCCTCAAACATGCTACCATTGGTGACTAATCATCGGTAACAGTGCATTTTAGTAGGACACAATCAGGTAAATACTTAATTGGGTCATTTAAGTACTTAAAAGACCATTTACACAAATGATATACCCATAAATTAATTGGTATTGCTCTGGAAATACAGAGGGGAGACCTGCAGAAAGAGAGGTAACGAAGTTAGCACATATTTTTAAATGTGTTAATCAGGTATGCTTGTGCTATGAATCTATGGGAGAATCACATGTAAAATGACAGATTAGAGGGGAATATGGAGCACACTCTGGAGTTAGCAATAAACAGATGGGGCTATTGTCTTGTTTACTTAGGGAGTAAGTTGACATCCCCACGGATAAGGTTTTACCATGTACTGATTACCGCCACGAAATAGCCTCCGTAAATAACAAGAGCAGACCTAATCAATCTCTGTCTCATTCATTCATTAACCCAGCATCAACAACCCACCCATGCTCTTTCAGTTCACCTGGGTGTTGTTGTGTGGGTTACTCTGTTGATGGCTAAAACAACCGCTTTAACCGAGCTAACACTAGCATCTACTCACAAATGGAACCCACAAACAAGTGACTACCTAGAAACAGCCTCCGCAAATAACAAGAGCAGACCTAATCAATCTCTGTCTCATTCTCTCTCCCTTTCTCTCTCTCTGTCAACCTCTCTCGATCTCTCTCTCTAACAATCTGTCGATGTAGACAGTTGAGGTTTTGTATCTTCAATCTGAAAACTCAGCACTCTAAAAACAACCTAATTTGGGTTCTTTGGTAACCCAGTGCTGGGTAAATATTGGACAGAACACACCCTGGGATATTTTGAATCAGCCAGTTGGGTTGTAGGAATAACCCATGTTGGGTTTTTGGGATTACACAAACATGGGTTAATTTAACCATCAGTTGTTGTTTTTCCCTTTCATACTGGGTAGGCCCAGCAGCAGGATCTTTTTATACATAGCCCTGGTTTTTAGGTAGTTATTTTTTGGCCACCTGTGAAAATAAATGTATTTCATTTTCATCATGTTAAATTTGTGAGCTGCAAATTTAATTTTACAGAAAATATTTTTGCATATTACATATTCTAATATAATAAGATTGCTTACTAGATATAGAAACAAGGTAGTATCTATCCCAGCAAGGATATTTGCATTTACCACACTCTTACACATCTATAAATCTTATTAAAGCTCAAATGAAAGAATCTTTAAAACATTCAGTGTTCAACTGTAACATGTGATAACAATGCAACAGAACACATGAACAGTAATTAAATATAATCTCATTGGTGGCCAAAAATAAATTTCTAAAAGCCACATCCCTACTAAACTACGATTCCACTCTTCTGATCTGACCCGCTGGGTCATATCTCAATAACCATTAACCCAGCATCAACAACCCACCCATGCTCTTTCAGTTCACCTGAGTGTTGTTGTGTGGGTTACTCTGTTGATGGCTAAAACAACCGCTTTAACCGAGCTAACACTAGCATCTACTCACAAATGGAACCCACAAACAAGTGACTACCTAGTCTCCGGACATGGACTAAATGGATAAATTATTTAAGAGGTATGCAGTGCATATGCAAGCTGACATATTTATAATACTGAAGGGAAGCAATCCACAACATACAGATGTGAAAAAAATCTAGTTTTACCCGTTTTGTGTATCTGTGAAATAGTGTGCATCTGGTAAGAAGGGTTGAGACAAATTGATGATGAGCACCAACAGCATTCCTATAGAGGGACGTAGTTCAATTACAGTGTATGTAAATGTGAAGGTTGAAACCATACAGAGAGTAATTAAATCAAATCAAATAAACTCTGCAAAAAAAGAAACGTCCCTTTTTCAGGACCCTGTTTTCCAAAGATAATTCGTAAAAATCCAAATAACTTCACAGATCTTCAGTGTAAAGGGTTTAAACACTGTTTCCCACGCTGAACCATAAACAATTAATGAACATGCACCTGTAAAACGGTTGTTAAGACACTAACAGCTTACAGACGGTAGACAATTAGCAGCCTATAGGGAGGAGGTCAGAGACCTGGCCGGGTGGTGCCAGAATAACAACCTATCCCTCAATGTAACCAAGACTAAGGAGATGATTGTGGATTACAGGAAAAGGAGCACAGAGCACGTCCCCATTCTCATCGACGGGGCTGTAGTGCATCAGGTTGAGAGCTTCAAATTCCTTGGTGTCCACATCAACAACAAACTAGATTGGTCCAAACACACCACGACAGTCGTGAAGAGGGCACGACAAAGCCTATTCCCCCTCAGGAAACAAAAAAGATTTGGCATGGGTCCTGAGATCCTCAACAGGTTCTACAGCTGCAACATCGAGAGCATCCTGGTTGCATCACAACCTGGTACGGCAAAGCACTTCAGAGGGTAGTGCGTACGGCTCAGTACATCACTGGGGCAAAGCTGCCTGCCATTCAGGATCTCTACACCAGGCTGTAGGCCCTAAAAGGAAGGCCCTGAAAATTGTCAAAGACCCCAGCCACCCCAGTCATAGACAGTCTCTACTACCACATGGCAAGCGGTACTGGAGTGCCAAGTCTAGGACAAAAAGGCTTCTGAACAGTTTTTACCCCCAAGCCATAACACTCCTGAACAGGTAAGCAATGATTACCCAGATTGTTTGCATTGTGTGCCCCCCCAACCCCTCTTTTACGCTGCTGCTACTCTCTGTTAATCTTATATGCATAGTCACTTTAACTATACACTCATGTACATACTACCTCAATTGGCCCGACCAACCAGTGCTCCCGCACATTGGCTAACGTCCCTGCTCGTCTGCGTGAACGTGCTTTAGGCATGCTGCAAGGACGCATGAGGACTGCAGATGTGGCCAGGGCAATAAATTGCAATGTCCATACTGTGAGACGCCTAAGACAGTGCAACAGGGAGACAGGACGGACAGCTGATTGTTCAAATATTTACACATAAGACAGGAAAATAAACGAAGTTGACAGTGAGAGGACGTTTAGATAGCACAGCTGTCAATTTATTGGTCCTTAAACGAAACTGGTATATCTTTTTATTTATCACAGTTATCTTTAACCAATTTTGGTCTTTAATGCAGGGCTGACAGACAAGTTCCTTACTTTCTCTTCCTTCCACTTGGTAAAGGTTCCAATTGATAAAGTAATTTTGATTTTCCAATTTCTGCCCTCTGAATTAATTATATAAATAGGCCCTTTTAATTTTGTCTGGCATGCCATTTCAAATAAAATATAATATTTTTTGCTCAAATAATTTAAATCCTCTTTGGGCTAGGGAGCAGTATTTTCACGTCCAGATGAAAAGTGTGCCCAAAGTAAACTACCTGTTACTCAGGCCCAGAAGCTAGGATATGCATATAATTGGTAGATTAATGTCTGTGAGTATAACAGAATTAATTCGGCAGGCCAAACCATTCAGGGGGAAAAAAATGGAAGTCATTGGATTTCCCAATAGATTTCTATGGGAACCCCTATTTATGAGGAACCTAGTTGCAGTTCTTATGGCTTCCACTAGATGTCAACAGTCTTTAGAAATTGGTTGATGTTTTTCTTTTGAGAAATGAAGAAGTAGGGTTATTCATTCCATGTGTCACTCTGAAGGTCCCTACTATTTTGGTGCGCGTGAACTGGAACACGCTCTGTGTTATTTTTCTTCGGTATTGGATACAGATTATCCCGTCTTAAATTTGATCGATTATTTACATTTTAGGATACCTGAGGTTGGATTAGGAACGTTGTTTGAAATGTTTGGACCAAGTTTACAGGTAACTTATTAGATACTTTGTAGGCATGTTGGGCGAGTTGGAACCGGTGTATTTCTGAATCAAACGCGCCAAATAAATGGACATTTTGGGGATATAAAGAAGGAATTTATTGAACAAAATGACCATTCATTGTGTCACTGAGACATTTGGGATTGCAAAAAAAAGAAGATCTTCAAAGGTAAGGCATTTATTATATTGTTATTCTGACTTTTGTGTGGCACCTGCCTGGTTGAAATAGTATTTTCATGTGTTTGTATGCGGGGCGCTGTCCTCAGATAATCGCATGGTCTGCTTTGGCCGTAAAGCCTTTTTGAAATCTGACACAGCGGCTGAATTAGCAAGAAGTTAAGCTTTATTTTGATGTATTACACTCATATTTTCGTGAATGTTGAATATTGATATTCCTGTAGTTTGAATTTGGTGCTCTGGAATTTCACTGGATGTTGTCAAATCCCACTAAAGGGATTGGCGTGAGAAGGGATCACTAAGAGGCTTTAAACCATAAGCAAATAGTTGATGACTATAGTAAATAAAATAAAAAAATAAAGCTTGCATCACGCATCTGATTATTCATTATAAATAGGATTTATTTCTGGGACTTTTATATAATTATAATGCAAGGTTAATAACAATAATAATCGTTGTTCGATAACAGATCGGCTCTCGGAACTCATTAAGAGGCGACTTCTATCTTCAATATGCTTCATTATTTAAATGTTTAAAGCGCATGTGGGCAACGGAGAGAATGTATTTGACTGTCTTTAATATTAGGGATTTCAGGAGGAACAGAAAATTGCGTGTCAATTCATAAACCATGTGCCATGGAATCGGTCCATCGAAAATCTCTTCCCAACTATTTTGCAATCTATATAGCACAGCTGTCAATTTTACAAATAGATAGTCAATATGTGCCAGTTTAGACTACCGATAGATTAGCATTTTATCTCCCCCTTGCGGTTCAATGACAGAATGTCACCATCTTTTACTATTTTATTTTACTTCGCCTTTATTTAACCAGGTAGGCTAGTTGAGAACAAGTTTTAATTTGCAACTGCGACCTGGCCAATATAAAGCAAAGCAGTTCGACACATACAACAACACAGAGTTACACATGGAATAAACAAACATACAATCAATAATACAGGAAAAAAATCTATACACAGCATAGTGCAAATGAAATAGGATAAGAGGTAAGGCAATAAATAGGCCATGGTGGCGAAGTAATTACAATATAGCAATTAAACACTGGAATGGTAGATGTGCAGAAGATGAATGTGCAAGTAGAGATACTGGGGTGCAAAGGAGTAACATAGATAAATAAATGCAGTATGGGGATGAGGTAGTTGGATGGGCTATGTACAGATGAGCTATGTACAGGTGCAGTGATCTGTGAGCTGTTCTGACAGCTGGTGCTTAAAGTTAGTGAGGGAGGAAGAGTCTTTAGTGATTTTTGCAGTTAGTTCCAGTCATTGGCAGCCGAGAACTGGAAGGAGAGGCAGCCAAAGGAAGAATTGGCTTTGGGGGTGACCAGTGAGATATACCTGCTGGAGCGCGTGCTACGGGTGGGTGCTGCTATGGTGACCAGTGAGCTGAGATAAGGCAGGGCTTTACCTAGCAGAGACTTGTAGATGACCTGGAGCCAGTGGGTTTGGCGACGAGTATGAAGCGAGGGCCAGCCAACGAGAGCGTACAGGTCGCAGTGGTGGGTAGTATATGGGGCTTTGGTGACAAAACGGATGGCACTGTGATAGACTGCATCCAATTTGTTGAGTAGAGTGTTGGAGGCTATTTTGTAAATGACATCGCCAAAGTCGAGGATCGTAGGACGGTCAGTTTTACAAGAGATGTTTGGCAGCATGAGTGAAGGAGGCTTTGTTGCGAAATAGGAAGTCAATTCTAGATTAAATTTTGGATTGGAGATGTTTAATGTGAGTCTGGAAGGAGAGTTTACAGTCTAACCAGACACCTAGGTATTAGTAGTTGTCCACATATTCTAAGTCAGAACCATCCAGAGTAGTGTTGCTGGACGGGCGGTGATCAGTTGAAGAGCATGCATTTAGTTTTACTGGCATTTAAGGGCACGGAAGGAGAGTCGTATGGCATTGAAGCTCATCTGGAGGTTAGTTAACACAGTGTCCAAAGAAGGGCCAGATGTATACAGAATGGTGTCGTCTGCGTAGAGGTGGATCAGAGACTCACCAGCAGCAAGAGCAACATCATTGATGTATACAGAGAAGAGAGTTGGCCCAAGAATTGAACCCTGTGGCACCCTCATAGTGACTGTCAGAGGTCCGGACAACAGGCCCTCCGATTTTACATACTGAACTCTATCAGAGAAGTAGTTGGTGAACCAGGCGAGGCAATCATTTGAAGGCTGTTGAGTCTGCCAATAAGAATGTTGTGATTAACAGAGTCGAAAGCCTTAGCCAGGTTGATGAATTCGGCTGCACAGTAATGTCTCTTATCAATGGCGGTTATGATATCATTTAGGACCATGAGCGTAGTTGAGGTGCACCCATGACCAGCTCTGAAACCAGATTTCATAGCGGAGAAGGTATGGTGGGATTCGAAGTGGTCTGTAATCTGTTTGTTGACTTGGCTTTCGAAGACCTTAGAAAGGCAGGGTAGAATAGATATAGGTCTGTAGCAGTTTGGGTCTTGAGTGTCTCCCCTTTGAAGAGGGGGATGACTGCGGCAGCTTTCCAATCTATGGGAATCTCAGACGACACGAAAGAGAGGTTTAACAAGCTAGTAATAGTGGTTGCAACAATTTCGGCAGACCATTTTAGAAAGAGAGGGTCAAGATTGTCTAGCCCGGCTGATTTTGTAGGGGGATTTGTTGGGTGAAGGAGAAGTGGGGGAGTGGGGGAAGGAGAAGTGGGGGAGGTTGCTGTGGGGAGCGCATGGCTGTTGACCGGGGTAGGGGTAGCCAGGTGGAAAGCATGGCCAGCCATAGAAATACATAGAAATACTCAATTATAGTGGATTTATTGGTGGTAACAGTGTTTCCTAGCCTCAGTGCAGTGGGCAGCTGGGAGGAGGTGCTCTTATTTTCCATGGACTTTCCAGTGTCCCAGAACTTTTTTGAGTTTGTGCTACAGGATGCAAATTTCTGCTTGTTAAAGCTAGCCTTAGCCTTCCTAACTGCCTGTGTATCTTTGTTCCTAACTTCCCTGAAAAATTGCATATCACGGGGGCTGTTCGATGCTAATGCAGAATGCCACAAGATGGTTTTTGTGCTGGTCAAGGGCAGTCAGGTCTGGAGAGAACCAAGGGCTATATATGTTCCTGGTTCTACATTTTTTGAATTGGGGCATACTTATTTCAGATGGTGAGGAAGGCACTTTTAAAGAATAACCAGGCATCCTCTACTGATGGGATGAGGTCAATATCCTTCCAGGATACAGGGATCTACCACTAACGGTTGCGGAATAAGCTCTTACCTTTTAAAGGAAGAACCACTGTAGATTGAGGACAAAAAGGACCAACGTACAATGGTACGAGGAAGTTTAAAATGGTTGCTTGAGGATTGTACAGCGAATACTAATGAGGCATCTACTGTCCCTCGCTGCCCTCAGTCTGCATTCCAAATGTAACTCGATTACCTACATAATGCACTACTTTGTACCAGAGCCCTACTGGCCCTGATCTAAAGTAGCACACTAAATAGGGAATAGGGTGCCATTTGGGACTTAACCTCGCTTGCGACATAGTTTCTTGGTCTCCTCCTCCCATTCTCTTTTTCTCCCCTTTTATACTTCTCTCTAAATCCCTCCTTTTAATCATCTCTATTTTCTCTCTCTCAGTAGCTCTGTTACGGATACAGGTATCCTGTGTGTGTGTATCCTGTGTGTATTTCTTTTCTCTCCTTCTCCCCTCACAGGTGGCAATCATCATTCCCCAATCAGTCACCAATCAGTCATCAATCAGAAGACACACCTCCTCCGGTTTCCATTACCCAATCACATCCCCTTCCCCTTGGTTTAAAAACCCTGTCAGTTGTTTTCTCAGGAGTTTGATCTCTCTGTAGATCTCTTGTTTGGTTCAGCAACTAGATGTCACTTTGTCCGTTACCCTGTGAGTATTGTTTTTGTTAAGGTGTTTGACTGTTTGTTTGATGGTGGGAAAAGGGGGTACCAAGACAAGTCGCTCATGGGCATACATTACCCGTAGAAATACTTTGTCTAAGAACACTAGTTAGAACTGGGTGGACCATCCACTGTATTTTTGGTTAGTTAGCTAGCTGTTCTTAAAGCAAGTAGTCTAGTTTAGGGGTGTTTGGATACCTATTTATTTCCTTGGGTCCAGCTCAGCCCCTTTTCCTGCCCCCCTTTACCGTGTGTTTACCAAATAAACCATGAGTGTTTGACGGTAATTTAGTTGTCTGTGGTTTGTTTTCACTGTTATTTGCGTGAAAACCTTTGGCCCCCCCAGACTGCTGGGCCAAAGGGATTTGTAACAATATCACTTTCCTTTGTTATATATCTCACTCTCTCAGTATCCCCCCTCCCTCTCCTGCTCTGAGAAAAATAAAGATCACAGGGCCCAGCACCTTGATTGTCGCCAGGACATCTCCTAGTTTGCCTGAGCTATGTCGCACAACTTCCCTTATCTTCTTACACAGTATAAGGTAATGCTATCATTGTTTAGAATTACTAGGTAAGATATACACTACTGTTCAAAAGTTTGGGGTCACTTAAATGTCCTTGTTTTTGAAAAAAGTACATTAACTACTTTGATATAGGGGCGCTCTTTTAATTCTTGGATAAAAAAACGTTCCCATTTTAAACAAGAGATTGTCACGAAAAGATGCTCGACTATGCATATAATTGACAGCTTTGGAAAGAAAACACACTGACGTTTCCAAAATTGCAAAGATATTATCTGTGAGTGCCACAGAACTGATGCTACAGGTGAAACCAAGATGAAATTTCACAGGAAATGCCCCAGATTCTGAAGGCGCTGTGTTCCAATGTCTCCTTATATGGCTGTGAATGCGCCAGGAATGAGCCTACACTTTCTGTCGTTTCCCCAAGGTGTCTGCAGCATTGTGACGTGTTTGTAGGCATATCATTGGAAGATTGACCGTAAGACTACATTTACCAGGTGCCCGCTTGGTGTCCTCTGTTGAAATTATTGCATAATCTCCAGCTGTGTGCATTTTTCCATTTGGTTCAGAGGAGAAACCAAACTGCCACGAATGACTTATCATCGAATAGATATGTAAAAAACACCTTGAGTATTGATTCTAAACAACGTTTGCCATGTTTCTGTCGATTATTATAGAGTTAATTTGGAAAAAGTTTGGCGTTGTAATGACTGAATTTTCTGGGGGGTTTTCTTAGCCAAACGTGATGAACAAAACGGAGCTATTTCTCTTACACAAATAATATTTTTGGAAAAACTGAACATTTGCTATCTGAGTCTCCTCATTGAAAACATCCGAATTTCTTCAAAGGTAAATTTTATTTGAATGCTTTTCTTGTTTTTGTGAAAATGTTGCCTGCTGAATGCTAGGCTTAATGCTATGCTAGCTATCAATACTCTTACACAAATGCTTGTGTAGCTATGGTTGAAAAGCATATTTTGAAAATCTGAGATGACAGTGTTAACAAAAGGCTAAGCTTGTGAGCCAATATATTTCATTTCATTTGCGACTTTCATGAATAGTTAACGTTGCGTTATGGTAATGAGCTTGAGGCTATGATTACGCTCCCGGATACGGGATTGCTCGACGCAAGAAGTTAAAATAACATCAAATTGATCAGAAATAACACGTAGACATTGTTAATGTTGTAAATGACTATTTTTTTTAATGGAATATCTACATAGGTGTACAGAGGCCCATTATCAGCAACCATCACTACTGTGTTCCAATGGCACGTTGTGTTAGCTAATCCAAGTTTATCATTTTAAAAGGCAACTTGAACATTAGTAAAATGTGTTTTCTTTCAAAAACAAGGACATTTCTAAGTAACCCAAATATCCAACTCTCGGAGAGTTGTTTAAATTTAACTCCAATTGTCATTTATTTTCAGTGTCGTTTTTATAACACCCTGACCATTTTTCACTTCTGTGTTTTGATTCAACTCCAGCAGAGTACATTTCTATTTCGGTTTACTTCGAGTTTTACTGTGTAAAGCAACAATGACAAGCCACCAGGGTCTGACAACTTGGTTGGAAAATTACTGAGGATAATAGCGGAGAATATTGCCACTCCTATTTGCCACATCTTCGATTTTTAAGACTACTAGAAAGTGTGTGCACTCAGGCTTGGAGGGAAGCAAAAGTCATTCTGCTACCTAAGAACAGTAAAGCCCCTTTACTGGCTCAAATAGCCTACCAATCAGCTTGTTACCAACCCTTAGTAAACTTTAGGAAAAAATTGTGTTTGACTAGATGCAATGCTAGTTTTACAGTAAACAAATTGACCACAAATGTCCAACATTCTTATAGAGAAGGACATTCAACAAGCATAGCACCTACACAAATGACTGATGATTGGCTGAGAGAAATTGATGATAAAAAGATTGTGGTGGCTGTTTTTTGTTAGACTTCAGTGCGGCTTTTGACATTATCGATCATAGCTAGCCGCTTGAAAAATGTATGTTATGGCCCTGCTATATTGTGGATAAAGAGTTACCTGTCTAACAGAACACAGAGGGTCTTCAATGGACGCCTCTCTAACATAATCAGTAATTCCCCAAGGCAGCTGTCTAGGCCGATATTTTTTTATTTTGGGGGGATTCTTTTTTTTTTTCTTTCAATATTTACTAACGAATTGCCACTGGCTTTGAGAAAAGCCAGACTGTCTATGTATGCGGATGACTTAACACTATACATGTCAGCTACTACAGCAACTGAAATTACTGCAACACTTAACAAAGAGTTAGTTAGTTTCAGAGTGGGTGGTAAGGAATAAATGAGTCCTAAATATTTCTATAACTTAAAGCATTGTATCTGGGACAAATCATTCACTAAATATTGTAATAAATGTGGAAATTGAGCACAGAGGTGACTAAACCGCTTGGAGTTACCCTGGATTGTAAACTGTCATGGTCAAAACATATTGATACAACAGTAGCTAAGATGGGGAGAATTACAGTGGTTGCTCCACTAAAAGTTTTGTGATTATGCTCAGTTTAGTACGGTAGCCTGCGTCACCACTTCATTGCTCCAGACCAGCGCAAGGGGAAGTTAGAGCACTGATTATGCTTTTTGTACTACTGTGTCTCCAACTGACAACGAATGAGCAACATAAACCTATATAGAAACTGATAATTGTGCACGACTTCAGTATTACTTACTAAAGTGTAACAACCGGTAAGGTTTTTATTTTGTTAGGATTATTTTACTGTAGTACTCTAGCCCACTCCCGACTGGTCATGTTGTACAGTGCCTAATTAGCTCAACTGTCTAAGACACTGCATAGCAGTGCAAGCTATGTTGCTGCAGATGCTGGCTCAATACCTGTGCTGGCCTTGACTGGGAGACTCATGAGATTGTAAGATTTTGGTTTCTCTCCCATAGGTAATTCTAAATAACTGACTGGCTTTATTTACAATTTAGTAACAATGTCTAACCCCATGTTCAAGAATGGCATTTTTCTCGCTCATTTTGTTATTTATAAAACGAAATAATCTACAAAATAAACAGTTATTATTAATTTAGAATTATATAAAAGCCCGTTGGATATTATCAGATATATTATTAACCCTGTTATTAGCAGGACAATATATATTGGTCATGGCTCCTGAGTGGCGCACAATGGGATTGCCTTGCAGTTCTCCAACTGTATCCACTGAAAGAGGGCGAGGTTCAAGGCATGAGAGGGGGCACGGGATGGGCCGCAGAGACGCACACAGAAGACTGACCTAGCCCATGGGGGATGGGGTGGACCCCCACCCTGCCACACTGGGTAGCACAGAGCAACAATGAGGGGCATTGCACTAATACTGGCGCTGACTTGGGAAACATCCCCGCTGTTCTTAGTGCCAGTCTACACATTCAAACTAAAACAATGTAACTAATAATGGTATATTTATGCTTTCTTCAATAAAATAATTATGAAAATACTCTTTAAAAAATGCCGATGTTTATTTAGTTATGGATTCATAACGAATTACCATGGGAATAAATATCACTGAATTACAGAAATGTCCTCTAATATTGGCAGAGTTAAGTCAAATCTTTCGATATACTGTAGGGCCACCGTATAGGCAACATAAGTCTCACTAGTGTTGCGTAATGAGATGTTAAAAGTGGTGTAGGTCTTTATTTTAAACGCCTATTGAAGTTAGAAGCAATTGCCTACAACTATTTTTAGCACCATTTCGCACTGCTCTGAGACAAGCATGGGGACTGTTCTTGATAAATAATTAGATTTTTATTTTCACTTAATCTCCATTTGGGTATTGGTTAGACTACAATTATACAATTTTTAAGGTGTAAAAATGTTATGCTCTTAAACACAGCGGGGTTTTTTTCTCACGTTTTTCTCGGAATAGAAACACCATAATATGAATCCAAAACTCAAAGTAATTGGATACAAATGATTTGTTACAGTAAAGGATCTAAACAAGATGCTGTGTTTTTATTTACAGTAGTGATGGACAGCTGTGTTTTTATTACAGTTGTGATGGACAGCTGTGTTTTTATTACAGTTGTGATGGACAGCTGGTGGCTCTTTAGACCGTAGGTGTGAACCTGCAAAAAATGATATTGTGCTCAAAGAGAACAGACGAAATGGACATGTTTTTATCAAGTCAGCTTCTTTCTATAGTGCTACCCGTTCCAGGATTAGGACCGTAACTAAAAGGTATTTTGGTTTCAGTGCATTTAAAAAAAATATATATATATATATATATATATAGCCTATCATTGTGTAGGCATACTGTTTAATAAAAACAAAATACTAATTGTGTACGAAAAAAGTGAATGTGTTTTTGTAGAGCAGACAACCATACCGACAACCATCCGTGGAGATCAGTGGACAATGGGCCGCACTGAAAATGTTTGCAAAGAAAGTGGTTCTTTTTGCTAGATTCTTAAAGTGTATGCAGCATTCGTTTGTTGGAGTCACTTTCAATTCTTAATTGATCTACCATTTCTATCATAGGCCACTGTAATCGATGGGGGCTCAGGGCTGTACCATTCTGCTCATCTGATGAAGGTGCACATGGATCAGATTCCGAGATCGATTAATTGAAGGCAGACCAGCAGAAAGAGAAACATTGTCGGGGGCAGAGATACGAGCGACAGCTGATGCATTGGTTCAGAGCCAGGCGGCATTGGCGGAGAATCAGGCGGAGAATGACTCGTTGAAGAGGGCGAGGAATGAGATGGAGTCACAATCCGTGCCGGTGTATCAGGCACACCTGTGAGCTCTGGAACTCCACCTCCGACAGGCAGAGTCAACATACCTGGCGAGTTCATCAAGTTGTCTGTTCAGCCTGACATTTCCATTCCTCTTCTGACAACATAACCAGGCACAACTGCTCACCAGGTACAGCAAGGGCCGTCTGGACCATCATGCTGTTCTGCTATAGCCTGATAAGCCCCCCCTGCATTTGTTTATCTTCAAAATGTTTTATTATCCAAATGTCGTAGCATGTACTGTGTTTCTTCATCAGCATCTTTCTGCTTTCGTTAATAAAATAATGATAAATACATTCTAAATGACGATTTTTATTTAGTTATGGATCCATAATGAATTACTAAGGGAATAAATATCACTGAATTGCAGAAATATTAGAACAGTTGTCTAATGAAGGTAAACAAATTGTTGTTCACTGAAAAATACTCTTTCAAACAGTCATGTTGTACAGTGCCATTATGGCTATTAGCAGGTAGCTGGACTATAGAATTGCCTAGGAGGGTAGGGGGAGAATTCTATCGTCAAATGTATTTCTTAGGTTGGTCGTGATTGGTTGCAATTTCAGTTTAATCCACCAGAAAATACCAAACAAATAATACAACAAAATATTATTCTTATTAGGTATCATATCCGACCGTGATTGGGAGTCCCAAAGGGCGGCGCACAATTTGCCCAGCGTTTCTCTCCCTCTAAAACCAAAAATAAATGTTTTGGCCTTTACAAATATTATTTTGGCCTTTAGTTAGATTACAATCGCTCACTTTATTTTTTATAACCTCAAATATTGTTATATATCAAGTTGATGGCACAGTCATATAGCCCGGCACCTACATAAACAGTTGTCTAAGACACTATTGGTAGGCCTACAGTGTGTATATATAGAAACATTTGACGTGACTCTCCAATACTTACATAGAGGATTGGAGGATTCTAAATTAAAACCAAAAGCCGCCTCATGGGTCCCTCGGTGGCGGCCGGCACGGGTGTCGAACCTGCCTCTGTAGGCTTGATACGTAGCCTTGCAACAGACGCAGGTTTGATACCTGCGCCAGCCGCCACTGGGAGACCCATGAGGTGGCTTTTGATTTTGAATCCTACAATCCTCTATGTAATTATTGGCGGAGCGTCACATATTTTTCGATATACTGTAGGCGACATGAGTCTCACTAGTGTTGAGTAATGTGATGTTGAAAGTGGAGTAGGTCTTATTTATTTAACGAGCATATTGAAGTTAGAAGCAATAGGATTCAAAGAAATAGCCCACTATTTTAGCACCGTTTCACGCTGCTGAGACAAGCATGGGGACTAGTCTTGATAAATCAATGAGTTATTTTCACAATCTCCATTTTGCGTATTGGTTAGACTACAATTATACAATTAGGGCTTAGAAATGCTATGTTCTTAGTGTAACTTTTATTTAAATAGGCAAGTCTGTTAATTAAAAAATCTTATTTACAAGGACAGCCTACTCCTTTCTTCCCGTTGGGGAATTGAACCCCGGTCTCCCACGTCCCATTACTGTAGCCTGTAATCAGTCCCATACACTATTTTCTTACAAAAAAAGTTTTCAATTCTCTAGTACAGCCACTATTGAAGGCTATCAACTGCTTCCCAAAGATACACTCTGGTGGTCAAACTAGCACAAATGGTACCAGTGGTTGGCACTTAACTTGCCATAGAATTCTGCGGCACCATACAAGTTGTGCCGCAGTAGCCGAACCACTGTATGTCCATGATAAGGCGCTGCTCTACCTTCTTGACAGCACTGTCAACAAGGCAGGTCCTACAGGCCCTAGTTTTGTTACACCTGAACTACTGTTTAGACGTGTGGTCAGGTGCCACAAAGGACTTGAAATGAAATTTTCAATTGGTTCAGAACAGGGCAGCACATCTGGCCCTTGGATGTACACAGAGAGCTAATATTAATGATATGCATGTCAATCTCTCCTGGCTCCAAGTAGAGGAGAGATTGACTTGATCACTGCTTGTATTTATGAGGTATTAACTTCTTGAACCTCTAGGGGCAGTATGTCATTATTGGATAAAAAAACGTGCCCGTTTTAAGCGCAATATTTTGTCATGAAAAGATGCTCGACTATGCATATAATTGGCAGCTTTGGAAAGAAAACACTAAGGTTTCCAGAACTGCAAAGATATCTGTGGGTGCCACAGAACTCATGTTACAGGCGAAACCAAGATGATATTTTAACCATGAAATGGGCAGAATTTTCGAAGCTCTGTTTTCTATTGTCTCCTTATATGGCTGTGAATGCGCCGGGAATGAGCCTGCCCTTCCTATTGTTTCTCCAAGGTGTCTACAGCATTGTGATGTATTTGTAGGCATATCATTGGAAGATTGGCCATAAGAGACTACATTTACCAGGTGTCCGCCTGGTGTCCTTTGTGTAAATCAGCGCGTAATCTTCAGTTGTGGCCATTTGCTCCTGGGATTCAGAGGGAAAGCACACTTCGACGAACGATGTATCATCGAAGAGATATGTGAAAAACACCTTGAGGATTGGTTCTAAACAATGTTTGCCATGTTTCAGTCGATATTATGGAGTTAATTTTGGAAAAAAGTTTGACGTTTAGATGACTGAATTTTCAGGTTTTTTTGGTAGCCAAACGTGACGCACCAAACGGAGCGATTTCTCCTAAACAAATATTATTTTTAGCAAATGTTCAGTTTTTCCATCTAACAGAGTCTCCTCATTGAAAACATCTGAAGTTCTTCAAAGGTAAATGATTTTATTTGAATGCTTTTCTGGTTTTTGTGGAAATGTTTCCTGCTGTATTGCTAACGCTAAATGCTACGCTAGCTATGAATAGCTATGAATACTGTTACACAAATGCTTGTTTTCCTATGGTTGAGAAGCATATTTTGAAAATCTGAGATGAGTGTTAACAAAAGGCTAAGCTTGAGAGCTAGCATAATAATTTCATTTCATTTGCGATTTTCATGAATAGTTAACGTTGTGTTATGCTAATGAGCTGCGGGGATAATTACACTCCTGGATACAGGTTTTTTTCGTAGCTAAAAATGATGCACCAAACGGAGCGATTTCTCCTAAACAAATAATCTTTCAGGAAAAACGGAGCATTTGCTATCTAACTGAGAGTCTCCTCATTGAAAACATCTGAAGTTCTTCAAAGGTAATGATTTTATTTGAATGGTTTTTTGTAAAAATGTTGCCTGCTAACGCTAAATGCTACGCTAGCTATCAGTACTGTTACACAAATGCTTATTTTGCAATGGTTGAGAAGCATATTTTGGAAATCTGAGATGACAGTGTTAACAAAAGGCTAAGCTTGAGAGCTAGCATATTAATTTCATTTCATTTGCGATTTTCATGAATAGTTAACGTTGCGTTATGGTAATGAGGTTGAGGCTGTATTCATGATCCCGGATCCGGGATGGCTCGACACAACAGGTTTTAACATGTTGAATGCACCAAGCTGTCCATTTGAACTACTGGCGCACAGCTCGGACGCCCATGCATACCCCACAAGACATGCCACCAGAGGTCTCTTCACAGTCGTCAAGTCCAGAACACTGTGGAAGGTGCACAATACTAAATAGAGCCATGACTACATGGAACTCTATTCCACATCAAATAACTGATGCAAGTAAAATTTGATTTAAAAAAACAGATAAAAAACACTATGGAACAGCGGGGACTGTGAAGCAACACAAACATAGGCACAGACACACACACAAACGATAGCATACACACACGTACACATGGATTTTGTACTGTATATATATGGGGTAGTGGTGGAGTAGGGGCCTGAGGGCACACAGTCTGTGAATGTATTGTAATGTTTTTAAAATGGTATAAACTCTCTTAATTTTGCTGGACCCCAGGAAGAGTAGCTGCTGCCTTGGCAAATACAAAAGCTTTATTTGAATATTTCTTAATGTGTCATGTTATGGTGGTTTGCAATGTGATACGCAATGTCTATTGGAATACAAGTTGCAGGAATATATCCAGCACCTTCACTTCACCCCTAATTTACATATAAAATACCTGTCATAGTAGGGTCAAAAATACAGTACATGGGGACTACCTACACCATGTAAGCTGGAACTCTCTTGCTAACGGTTGCTATAAATCCAACCACTTAAAGATTAGATTAGTTTATCTTTGAGTAGCATCAGATCAACAACAATCGATATACATGCAAAACACAAACCATTTTAATAAACCTGCAACAGAACATTCTGGGAAATTTGACAATGAGGTTCCTCCCACATCTGTGGATAACCCCAAAGATTTAACTCCCTGTCTCTTGTTACTCTTAATGGAGTTAAATGTACTCTGTCCCAATCAACTCCAGTTATTAACAGAAACAGACAGGAGAAAATTGATTGAGGTAGAAGAATGATATGGAGAGAATGACTGACCTTCACCAAGACAGAGGGGGAACGATGAAAAGAACAGATGAAGAACGGCGCCATGTGAGGTTTCAGTGAATATGTCCAAAATGGCACCCTATTCCCTATAATGCACTACTTTGGTCACAATTTGTGAACTATAAAGGGAATATGGTGCCATTTGGAACACAGGCAGTGAAATATGCAGGTGCCTGATGGAGAGAGCATGTCTTTCTCCAGGACAACGAGAGATTAATTTAGATCTAGACCAACCACAGGCCAGAGGACACGGGGGCTGAGTGATATAGAAATTATGCTACTGTCACCCTGATCCAGTCCTTCATTCCTGAAACGCCGGCACATGGCCACTTTAAGTGCATTACCATACAGATCCCCCATCCTAAACATGAGCATTTCCCAATTTGTCACTAATGTAGCTACCCAGCTAGCCAACAATCTAAAAACTGGCACAATGTCAACTCAGTTTCCAACTCGGTCAATAAACATAGAAGCATGTGGCTTCCATTTTTGGCTGCAGAGGAGAGTATGTGAGGTGAGAGATCAGTCTGATCTTAGTCTTATTTTTTTCTTTTGAATGTGCAAACATACACACATAAATAGAGAACAAATAGGTTAACTAAATGTTTAAAAAACATTTTTTTATGATTTCACCAGGAAGTAACGCCACAGACCGCCCACCTCTAACTGGACTACCTAAAAAACACTCACCTTGATACAGCTGTGACCGGAAGTGACTTTTCAGAGTAGGTTAGGAGAGGATTTTCGCTAACTCATTTACTAACATTACCCTAATTATCCTAACCTGCTACGTTAATTATTATAACCTGCTGGTAATTTCTCCAAACCTGCTATGAAAAAGTCACTTCCTGTTGTTGCTCTATCGAAGTGCTGTGTTTTTATGGAATCTTCACCTCCCACATGCTTCTCTGCACCAAATGGAAGTCACATGCTATTTCTGTCTATTAATTTGTCATTTTATAAAAGGTTTATAATGTGCAAAAATGTATTGTTAGTCTCAAAATAGTGAAATAACATTGTAAACAAAAAACAAATGTTTTCTGATGATTTTGTAATGTTATTGACCGAGTTGGAAAACATGTTGACATTGTGCCAGTGCTTAGCTTGCTAGCTAGATTAGTGAACAATTGGGAAATGCTAGCTAGCTTTACCACCGTGTTTTAGCACGTTTCACTAACTAGTTATTGCTTTGAGTCTAAAATGGGGAATTTAATTTGAATGGGTTGAATATGATTTTTTGTCCAATCTATTAAATAAAAGTCCAACTGAAAAATGTTCTCCTGTCTCCTTACTACTCCTGGTCAGCCTATTGTCTGCAAATGTTGTTCCATTGTAACTACAAAGTCATTCAAATGTCACTTCATTTTACATTAAGTTGCTTGCTCCTGGGTAAGTACATTTTAAATACATGTATATTCGTTGTAACAACATTTTAATTACAGAGTTGGTGGATAAAGATGAAGTACAATGTAACTAAAAGGGTTATACCTAATATTCTCCTGTCTCCTAATGGTTAACTACATGGTAACTACATAGTAAATAATCCTTCTGGGTTTCACTTTACATTAAGTTGATTGCTCCTGGGTAGGCACATGATAATTACAAATATATCTTATGTAACTTCATTGTTCTTACAAAACACTTGATTCAGCACAGTCTTTGAGCCAGGTCATAACATAGAAATAACGTGAATATTTAACGACCAGAAAAATACGTCTTTACTTAGTTTTAATCTGGTTATGTAACGTCTCCTCAACCTGAAACAGAGTTTTTCAACCGGAAAATAACGGCATTATGACTTTCTCTGCCAAATTTAACCCAAAGCCCCATGGGAATGAGCCTCGCCGAGGAGGCTTACACATTATTCTCTGTGAAGTCTCCATTCCATGTCTTAGAATCGGTATATATGGAGACAGCCCCCTCATTCCCCATGTCTTGAATAACTGACATCATCAGCCATGTACAGCATCTCCCGCTTTAAACACACAATAATGGAGTTTTATATTTAACTAAAGCCAGTCTGAGCTTCATTTCACTTTGTCACGGTGTCTTACCATTGAGAACCAATATCTTTAATGGGGATTGGACAAAAAGCGGTGAACATGGGAGGGGACTGGACAAAAAGCGGTGAACATGGGAGGGGACTGGACAAAAAGTGTTGAACATGGGAGGGGACTGGACAAAAAGTGGTGAACATGGGAGGGGGCTGGACAAAAAGTGTTAAACATGGGAGGGGACTGGACAAAAAGTGTTGAACATGGGAGGGGACTGGACAAAAAGTGTTGAACATGGGAGGGGACTGGACAAAAAGTGTTGAACATGGGAGGGGACTGGACAAAAAGTGTTAAACATGGGAGGGGACTGGACAAAAAGTGTTAAACATGGGAATCCATTTGAAAACATTCCAGTGAGAAGAACTTGTTGAAATTCTATATTTTCAACTGAAAAAAAGTGTGTAATTTCTGGGGCAGTACCATTAGCATAGGGTTGGAGTTCACGTCAAAATGGAGAAGTGTTGAGTCACCTAACTGAAAACGTCTCTGTTTTGATCACATTCTATGTTTCAATGCCAAGCTGTAATTCAGACAGGCTTGTGACATTCAAATAATTTATTAACATTGACAGAGAACATTAATGGTTTCGATAAGGTATGCTGCATAAATAAACTCAAACCCTCTTTTTCATGACAAAATGTTTATTAATTAGTGATAAACTTCCATTGCACCTTGTGTACTGCTACTAACTATAAATTATTTGAAAAAATACAGTAGTATGCACTTGAATCAACTTTATAAACCAATATTTATGTCCTGGATATGAAATTCTTTATGAAATTGCAATAAAAGGGAAAGTAACCAAGAACAAAACAAAGACAAACATAGTGTAAATAGATACATGCAAGCACACACACTTACTCATACACACCCTAACTAAAGCGCCACAGCAACAGGTTATATATATATACAGTGGGGCAAAAAAGTCTTTAGTCAGCCACCAATTGTGCAAGTTCTCCCACTTAAAAAGATGAGAGAGGCCTGCAATTTTCATCATAGGTACACTTCAACTATGACAGACAAAATCAGAAAAAAATACAGGAAATCACATTGTAGGATTTTTTAATGAATTTATTTGCAAATGATGGTGGAAAATAAGTATTTTCACAACTCTGTCTAAGAGCTCTACGGACAATTCCTTCGACCTCATGGCTTGCTTTTTACTCTGAAATGCCCTATCAACTGTGGGACATTATATAGACAGGTGTGTGCCTTTCCAAATCATGTCCAATCATTTAAATTTATGACAGGTGGACTCTAATCAAGTTATAGAAACATCTCAAGGATGATCAATGATCATTTTCGAGTCTCATAGCAAAAGGTCTGAATACTTATGTAAATAAGGTATGTATTTTATTTTTTATATATACATTTGCTAACATTTCTAAAAACCTGTTTTTGCTTTGTCATTATGGGTTATTGTGTGTAGATTGATGAGGGGGGAAAATGATGTAATCTCTTTTAGAATAAGGACGTAACGTAACAAAATATGGAAAAAGTCAAGGGGTCTGAATACTTTCTAAATGCACTGTATAAATGGGCTCACTTATGCCCTAAAATGACTGTGTTCATATGGGCAGAATATTGTAGGTAAATAAATACAAACGTGCTGCATTAGTTGACATCCTTTAAGATGGAACAAATAAAACAGGGTTGGGCGAATAAATTGAAAAATGTAATCCATAAGCCTACAAAGAAAAACGGTTGAAAGGTTGAAATAGGTTGAAATAACGTAAAGAAAAGTTATTTCAACCTTGCAATAATCCATTTTCTTTCAGTTTGCTTTATAGAATCTAGTTATCAATACAAGTAAACTAGGCCTATGATATTTCCTTGAATAGGCCTATCCTCCACACACACCTTGATTGGCTTTAGGATAAGCTAATTATTTCTATCAATTGAAGGAGTATTAGGATATAATGACTGGCACCAATAGTCTATTTAACGTCTGTGTCAATAGGCTATCAGTTGCATTTTTTCGGTATGAAAAGGAGACTGGAATATGACTGGCCTGCACTGCACATAGGAAAGTGTCCAGACGACTGTGAGCTGATTGACCAGTAGGCTATGTGTGAATGTTCTGAAAGCTTTATTCAAATCAATCATCTGAATACGAAAAGCACCCTTACTCCATATTTGTTTTACAAAACATGAATATGTGCCATCACCATGGGCAACATGTCTAAAAAGCTTTTGCGTCCCCCACATTCAGCTGTGAAACAGGCTCATAGTCAAAGAGTCAATTCACAGAAGTATAGTAAGCAACATTTTTTTTAATGACACTAATATCAAGTGCGTGGAGCCTGCAGGAGAAGAGATTCTTAATGCAGTAGCACTTTCCTGCAGTCAAACGAACAAAACATTCTCTGGTTGCCTCATGGGTGGAATGTTATTAACATTTTTCATATTTCAGTCTTCTGTGATGAATATAAAGGTGTACTCTTTTTTTTTTAAGACCATAACCATGTATGTGAGGTGTATGCTTTCGTTCCAAAGTAGCTAAGAGCTTTCGTTTCAAAGTAGCTAAGACTACCAAGAAACACTCTGTGACCCTGATTTAGCCCACTGCAGTAGATGGTTAATGTACAAGTCAAAGATAAAGGTGAGGGGAAGGAAATCAAGTGCTCTCAGATTACTATTCAGCCACAGTGTAAATGCCATTATGTTACATGAGTGCCTCCTTTCATGCCGTTTGAGGAGCTCATCTTTATACATATTTAGACTATGGTTTATACAAGGTAGCCTTTTGAGGGGGAGTTTCTTCAGCAGCAGCAATACATTAATGTATGGTCCGGCCAATTATAATGGTGCCGGAGGGGATGGCTGCTGTTTTACAGGCTCCTAATCAACAGGTGCTATTTTGTGTGTTTGTTCACATTGTTTCTAACTTATTTTGTACATAATGTTACTGCTATTGTCTCTTATGACAGAAAAGAGCTTCTGCCTATCAGAACAGAAATTACTCACCTCAAGCTGGACAAAGAGTCTTTCTTTAATGAGTCCGACACAAAGGATATACTGCTTCTCCGAGACCAGGCCCAAATCCCTGTCATTTGCGTGAAGAAAAGACGGAAATACAGGGGGCGGAGATCGGGGTGACTTGTGAGAATTCATCGGCGAGTGGGTAACCCGCTTTTACCATCCGTTCTATTGGCCAATGTGCAATCACTGGAGAATAAACTGCATGATCTCCATTCGAGACTATCCTACCAACGGGACATTCAAAACTTTAATATCTTATGTTTCACCGAGTCGTGGCTGAACGACGATACATATAATATACATATGGTTTTCATTGCATCGGCAGGACAGAACAGCTATGTCTGGTAATAACAGCTGGTGCGCGATGTCTAATATTAAAGATGTAGAGTACCTCATGATAAGCTGTAGACCAAACTATTTACCAATAGAGTTTTCATCTATATATTCGTAGAGGCCTATTTACCACCACAAACCTATGCTGGCACTAAGACCACACTCAACGAGCTGTATAAGGCCATAAGCAAAAAATTAAATGGCCACTCCTAGTGGCCGGGGACATTAATGCAGGCAAACTTAAATCTGTTTTACCTCATTTCTACCAGCATGTCACATGTGCAACCAGAGGAAGACCACCTTTACTCCACACACAGAGACGCATACAAAGCTCTCTCGCCCTCCATTTGGAAAATCTGAATGATATCCTCCTGATTCCTGTTTACAAGCAAAAACTAAAGCAGGAAGTACCAGTGACTCGCTCAATATGGAAGTGGTCAGATGACGCGGATGCTACGCTAGAGGACTGTTTTGCTAGCACAGACTGGAATATGTTCCAGGATTCATACCACCTCAGTCACCGGCTTCATCAATAAGTGCATTGACGACGTCGTTCCCACAGTGACCGTACATACATATCCCAACCAGAAGCCATGGATTACAGGCAACAACCGTAGCGAGCTAAAGGCTAAAACTGACACTTTTAATCCTACAACACTGACTCTGATGGTCGTCGGACGCGGCATGGCTTGCAAACTATTACGTGCTATAAAGGGAAACACAGCCACGAGCTGCCCAATGACGCAAAACTTCCAGACGAGCTAAATGCCTTTTATGCTCGCTTCTAGGCAAGCAACACAGAAGCTTGCATGAGAACAGCAGCTGTTTTGGACTACTGTGTGATCACACCTTTAAATAGGTCAACATTCACAAGGCCACGGGGCAAAACGGAATACCAGGATGTGTACTCAGACTGACATTTTCAACCTCTCCCTAACCGAGTCTGTAATACCAACATGATTCAAGCAGACCACCATAGTCCCTGTGCCCAAGAAAGCGAAGGTAACCTGCGTAAATGACTACTGCCCCATAGCACTCACGTCATTAGCAATGAAGTGCTTTGAAAGGCTGGTCATGGCTCACATCAACACCATCCTCCCGGAAACTGTAGACCCCCTCCAATTCGTATACCACCCCAACAGATCCACAGTTGACTCAATCTCAATCACACTCCACACCGCTCTTTCCCACCTGGACAAAAGGAACACCTATGTGAGAATGGTGTTCCTTGACTATAGCTCAGCATTCAACACCATAGTGCCCACAAAGCTCATCACCAAACTAAGGACCCTGGGACTAAACACCTCCCTCTGCGACTGGATCCTGGACTATCTGACAGGCCACCCCCAGGTGGTAAGGATAGGCAACAACACATCTGCCACGCTGATCCTCAACAAGGGGCCCCTCAGTTACTTGCTTATTCCCCTCTTGTACTCCTTTTTGCCCACGACTGCGTGGCCAAACACGACTCCAACACCATCATTAAGTTTGCTAATGACACAACAGTGGTAGGCTTGATCACCGACAACGATGATACAGCCTATAGGGAAGAGGTCAGAGACCTGGCAGTGTGGTGCCAGAACAACAACCTCTACCTCAACATGAGCAAGACAAAGGAGCTGATCGTGAACTACAGGAAAAGGAGGGCCAAACACGCCCCCATTCACATCGACGGGGCTGTATTGGAGCAGTTCGAGAGTTTCAAGTTCCTTGGTGTCCAACAAACTATCATGGTCCAAACACACCAAGACAGTCGTGACGAGGGCACAACAAAACCTATTCTCCCTCAGGAGGCTGAAAAGATTTGGCATGGGTCCCCAGATCCTCAAAAAGCAGCCTGACCGGTTGTATCACCGCCTGGTATGGCAACTGCTCGGCATCTGACCGCTACAGAGGGTAGTGCGTACGACCCAGTACATCACTGGGGCCAAGCTTCCTACCATCCAGGACCTATATACTAGGTGGTGTCAGAGGAAGGCCCAAAAAATTGTCAAAGACTCCGGTCACCCAAGTCATAGACTGTTCTCTCTGATACCGCAAGGTAAGCGGTAGCGGAGCATCAAGTCTAAGTCCAAAAGGCTCCTTAATAGCTTCTACCCCCAAGCCATAAGACTGCTGAATAATTAAATGGCCACCCGGACTATTTACATTGACACCCCCCCCCTTTGTTTATACACAGCTAATCACTGCTTATTATCTATGCATAGTCACTTTACCCCTACCTACAAATTACCTTGACTAACTTGTACCCCCGCACATTGATTCAATACCGCTACCCCCTGTATATAGCCTCGTCATTGTTATTTTATTGTGTTACTCTTTTTAAACTTTAGCTTATTTAGTAAATATTTTGTCAACTCTATTTCTTCAACTGCATTGTTGATTAAGGGCTTGTAAGTAAGCATTTCAAGGTAAGGTCTACGCCTATTGCATTTGGCAAATAAAATGTAATTTGATTTGATTGGGCACCAGCTCTCTGATGCCATCAGCCAGATAGAACAAATGCTAGAGCTGTTGTGAACACTCTATTTCATTTGATTTGATTGGGCACCAGCTCTCCGATGCCATCAGCCAGATAGAACAAACGCTAGAGCTGTTGTGAACACCATTTCATTTGCACACAAACAAAAAACGCAGACTTACGTGTTCTGTAGCGGTGGTGAGGGCGTGTGGCGGGCCCTTTCGCAGAGCGTCCAGGTTTCCAGTGCCCGGTGGGCTTGGCTGGGGGAGATGGTGGAAAAGTTGGTGGTAGTGCCTTGCTTGTGCTGTTGGCAGTCGAAGTTGTGCTAGTAGCTTTGGAGGTTGGACCGGATCGCGAGTTCGGGGGGTCCTTATCCTTACGACCATTGGCTGTGCCACCGACCCGAAGTACCGTGGTGCTGTGTGGGGTCACTTCTTTACCCCCAGGCGGGGGGAGTCGTGTGATGCGGGTGGTGGCGCCAGTCACGCGGGTGCCACTGCCAACCCAGTTGTGGAGGTGCGGGACCGAGTGGTTGGAGGGCAACCCAAATTGAGTTCTCGGGGCTGGGACCGTGCCGTCGGCCGCTAGAGAGGTGGTGGAGACAAACACGGTAGCGGTGTTCTTCGTAGTCGTGGTCATAGTGTCTGGTCGCTTGGGTGGAGCGCTGGGTTCAGAGAGAAAGATGGGGTCCTGCCCTACGCCCTTGGCATCCACTAGGTCCGTGGGCACATAGTCTTGAACGGAACCCACTACAATCCATTTGAGCAGCATGAGACTGAGGCCCAGGCCCACGAAGCCCATCACTAAGGGCACTGCGCACATCCAGGTCTGCTGCCGGTGCCACACCGAACAGGGCCCACAGCGGAGAGGCCCCGGGGCCTGAGGGGAGGCCGGTTCGCCCCCAGGCTCCTCCAGGGTCATGGCCCCCAGAGTGCTCGCTCCCGAGTGCTCACTCATCCTGCTGATGCCGTCAAAGGTCAGGGGTCAAACCGGGGACCCAATGACAAAAGGGCAGGAAGGAGGGAGGGGATGGGGCAAGGAACTGGGCATCATACCAATTCATCTACACAAAATTCCTACATTTATACCCACACACACATGGACACAAGACGGCACCCACAGACACATACAAGTAATTACAAGCCAAGCAGCTCACACGGATGCACATGTAAGCAAATATACACTCCCTCTGGCGCCAAGCTAACTAATTACACACACAAACAAACACAGACACACTCATACGCACACAGGTTGGACACGGTCAGGTGAAAGTGCTGTCCGGCGGGGCAAGCCTCGCTGTAGTTAGGTGGAAACGAAATGACAGTAAATCCCAAGATGCTTCACTCTCCCTTGAGAAAAAATGCATAAGAAAAAGGCAGGCAGGAGGGTATTGATCCACGGTGTGGCAAGCTTCAGACCAGAGCTGTACATCCTGTGTGTGTCTGTCAATGAGAAACAGGCCAGGCAGGGCAGCAACCCTCCTCTGCAGCTTTTTTTTACCTTGTTTTTTATGCTTCAGTCCAGGGGCTTCCTCTGCAGTCTTTTTCCCTGTTTTGGGTCAGCCTCAGCTTCCCCTCACTCCCAGACAGCCCGGTGCTTTAGTGCTAGTAGCCGATGGTAATCTTACATGAAGAGAGCCAGTGGAACTGGATAGAGAGCGAGAGTGAGGGAGAGGATTTGTAGAGATGAGGCTGGCAGGGGGATGAACGGGGGGGGGGGGGGGGGGGGTTAAATCCAACTGATGTCCATCAAATGACTTTCCCCTCAGATCTCCCGGACTGTCCGTCTTTCTCCAGCTGTCTGTCCACCGCTTGTCATAGTGGTAGAAAAATGAAAGCCTTGGCTACTTGCTTGCTACCTCAGAACGCTACATTGGCGGCGGTGTTGAGAGCAGGAATGCGAGCGACAGAAAGGGAGGGAGAGAAAGAGCAAGAGAGAGGAAGAGGAGGAAGAAGGGAGGGAGGGAGTGCTGCTCTGAAAAACTGATGTGGCTGCTGTTGTTGTTAGCTGCAGACTGGGAGAAACACTCCACTGTGAGCAATGTGGGTTTCGCAGCACACAACCGGCGCTTTCCTCCCTTCCACAGACTGCAGGACTGCAGACTGACAAACAACTACCCCATCCCTTCTCTGACACACTGCTTGCACCCCTGTAAGTGTGTGCATGTGAAAGCGATAGAGACCACACTGCCTTCCCTATCACCGTCAAATCTGAGAGCAAGAGAGAGAAAGAGAGAGGAGGCAGAGATCCTGGGAGAAAGCTCTGCAGCAGCAGAGACAAGGTGGCACTGCACAACACTGTGTGGAGGAGAGAAGAGCTGCCACAGACACCCCTGGGAACAGAGAGAGGGGAGGAGGAGAAGGGGGGGAGGCAGTGCAGCGCTACATCTCCCCACAGGCAGTGAGAGAAACAAACCAAACATTGGGCTCATAATTTATGGGTGGGATAAATCCTTCCTTCAAACCTGATTTTTCGGCTCACAGTCGATGAAACGCTCATTTTACAGTTCCCATGAGACCCCGGTGCTAGGCAGATGCCTTATCTGCAGGGCTTTACTATTATTTCCCTATGACTGACTGTCTTGCAGTCGAGGAAGGAAGCGTAAAAATGTAGGCGGGTGAATGCAGTAATAATAAGGGTTTAAGTCTAAGTCGTCAGAAAAGGGGTGTGTGTGTGAGAGTATGAAAGAAAGTGTGTGGCAGAGTAGAGAAACAGAGAAAAATATCAGCATGCAGAGCTTAAAGTTCGTACAACACGTGACTTTTTTATGTGTTCATATCTTCTCCTATCCCCCCCCCCCCCCCCCCCCCCCCCCCCCCCCCCGCCTCCTAGTCTGGCGGTGTCTGGAAAGGCTCCTTGATGTTGTAGGCACGATGCGTTGATAATGAAGGGGGCTATGCTTTAATACTAATTGGTTCTCCTCTGTCTCTCACTAAAACACCCACATGGTCACAGCCCACGAGTACTGCATTTTGGCCCTTGGTTCCGCAACCAAACAATCACGTCCCACATTTTATCAACAAATTCAAACACCACTAATTTAAAGATAATGGTTGATTTGCCTTGTATTTCAGTCAGACATTCCAACCTGCCTCTTACAGTCACATTACACTTATGAAATAATATCAAATAAAAATACATGACCAAAGATGTGGACACCTGCGCATCGAACATCTCATTCCAAAATCATGAGTATTAATACTGAGTTGGTCCCCCTTTGCTGCTATAACAGCCTCCACTCTTCTGGGAAGGCTTTCCACTAGATGTTGGAACATTGCTGCAGGGACTTGCTTCCATTCAGCAACAAGAGCATTAGTGAGGTCCCAAAGGCCTTCCCCAAACTGTTGCAACAAAGTTGGAAGCACAGAATTGTTAGAATGTCATTGTATGCTATAGCATTAAGATTTCCCTTCACTGGAACTAAGGGGCCTAACCAGAACCATGAAAAACAGCCCCAGATCATGAATTCCTTCTCCATCAAACTTTACAGTTGGTACTATGCATTGGGGCAGGTAGTGTTCTCCTGGCATCTGCCAAACCCAGATTCGTGCGTCGGACTGCCAGATGAAAAGCGTGATTCATCACTACAGAGAATGTGTTTCCACTGCTCCAGAGTCCAATGGCGGCAATATTTACACCACTGCAGCCAATGCTTGCCATTGAGCATGGTGATGTTAGACTCGTGTGCGGCTGCTCGGCCATAAAAACCCATTTGATGAAGCTCCCGACAAACAGTTCTTATGCTGAAGTTGGGTGAGCCATTCTTACTAATCTACTGGAGAGCCAGTTCAGGTTTAAGTATAACTTCTTGTAACTTTTATATGACTGATGCTTTTAGTTGAAGCTTTAATAGGGATAGGGGGCAGTATTCGGAAATTCGGATGAATGACGTGCCCAAAGTAAACTGCCTGTTACTCAGGCCCAGAAGCTAGGATCATGCATATAGCTGGTAGTATTGGATGGAAAACACTCTAAAGTTTCTAAAACTGTGAAAATAATGTCTGTGAGTATAACAGAACTGATATGGAAGGCGAAAACCCAAGGAGAATCCTTCCGGATTTTTTTTTTTTTTAGGTCACCACCCATTGAAATGGCTGTCTACGGGAAAATCAAAGGAATACTTCCCAGATTGCAGTTCCTAGGGCTTCCACTAGATTTCAACAGTCTTTAGACAGAGTTTCAGGCTTGTTCTTTGAAAATTGAGCTAGAATTTGTAGTTTTTCGGCGCACGTGGATGAGGGCACGCACTTCATTATTTATCTTGGGTAATCAACATACTATTCTCCGTCTTAAATTGTATCATTTATTTACAAATTAGGGTACCTGAGGATTGATTAGGAACATTGTTTATTGGTAACTTTTGGGACTTTTCCTTTCTATGCATTTTGAACGAGGGAAACAGGTGGATTACTGAATCAAGCGCGCCAACTAAACTGACTTTTTTGGGATATAAATAGGACTTTATCGAACAAAACAACCATTTGTTATGTAGCCGGGACCCTTGGGATTGCAAACAGAGGAAGATCTTCAAAGGGGATTTATTTTATCGCTATTTCTGATATTCGTGACGCCGCTGCTTGTTTCGAAAATGTTTTTAATGCTTTTGTACGCGGGGCACTGTCCTCAGATAATCGAATGGTATGCTTTCGCCGTAAAGCCTTTTTGAAATCCGACAAAGCGGCTGGATTAACAAGAAGTTAAGCTTTTAAACGATGTAAGACACTTGTATTTTCATGAATGTTAGCGCCCCACCTATCCAAAAGAGGTTTTAATGCTTTCATATTTAATATTTTTAACCCCCCCAAACTCATATTCATTATATAAATAAACACGTTTAATTTTATCTGACTTGCCGTTCCAAATAAAGTTTAATATTTTTTTGCTCAGGCAGGGCCATAAGTAAATAGGTAAACTGGGATATGACTAACAAATTAATCAGGGTGATTTTTCAACAAATACACAGGTATTTACCTTTCCATAGGAGCAAGAGCTTATCTATTGTTGCTAAATTTCTGTTGAATTTTTTTGTAGTCAGTTCCTTTGTTTCTTTAGGGATAAGAATACCGAGTATGTCCACTTCACCATCAGACAATTTTATTGGTAAACTACACAGTAATGTAAAAGTATTTTTTTTAGTGATCCAATAAGTAATATGGTACACTTATCATAGTTCAGTTGTAATCCAGAGAGGTTAGAAAAAGTATCTACATTCTCTATGCAGGGATCCAGATTGCGGATTTAAGAGGACACCATTGTTTTTAAGCCCCTCTATATTACTGTTAGATAATATTTTAAGAGCTAACATTTTGATGGCCATAAAAAATAGATATGCCAACAGTGGACAACCTTGTTTTACTCCTCTTGACATTTTAATACTTTCTTAGAAGTAGCCATTATTTATTATTTTACACCTGGGGTTGCTATGTATAACTTTAACCCATTGTATAAGAGATATCCTAAATTAGTCCAGGCATTTACAGTACATATAAATTCGTCATACTTTATCAAAATCAATCAAAATCTGCTATGAATACCGGACCTGTTCTCCTAGATTTTTCATAGAGTTATATTGTTTCAAGTACTATTCTTTTACACTATTATCTCCAATGTATTGTCCATGTAAAAAAACAGGATGAATAATATCCGACAACACCTTTCAATGCTATGCGCTATGAATTTTTCCATCATAACACTGAAGGGGCCTCAAGTTTTTTTTAGATAAACTGGATCTTTATATTTACCACCTGGAGTTTTCCCTTGCCTAAAGGCTTCACTTGCATCAATACGTTCCTCCTCTGGCCCTCACATAAGTCTTTCAGTAAAGCTGTTAATTTTACGCCATTATTCGAAAAAAGATTCCTTACAGTAAACTTCAGTTAGTGGAAATGGAGGATATTGAAAAGAAAACATATGCTCAAATGACTTTGCTTCCTCTTTCAAAATAGAATTTGGTGAATCATGGATGACTCCATTTGTAATAAGTAAATGTAAATTATTTCTGTAGCATTTCTATGTTGAAGATTCAAAAATACTTTGGTGCATTTTTCACCATTTTCTGTCCAATTCTCTTTATTTTTTTAAATATATTATACTTGATCGTTCCCAAATAATTTCCTCCATTTATTTTTGTATGTGCCTCTAACTTATTCTGTGCCTCTATGGTACAGGTTTTATTGCAATCCAGCTGTACTGTTATTTATTCTATTTCCTTTGATGAATAAAAAATATAATATATATATATATATATATATATATATATACAGTGGGGAGAACAAGTATTTGATACACTGCCGATTTTGCAGGTTTTCCTACTTACAAAGCATGTAGAGGTCTGTAATTTTTATCATAGGTACACTTCAACTGTGAGAGACGGAATCTAAAACAAAAATCCAGAAAATCAGATTGTATGATTTTTAAGTAATTCATTTGCATTTTATTGCATGACATAAGTATTTGATCACCTACCAAACAGTAAGAATTCCGGCTCTCACAGACCTGTTAGTTTTTCTTTAAGAAGCCCTCCTGTTCTCCACTCATTGCCTGCATTAACTGCACCTGTTTGAACTCGTTACCTGTATAAAAGACACCTGTCCACACACTCAATCAAACAGACTCCAACCTCTCCACAATGACCAAGACCAGAGAGCTGTTTAAGGACATCAGGGATAAAATTGTAGACCTGCACAAGGCTGGGATGGGCTACAGGACAATAGGCAAGCAACTTGGTGAGAAGGCAACAATTATTGGTGCAATTATTAGAAAATGGAAGAAGTTCAAGATGACGGTCAATCACCCTCGGTCTGGGGCTCCATGCAAGATCTCACCTCGTGGGGCATCAATGATCATGAGGAAGGTGAGGGATCAGCCCAGAACTACACGGCAGGACCTGGTCAATGACCTGAAGAGAGCTGGGACCACAGTCTCAAAGAAAACCATTACACCGTCATGGATAAAAATCCTGCAGCGCATGCAGGGTCCCCCTGCTCAAGCCAGCGCATGTACAGGCCCGTCTGAAGTTTGCCAATGACCATCTGGATGATCCAGAGGAGGAATGGGAGAAGGTCGTGGTCTGATGAGACAAAAATATAGCTTTTTGGTCTAAACTCCACTCACCGTGTTTGGAGGAAGAAGAAGGATGAGTACAACCCCAAGAACACCATCCCAACCGTGAAGCATGGAAGTGGAAACATCATTCTTTGGGGATGCTTTTCTGCAAAGGGGACAGGGACGACTGCACCGTATTGAGGGGCGGATGGATGGGGCCATGTATCGTGAGATCTTGGCCAACAATCACCTTCCCTCAGTAAGAGCATTGAAGATGGGTCGTGGCTGGGTCTTCCAGCATGAAAACGACCCGAAACACACAGCCAGGGCAAGTAAGGAGTGGCTCCATAAGAAGCATCTCAAAGTCCTGGAGTGGCCTAGCCAGTCTTCAGACCTGAACCCAATAGAAAATCTTTGGAGGGAGCTGAAAGTCCGTATTGCCCAGCGACAGCCCCGAAACCTGAAGGATCTGGAGAAGGTCTGTATGGAGGACTCGGCATCTACTCAGACTCAGGGGGCTTTATATGGGCGGAGCTCTTCCCGACTCCGACAGAATCCTATTACTCTGGGTTCTGGCTAACGGTACTCGGGCCGAGTCCACTTCAGCATATCTGGCCCGATTAACTTTTGCAGAAGTAGGGCCATATGAGGTTTTTATTCGGCAGGTGATGGAAGAATAAAAAACCAAGCAATGTAACAATTTCACATTGAATTTGCTGGGTAATTTGCGAGCAAAAATGTTGCCCATTAGCCTATTCGATTTTTCTTTCTTTCTTTTTATTTCACCTCTATTTATATAGAGAAGCACACATTTTTCGGATGACTGCCTTGCCTGGTTCACCAATTACTTTGCAGACAGAGTTCAGTGCGTCAAATCGGAGGGCATGCTGTCTGGTCCTCTGGCAGTCTCTATGGGGGTGCCACAGGGTTCAATTCTCGGGCCGACTCTTTTCTCTGTGTATATCAATGATGTTGCTCTTGCTGCGGGTGATTCCCTGATCCACCTCTACGCAGACGACACCATTCTATATACCTTCGGCCCGTCTTTGGACACTGTGCTATCTAACCTCCAAACAAGCTTCAATGCCATACAACACTCCTTCTGTGGCCTCCAACTGCTCTTAAACGCTAGTAAAACCAAATGCATGCTTTTCAACCGGTCGCTGCCTGCACCCGCATGCCCGACTAGCATCACCACCCTGGATGGTTCCGACCTAGAATATGTGGACGTCTATAAGTACCTAGGTGTCTGGCTAGACTGCAAACTCTCCTTCCAGACTCATATCAAACATCTCCAATCGAAAATCAAATCAAGAGTCGGCTTTCTATTCCGCAACAAAGCCTCCTTCACTCACGCCGCCAAGCTTACCCTAGTAAAACTGACTATCCTACCGATCCTCGACTTCGGCGATGTCATCTACAAAATGGCTTCCAACACTCTACTCAGCAAACTGGATGCAGTCTATCACAGTGCCATCCGTTTCGTCACTAAAGCACCTTATACCACCCACCACTGCGACTTGTATGCTCTAGTCGGCTGGCCCTCACTACATATTCGTCGCAAGACCCACTGGCTCCAGGTCATCTACAAGTCCATGCTAGGTAAAGCTCCGCCTTATCTCAGCTCACTGGTCACGATGGCAACACCCATCCATAGCACGCGCTCCAGCAGGTGTATCTCACTGATCATCCCCTAAAGCCAACACCTCATTTGGCCGCCTTTCGTTCCAGTACTCTGCTGCCTGTGACTGGAACGAATTGCAAAAATCGCTGAAGTTGGAGACGTTTATCTCCCTCACCAACTTCAAACATCAGCTATCTGAGCAGCTAACCGATCGCTGCAGCTGTACATAGTCTATTGGTAAATAGCCCACCCTTTTTCACGTACCTCATCCCCATACTGTTTTTATTTATTTACTTTTCTGCTCTTTTGCACACCAATATCTCTACCTGTACATGACCATCTGATCATTCATCACTCCAGTGTTATTCTGCAAAATTGTAATTATTTGCCTACCTCCTCATGCCTTTTGCACACATTGTATATAGACTCCCCCTTTGGTTTCTACTGTGTTATTGACTTGTTAATTGTTTACTCCATGTGTAACTCTTTGTTGTCTGCTCACACTGCTATGCTTTATCTTGGCCAGGTCGCAGTTGCAAATGAGAACTTGTTCTCAACTAGCCTACCTGGTTAAATAAAGGTGTTCTCAACTAGCCTACCTGGTTAAATAAAGGTGTTCTCAACTAGCCTACCTGGTTAAATAAAGGTGAAATAAAAAATAAAATAAAAACAAGAGAATCAATTCTATAAATGAATCAGATTTTTCATACATATTTTTTTTAGAACCCCACTCACACTAATTCTATTAATTTCAGTCCTTTGGCCAATCCTGGCATAATATAATGGCATTTGAGATTTTTAGGCGTATGCTGGGTGGCTACGTTAACGATAGGATGGCTTGGGATACATGATTCACGAAAGACAGCACATCTCAGTGTCATCGGTGTCACGGATCCTTCTCTGCATTGCAGGGGCGGTTCCTCCTGCAGGCAGAGGAGGGTCGTTAGTGATTGGAGTCACCTGGGATCAGAGTATTTAAACTGTCACTAATCACCTCTCTCTCTCTCTCTGCTCCTCCAGGTATGATCCTGTTTGTTTGTTCCTTTGTAGTTTTACATAGTTTTCACTCAGTCATTCACACACACAGATTCACGCATCCATGCACTTTACATACACCTTACATTATGATACTTCCACACCTCATTCCTTTGTTTAAAGTTAATAGTTTTGGATTACAATAAAGAACCTTTTTGATTGGCCTATACCTGTTGTTCGCATCCCCTCATTTTTGCCACAGGCTATGAGCCGGCCTGTGACATCGGCCATAGAAAAATAGGCCTATCGGTAAACGCCGATAAACACTGACAAAATGCCTTGCAAAAAAGTATTCATCCCCCTAGCGTTTTTCCTATTTTGTTGCATTACAACCAGTAATTTAAATATACTTTTATGTAGATTTCATGTAATGGACATACACAAAATAGTCCAATTTGGTGAAGTGAAATGAAAAAAAGAACTTGTTTCAAAAAATAAAATAAAAATAAAACGGAAAAGTGGTGCGTATGGAACGCCGTTTGGGTCTTTGCCAAAAAGATACACGTCAAATAACACCATTTGACACATCAAATAAGCTTCTTTACCAATCAGGACATGAATATGACTCCACATAACATAATTTAACATGTTCATTAATTTTGTACGTAGTTATTACACATTGATTACACTCTCACTCGTATTTCATATGTCATGACGATTCACAGGTACATATGCTATGCGTTATAGATTTTGTCGCTGATGATAACATTTGCATAAAGTTTGTTTGGACTCCGCCCAATTCTCAGGTATTGATGAAAGATTCTGTTCACTCAACTTCTGTTCTTCCGAGGTAAAATTAGCTAGCTAGTTAACGGCTGCCCAATTTCTTAGATTGTATATCTACCATCTCTGATTGCACCAGACTGCTTCTCACGGACAGAAGAGATGGACTTCAACCATCAATAGCCAGGTAATGTTAACTTAATGTTATCTAGCTAAGGTAGGTGTTGAGAGTGAGTGGTGTAACAGCTGCAAAAAAAGTAACTAACGTAAACTCACTCACTTTTGTACATTACCTTGGTCCGTACAATTCCAACTTATCACCTTATCCCCTCTAAAATGGAAAGAAAACACTATAAAAAGTTTATATAATGTGTCATTACATACCTACTTAGGTTTGTGTTGAATTTGAATCGGGTTTTTAGGACTGTGCTAAAGTGATCTTAGAAGTAAACAACGGCTTTGAAAATGATGATCGCATGCAATGATGATGCAAAAAATGACTAGGTATCCCCGCCTTACCCCCGTCACTGTCCATTTCTTGTTTTTAAAGGATGATAGAAGTGCTACACCCGGTGGAGAGAGATTGTAAGACATAAATAGTTGCTTTATGCGTGCTGTACGTTACGACATGACACGTCAAGATGTTATGGAGGGTCAGTTTTTTCAACTTTTCTCCAATACTATAGAGCCATTACCATGTCGATCAACGCTTGAATAGACACTTAGTTCACACCCCAGATTTTGAAGTCAACACAGTCGCTACAGTCCCATTAGTTTTCTTTGTAGCCTCGTTTGAATGTTGCGGTTGCGCACATTTGTACGGAATGGGGTAAGTTTAGGTACATAATATAACGCTAACGTTACCTAACTACCAACGGCGTTAGCTAGCTAACGTTAGATCTGCCTGCTATTGATATTTAACTGAACGCAAGATAGCTAGCTAACGTTAGATCTGCCTGCTATTGATATTTAATTGAACGCAAGATAGCTAGCTAACGTTAATTATGGAATCTATAAAACGTTAACTAGTTACTGCTGTACAGTAACGTTAGCTAACTAACGATGTCTGTATGAAGAACCATTTTTTTAGCTAGTTTGTAGCTAAAATACGTTCGTTCAAACTGCAACGCCTGGTCTTCATTGGTCGGAGGCTCAGAGTTGGCACAGTTAGACAAGAGAACACTTCAGGGGTTGTTAACTACATACAGATAAAATGTCACTGGACCCATCTGGTCTGCAGCCTATTTTTCAGGCTAGAGACCATGTTGCGGAGCCTTCAGTGGGCAAGCGGTCATTTGATTGATGAAGAGATGGCCAGCAATCTAATTGCTGTTGCAGAGTAGTGCCTCCAAGAGGCAAATGACATCCAACAACGGGAACCTTACAAAGATGGCATGTTACATTTGTATAATATTTTGTGTAAGGCATGAGTGGCAAAGACTGAGATTGTATCATTTTACTTGACCTGTGTTAAGTCTCCTGTGTCAAGTCAATAAATAAAAAAAACATGTGGTTGGCCTAAATTCTATGGTGATCTTATAGTCTTTTAACCTAAAGTTTTTAGGAGTGTATTTTGTAATGAATCTATTGTATTTTATTTTTTCAGAAGCCTATCAAGCGCCTTTGGAGGGTAGGAGGTATCACATCACCAAGGAACAGCTTGAGTTCCTCATAGATTGTCATATGACCGTCAGACAAATAGGAGTGTAGGATTGTGCAGAGGCACAATCGAGAGCATCCTACAGATGCACAATCGAGAGCATCCTGTCGGGCTGTATCACCGCCTGGTACGGCAACGGCTCCGCCCACAACCGTAAGGCTCTCCAGAGGGTAGTGAGGTCTGCACAACGCATCACCGGGGGCAAACTACCTGCCCTCCAGGACACCTACACCACTCGATGTCACAGGAAGGCCATAAAGATCATCAAGGATAACAACCACCCGAGCCACTGCCTGTTCACCCCGCTATCATCCAGAAGGCGAGGTCAGTACAGGTGCATCAAAGCTGGGACCGAGACTGAAAAACAGCTTCTATCTCAAGGCCATCAGACTGTTAAACAGCCACCACTAACATTGAGTGGCTGCTGCCAACACACTGACTCAACTCCAGCCACTTTAATAATGGGAATTGATGGGAAATGATGTAAAATATATCACTAGCCACTTTAAACAATGCTACCTAATATAATGTTTACATACCCTACATTATTCATCTCATATGTATACGTATATACTGTACTCTATATCATCTAATGCATCTTTATGTAATACATGTATCACTAGCCACTTTAACTATGCCACTTTGTTTACATACTCATCTCATATGTATATACTGTACTCAATACCATCTACTGTATCTTGCCTATGCCGCTCTGTACCATCAGTCATTCATATTCTTTATCCCCTTACACTTGTGTCTATAAGGTAGTAGTTTTGGAATTGTTAGTTAGATTACTTGTTGGTTATTACTGTATTGTCGGAACTAGAAGCACAAGCATTTCGCTACACTCGCATTAACATCTGCTAACCATGTGTATGTGACAAATAAAATTTTATTTGAAATGGCAGATGTTCTCAATGTCGCACTCTGTGGTCAAGCGTCGCATGAGGTAAGTTATCGTAATTGAATAAAGCAATTGTAACATAAGAGGGAGATCTCTACATCCTCTCTATTTGAACACATTCCTGATTGATGTATCTTTTTGTGTTATTTTTGTATTTAGTCATTTTCAGCTTTTCAGTTCCTACTCACTGTTGTCACGCTCAACTGGATGAGAGGATCAAAGAGCTGATATCAATAAAAACAGAATGGCGTCACTATAAGATAAAAAATGGTTTTGTAAAACAAATGTATCTTGTTTGTTAGGTGGTAGATGGTTATCCATGGTTCTGTGGATGGTTATAGCAGACTTGTTTTTCTGAAGGCCTCTGACAACAGGAGTTCCACAGTCATGGAGTCATTTGAAGCAGCAATCACCAGCTACGGAGTACCATCCCGGGTGAGATGTGACAGGGTGGTGAAAACAACCATATCTGTGCCTTCATGGAGCAATTCAGGGGTTGTGAGAGGGGAAGTGCCCTCAGAGGAAGGAGCACACAACCAGAGGATAGAGTGGCTGTAGGGGGGACGTCTGGCATGGAGTCTCCAACGTTTACCATGACCTGTTCACCTTCTTGGAGACGGAGCAGTTCATCGACATCAACAATGAGGTGAACCTGTGGGCATTGCACTTTGTGTTCTTGCCACGGGTGGAACAGAGATCTTGCTGTGTTTGCCAGTCAGTGGAACCACCATGGGCTGAGGACTGAACAATGGCAGTCACCTCTGCAGTTGTTCCGTCTCGGGTTCCCTGGCAATGCAGAGGACCAATCTGACAGCAGTAAGGGATTTGTTCGCCCCAAATTCAACCACCTTCAGCTCCAACCACTGGTGCCACAGCTCTTTATTGGTCGGAAGGGGTGATTGTGCCACAAATCCAGTTCACCATCAGCAACACACAGATGGAACTGTTGCGGACAATAATTCCATTGGAAGGCCCCAGAGGCAGCCTGGGAGTTGACATTCTACAGAGGGTTATGGCAGTTTTTCTTCAGCGCCACTTGTTCCTACTCCAACCTGACTTACTACACCCCTGATACTCCCCTACTGGGATGAGGGATTGGACACTATCTTCAGTGCCACTCATTCCTTTGAATCAGTTCATTTTTATAATACTAACATTCCCCCTCTTTCACACACTGTATGATTTGGTCTCTAGAAAGGTACGACAGACATCTTCAACTCTAAACGGATGGGGACCAGAGTTTAGACACAGGTGGCCTTAACAAAAGTTAAGTACTTCCACATCCCAGTACGATTCTGTTTGGTCATATTTGGAGAAAGTCAGGTACTGTTAAGATATACGACCTATGGTTATTGCATTTTGCTCTGTGGCGCTTTAGCACAACATTCCATCTGCTGACACAATATTTGTCTTCCACTCAGTACAACACGACCCAGGAGAGGCCTACTGCAAGCACTGGATTGGAGCCTTCAGAGCGTGCCTGCTGTGGGAGGACAACATACATTTCTGAATGGGCATTATTAAAACAGAACTTACATTTGTGTAATGCCCAATCGGGACTTTTATAAATTGTTAAAATAAATAATTGTGTGGAGCACACTTGATAGTTAAAAAACAACAACTATGAAGATAGGGATTTGGTGGTTCGGCCCCCGTTACATTTTATATCATTGTGATTAACAGCAACTTATTACAGTTAGTAACATAACATTGTTGACACATAGCTCAAATGATGTGGCTGAAGATGGACTAATGCAGGGCTCTCAACCTTGTTCCTGGGGAGCTACTGTCTTGTAGGTTCACTCCAATCCTAATCTAGTCCTAATTTTAATAATTACCTGCTTAATAAGTTAATGAGGTCAGTTACAACTGAGGTTGGATTGAAAACCTACAGGAGGGTAGCTCTCCAGGAACAGGGTTGGAGAGCCCTGATGTAAACCTACAGGAGGGTAGCTCTACAGGAACAGGGTTGGAGAGCCTAGGACTAATTGATCTAGTTCTTAGATCAATGCATTTGAAATTTCACTACTAAGGTGCAGTTCCCAGAAGTGGAGCTGTCACTTAATGCAGTGGATGGGAAGCCGTATTTCATGTCGTTCTAATTCAATGATACTGGCTGAAGTTAATTTGATGTCCTACATTAAGAACAAATGATCAGATTTGGATGAGTTGGCTGCAATATGGCAGCAGTACTTCAGTCAATATCAGCAAAGCATATTGGTTATTAGTGAAGTGTCAGTAAAGAGTAAAATAAATAGCCAATATGGAAATTCAGTGTATTTGGAAAGTATTCAGACCCCTTGACTTTTTCCACCTTTTGTTGCTACATTAGAGCCTTATTCTAAAATCTATTAAATAATAAAAAATGTAGTGACATACCCAAGAAAAGCCTATGGTGTAATCGCTGACAAAGGTGCTTCAGCAAAGTACTGAGTAAAGGGTAATACATGTCATATTTCCTTTTTTTATACATTTGCAAAAATGTCAACCTGTTTTTGCTTTGTCATTATGGGGTATTGTGTGTAGATTGATGAGGGTAAAAAATGATTGTATCCATTTCTGAATAAGGCTGTAGCATAATGAAATGTGGAAAAAGTCAAGGGGTCTGAATACATTCCGAATGCACTGTACAAACAATACAGATGTAAGTAGATAAATGCTGTGCAGTTACATTTCCAAACACTCAATTGCTACTGTAGTTTAGTGCTACAAGATACAATTGTATCGTAAAAATGTTTTTATGCAACACCAAAATGTGGGGAATTCACAATACCGGAGGTCATGAATTCCCTAAAGGCATTGTAGGTGCTATGAAGAGGGAGCCTTAGTGTCACAGCACACGTGTTTGCCTTTGGGTACTTTTTATTTTGCTGCCTGGCGAGACGCCCTCGCGCTGTGTGGAGGAATTCGATGGTCGGGGTGTCCTCACCGTTGCTCCAGTAGCAAACTCCAACACCATCGCCACTGTTAGAGGAGGACATTCTCCATCTGAGTACACAGCAAAACATTTCAATCACAAAATTGAATAATATACAGTTACCGATAAACTGGAACAATTTACTATTTTACCTTGCACCTCAGCCAGCCAGTTGAACCTGTGGCAGATGGTGTCGTTCTCCAAACATGGCCGGTTGCCGCCAGGTATGGAATAGGTTACTTTAAGCAGGTCCCACAGGTCCCTGGCAGTGGGAGGCTTTATGGAGTGCTCGGAAGCTGTCCGGATGGTTCCCCAATGCCTCGAGCAGCCCAAGAGAGTTGAGACCATATTTCAACCTGTTATGGTTTAGATAGAGTATGTATATTTAAAATAAGTGTTAATGACAATATAGTGATGTGTATTGATTTAGAGGGGGGTGGATTGATTAAAAAGGTAATGACAAGTACTTCACAAATTTATGACAGAGTTAACTTACTGCTCCAAGACCACCTTGGACAAATTGTTGAGCCACCAATTCAAACACACAATCTCTGTCCTCCATTGTCTTGACAACAATCCTTTTTTTGTAGGGGAACGAGCATCCTCCTGTCTTAAAGGCCTCTAAATTTGTATTCATCTGGGGGAATGTTTTCCCCCAAAAAAGCTGCTCTCCTCCTGACCATAGGGCACTTTGATCTGCCAGACAGGATACTCTAAAGATACTGAGGTATGGAAACATGATTTGAATATTATAAAAAGTATCCTAATATAAAACAGTCCATGATCTTTACATCAGTAAAATAACCTTCAATAAGTCTGTTTAATCACAAGATAGATTCCCACCTAGCTTACTTACAAAGCAAGCACTGTGCATTGCACTGTGTCCTCATGTATTACATGGATATAGGGAAAATGTACCTATCCTGTTCAGCTGCCGGATGGTAGGGTCAGCGATGAGGCAAACCCTCATAGTTATCAGCTTGCTTCTCCCGGGTTTGCCGCCTTTGGACTCCAGCATTATTCTGTCTCCTGAAAGATTGAAATCTGTCATGTGCAAACGTTATAAAAGTTACAATAATGACACTCAGCATAATCGATGCCGCCTATACTCGCGCACCCTACGGTAGCTGTTGCAATCATTATCTAGCTAACATTACTAGGTAGATGTGCCAGTTAATGTTGACTTTTGCCAGGTATTACCTAACCTAGCAGAATTAATCCTACATTTGAACCACCCGATCCTCCTGGGGTGGTTGTAAAGGTGGTTGCACTTGGCTGGCAAAACGTAAAAAGCGGTCTCATGTTTTCAAGGTTTGTTGTTTGTTGGTGATGATGAATGAGAAGTTTTTCATATAGTGATTGGCCAACATTTGCATATAGTTTAGATATTGTTATTTGACGCGTCAAATAGTGTTATTTGACATGTATCTTTTTGGCACGCAAAGACCCAAAGGGCGTTCCATAGGTGCGTGCACATATATTCACCACCTTTGCTTTGAAGCCCCTAACTAAGATCTGGGGCAACCAATTACCTTCAGAAGTCACATAATTAGTTAGATTGCACACAGGTAGACTTTATTTAAGTGTCACATGATCTCAGTATATACACCTGTTCTGAAAGGCAACAGAGTCTGCAACACCATTAAGCAAGGGGCACCACCAAGCAAGCGGCACCATGACGACCAAGGAGCTCTCCAAACAGGTCAGGGACAAAGTTGTGAAGAAGTACAGATCAGGGTTGGGTTATAAAAAAATATCTGAAACTTTGAACATCCCACAGAGCACCATTACATCCATTATTTAAAAAATCGAAAGAATATGGCACCACAACAAACCTGCCAAGAGGGCCGTCCACCAAAACGGATTAATACCCATGCAAGGAGGGTATTAATCAGAGAGGCAACAAAGAGACCAAAGATAACCCTGAAGGAGCTGCAAAGCTCCACAGTGGATATTGGAGTATCTGTCCATAGGACCATTTTAAGCCATACACTCCACAGAGCTGGGCATTACAGAAGAGTGGCCAGAAAGAAAGCCATTGCTTAAAGAAAAAATAAGAAAACACATTTGGTGTTGGCCAAAAGGCACGTGGGAGACTCCCCAAACATATGGAAGAAGGTACTCTGGTCAGATGAGACTAAAATTGAGCTTTTTGGCTATGTCTGACTCAAACCCATCACCTCTCATCACCCCGATAACACCATCTCCACAGTGAAGCATGGTGGCAGCATCATGCTGTGGGCATGTTTTTCATCGGCAGGGCCTTGAAACTGGTCAGAATTGAAGGAATGATGGATGGCGCTAAATACATGGAAATTCTTGAGAGAAACCTGTTTCAGTCTTCCAGAGATTTGAAACGGGGATGGAGGTTCACCTTCCATCAGGACAATTCAATTTCTAAGCTTACTGCTAAAGCAACACTCAAGTGGTTTAAGGGGAAACATTTAAATGTCTTGGAATGGCCTAGTCAAAGCCCAGACCTCAAACCAATTGAGAATCTGTACACCAGCGGAACCCATCCAACTTGAAGGAGCTGGAACAGTTTTGCCTTGAAGAATGGGCAAACACCCCAGTGGCTAGATGTGCCAAGCTTATAGACACATACCCCAAGAGACTTGCAGCTGTAATTGCTGAAAAAGGGGCCTCTACAAAATATTCACTTTACGGGGGTGAATAGTTTTCAGTTTTTTGTCTTATTTCTTGTTTGTTTCACAATAAATAAATAAATTACATCTTCAAAGTGGTAGGCATGTTGTGTAAATCAAACGATACCAAACCCCCCCCCAAAATCTATTTTCATTCCAGGTTGTAAGGCAACAAAATGCCAAGAGGGGTGAACACTTTCACACGCCACTGCACACCATGAGTGGCCGAATGTAATTTGCTGGACCTTGGGACATCCCTACTCTAAAGCATAACCCTAACCTTAACCCTTACCCACCCTAACCTTACACATAACCAAATTAAATACCTAACCTTAACCATTTTATATGTCAAAATTAAACTGGATAGGGATGTCCAAAAGAGGCAGAATAGCAAGGACCATATGTTTATCATCTGAGAGCTGTATCCATGAATACTGGTCAGGGGACACAAAATAAATGACTGGTGGTGGCCTGACCATATAAATAGGGAATTAGAACACTATCATGAAATAGTGAGACTGACCATCAGATGCAGGCACCATCAGCAGAGTAAAATAAAAAGCAAATCATTTTAAAATGTAGGCACACTCAGCTGTGCTTCACGAGTAATACCACAACGGGTCTATTACCAGTGTGATCATATAGCCTACCTCAAATGCTGAAATATATATTTTTTTAAATGGCCCGAACAACAATGCATTGGCAGGTCAATTCAAACAAAAGCAAATATGCAGTGATAATGTATTGGGCCTATATCTTACTGCACAAACCTCATTGCTCCAGTACAGCTGGTTAATGTTACATAGGCTTATGTAGATCTCAGCTTGCATTTTGACTCAAGGTGATCTTGACTCAGAAAAGGTTGGTGACCACTGTTCTAGAGCTTTTCCTGTTAACACTATCAACGTTTCCCTTTACTGTGGCAATTGTGATCGAATCAACGCAATATTAGCCACATTCAATGCAACACTGTCGTGACGTGACTTTCATTAATCTGATAACTTATTTATTCAATCCAATAATTAAATTGTTACCCAATTAAATTAATCATGTAACAATTAATTAACTATATATGGATAACAGTTATATATTGATAACAGTCACTTATTAATCATTACCTCATATCAGAGACAAAAGTCCCTGGTGGACTGACAAGATATGATGGCTTGTTACAACATAAATGGAGGGGGGAGGGGATAGAGAGGAAAATAACACTTATCATGGATATATTATAGGGCATTAATCATATACCTTGCACACAAACCATCGCCCATTTTGGGATAAGAAGTAATTAATGGATTTACGTGTGGATGTCTTTGTCCGTCATCTATCTTTGTTGAAACCAATAAATCCTTCTATGGGGAAGGGGTCGACAATGTCCTTCTTAGTTGTTCTGGCTTGTATGGGCTGTTTTCAAAGCATATTTTCAGATGCACCAATGATTGTCTGAGATGGGATTTTCTCCTTCCCACCTCGTGTCTTTAGTCAGAGTTTGAAGCACTTTACATCCCTTTATTTTTCAGGTCCAGATGACAAAACCTACACAGTCCAAGGGTTGCAGGTTTGCCAACTTCCTTCTGGTCACACATTGTATTCAGAGAAATATCCAACAAACCAAAGACATTGCTTTAACTGTGAATGTACTTTTTTGTAGATATTTTCCTCAAATAAAATGGAGCATACATGAAATAAACAAGTTATTACAATTTATTTAAATTAGACACAATGTGTGTGTGTGTGAGAGAGACATGTTTTTCAATTCAGAAAAAAGCACACAGAATTTCCTCTAACTGTACACATTAAGCCACACATTAAGTATTTTACAATATTGTCAATTACACTGATTTGATAGATATTTAGAGTAATTATGTAGATATTGAGAATGGACATGTAGGAGTAGATATCGCCAATCCTAAAATAAAATGGAGCAAAGATTAAATAAACAATTACAACTTATTTACAATGTGGATAATGTGTGTGAGGGCATGTTGTTTTATTTTTCCTTGTCAGCCACCCATCTCTGCTTGTCAGTCTTGATAGACCCAGTGTATGCACTTCTGGGTGAGGCTGTCTGGCAGTGGTGGAGATGCAAAGTGACAGTAAGTAAACAGCTCAACAACATGACTGTGTGTACATCTGTTGGTGTGAGTGAGCATATGTAATATAATTCTGAATTACCTGCATCCATCTAGGAATCCTCAAAAGTTTCTCCCTTCACGGCCAGTGTAGTAGGAACTGGCGCAGCCGGTAAATTAAATACCACAGCAGAGGACTGCTGTGACTGCAGCTGAACTGGGGGGTGGCAGATCTAAAAGAGATGGGCACAATTTTCTTAACTGACAGTAATCATACAATTAAACAGACTGAATGAGTGTAAGGCCTAGATTCAATCAGATCAACTGTTAACCGGCGATAGCCGACACTGCATAGCTGATGTTTTGGCCGTGTCTGAGGTGTAACTGCGTTGGATCTGTCAAATCAGTAAGCAGCAGTTCTTGATCATTGTCACAAAACCACACCCGCCCTTTTCTCGTTACAAGTTCTGAACGAGAAAGTGTAGGTTATATAGAAAATGTCACTCAAATTCAAAATCATTAAACTAAATAATGAGGATTTCTACCAGCCTAATAGTGTAGATTTAATCTCAAATTGCAATGTTCTAACTTGTGAACAGGGCTGCATGAGATGTTTGTTAATGCGACTCCATGCAGCCAATGGCAATGTCCACTTTTGGTATAATTCCAGGAGCTTCTTGTGGATTTGACAGCTCTAACACAGTTCCCCCTCAGACACCACCAAAACAACCACTATGTGGATTTGACAGCTCTAACACAGTTCCCCCTCAGACACCACCAAAACAACCACTATGTGGATTTGACAGTTCCCCCTCAGACACCACCACTATGTGGATTTGACAGCTCTAACACAGTTCCACCTCAGACACCACCAAAACAACCACTATGTGGATTTGACAGCTCTAACACAGTTCCCCCTCAGACACCACCAAAACAACCACTATGTGGATTTGATAGCTCTAACACAGTTCCCCCTCAGACATCACCAAAATAACCACTATGTGGATTTGACAGTTCCCCCTCAGACACCACCAAAACAACCACTATGTGGATTTGACAGCTCTAACACAGTTCCCCCCCAGACACCACCAAAACAACCACTATGTGGATTTGACAGCTCTAACACAGTTCCCCCTCAGACACCACCAAAACAACCACTATGTGGATGTCGGCTAAAGTGGACGTGATTGAATAGAGCCCCAAGTGAGGGAGAGTGTGCATGTGTGTATACATATATGTGATAATTACCTGTATCACCTGTCGTGGCCGGGGTAACAGATGCAGGGGCAGACGACTACAGCTGTGAAGACTGTGGTTGAGCTAATAGGGGTGTCAAATATAAAAGAGAGTCACTTTGTTTTGTTGTATAATTATTTTAACTTAAGGAAATATTCCTTAAGTTAAAATAATTATACAACAAAACAAAGTGAGTGATTGAGTGAGTTTGATAATTACCTGGCCCACATCACACTGCTTCAGGTCTACAAGCCTCTGGAAGTTCCAGCGTGTCACTCCAGGAAGTGAACAGCTTGGTGGAAAGACAGTTACTTGTCACCCACCGAGCAGGTTGGCAGATCTGAAAAATGGGCACAATATAATTTATGACAAAACCTTGACTACACACTAACCTAAACAGAACAGACTATGGGAGGATCACAGTAGAACATAGAGCCATGGCTACATGGAACTCTATTCCACATCAAGTAACTCATGCAGGCAGTAGAATTTGATTTTAAAAACAGATAAGAATACACCTTATGGAAGAGCGGGGACTGTGAAGAGACACGTGCATACACACGATAACATACGCACTGTACACACACGTAGACAAGGATTTTGTGTTGAAGATATGTGGTAGTGGAGTAGTGGCCTGAGGGTACACGCTTAATGTGTTGTGAATGTATTGTTATGTTTTTAAAATTGTACAACTGCCTTAATTTTGGAACCAAAGAAGAGTAATGCTGTCTTGGCAGCAGCTAATAGGGATCCATAATAAATACAATACAACAAATTAATTAAGTCTGCGTGTGACTTCATTTTCCCAACTGCTCATTGTACTTGCTCTTGCAATCTGATATGTGTGTGTGTGTTCTGTGTTATGACTTAGAGGTGTCAACCTGACCACATTTGTGTAGGCCAATCAGTGATTAGCTTGGGAAAAATTACTATAAACAGAGTACAGTAAAAAGGATATAAAATATTCAGATCTGGATTGACAAGTTGGCTAAATCATGTGAAGTTACAAACCTCTAGGGCTTAGTCTAGACTCGAGTGAAATAAAGGATGCAGGACATGAGCTCTAGGACCATGCCTCAGGACTACCTGGCCTCAGGACTACCTGGCCTCAGGACTACCTGGCCTCAGGACTACCTGGCCTCAGGACTACCTGGCCTCAGGACTACCTGGCCTCAGGACTACCTGGCTGTCCCAGTCTCCAGTCCACCTAGTCGTGCTGCTGATCCAGTCTCTGCTGTTTGTGTCTGCAGCTATGGAACCCTGACCTGCTCAAGGCTCACCGGAGGTACTAACTTATCCCAGACCCGCTGTTTGATCCTGTCTCTCTCTACCGGACCTACTGTCTCAACTAGAGGTCGACCGATTATGATTTTTCAACGGCGATACCGATAACGATTATTAGAGGACCAAAAAAAGCCGATACCGATTAATCGACCGATTTATTTTATTTGTAATAATGACAATTACAACAATACTGAATGAACACTTAATTTAACTTAATATAATACATCAATAAAAATCAATTAAGCCTCAAATAAATAATGAAACATGTTTGGTTTAAATAATGCAAAAACAAAGTGTTTAAGAAGAAAGTAAAAGTGCAATATGTGCCACGTAAAAAAGCTAACGTTTAAGTTCCTTGCTCAGAACATGAGAACATATGAAAGCTGGTGGTTAATTTTAACATGAGACTTCAATATTCCAAAGTAAGAGGTTTTAGGTTGTAGTTAATATAGTATTCAGAGGACTATTTCTCTCTATACCATTTGTATTTCTATACCTTTGACTATTGGATGTGCAACGATTGTGCTTTTTTCGCAAATGCGCTTTTGTTAAATCATCCCCCTGCGTTGCATCAATTATATGCAACGCAGGACACGCTAGATAAACTAGTAATATCAACCATGTGTAGTTAACTAGTGATTGTGATTGATTGTTTTTTCTAGATGTTTAATGCTAGCTAGCAACTTACCTTGGCTTCTTACTGCATTTGCGTAACAGGCAGGCTCCTCGTGGAGTGCAATGAGAGGCAGGTGGTTAGAGCGTTGGACTAGTTAACTGTAAGGTTGCAAGATTGAATCCCCGAGCCGACAAGGTAAAAATCTGTCGTTCTGCCCCTGAACAAGGCAGTTAAACCACCGTTCCTAGGCCGTCATTGAAAATATGAATGTGTTCTTAACTGACTTGCCTAGTTAAATAAAGAAAATTGGCCAAATCGGTGTACAAAAATACCGATTTCCGATTGTTATGAAAACTTTAAAACAGCCCTAATTAATAGGCCATTCCGATTAATCGGTCGACCTCTAGGCTCAACCTCTAAATGCTCAGCTATGAAGAGCCAAGTGGCATTTACTCCTGAGGTGCTTAACTATTGCACCCTCTATAACCCTCTATTATTTGACACCGCTGGTCATCTATGAACGTTTAAACGGCTTGAAGAATAATCTGGCTAAATGTCTGTACTCTTTTATAATCTCCACCAGCACAGCCAGAAGAGGACTGGCCACCTCTCAGAGCCTGGTCCCTCTCTCGGTTTCTTCCTGGGTTCCTGGCTTTCTAGGGAGTTTCTCTTAGCCACATTGTTTCTATATCTGCATTGCTTGCTCTTTGGGGTTTTAGGCTGGGTATACGTTTCAGCACTTTGTGACAACTGCTGATGTAAAATGGGATTTATAAAATACATTTGATAGATTGTTTGTATATGCTTCTATTCATGTAAGTAACGAAATCTAAATATGACATTGAGTTGTCTTACATTTCCTCCATAGGAAGTTAAGCCAACACATTTTCCTGGTCTTTCCTGCTGGGGACAGTGGGCTTCAGGGTTGGGAATGGAGGGCCTAGAGAATTGGAATATTAACAATAATTAGTGTCTACATTTATGAATGAATGAAATACAATATGGGTTAGCCGTGTATCTCATCTGATTGAGAATTGCTGATGATATACAGTATATGTTTATTTTCTTATGAAAGTCTGCCACCAAAGCACACAATTCTATATAGTGAGAGTGCACACAACCATTAGCTTATTTTACCAAGTCAAAAAAACATCATTTTGTCAAGGGACCCAACGAATAACAACGACGCTAGCATACTGCACCCCATATCAACCAACTTGCCAACTAGTAATGAACAAGGCTATATTGTCGTCATTCAGTAACCAAAGATGTTCTACTAAAATAGACCACATCCTTTCAAAGTCGCGTTTATTGGTCAGTGGCTTAGTGACGTCAATAAAAAAGCATGGTCATCATTTTCAAATTAGGTTCAAAATTAGATGCAGATGTTGGACTGGAGATTTGGAGAAGAGGGACTTAACACTGATATTAGATATTTTTTTATAGTACTCTACAGTTAATTTAAACAGCAGCCATGTTGTTTTGTCTCTCTGTATGTGTAAGAGGAGCGTGACGTAGACTCTAGAAGTCAGCAGAAAGGCAGCCTTTCTTGCTACTCCTGTGACCAGTACCCAAACGAGGACATGACATTCTTATGGATCGTGTCCTGCTATAGTCAGTAGTGTATATGGACTCACCCCTGTAGTCTGCAGACTTCTGGGGTCTACGTCACACTCATCTTCAATCAAAACGGGCACTCCTCTGTAAGACACCACCTTAACAACCATCGCTTGATTAGCAACACCCCCAATAACGGAGAACATATTATAGAATAAAGACCCGCACTTTATCCTGTCCTATGAAACATTAGAATAAAGACCCACACTTTATTCTATGAAACATTTTCAGTTGCTGCCCTCTGAAACTTGATAGATGTGTTGAAGCTCTGCTCTAATGCTACACATGGTGTATGTCTTTCTGCCATTTTCCTATTCAGGGGATGCATGCACAATGTGTTCTTCCAGGTTGTGAACAAATGCTCTACTTTCATGGTGTCTATATGTTCTATATTTTTCACCTTGTTAAAAGGCTTTTAATAAATGTACAGTGCCTTGCAAAAGTATTCATCCACCTTGCCGTTTTCCTATTTTGTTGCATTACAACCTGTAATTCACGTTTGGTGTTTGCCAAAAGGCATGTGGGAGACTCCCCAAACATATGGAAGAAGGTACTCTGGTCAGATGAGAATAAAAGTGAGCTTTTTTTTTTAAGTATTCACTTTACAGGGGTGAATAGTTATGCACGTTCAAGTTTTCCATGTTTTTGTCTTATTTTTTGTTTGTTTCACAAAGAATATTTTGCATCTTCAACATGGTAGGCATGTTGTGTAAATAAAATGATACAAACCACCCCCCCCAAAAAAACAGATGATGGCTTCTATTGATTGTGCAGGATACCCTGGGATGGCCTTGGATGTAATATGGCTGGGTACATTGTTAAACTAACGTTAGCTAGCCATGCTGCCTCATGCTAGTTGTGTTAAACCCAGCTATAGATTTGTTTCATTACTGGTAGCTAGCATGTTTGATCTATCAGTGATTATTGCTTTGGTGATTGATTCAATGGGTAGTCATGGATACAGCACACTGCAGATGACATAGTCAACAACGTGTGCCTCACCATGTAATAGTTACTCTAAATGCATCTTTATCATTTAGGAAATACCTTTCAACATCTGGAAACTGTAAAAGGGATATTCCTCCCTTCCATTTTACAGTAAACAAGGTATTTATTGATAGCAAATGTTTCTTATCATGAAAACAGTTGATTCACAAAAGGAGTACTAGTAGAGGGAAAACTTGCAAAGAAATCGATTTCTAGCTATTTAAGCCAAGTATGTTTTGTTTTTTTAGTTGTGAATTAGCTAGCCAGCTAGATATCTACTTGGGACAGCTAGTTAGCTACCGCCAAGAAGAGGACGAAGACCATTTGTGCCTCACTGAATATGCATGACGTTCATCAGGAAACCGCCCACTATCTAAGGTACCAAACTTAGTGCACTATGTTTATTATAGATTCTAGTTTTGGAAACAGAAAACTGTATGGAGATCAAATGTTTAATTTATGAGAAAATGTCAGTGGGCTTCCTCTTACTACAACATTTGGTAGTGAGAAGAAACGCTAACAGGATGTTTCACATTTATACCTCCGGTGAAATATCTGTGGTAATATTGTAACGTTACCACATTATTATCCACCTAGCTTGCTAGTGATAGCTAGCTCCAAAGAAACAACAAATGAATAACATAATACTTATCTAGCTTGTATGTAAAACAATTTAACAGATTATTAAAACGTTTGAAAGCAAAGTTGCCTTACCAGTATGCTGCTCTCGCCAGCATGTTAGCTATGACAGTATCTATCCAGCAAAAATGTCTAGGTCAAAAACGAAAGAAACTATGTTAAGCCATGCTGACTTCGTAAAATCTGACTGAAATAATTAACAGGCTGAACGTACATTTATGTGACTAACTAGCTAACTTTAGCTTGCCAGCTCAGTGACCGGTGTTGTACCTATTCCTGTTTACAGAGTGTGCGTCCCTCCCCACTATTACGTCCTGCATTGAGGAGCGCCACTGAGTCAGCTTGTGGCCAGAATTCTATTACATCCGTGTTGGTTTACAAACCCCATTGACAATGCATGGGAAGCTGTTTAGGGCCCTTTAGCAAAAGAATCCCTGGCAGATGGGGAGGATGGAGTAGGCTGTCATTGTAAATAAGAATTAGCCTAGTTAAACTGACTTGCCTAGTTAAATAAATGGTTACACTAAGAGCATAACATTTATACACTATACTTTTAGTTTAACCAATACCCAAACGGAGATTCAGTCAAAATAAAAATCTCATTGATTTATCAAGACCAGTCCCCATGCCCGAGCAGCGCGAAACGGTGCTGAAATAGTTGTAGGCTATTGCTTCAAATCCAATTACTTCTAAATTGAATATGCTCTTTAAATAAATAAGGCCTTCATCGCTTTTAACAGCACATTACTCAACACCGGTGAGACTCATGTCACCTACAGCAGGCCTACAGTAGTTTGAAAAATATGACGTGACTCTCCACCAATAATTACAAATAGAGGATTGGAAGATTGTAAATTAAAACCAAAAGCCACCCCATGGGTCTCCCAGTTGAGGCCAGCACAGGTATTGAACCAGCATCTGTAACAACACAGTTTGCACTGCTATGTAGTGTCTTAGACCATTATGCTATTCAGGCGCTGTACAATGTGACCGGTCACGAGTGGACTACAGTAAGAATATCCTGGAAGGATATTGACCTCATCCCGTCAGTAGAGGATGCCTGGTTGCTCTTCAAAAGTGTTTGCCTCACCATCTTAAATAAGCATGCCCCATTCAAAAAATTTAGAACTAAGAACAGATATAGCCCTTGGTTCACCCCAGACTTGACTGCTCTTGACCAGCACAAAAACATCCTGTGGCGTTCTGCATTAGCATCGAATAGCCCCCACGATATGCAACTTTTCAGGGAAGTCAGGAACCAATATACAGTCAGTTAAGGCTAGCTAAGGCTAGTTTTTTCAAACAGAAATGTACATCCTGTAGCACTAATTCCAAAAGGTTTTGGGACACTAAAGTCCATGGAGAATAAGAGCACCTCCTCCCAGCTGCCCACTGCACGGAGGGTAGGAAACACTGTCACCACCGATAAATCTACGATAATCGAGAATTTCAATAAGCATTTTTCTACGTCTGGCCATGCTTTCGACCTGAATACCCCAACAGCTCTGCAGCCCCTGCAGCAACTTCCCCAAGCCCCCCCCCCCCCCCACCCCACACACACACACACTTCTCCGTCACCCAAATCCAGACATCTGATGTTCTGAAAGAGCTGTAAAATCTGGATCCCTACAAATCAGCTGGGCTAGACAATCTGGACCCTCTTTCTAAATGTATCTGCCGAAATTGTTGCTAACACTATTACCAGCCTGTTCAACCTCTATAACCTCGTATCGTCTGAGATCCCTAAAGATTGGAAAGTTGCTGCTGTCATCCCCCTCTTCAAAGGAGGAGACACTCTAGACCCAAACTGTTATAGACCTATATCCATCCTGCCCTGCCTTTCTAAAATCTTCAAAAGCCAAGTTAACAAACAGATCACCGACAGATCGAATCCCACCGTACCTTCTCCACTATGCAATCTGGTTTCCGAGCTGGTCATGGGTGCACCTCAGCCACGCTCAAGGTCCTAAACAATATCATAACCGCCATCGATAAAAGACAGTACTGTGTAGCATTGACCTGGCCAAGGCTTTCGACTCTGTCAAACACCACATTCTTATTGGCAGGCTAGACAGCCTTGGTTTCTCAAATGATTGCTTGCCTCGCCTGGTTTACCAACTACTTCTCAGATTGAATTCGGTGTGTCAAATCGGAGGGCCTGCTGTCCGGACCTCTGGCAGTCTCTATGGGGTGCCACAGGGTTCAATCCTCAGGCCGACTATTTTCTCTGTATACATCAATGATGTCGCTCTTGCTGCTGGTGATTATCTGATCCACCTCTAAGCAGACAACATCATTCTGTATACATCTGGCCCTTCTTTGGAAACTGTGTTAACAAACCTCCAAACGAGCTTCAATGTCATACAACACTCCTTCTGTGGCCTCCAACTGCTTTTAAATGCCAGTAAAACTAAATGCATACTCTTCAACCAAATGTTTCCCACTCCTGCCCGCCTGTCCAGCATCACTACTCTGGACGGTTCTGACTTAGAATATGTGGACAACTACAAATATCTAGGTGTCTGGTTAGACTGTAAACTCTCCTTCCAGACTCACATTAAGCATATCCAATCCCAAATTAAATCTAGAATTCGCTTCCTATTTCGCAACAAAGCCTCCTTCACTCATGCTGCCAAACACACCCTCGTAATACTGACTATCCTACCAATCCTTGACTTCGGCGATGTAATTTACAAAATAGCCTCCAACACTCTACTCAGCATATTGGATGTAGTCTATCACAGTGCCATCTGTTTTGTCACCAAAGCCCCATATACTACCCACCGCTGTGACCTGTATGCTCTCGTTGGCTGGCCCTCACTACATATTCGTCGCCAACCCCACTGGCTCCAGGTCATCGATAAGTCTTTGCTAGGTAAGTCTTTGCTTATCTCAGCTCACTGGTCACGATAACAACACCCACCCGGATCACACGCTCCAGCAGGTATATTTCACTGGTCATCCCCAAAGCCAACACTTCCTTTGGCCGTCTTCCCTTCCAGTTCTCTGCTGCCAATGACTGGAACGAATTGCAAAAATCACTGATGCTGGAGACTTATATCTCCCTCTCTAACTTGAATCATCAGCTGTCAGAGCAGCTTACCGATCCCTGTTCCTATACACAGCCCATCTGTAAATGGCACACCCAACTACTTCATCCCCATATTGTTATTTATCTTCTTGCTATTTTGCACCTCAGTATCTTTACTTGCGCATCATCATCATCTGCACATTTATCACTCCAGTGTTAACACTAAATTGTAATTATTTCGCCTCTATGGCCTATTTATTGCTTTACCTCCCTACTCTTCTACATTTACACACGCTGTACAGCACACGCTGTACATCGATGTTTCTATTTTGCAATTGACTGTATATTTGTTTATGTGTAACTCTGTGTTGATGTTTTTGTCGCACTGCTTTGCTTTATCTTGGCCAGGTCACAGTTGTAAATGAGAACTTGTTCTCAACTGGCCTACCTGGTTAAATAAAGGTGAAAAAAAAAATGAATACAAAATTTGAATAACCATCCCGTGGCTATTTCCAAATACTCCGGTATACGGTACATACAGTATACTGCCCAAGCCTACTTTATACTGTCTATTTTATTGTATCTTTTACCTGTTATTGATGTGAATTGTGTGAATGCCTTGTCTATACTGTGTATGGTACATTATGTGCAGTGATCTGTATTGTGTTGTAAAAAATGTATAATTGTCTTTGCCTGTTCACCAATTGTCATGTCATTACATAGATCTACACTGTTTTGTTGACTTTTACCAATTTACCTTTAGTATTCAAATGTTGCTGATACATTGATCTGACTGCTATAGTTCATACATAAAACTATAATATGACATATTGTAATGAAGTGGTCAACAACCGGTCGATCGCGATCAACTGTTCGATCTCAAAGACATTCCTAGTCAATCACCAAACATTTCTATAGAAAAGACATCTATAAAGTCTGTGCTAAAGGCTTGCGCTCCTTATTTGTATATTTGTGTTGTGCTGTTGGCGGTAGATACACTTAATTCAGAAGCCTTGCAAAGTGTTCCCATTTTTAACCATTTAATTTGTCTGAAACTGCAGACTATGCCTACCCGGCGGACTGGGAGATCTGTGGCTAAATCGAGTGTGCCTACTGCACTGGCCAATCAGATAGCTCAAATCAGTGTGCCTACAGAGCTTCCACAACCCTGGCCAAAGCAAAGTTTGATACTAGCCTACGTAAGATATATATTTTTCTCCCCAATCGCTGCAACTCCCCAATAGACTCGAGAGGGAAAGGTTGAGTCATACGTCCTCTGAAACATGACCCACCCGCACCAATGTGTCAGAGGAAACACTGTTCATCTGACGACCGAGGTCCACCTGCAGGCTCCCTGCCCGCCACAAGGAGTTGCTAGAGCGTGTTGAGCCAAGTAAAGCCCCCCAGCCAAGCCCTCCCCTAACCCGGACAACGCTGAGCCAATTGTGGGCCGCGCGTCGGGGAGGGGGTACTATCACGTATACTCACTCTCCGGTCTCTAGGTCATCAGGCTGCTGATTATCTCGCACACCTGTCACCATCTTCTTGCGCATCTGGGCCTCATGACAATCACCTGGACTCTGTCCCCTCCTTGATTATCTTCCCTATATCTGTCACTCCCCTTGGTTCTTTCCTCAGGTGTTATGGACTCCGTTTTCATGTCGGTGTATTGTTTGTGTTTGTTTCATTTATTAAAACACTCACTCCCTGAACTTGATTCCCGACTCTCAGCGCACTTGTTACAGTTCTCCCTGTACACCAAGTCAGAACCGTAGGAAAAATAAAGGGGGCATAGAAGGAGACAATGAAAGCCCTTACAATATTCAATGATGACATTTCTCAAAAACAGGTTATAGGCTATATGTGCACCACTGAGTCAGAACAGTAACTTTTGGTGAAATTAAAAGGTGAAAATAGACCAAATTATTAGGGTGAGGCACATAGGCTACTAACAGCTTACTACACAACATACACTTAGTATTACTTTCTTAGCTTCAGTATACATATTTCCCTGACACATTGCATAATTTATGCAGCAGCATATAAGACATTTTTTGACTCACCTTGTGATGTGCTCACTTGAACAGGAAGGTGGTCCTTCGTGGGCAAATTTTGTCATCAGAGAAAGAGGCCGGGTTTACAATTCCGAGTTGAATGACCGTTCAAAATGTATTTTCCCAGTCTGAGCTCATTTATTCCCGACCTCCCAGTTGCAATGCTTGCAGTTAGCCATTGTCACTGATTCCTTCCAAACCACTCATTGTTGAATTTCTGATTTCCAACTTGTTGAGTAATGTTTATGTCCAATGGCCGATGATCACGTGTTATCTATAATTTCTCTTCATTATTTCTCTTCATATGACAAGGATTAAAAAGGATTTGCCAGTACATTGTCGACTTGATTCATGACGACTGCTAGCTAAGATTTTGAAAGTAAGATGTTAACATGATCAGTCCAATCAAAGCTACTTTACATATAACATGATTTGACATAATTTTATCTTGGCCAATGACCTTGAGACTTCTTGGAAGGGCACTACTAATGTAACTCTATTGCAGGACCCAAAGGGCTTGAATTTTCAATGTCTACCCTTACTAATGACTGGTGATATAGTTTCCCCATAAGTGACAGAACACTGAGCCAATCATGGACCAACTCTCCTGTTTCCTGCTAGCTTGACCCACCACCACAGAAAGCACTGAGCTTGGCAGAAATACCTGCATTTTGGAGCTGCCTTACTCAAGAAAACAAAAAAGAGAATGTTTGTATCATGTTTCAGGAGAAGACCCAGTTGCAGACAGTGTCGAAGTAACAAAAGTGTATTACTAGAACAGGGGGCAGGCAAAATGACAGGTCAAGGGCAGGCAAAGGTTAGTAATCCAGATCAGAGTCCATAAGGTACAGAATGGCAGGCAGGCTCGGGGTCAGGACCGGCAGAAGGATCAAAACCGGGAAAACTAGAAAACAGGAACTAGAAAAAGACAGGAGCAAGGGGAAAAATGCTGGTAGGCTTGATGAACAAAACGAACTGGCAAAAGACAAACAGAGAACACAGGTATAAATACACTGGGGATAATGGAGAAGATGGGCGACATCTGGCGGGGAGTGGAGACGAGCACAGAGATAGGTGAAACCGATCAGGGTGTGACAGTTTGTATGTTATTAACTCAATGATATTTACAGTTGAAGTCGGAAGTTTATATACACTTTAGCAAAATACATTTAAACTCAGTTTTTCACAATTCCTGACATTTAATCCAAGTAAAAATTCCCTGTCTTAGGTCAGTTAGGATCACCACTTTATTTTAAGAATGTGAAATGTCCAAACTATAGCAGAGAGAATGATTTATTTCAGCTTGTATTTCTTACATCACATTCCCAGTGGGTCAGAAGTTACATTACACTGAGTTAGTATTTGGTAGCATTGCCTTTGAATTGTGTAACTTGGGTCAAACGTTTCAGGTAGCCTTCCACAAGCTTCCCACAATAAATTGGGTGAACTTTGGCCCATTCCTCCTAACAGAGCTGGTGTTTGTAGACCTCCTTGCTCACACATGCTTTTTCAATTCTGCCCACAAATATATATTGGTATAGGATTGAGGTCAGGGCTTTGTGATGGCCAGTCCAATACCTTGACTTTGTCGTCCTTAAGCCATTTTGACACAACTTTGAAATTATGTTTGGGGTCATTGTTCATTTGGAAGACCCATTTGCAACCAAGCTTTAACTTCCTGACTTGAGATGTTGCTTTAATATATCCACATAATTTCCCTCCTCATGATGCCATCTATTTTGTGAAGTGCACCAGTCCCTCCTGCAGCAAAGTACCCCCCACAACATGATGCTGCCACCCCCGTGCTTCATGGTTGGGATGGTGTTCTTCAGCTTGCAAGCCTCCCCCTTTTCCTCCAAACATAACAAAGGTTATTATGGCCAAACAGTTCTAATTTTGTTCCAGTTGACCAGAGGACATTTCACCAAAAAGTATGATGTTTGTCCCCATGTGCAATTTCAAACCGTAGTCTGGCTTTTTTATGTCGATATAGGACTTGTTTTACTGTGGATATAGATACTTTTGTACCTGTTTCCTCCAGCATCTTCACAAGGTCCTTTGCTGTTGTTCTGGGATTGATTCGCACTTTTCGCACCAAGCACGTTCATCTCTAGGAGACAGAACGCGTCTCCTTCCTGAGCGGTAGGACGGCTGCGTGGTACCATGGTGTTTATACTTGCGTCCTATTGTTTGTACAGATGAATGTGGTACCTTCAGGCGTTTGGAAGGATGAACCAGACTTGTGGAGGTCTACACTTTTTTTCTGAGGTCATAGCTGATTTCCTTTGATTTTCCCATGATGTCAAGCAAAGAGGCACTGAGTTTGAAGGTAGGCCTTGAAATACATCCACAGGTACACCTCCAATTGACTCAAATGGTCTCAATTAGCCTATCAGAAGCTTCTAAAGCCATGACATCATTTTTTTACATTTTCCAAGCTGTTTAAAGGCACAGTCAACTTAGTATATGTAAACTTCTGCCCCACTGGAATTGTGATACAGTGAATTATAAGTGAAATAATCTGTCTGTAAACAATTGTTGGAAAAAGTACTTGTCATGCACAAAGTAGATGTCCTAACCAACTTGCCCAAAACTATAGTTTGTTAACAAGAAATTTGTAGAGTGGTTGAATTTTTTTTTTTAATGACTCCAACCTAAGTGTATGTAAACTTCTGACTCCAACTGTATATGTGACTCGTATTATTGCCAAACTAAACATGCAAAACAAAAAAAATTGGGTCGCCACTGATCTGTATACGTGTCACATTTGCTCCTACTACGCCCCCTGGTGGCCATCCGGTGTCCTCTTGACCTGCAGTTCTCCCCCTGTATTCTCTCTCTCCCTCTCTTTGTGATTGTGTGGTTGGAGACAGGTGTGCTGGAGTCAGAGCTGATCCCTACCAGCTGCAACATGTCCCATAAATCAAGATCTCTACAAATACCACCACTACCTTGGATTCCCCTCAGGGCTTGTTTCCCTGTTCAACTCAGCCAACTCCAACCTCACTCTACATGTCTGGTTTTTCTGCAACTCATCTGAGCTACCCCGGTTCTGCACTCCATATTGTTCTGTGTACAATAAACATTTTGGTTCATTCATCCCGGCTTCCTCTTCTGAGTCCGCTCTCGGGTTCCCCTGTTTTGCTCCGCATCATTCTATACTGACAACAGGTAGATTCTGAAAGATTTTGTTGTTGATGTGATAACACAATTTATTTTTTAACTTACTTAAATTGTATTATTTATGTTGTCTCATACCATGCTAATACATGACCAAGCAATGCAAGCAGATGTGAAATGAACCCCAACACAGTTGTCTTTTTGGATCAAGAATTGATCAAGAATACCAATAGGCTTGATCAGATCCTCTTTCCTATTTAGGCATCATATAATGCACAGCCACATATACTCCAACAATAAAACATTGAAAACCTTAACATGACTACTGGCAATATCATTATTTTCTTCACCATCCATCAATGATTGAATTGCATTATTTTTGGGCTCCCGAGAGGCGCAGCAGCCTAAGGCACTGCATCTCAGTGCTAGAAGCATCACTACAGACCCTGGTTTGATTCCAGGCTGTATCACAACTGGCCGTGTTAAATAAAGGTTATATAAAAATAAAACGTAAGGTGCAAAGAGCTGATTTACCTAACTCTGTACAGACCAAAGGAATTTCCAGAGCTAGCAATCCCAGCGACTGTGTATGATATCTCTGACTCGTACGTATTGTAGATGTTAGCTACAGAGGGAGTTTACAGTACGTCAAAGAGCTGATTTACCTAACTCTGTACAGACCAAAGGAATTTCCAGAGCTAGCAATCCCAGCGACTGTGTATGATATCTCTGACTCGTACGTATTGTAGATGTTAGCTACAGAGGGAGTTTACAGTACGTCAAAGAGCTGATTTACCTAACTCTGTACAGACCAAAGGAATTTCCAGAGCTAGCAATCCCAGCGACTGTGTATGATATCTCTGACTCGTACGTATTGTAGATGTTAGCTACAGAGGGAGTTTACAGTACGTCAAAGAGCTGATTTACCTAACTCTGTACAGACCAAAGGAATTTCCAGAGCTAGCAATCCCAGCGACTGTGTATGATATCTCTGACTCGTACGTATTGTAGATGTTAGCTACAGAGGGAGTTTACAGTACGTCAAAGAGCTGATTTACCTAACTCTGTACAGACCAAAGGAATTTCCAGAGCTAGCAATCCCAGCGACTGTGTATGATATCTCTGACTCGTACGTATTGTAGATGTTAGCTACAGAGGGAGTTTACAGTACGTCAAAGAGCTGATTTACCTAACTCTGTACAGACCAAAGGAATTTCCAGAGCTAGCAATCCCAGCGACTGTGTATGATATCTCTGACTCGTACGTATTGTAGATGTTAGCTACAGAGGGAGTTTACAGTACGTCAAAGAGCTGATTTACCTAACTCTGTACAGACCAAAGGAATTTCCAGAGCTAGCAATCCCAGCGACTGTGTATGATATCTCTGACTCGTACGTATTGTAGATGTTAGCTACAGAGGGAGTTTACAGTACGTCAAAGAGCTGATTTACCTAACTCTGTACAGACCAAAGGAATTTCCAGAGCTAGCAATCCCAGCGACTGTGTATGATATCTCTGACTCGTACGTATTGTAGATGTTAGCTACAGAGGGAGTTTACAGTACGTCAAAGAGCTGATTTACCTAACTCTGTACAGACCAAAGGAATTTCCAGAGCTAGCAATCCCAGCGACTGTGTATGATATCTCTGACTCGTACGTATTGTAGATGTTAGCTACAGAGGGAGTTTACAGTACGTCAAAGAGCTGATTTACCTAACTCTGTACAGACCAAAGGAATTTCCAGAGCTAGCAATCCCAGCGACTGTGTATGATATCTCTGACTCGTACGTATTGTAGATGTTAGCTACAGAGGGAGTTTACAGTACGTCAAAGAGCTGATTTACCTAACTCTGTACAGACCAAAGGAATTTCCAGAGCTAGCAATCCCAGCGACTGTGTATGATATCTCTGACTCGTACGTATTGTAGATGTTAGCTACAGAGGGAGTTTACAGTACGTCAAAGAGCTGATTTACCTAACTCTGTACAGACCAAAGGAATTTCCAGAGCTAGCAATCCCAGCGACTGTGTATGATATCTCTGACTCGTACGTATTGTAGATGTTAGCTACAGAGGGAGTTTACAGTACGTCAAAGAGCTGATTTACCTAACTCTGTACAGACCAAAGGAATTTCCAGAGCTAGCAATCCCAGCGACTGTGTATGATATCTCTGACTCGTACGTATTGTAGATGTTAGCTACAGAGGGAGTTTACAGTACGTCAAAGAGCTGATTTACCTAACTCTGTACAGACCAAAGGAATTTCCAGAGCTAGCAATCCCAGCGACTGTGTATGATATCTCTGACTCGTACGTATTGTAGATGTTAGCTACAGAGGGAGTTTACAGTACGTCAAAGAGCTGATTTACCTAACTCTGTACAGACCAAAGGAATTTCCAGAGCTAGCAATCCCAGCGACTGTGTATGATATCTCTGACTCGTACGTATTGTAGATGTTAGCTACAGAGGGAGTTTACAGTACGTCAAAGAGCTGATTTACCTAACTCTGTACAGACCAAAGGAATTTCCAGAGCTAGCAATCCCAGCGACTGTGTATGATATCTCTGACTCGTACGTATTGTAGATGTTAGCTACAGAGGGAGTTTACAGTACGTCAAAGAGCTGATTTACCTAACTCTGTACAGACCAAAGGAATTTCCAGAGCTAGCAATCCCAGCGACTGTGTATGATATCTCTGACTCGTACGTATTGTAGATGTTAGCTACAGAGGGAGTTTACAGTACGTCAAAGAGCTGATTTACCTAACTCTGTACAGACCAAAGGAATTTCCAGAGCTAGCAATCCCAGCGACTGTGTATGATATCTCTGACTCGTACGTATTGTAGATGTTAGCTACAGAGGGAGTTTACAGTACGTCAAAGAGCTGATTTACCTAACTCTGTACAGACCAAAGGAATTTCCAGAGCTAGCAATCCCAGCGACTGTGTATGATATCTCTGACTCGTACGTATTGTAGATGTTAGCTACAGAGGGAGTTTACAGTACGTCAAAGAGCTGATTTACCTAACTCTGTACAGACCAAAGGAATTTCCAGAGCTAGCAATCCCAGCGACTGTGTATGATATCTCTGACTCGTACGTATTGTAGATGTTAGCTACAGAGGGAGTTTACAGTACGTCAAAGAGCTGATTTACCTAACTCTGTACAGACCAAAGGAATTTCCAGAGCTAGCAATCCCAGCGACTGTGTATGATATCTCTGACTCGTACGTATTGTAGATGTTAGCTACAGAGGGAGTTTACAGTACGTCAAAGAGCTGATTTACCTAACTCTGTACAGACCAAAGGAATTTCCAGAGCTAGCAATCCCAGCGACTGTGTATGATATCTCTGACTCGTACGTATTGTAGATGTTAGCTACAGAGGGAGTTTACAGTACGTCAAAGAGCTTTATAAAGGCAAAGAGAGCAATTAATTGACCTACGTGACCTCAAAGAGGGTCAGCCTACTTTATGATAGAGAATGCAGGGATGTGTACTGAACCTGTAGTCATAATAATGGCTTTAATGAAGTGGTAGCTGCATTCATATAGATGATTTCGTCATAGTCAAGGACCAGTAAGAACATCGATTTAATTATCTGCGTTATACTATTAAGCAAGAGGCCTGACCTATTTCTACAAAATAATCCCCTATATTTAACAAATTTTAAAGACAGCTTAACGTCTATGCAGATACACCATACTAGGTACATACATGGCTGTCAAGACAGGTCCATACTACACTACTATACTGTTATGTACTACTAATGTACTAGTATCTAAGATGTTAAGGAATATCTACAGGGGGAACTTGTACACAATATAACACATTTCCCACAGCATCTGAGGACGCATACACAACATTGTATTTTGTTATGTGAAAGTAGCATAAGTATGTGTAAAGAATTTACTTATTTTTTTCTCAATGTTTACTAAAAGTAAAATGATAAAATTAATGATTTTAGACTCATTGGCCTTGGCTAATTTTTTGTGAAGATGATGTAAAAAAAAACGAATTTCCATTGAGTGCACACTGTGCACCCCCCTACACATTTTTAATACATATGTGGTGTTCGGGTCCACTGGACCTGAGGGTAATAAAGTGTGGAAAAGTGTGTGCGTAGGTGAAAACAAGTAAAAATGAAACAAAAAGGTTTGCTTTGTGCCTTCACTCGGTCTTCCTCCTCCCTGGGCCTGCTGTTTCAACATAGCACCAATAACCTGTCTTTTCTCACACTCTTTACCCTTTGTAGTGTGTGAAACTACACAATGTCTTGTGGGAACCTGCACAATGTTATTACAATACGTTATTTTGATACATTGTAAAACAATGCTGTATTTTCCCACACTCTACCCCAGCCAGGTAAAAATTGGGTGAGGGACACAACAAATAAATAGCATTGCATGTGTGGATCTGTCGCGATGTGACTATCATTAATGTGATGACTGCTACTTATCGAATAATTACCTACTACGTTGAATTATTACTCGATTAAATTTATCAAGTAAGAATTAACTAATTAGGGATTTAGGAATTTGGGCACCACAGGAACAGTTTGTTGAGTTATTGTTTCCCGAATTAACTCAAGAATATATCGATATCCTACCAGTCATTAATTAGTCATTTAGAATACTATGAAATTTCTGGGAAACCAGGCCTGGTTTTCATAGCTGATTTTGAAAAGGCTTTTGATAAAGTACGATTGGAATTTATATATAAATGCCTAGAATATTTCAATTTTGGAGAATCTCTTATAAAATGGGTTAAAATTAGATCATACAATAATATTAAGGAATTAGAAATCCGTGGCTTAAAAACAAAGGTGTCATTGTACGCTGATGATAAAAAAAAATCTTTTGAAACCACTATTAGAATCCCTCCACAGCCTCATAGAGGATCTAGATAATTTTGCTAACCTCTCTGGAATAAAACCAAATTATGAAAAATGTAACTTTTGCATTACCGTGTAGTTTACCAATAAAATGGTCTGACGGGGATGTGGACAAACTCGGTATACAAATTCCGAAGGAAAGAAATTCTCACTCCAATACATTTTTATGGAAAGTTAGCAAAAATAGATAAGATCTTGCTACCATGGAAAGGAAAATACCTGTCTATTAGTGGGAATATCACCCTGATGAACTCTTTAGTCATATCACAGTTTACCTATTTACTTATGGTTTTGCCTCCACCTAGTGACCTGCTTTTTAAATTATATGAACAAAAAATATTCAATTTTATTTGGAATGGCAAGCCAGACAAAATGAAATGGGCCTATTTTTATAACGAATGTGAATTCGGAGGGCATAAATTATGAAAAATTAAAGCATTAGACCTCTCACTAAAGGCATCAGTCATACAAAAGTTATACTTAAATCCGAAATGGTTCTCTAGTAAATTAGTGAGAATGTCACACCCTGATCTGTTTCACCTGTCCTTGTGATTGTCTCCACCCCCTCCAGGTGTCGCTTATTTCCCCCGGTGTATTTATCCCTGTGTTTCCTGTCTCTCTGTGCCAGTTCGTCTTGTATGTCTTTCAAGTCAACCAGCGTGTTTTTCCCGTACTCCTGCTTCTATTCTCTTTTTGCTAGTCTTCCCGGTTTTGACCCTTGCCTGTTTTCTGGACTCCGTACCCGCCTGCCTGCCCTGACCTCGAGCCTGCCTGCCACTCTGTACCTCCTGGACTCGGTACTGGTTTTGATCTATTGCCTGTCCACGACCATTCTCTTGCCTACCCCTTTTGGATTGATGAGTAAATATCAAAGACTCAAACCATCTGCCTCCTGTGTCTGCATCTGTATTTCACCTTGTGCCCTTATAGTTCAAGAATGGCCTTTTTCCCTTTATTCAGATTACAACTGCTTACTTTCGGTTATTTAAAAAAATTATCATCTCTAAAATATAGTTATTTTTTAAACAGGCCTTAAAGTTGATTGCAATTTCAGTTTAATCCACAAAAGGGATAAAAGGGGAGAGGTGAATGGAGCTGAAGGGTGGGACTAATAACAACAAGATAACCAATGTAAAACATACGAGGTCTGTAAAATGTATATAGGTTCAGAAATGATGTGAAATAGCACAGTTACAAATAGAACATCAGACATCAGAAATAGAGGGACTAAAAACAAACCAAATATAACTATTGTAAAATAGATTGTGTCTGTAAAATGTGTATATTATGTATAAACTGAAGAAGCCTAAGTGTTATTAGTTTACTCCAATTGGGGGAAGGGTGGTAGAGTTTGCAAGGAATAATAAAGGTATATTCTAAAAGTGTGTATGTATTTATATATATATAGATATATGGTATGGTATGTATGAATGTTTATGTGTATATGGTATGTATGTGTGTATGTATATGGATATATATATTTACCCCAAAAATATATGGGGGATTGGAAATTATGCAGACAATTACATTGATGGAAGCAACAATCTGTCCGCAATTTTAAAGCTGATCCACCCCTTAAAAAAAGGTGTAATTTCCTCGTATCAGTCTCATTCTGAACGTTGTAGACTGAGGCTAGGGGGCAGTTTTTTCACTTTTGGATGAAAGGCGTGCCCAGAGTAAACGGCCTCCTACTCTTTCCCAGATGGGAATATATGCATAGTATTATTACTGGTGGTTAGAAAACACTCTCAAGTTTCTAAAACTGTTTGAATTATGTCTGTGAGTAAAACAGAACCATATGGCAGACAAAAACCTGAGAAGAAATCCAAACAGGAAGTGAGAACTCAATATAGAAAACAGTGCCATTGGATGTCCATGTTAGATATGGATGAGCATGCACTTCCTAGGGCTTCCACAAGATGTCACCGTCTTTTGATTCTGGTTGTATGATTCTACTATGAAGGAGGGGCTCATAATAGCTCTTTGTGTGGGTGGTCTGGTAGAAAGCCTCGGTCTCATTACGTGCGGTCACGAGAGAGTGTCCTACCGTTCCTATGTGTTTCTTCAGACAATGAAATTCTCCGGTTGGAACCTTATTGCTGATTAATGTTTAAAACATCCTAAATATGGATTGCATACATCATTTGACTTGTTTCTACGACCTGTAACGGAACTTTTTGAGTTTTTGTCTGGAGGAATTGCTCGTGCTTTTTGAGGATTGAATGCTGGGCTGAACAAGCTAACAACAAGTGGCTAAATTATGGGCTTTTTGGAACTTTATGGAACAAATCAGCCATTTGTTGTTGAACTGGGATTCCAGGAACTGCCTTCTGATGAAGATATTCAAAGGTAAGTAAATATTTATAGCGTTTTTTGTAGCTTCTGTTGACGCCAAAATGGCGGCTATTTCTTTGGTTTCTGAGCGCCGTTCTCAGATTATTCTTTTATTTTTATTTTTTTATTTTTTATTTTTCTGATGCATAGAGGATACATTTATCTTTAATTCTGTGAATAACACTTGCATCTTTTATCAATGTTTATTGTGCGTATTTCTGCAAAATCACCGGATGTTTTGAAATCAAAACATTTCTGCACGTAACGCGCCAATGTAAACTGAGATGTTTATATATATATATATATATATATGCACATTATCGAACAAAACATGTAAAATGTTTTTGAAGTTGGTCATCTAACGTAAATATATGTTGTGTTTTCGCTGTAAAACATTTTAAAAATTGGACACGATGGGTAGATTAACAGGATGTTTATCTTTCATTTGCTGTATTGGACTTGTTAATGTGTGAAAGTTTAATATTTCTAAAGAATATTTTTATCAGCTGAATGTGAGGGCGTGTTCCCTTCAGGGAACTCCTTCTGCCCCCCCTAGCCCCAACAGGAACTACCCATCCCGGATCCGGGAGAATTGTCATCAGCATCACTAATTAGCATAGCGCAACGGTCAAAAAATATTACTAGAAAATATTCAAATTCATGAAATCACAAGTGAAATATAGTGAAACACAGTTTAGCCTTTTGTTAATCACCCTGTCATCTCAGATTTTGAAATTATGCTTTACAGCCAAAGTAAGACAAGCGTTTGTGTAAGTTTATCGATAGCCTAGCATAGCATTATGTCCAGCTAGCAGCAGGAAGCTTGGTCACGAAAATCAGAAAAGCAATCAAATTATTTGTTTACCTTTGATGAGCTTCGGATGTTTTCACTCACGAGACTCCCAGTTAGACAGCAAATGTTCCTTTTGTTCCATAAAGATTATTTTTATACCCAAAATACCTCCGTTTGTTGGTCACGTTAGGTAGAGAAATCCACCGGAAATAGCGGTCACCACAACGCCAATTAAAAAAAAAATATTTGCTCCATAATATCGACAGAAACATGGCAAACGTTTTTTTATAATCAATCCTCAAGGTGTTTTTCAAATATCTATTCGATAATATATCAACCAGGACAATTGGCTTTTCAGTAGGAGCGAGAGGAAAAATTACTACCTCTGTCTTTTACGCAGGAATCCCTCTGAGAGCCCTCAGCTGGCCACTTACGCAATGTAGTCGTTTACGCTCATTCTCCAACGTAAATGCATGAAACTACGTCACAATGCTGTAGAAAAAGGAATCTGGTTGATATCCCTTTCATTGGCCAATAGGGGTACATCAATAGGGTTACATAGAAACACAATGGTTTCAAAACATGAGTCACTTCCTGGTTGGATTTTTCTTAGGCTTTAGCCTGAAATATCAGTTCTGTTATACTCACAGACAATATTTGACAGTTTTGGAAACTTTAGAGTGTTTTCTATCCTAAGCTATCAATTATGTGCATATTCTAGCATCTGGTCCTGAGAAATAGGCGGTTTACTTTGGGAACGTTATTTTTCCCAAAATAAAAATAGTGCCCCCTAGTTCTTGTTGGGGATAGGGGGCAGTATTTTCACTTTGGATGAATTGCGTGCCCATAGTGAAATGCATCCTACTCTGTCCTAGATTGCTAATATATGCATATCATTATCACTATTGGATAGAAAACACTCTGACGTTTCTAAAACTGTTTGAATTATGTCTGTGAGTATAACAGAACTCATAGGGCAGGCAATCTTCCAAACAGGAAGTGAAATTCTGAATGCGTGTCTAATTTTAAGTCATCGCCTCTTCCCTTCCAAATAAGATATGGATCTGTTAGCACTTTCTACACCTTCCACTAGATGTCCTCATTCAGTAGAACGTGGAATGGAGCCTCTGGCGTGAACTTTGACCGAATGGGAGGGGAAATAGTCACTGTCCTGGCAGAATGCAGAATGGGGCGGCAGGGTAGCCTAGTGGTTAGAGTGTTGGACTAGTAACCAGAAGGATGCAACTTCAAATCCCTGAGCTGACAAGGTACAAAACAGCCAGAAGAGGACTGGCCACCCCACATAGCCTGGTTCCTCTCTAGGTTTCTTCCTAGGTTTTGGCCTTTCTAGGGAGTTTTTCCTAGCCACCGTGCTTCTACACCTGCATTGCTTGCTGTTTGGGGTTTTAGGCTGGGTTTCTGTACAGCACTTTGAGATATCAGCTGATGAGGAACCAGGCTATGTGGGGTGGCCATTCCTCTTCTGGCTGTGCCGGGTGGAGATTATAACAGAACATGGCCAAGATGTTCAAATGTTCATAAATGACCAGCATGGTCGAATAATAATAAGGCAGAACAGTTGAAACTGGAGCAGCAGCATGGCCAGGTGGACTGGGGACAGCAAGGAGTCATCATGTCAGGTAGTCCTGGGGCATGGTCCTAGGGCTCAGGTCAGTTGAAACTGGAACAACAGCAAGCAGAAAAATACTGTATGCATGTGCAGTTTTGCTTAATTTAATGTAAATGTTTAATGAATATTGTATTACAATGATAACTTGTCTTATAAGTGTTATAATTTTAGACATATTGGATTTATTTACTTAAAGGATCATCGAAAAATACTTTTAACCTCCGTAGAACATTAGGAATTAGCCTTTACCAGAGAGTTTTCAGGTTAGTTGAATCAGTATTTAGATTTCTGCTATTTTATTTCAAAATGCGACAATTACGATTTTATCTAGAATGTATGAAAAACGATATGTTTTTATCCTCACTTTATGCAACAAATGTTGTCTCGTCATTGAATTGCCCAAAAACGATCTTTAAAACATGTTACAAAAATCGATCTATTAGAGCTAATGTTTTCTTCAGTTTGTGTCATCTGGTTGATACAAATCTTTGAACCAAGAGGAAGAGTAAGTAAGTTGACTCTGACCCAAGTCGTGGCTCTGCGCGGATTAATAGAAAATTGCTTCCTGGATTTTAATGAAAAAATAACCGACATCATTGGGAAAAAGAATATTAAGCTAGGTAAATATTTTAGCAAAGTAATCTTATCGAGATTTTAACTACAAGGGCTATTGCAGTGATTGAAGGCACCGGTGGTGTCTTTCAAAGGTATTTATGATGTGATATGATATTTATGAAATGTGGTTTCTATGGGAGAGGGAGAAGAAGAATTCGCTGATGAGCTAATCTAAATACTTATCCAACCAATCTAAAAACGGTCTCTGGTGAAGGAACATTTTCTAGTGAGATTAAACATATTTTTTGATGAACCTCCTCTGTAGCCTAATTGATGAAAACATTAAAAGGTGGCAATACAACAGTTTACATTTCAAGATAATAATTTATGAACAAAGCATTTATCTAAAAGTGAATCTGAGAGTTAGGCAGAGAACATATGCTTGACTAAGTCCAAAACTCAAATATAATATACTATACTTAGAAAGGTGGGAGAAAGATAGAAGGGGAGAGTGACAAAGTGAGGGGGACAGAGAGAGAAAGAAGGAGATAAGAGTTGTATAGTTACCACTAGTGCTGGGGGATAGGACTACATCCATCATCAATGGCGACTTATGTGACAATGTCAAAAACAATGTTTTGTTAAATTTGAGGTCGACTTGAGAAATTCTGTTTTCAAAAACTTTTTACAATCACAGGATAATGACGTTAATAATCCATACATATGTGTTCTGCAAAGTCCTAATACTCAGCAATACTCGGCACACCCCTATCAAAGACATACTGGGGAAGATTGTGCTAACAAGGCAGGTTTTTTTTAGAACAGGTGCACACAAACTGGAGGTCAGAGCAAATCCTAATATTAAAATACTGTATTGATGTAATAAATAAAAGAATCTAATCTAATTTGACCACAGCTTCTAAAGTCCCAGTGGCTTTTTTATGTATTTCATTCAAGTTATTGTGTTTATGATGTTTTACAGTTGGAACTGGGTGTTAAACTCCAGGCAAACACTATCAATCGACTGAGCAAAGAACCATCAAAGTGCATTTCTGTTTAAAACTACTAAAATAGTGGTTTCGTCAGATAGCATAGGCAGCAGCTCTATAGAGATGAGATGATGACTTGGAATTAAATTAATGTAATTTACACAACAACACATATTTTATTAAAGTAAAGTAATGTGAATAATAATGGTTAATAATTAATAAGCAGCAATGGGCAGTCACTACCATCGTAGTTCCATCATGGACCTTTTCTGAATTGTTTTATTCTGTGTTGTTACAGCATTCAATCCTCATAATGCAGTGTACTTAATGTTTTCTTTTAAAGCTAAATCAAAATCCGTGATTATTTTTTAATAATCGAACCGAAACAAACCTCAATAAGTATTAATTGCTCATCACTAATGTTTATTAAAGTTGTTCTTTATAATGTTGAAATAAACACGTCTCCTACACCCCATATTACACAATTACAAACTGAAAATCTTTGTGTGTACATTGTACAGTTAATTGGCTAGAGAGAGACTCCAAATACATTTGTACACATCCACTGTATATGGTCATGGCTAGAAGGGTCTCTTTTGTCAAATTAACGTCATAAGTAGCTTTTTTTTGCATTTGAACTCATCTTAACCTGCTAAGTGAATTCTCCTAACCTGATGCTTAAGTTCCCATAATGTGCTACGAAAAGTCAATTCTGACATTAATTTTACAAAAGCTGGTTCCCTGCTAGTCCCTTCTAGCCTGATTCAGTCATGTCTTTGGTCACATTCGCATGGATCAAACAAAAACACCTTAATGATTGGTTGAAAATAGAGCCTCCCCCAATACAGGATGAAGTTGGTGAAGAGCAACTGCAGAAACTTGCAGTCGACTGCAGCAAAGTTTATAGATATATTGAAAAGATACAGTGCCTTGCAAAAGTATTCGACCCCCTTGAACTTTGCGACCTTTTGCCACATTTCAGGCTTCAAACATAAATATATAAAACTGTATTTTTTTGTGAAGAATCAACAACAAGTGGGACACAATCATGAAGTGTAACGACATTTATTGGATATTTCAAACTTTTTTAACAAATCAAAAACTGAAAAATTGGGCGTACAAAATTATTCAGCCCCCTTAAGTTAATACTTTGTAGCGCCACCTTTTGCTGCGATTACAGCTGTAAGTCGCTTGGGGTATGTCTCTATCAGTTTTGCACAAAACAGCTCGAGCTCAGTGAGGTTGGATGGAGAGCATTTGTGAACAGCAGTTTTCAGTTCTTTCCACAGATTCTCGATTGGATTCAGGTCTGGACTTTGACTTGGCCATTCTAACACCTGGATATGTTTATTTTTGAACCATTCCATTGTAGATTTTGCTTTTTGTTTTGGATCATTGTCTTGTTGGAAGACAAATCTCCGTCCCAGTCTCAGGTCTTTTGCAGACTCCATCAGGTTTTCTTCCAGAATGCTCCTGTATTTGGCTCCATCCATCTTCCCATCAATTTTAACCATCTTCCCTGTCCCTGCTGATGAAAAGCAGGCCCAAACCATGATGCTGCCACCACCATGTTTGACAGTGGGGATGTTGTGTTCAGGGTGATGAGCTGTGTTGCTTTTACGCCAAATATAACGTTTTGCATTGTTGCCAAAAAGTTCAATTTTGGTTTCATCTGACCAGAGCACCTTCTTCCACATGTTTGGTGTGTCTCCCAGGTGGCTTGTGGCAAACTTTAAACTACACTTTTTATGGATATCTTTAAGAAATGGCTTTCTTCTTGCCACTCTTCCATAAATGCCAGATTTGTGCAATATACGACTGATTGTTGTCCTATGGACAGAGTCTCCCACCTCAGCTGTAGATCTCTGCAGTTCATCCAGAGTGATCATGGGCCTCTTGACTGCATCTCTGATCAGTCTTCTCCTTGTATGAGCTGAAAGTTTAGAGGGACGGCCAGGTCTTGGTAGATTTGCAGTGGTCAGATACTCCTTCCATTTCAATATTATCGCTTGCACAGTGCTCCTTGGGATGTTTAAAGCTTGGGAAATCTTTTTGTATGCAAATCCGGCTTTAAACTTCTTCACAACAGTATCTCGGACCTGCCTGGTGTGTTCCTTGTTCTTCATGATGCTCTCTGCGCTTTTAACGGACCTCTGAGACTATCACAGTGCAGGTGCATTTATACGGAGACTTGATTACACACAGGTGGATTGTATTTATCATCATTAGTCATTTAGGTCAACATTGCATCATTCAGAGATCCTCACTGAACTTCTGGAGAGAGTTTGCTGCACTGAAAGTAAAAGGCCTGAATAATTTTGTACGCCCAATTTTTCAGTTTTTGATTTGTTAAAAAAGTTTGAAATATCCAATAAATGTCGTTCCACTTGTTGTTGTTTCTTCACAAAAAAATACAGTTTTATATCTTTATGTTTGAAGCCTGAAATGTGGCAAAAGGTCGCAAAGTTCAAGGGGGCCGAATACTTTCGCAAGGCACTGTAACTCCCACTGCACAGGTCGACCAGCTTCCAGAGGCAGGCTCCGCCCACCCCTTAACTAATGGGAAATCGTCGAAGCACTCTAGACGGAGCGGGAGTTCGACCAGTTCCTTCCCTTTGGAAGTGGCCATGGCAGCCGCCATTCACTAGCCCTCAGCGATTCACAGACCGCTGTCCTACAAGAGAGGATGAAACTATTAGCTTTGGATGAACTTGAACGTCAGATTGAGGAACGACAGGCTGATGAACGATGTCACCAATTGGATGTGCAGGCCCGTAGAGCTCTACAGGAAAGGGAATTCATTGCCAAGGACCTGGCACAGCAGCGACGGCACCGTCAAGCAAGAAGGGAATTAGAGGAGGCACGGATGGTCTCATCCTTCCTGGAGAGGAACGAACAGGGAGTTGACCTGACCACCCCTCCACATGGACCTGAACTGTCGGCCTTTCTTTCCCAATCCGCCCCTCTGGTACAGCATGGCACACAGTCCCCGGAGGCTCCGGGGTCAACAGCCAACACGGAGCACGGGAGACAGGCCGCTCTGCCAACGCCCTCTATGCCAGTGACACAAGTTAGCATTCCTCCATCTGGACAAAGCATCACTCCTTCGCCTTTCTGCCAATTACCAACCAAGGCAAATCGTTCCTTTCGTCCAGGGCCAGGCCAGTCCTCAAACAACAGGTCGGAGGGCTCTCGCCCAATTCCGGCTGCCACAAATGGAGGGTCTGGGACAGTAGGGAACCGGCCCAATGAGGCCACAGTGGGCTCATCAGAAGTCCCTGGTTTATCCTTCACGCAACCAGAAGAGGGAGCCAACATTATGAAACTTCTAGTAGCCTCAGCCTATGGAATTCCCAGACCCAAACTGCCATATTTTGAAAACGGAAAGGAGAGTGAATTTGTCCTTTTGGAAATGGCATTGGAGAGTCTACTGGGTATTCACAGTCATCTGTCAGAACGCTACAAATACCAAGTACTAATGGATCATTTGCAGTTTCCCAGTGCATACAGGCTGGCCCAGTCCTTTATGCACTCCGCAACACCATACACTGCTGCTCTCCAGGCCCTGAAGGCGAGATATGGTGAGCCACGTCAGCTAGTCCAGAATGAACTAAACAACATCCTGAACACGTCTCCAATTAAAATGGGAGACCATGCTGCCTTCCAAGAATTCTCCCTGGCTGTCCAATCACTGACCTCGATGCTCCAATCCGTTGAAGGAGAAGACGGGAACGAGCTGAAATGTGTCTCCCACGTGGACAGGCTTCTTAGCGAACTTCCAGTGTACCTCAGAGACAGTTTCATTGAACATTGTTTGAATAAGGGCATCCTGAAAGAGGGCTCGAGAAGCACCTATGCTCTCAGAGACCTGGCCGCATGGTTGGAGGTGAAGGCAAAGGCGAAGAGCATCGCTCACCAGGCCACAATCTCAGCAATAGCCACCGGGGGAAGGAAGGAGTTTGAACGCCAGGAGGGACAGAAAAGGCCAAATCCCACTACCATGTACTTAAATAGTGAGGCCGGGGAGGAACCCGGGAAGAAGACCCCTTCTCAAGAGCAACATCAAATTCCAGCCTTACTGCCCATATTGCAATAGTAAGGGGCACTTCCTTGGCTCATGCCCCAGAGTAAAAAAGCTCACTCAAACTCAATTGAAGGCCTGGATCACTTCAGCCGAGCGATGCTACAAGTGTGCCCGTAGCCATAAGGCGGAGACCTGCACATTGAGGAAACCCTGCAACCGCTGTAAAGAAATCCATCTCACCGTGTTGCATGATCTAATTCCCCAAGCACAGAAGGAGCAGAGTATGCTCATGGTAGGAGCTGCAAAGGAGCTGTACCTCGACCAGAAGAACCGGTCTCGAAGGGTCATGTTGAAGGTGGTCAAGGTCACTCTGCAAAGTGAAGGGAGAGGCATTGATACATTCGCCGTTCTAGATGATGGGTCAGAAAGAACAATCATTCTCACGGCGGCCACCCGTCAGCTTAACCTGGAGGGGACCCCCGAGACCCTTAATCTCAGAACGGTGCGACATGATGTTATCCAAAAGAAAGGCTCTGCTGTAACCTTTAGCATTTCACCTTCAGGAAACAGGGACGTGGCCTATAACATCACCAATGCCTTCACGGCAGATGGCTTGAATCTCGCAGAGCACTCCTGCCCGGTAAGTGTTCTACAGAAACAATATCCTCATCTACGAGGATTGCCTCTTCCTAACCTGGCCAGAGTAGCACCACTTATCCTGATTGGGTCACCACCCACATCTCGTCACCCCGACTGAGCCTATACGAGCTGGACCAGAAGGAGGGCCCATTGCTGTCCATACATCCTTGGGTTGGGCTGTGCAAGGTCCATCCCATCTAAGTCCTCTTCACCAGAAGCAATCCAGATGCAGCCACTGACCTCCTTCGGAATGTTGAGATGCTCTGGAAGATGGACACCTTCTCCAACCGGAAGCTACAGGAGGTCACTCGCTCGAAACATGACTCCTATGCATTAGACCTCCTGGAGAAGAGCACCACCACCACTGAAATGGATGGCGTTCGCAGGTATGCAACTCCACTGCTACGGGTGCCCAACCATCCTCCTCTGGCAACCACGACACGGGCTGTACTCCCACTACTGCGTGGAACGGGGCGACGCCTGGTGAAGAATAAGAAGTTCATAACCGAGAGATGAATAACCTTGTGAAGGCAGGCTACGTCACTGAAGTGACAGCTCATGAAGAGGGAAACGCACTCTGTGAATCCTGGTATCTCCCTCACCATGTTATCCAGCAACATGGTGAAGTATAGACTTGTCTTCAACTGTTCATTCCAAGCTGCTGGTCAAAGCCTGAATGACTGTCTACTCCCCGGACCAACCTTAGGTCCTTCCTTGCTCGGTGTCCTTCTCCGGTTCCGGCAGCACTCTACAGCCATCAGTGGAGACATCAAAGCCATGTTTCATCAGATTCGTGTACTGCCTTCCGACACCACACTGCTCCGGTTCATATGGCGATATATGGAACGAGATGCAGAGCCCACAATCTATGAATGGCAGGTACTCCCATTTGGCACCACCTGCAGTCCTTGCTGTGCCATATACGCTCTGCAGAGACACGCACGGGAGCATCCAGACAGTGACCCAGAAGTATTGGATTCAGTGGAAAATGCCTTCTATGTGGATAACGGCTTACAGAGCATCCCATCCACGGCTGAAGTGAAAGCACTCCTTGATAGAGTACGGAATCTCCTGTCCAAAGGGGGATTTGAGGTCCGACAGTGGGCTAGTAACAGAGCAGAGGTTATCCAGCACCTCCCGCCACAAGCTAGGTCCAGTAGCAGTGAACTATGGCTAACGCAGTCTGGTGCTAACCCAGAAGAGCCCACTCTAGGACTGAGGTGGAGCTGCATACCGGATACCCTGGGGTATAAGCACCGCTCATCCCCGAGTACCGAAACCCCCACTCTGCGCACCATCTATCGGACCCTGGCCAGTCAATACGATCCCCTTGGGTATATCCTGCCATACACAACACGGGCCAAAGTCTTAGTCCAGGACCTGTGGCAGACCAAGAGGGACTGGGATGAACCAATCCACCCGGCTGACCTAGTGGAACGATGGATCTGTTGGGAAACGGAGTTAACGGAGCTCTCTGATGTCCAAATGCCAAGATGTTATGTACCATCCTGTGCTGACCAACCGGGATCATGCCTGGAACTGCATGTGTTCTGTGACGCTTCGGAGCGAGCTTATGGGGCAGTTTCCTATCTTAGAGTGGAGGATAAGGCAGGCCACACCAATGTCTCCTTTGTCATGGCCAGGTCCAGGGTCGCTCCCAAGAAGCAGTTGTCAATGCCTAGGCTGGAACTCAGTGCTGCCCTTTCCGGAGCCCAGTTGGCCTCTATCTTGCGAGCCGAGCTCACCTTGTCAATCCAAAGGGTCATCTACTGGAGTGATTCGACCACTGTATTGACCTGGCTCAAGTCGGAGTCCTGCAGGTATAAGGTGTTCGTCGGAACTCGCATTGCGGAAATCCAAGACCTAACAGAAGTCCAGGACTGGAGGTATGTTGATAGCATAAACAATCCTGCTGATGACATTACTAGAGGTAAAACCCTTCAGGAACTGGCTCAACCCCATCGCTGGAGCTTGGGACCACCATTCTTGTCCCAACCAGAGAACAAGTGGCCGACAGCCCCCAGGCGTGTGGCCCCTCTGCAACCAACTGAAGCTCATGAGTTAAGGAAGTCCGCCCAATGCTACAGCATCTCTACGGAACCAACAACGGCTCTCCCTGACCTAACACAATCCCAAACACTGCCGGATCTGATCAACGCCACAAACCAGACCACAGATGGGGTGGCTTCTATACCCACCTCCCTCGCGGCAGAGACACTACTCCTCCAGCAAGCACAAGCAGTTAGCTTCCCTGAGGAGTTAAAAGCTCTGAAAGCCGGTAGGGAAGTGGCTAAGGACAGCCGTCTTCTCTCTCTTGCCCCAGAATATGATCCAATCCTTGGAGTGATCAGAGTCGGAGGGAGGCTGCGCCAAGCAGAGGTTTTGGACCCAGATGCTATCCACCCAATTATCCTTGACTCCAGACACCAGGCTCCTCATCAAGAGTTATGATGAGAGGCTTCTCCACCCAGGGCCAGAGAGGGTCTATGGGGAGATGAGGTGGAATTACTGGATAATTGGAGGACGAGGAGCCATTCGTAAGCACCAATACGCCTGCGTAGAATGTCAGAGATGGCGGGCCGGAGCTACGGTGCCCAAAATGGAAGATTTACCCCATGCTCGCTTGCGCCTCCTTAAAACACCCTTCTGGTCAACAGGAGTAGATTGCTTTGGCCCCTTGATGATCAAGCTAGGTCGTCGTGTGGAAAAGCGCTGAGGCATTCTATTCAAGTGTTTGACAACCAGATGTGTCCACCTGGAACTACTGGGAGTTTGCATACTGAAGCCTTCCTCATGGCCCTACGGCGGTTTATCTCCCGACCGGGGAAACTCTACGAGATCCTGGCTGACAGAGGTACGAACTTCAAGGCAGGAGAAGCCAGGTTGGAGGAAGCCTTCCAAGCCATGGAGTCCAGCCTCCAGAATCAGCTGAAGGACCAACAAATCTCATTTTGGAGGAACATGGGAGCGAGAGATCAAATCTGTAAAGACGGCCTTACGAGTCATACAAGGGGACCAAACTGTCACTGAAACTGTCTTGAGGACCGTCCTGATAGAGGTGGAAGGGATTCTGAACTCCAAACCCTTGGGATATCTCTCTGCAGACATCGCTGACCCCGATCCGGTTACACCGAATATGCTCTTGATGGGACGCCGAGATGAGTCACTTCCTCAAGCCATGTATGCTGATACGAACCTCGTAGGCAGACGCCAGTGGCAACACAGCCAAATCTTAGCTGACCATTTTTGGGCCCGATTCATTCAGGATTACCTACTAAGTCTACAGCACAGAGGGAAATGGCAGAGAGAAATGGCCAGCCTGGAAACTGGCCAAGTAGTAATGATGGTGGACCCTCAGCTGCCTCGAGCCTCCTGGCCGGTGGGCCATTTAACTAAGACCATGCCTGGGACCGATGGTCATGTTAGATCAGAGGAGATCCAGGTGAAGAACCGGACATATATCCGGCCAGTTGCCCGACTAATTCCTCTCCCTGAGATGACAGAGGACGGGGAGCAATGAGCCTTTTTTGAGGAGTGTGGAATTTAAAAAATTTCCGGGGTGGCTGTAGAAAAGGCCCATGGAGTTGGTGGAATAATCCTTTAATTCATTGGCATTTACTCAGCTGGGCCAGGGGCGCTTTAATTAGGTCAGGTGGAAATGTCCGACAGATCTCAACTCCATAAAAGGAGGAAATTGCCATTGCCTGATCTCGCTGCTTTCTCTTCCTTAACTCCATCTGATCCAGAAGTTCTGTGCGTCCATGAATCCACCACAGACTACTCAGTAAATATACCACTTTATGGTTAAAGGAATTCCTGCCTCAGTCTCATCCATTCCTCTGTCACCTGACACGTGAACACCCATTCACCTTCACTGTCAGTCATCCTACCTGTCCAGCTACCCACACAGATTCCACTAATCTTTCAGAGACGCTATGCTACTAGCCACATGCCATGAATATGCATAGCCATCTCATCTTATAAATTCATTTATAAAGTGAAAAAAAGTTAGGTTTTGAGTTAGACCATTTGCAAATATGAAATTTACCTAGTACTATTGGAAGTTAAATGAAATATTCTACATCTTTATCTATGTCAGAATTTCAGAAATAAATCATTATATCAAAACCATTAAATAGTACAACCAGTCCTATTTTTTTCCTTCCTTCCTTCCTTTACCTTGTTACTGATACAATATTTGTGAGCAATTTTCCATGCTTTCCCTCATTGTATATCACCATAGATATCTGACCAAAATAATCTTGCAGAGGGAATTGTAGTATCACAAACAATATTCTTAATCTGTTTATTACTACATTTATCTTTGATGTTAATATGGCCAATTAATATATTTTCATGTACATCGTAGTTACTTACATCAACCACAGAGGAATTTAAAAGAGATTACAACCCCCCTTGGAATCGTATCAAAAACAATTGCATATTCTTTCGGTGTTATTGGAATTTTAAACTGATCAAGATTTCCCCATATGAGAGTAGATATACATCCTCATTCAGTAACTGACCAAACAAAATATTTTGTTCTCAAACCAGTTATGAAAAAAATAGACTTATTTTTAAATCATAAATCTTTGTTGTTCCATGTAGACTAACATCCAAGCTAAAATTGCCTGTTTATGGAATTTTTCCAACTTGACTGGGATTTTATCCACATCAAAATTACATCGAAGCAAAAATTCTAAACCACCAACAGAGTCAAATAAATACTTAGAGAAGACATTCCAAATACTGTTCTGGTTCTTAACATACTTCAGAATCCAATTTATTTTAAAAGGATTATTTAGAGTATTGAAATCTAAAACCTCAAGACCTCCTTCTTCTTGGGTATTAGTGAGAATATATTTTCGTAGATAGTGAGGCTGGTTCCTCCAAATAAAATTATAAATAATCTTATTTAAATCCTTTACAATTTTAGGGGATAATTCAAGTGATAACAAGACATAAACTGATCTGGATAACCCTTCAGCTTTGGATAATAAAACCCGACCGTATAACGAAATATACCTCAACAACCAGAGGTTCAATTTCTTCTTTGTTTTCTCAATGGAGTTAAAGTTCAATTCACTCCTTTGTCTTTCATCCTTGCATATAACAATTCCAAGATAAGTAACCTTATCTTTAATTGGGATACCATATACTTCCTGTAAAACACAATCCTTGTGTGGAAATAAGACTGACTTATTGATATTAATTTTCAAACCCGAAACTAAGGAAAAGTCTTCAATACGGGAAACTGCTTTAGAAACCTCATTCCTGTCTCTTAAAAATATGGTGGTATCGTCAGCCAGTTGACATAGTTTAAATTCATTGCCAAGTGCTGAAACAGCTTGAAAAGATCCTTTCTTGATATGTAGAGCCCTAATTTCAGTAACCAATAAAAAAAAAGGGCAGCCCTGCCTAATGCCACGGCCAATATCAAATCTTTGGGATGTCCCGTTAGCTAGTTTTACAGAGCTAGTACAACCACTATATAAAGTTTGGACTGCTTTCAGAAAATAGTCTCCAAACCCCCAAAAACATATTGCTTTGAACATAAACTCATGTTCTACAGTGTCAAAAGCTTTATAAAAATCAACAAACATAAGAAAAATATCAAGGATGAGGTCATTATAGTCAATCATATCTAAGATCAACCTGATGTTATTACTAATGTGTCGACCATGCATAAAACCAGATTGTTCTTCATCAATTATATGATGCAAGCCTTGTTTCACCTTCTTAGCAAATACAAGGGCAAATAATTTCCCATCATTATTCAACAGGCTAATGGGTCTCCAGTTGTCTATATAAAGAGTATCCTTATTAAGTTTGGGAATCAAAGTAATTACACCTTGTTTTAAGGATGCCAGGAACTCCCCTTTTTCTATTGATTCTTGAAACATAGCAAGAATGAAAGGAATCAATTTATCATTGAATGCTTTATAAAACTCGCTTATTAAACCATCATTTCCAGGGGACCTATTTTCCTCAAAGCTACAGTCTTTTATCTCAATTTCAGATAACTCATCATCACAAAAATCCCTGAAATCATTATCTATCTTCTTAGCAATGTTGGCTACATTGTCTAAGAAAATATCCATATTGGAAGTTGGCTGGGCTGATGTATACAGATTCTGATAAATCTGGGCAACATGCTGAGAGATTTATTTTGGATTTTCATTGGGAGTATTATTAATCATTAATTTAAATATGGAAGTCTTTTCGCCCGACTTTTTTTCTAAATTAAAGAAATATTTTGTATTTTCCCCCTTCCATCCATTTTCGTGTTGATCCTACAAACGCTCCCCGGGCCTTTTCCTCGTAGATACAGTCTAACTTTATTTGCAATGATGATAGCTCCAGTAATCCCTGATTAGTTAGTTCAGTTTTTTTTGTATAATCCATTTTTCCCTTTATGATGTCATTCTTTCTCTCTCTTGGCACAAGCAATTTCTTACCCCATTGAAATAGCCAAAAGCCTTGATCAAATTTCATTAGGTCCCAGTAACTTCCAAAAGTATTCAAAACACAGGCACAATTCCAGTATTTATCAATAATTCCTGCTACTTCCTTCTTAAATACTTCATTCTCTAGTAAAGTCTTGTTCATTTTCCAGTAACCTTAATGACAAACCATGGATATTTATCGTTATTGATATCCCTTTGTGGTCTGTTAAAATCGATGTTTCAATCGAGACTGTATCAAACCTGTAGGCCATATCTTCAGAAAACAATATGTGATTGTATAGATAAATCTTTGGTACTCCATGTAAACATAATCTTATCTGGGTTCTTATGTCTTCATATATCTAGAACATCTAACCTTAGACTTATATTCCTTATCTCACAAACATAATTCCTATCCTTAGGAGGCCATCTATCTAGATTATCATGTCATACTGTATTAAAATCTCCACCCAATATTACTTTGGCCAATGGAAATGTAGACATAATTTGACTTATTTTCCTCTCAATGTCTCTAAATAAAATACCGTTACTTGACTTGTTATTGGAAGCATAAGTATTTACAACAATGAATTGAATGTGGTTGACATCTACCAATAGATTAACCAATCTCCCTGTATTATCTGCTTCATGACTCAATATATGACCCTTAAAGTTGCCTTTTAAAATAGCGACACCTGCTGACCGATTAGTACCAAATGAAAACCAAATATCATTCCCCCATTGACACTTCCAAAGCGCAGTATCTGTGGAACAGGCATTAGTTTCTTGAATGAAATAAAAGTTGGCACTCTTACCCTTACATTAGAAAAATAAAGATTTCCTTTTCAAAATATTACGGATTCCCCTGGCATTAATAGAAAAAAACAGAAATGGACATTTACTATCACAGTGACTATATGAGGAATATTAAACTTGTATACATTCACATGAATCGAGTTCTCACAAAAAGAAAAGTTCTTACTAGTTGCAAATAAAAACAGTCCTTTGCACCACGCAAGTGGGTGACCTAAACTATATATATATATATATATATATATATATATATATATATTTTTTTTTATACAATTGCAAATAACATTGTTCCATGGATTGGTAAATCAAATCGTCATCAAGCCAACATTAAATGACAGTGTGAATTTCCCTGTCATAAAATAATAATAATAAATTATATATATATATATATATATATATAAAAAGGCTCACACAATACTCTTTCCTCAAGAAATATAAAGTTTTATCAGATGCAAATAAAACTCAGTCCTGCACAACTCACTTGATAAATCCAGCAGTCAACAAACTAGGCGTCAGCGTGAATTTCCTTTCCATTAACAAAAGCCTTAGCTCCCTTCAAATTATGCACTTTTCCCTTCCTTCCTGCTCTCTCAATCATCGGCCACAGACGATGTCATCTGCGCTCTTTTTGATTTTAGTCGTGAGGATGCGGACGATGTTGTCCTGTAGCAGGCTCATTGATGGTTCACTTCTCAGCTTCTTTGGAAGTTTCCACTTGGTTGGGGTATTCGGGTATGAATCGAATTCACCCCCCTTTTTTACACTGCAAGAATATGAGTGAGTTTCAACAATGCCTCTTTTCTCCTTGGAAGTTTCAACATCCATTATCTCAGCAACAGTTTGGTCATGTCCTGATTACATGCTACTAGCTATGAAGATGTTAGCAGGCTTAACTACACACGCTGAAACTTTTTGATAGCTAGCTTGTTCATTGGAAATTGTCAAAAATATATTTCAATGATTAATTACAAAATTATTCAAAATATCTACATTGTATATATCTACATTGTATGGTTAGATTTCATCGTGAAAAACCAAACAAATTGCAACTGCAGTCTAAAACTATAAACTTTGTGAGAAAACCCTAAAATTGTTCCTCACCCACTCATGCCGCCATCTTGAGCCCCCCGCTGAGTTGGGCCTCTCTACTGCAGTCAAAACATCATGACACCCCAATCACATGATCTAGGACTCATTGCATCTTTAAGTGCTAAAATGTCACATTTTGCAATAACAGCTTTTGTGAATTGGAAAATTAAACTATAGAGCATTTATTTTGAGATTGTTTACATAGCGAAATATTTTGGACAGATATGAAAATATATATTTGTGATAAAATGGGTAAACCTGTAAGCAATACCAAATTTGATGTTCCTTTTTATTTTACATACACACAGTGACTGCCAATAGTGTAAATTTACTAATTTCATTGCGAAGTTCATGGGTAAACAACTATTTTCAATATTTTTATAATCGATTTACAACATTATATAACATCCCAAAAATATATAAATACCAAATTATCAAAGAAGTGTCTAGTGTTTGTAAAAATGTAACTTGTCAAAAGCATAACTTTTTTTGTGTCTCTGGATTTATTAATTATTTATTTTATGTATTTTTTGTTATTTGTGATATCTGTATATTGTTTTGTACAATGTTCGCGTAATGCAATAAAAAAAATCAACTGATCACATTTTTGTGAAGTTCATGCAATCGACAAATAGGCGCACGTCGGCAATAGTACTGTTTGTCCCTCTTGATGCGCCGTAGCCTGTTTACACTTCCTCAAAATAGTCTGAATTCATTGTTTTTGTCGCGCAATTTTACAACTAACCAAGATGTTTGGTGCAGTATTTCTCAAGTGAAAACATGTTAATGAAAACGAGTCTCTCCTTCAAATACAACAAACGTTTGGTTGAAGGAGCCCTCAAACTTCCGCTTGCTTGGAAAGAAAAATGGTGGCACAAACCATAGAAATGTAATGAATAGAAAGGACATGGACCATCATGGGTACTCTTGCAATGGCTGCCTGGTATTGTGACGCAATAATTTACATGGTACTGGAGAATGTTAATTGAACTTATGCTAACTGATGTGGCTCCAGCAATGGAAAGTATTTTATTTTATGTCCGTTGAGCTGTTAAAACATATCACAGACCAAATTGATGGGTACACTTCCTGCTTTGCTACTATGGGTACGCTTGCAATGGCCCCCTCCCCACATTATGCATAATTCAATTGAATGGGGATAACCGTTCTATTCATTCTAGTGCTATGGCAAGAACAGCCGGGAAAAAAACATTGCAGAAGACCAAAACGTCACAAAGTGTCGTGATAATATATGCAGGAACTGTTTCGGATGGGAAGCACGACCATGATAATTTAGCGAAACAGATGGAATGTGGAACACGGGCCTTTGAACATTGTCTTCATATGAATTTGCCTATTCTGAATCAGTCGGTCGCATAGGAAAATGATTTTCTAAATGCTCGAACAGCTCTTGAATCGAGTCTAGCAGGTAATCCATATTCATCCGCTTTAGATGCCTCACCAACCTCAGTCAATCAGCAACGGAGTACCCGGATGGAACTGTCATGGCCGCCATCGCTGAACTGCAAGGCTAAAGAGAAAAGGAAGGTAAATTAATCAACAGTAAACCCCTTTAACTGTAATTTTAGCAGTCAAGAATGTCTAATTTCTAGCCATATATTTCCATTATGAGGTGTTATTTCTCGAGTGGGTGTGGGCAAGCTCTATTTTGTATTCCAATAACCGTTTACACAAGTCGCAACGTAAAGTAATTATGTCAGTATCAAGGATGAAGTTGATTAGTAAAGTAACGTTAGCTGGAACAGTGGGAATTCGCAAGACAAACATTGTTTAATGCTTCCTTACACTGGTTTTGTATACGTCCACGTTTCTCAAAGTTAGATCTTGTAGAGGCTCTATAGATGGGTTGGTTGTTTAGCAACAAAAATTAGATGCGCCCAACCCATGGGGCAAAACGGAGGTTGGCTTAGATTGTTGACAACGTGTAAACTATATTTTGTCTCCACGGTGTATTGAAAACATACATTTGCACAATGACCACTTGTTGTTTCTCAAATACATCGTCACAGTTGTTGATTAGCTAGCTATTGAACTAGAATTTTAGCCTTATTAGCATTGACATGAAATCAGTCAAAACAAGACATGGTATCAATAGCAATTTGAAACGAGCCACTTACGATATATACCACATGGCAGTTTCTTGACATTTTGCTAGTAATCGAGCCATCCAGAATCACAACATGGAAGCGCGCACATCGTTGTTTGTGACATTGTCAGCCAACCCATCTGTAGGATAGCTTAGCCTCCTCGCGAACCAGGGCTGCGTTCAGTATGCTTTTACCTTCTGGGACGTTCAATTGAAGGAAAAACGGTGCTATACTGAATGACCGACCAGTTGAAAAATGGGTAGGGGTTGGGGAAGATGTCACCATGGGGAAGATATCAGCATGGTCACTTGTCCAGTTCAAAACAACTGGGAATCTGGAACTCTGACTTCAGTGGGTTCAAGACAACTGAGGGGGGGATCACTCACTGTATGGTTTGACCAAGTTTTTTTTTCTCCCAAGTTCCCAGTTCTCTTGAACGCTCCAACTGCCCTATAAAATACCTCACTCATTGCCTCAAGCCACACACAAATGGGAGCAAAACGTTATTGAACACAGTTTGGAAAAACGTGTCGCTCACAACAAACCGTTCAGCAAGGTAGTGTAAATCAGTGACTCCTCCTAATACGTCAAACCAAATCAAATGCCTTGCTTGGCAGAGCTCCGAAGGTGCTCACCAGATTAGTGCCATAGGAGAAACAGTGCTTGAGGACTAAAATGTCTACAAAACACTGGTAACAAAACATTTCAGTTTGTTTGCAGCACGCTGGATTTAAACCTTTCTCTGTTATTTTGAGATGCGTTAAAGCTGTAGCAAGAGGGGAGAAATGGTCGACAATGCTGGCCATATCAATATTTTTTAATTTAGCCGTTTCTGAAGTGATATTTGGCTCTAAAGGCTAGCATCAGGGACAAGTAGCTAGCCACAATGAGGTTTGTTTTGAAGAAGGTCAGCTAACCTTGTTAGCTACCTATGTATAACTAGCTAAAGTTACATTTCTGTCATGATTATAAAGCCAACAAAATGTTAATAAAAACAGCATATTATTAACATAAAAGGTTAGCTGTGTTAGCCCAGTCACTATCTTATCCAGGGTCAGTGATATGTAACGCAACCATTTACTGCCTATGGGAACAACTGCAGTAATTTAGCAAGTAACATTGCTGAATGAAATAAAATTAACCTCATAAAATGACACTTGTAATGCTCATCTCCTGTAGCCTAGTTGTCATCTCGTTATTTTCGTACTGTAAATTACAAGGGTTGGATATGCACTAAGCTATTTTTTTGTCAGCACTAAAAAAGGCATGTATAAAATCTGGTATATTGTGATGTGTGATTAATCAACATTGATACTAGTTCATTTGGAATAATAGTTTAACTCTTAAAAGGTGCACTATGCAGAAATCGCTCTGCCATTCCCTGGTTGCAAAAGTTAATGGTTTGCCTAATTTCAGTTTGACAAAACAAGCAAGTATAGTGTACATTAGAGAATCATTGTACCATCTAAACTGCTGTGAAATTTATTTTCCATAACCAAAAAGTTGTTTCAGCTATTGTGAAGCTGGTGTACCAAACTGAAAGACACTAAAACTAAACTTAATCACGGGAAGTATAGAAATAATGCAAGTTACATATTGCAGCTTTAAAATAAGTTTAAACACTTAAAATAATCAACACTTCACTTCAAAATCCGCAAATAAGTTATGTCAGATTAGACATCTTCGTCTAAACAATAGATAATTGTGTAGTAACAAGTAGGCTATTATGACTAAAGCTTCATTTCAGGTTAAAAAAAACTACATACCAGCGATGACCAAACTTGCGCCACAATCTACTGGGTGAGCAGACTTCTATTCCAGCCAAGCAATAGTAATCTTGATTGTCATCCCATTAGATTTGATAAATTAAATCAGGTGTGTTATTTGCTGGGCTGAAACAGAACCCTGCAAACCTCCAGCAGGGTTGGGCCTCCAATTGTAATGGGTTTATACATTGTGATGTTTAACTGTATTTTTATAGACAACAATTGCTGAAAGATGGGCTTACACGTATAACCCATGGCATATAGCTCCCGAGTGGCGCAGCAGTTTAAGACACTGCCTCTTAGTGCTCGAGGCGTCACTACAGACCCTGGTTCGATCCTGGGAGTCCTATAGGGCGGCGCATAATTGGCCCAGCGTCGTTAGGGTTTGGCTGTGGTAGGCCTTCATTGTAAATAAGAATTTGTTCTTTACTGACTTGACTAGTAAAATAAATACAAATTATAATAAATATAGGATACACCTGTCTCTTGGGACATCTCTCATCTGAAAACAGGCTTTCACAGCTTTCCATATCTGGGGACAGAAAACATCACAAAGAAACAGGCTTCATTACACTCAAATTAGGTTGCACTAAATATTATGTTGCGGTTATCGCTCAGTCCTCAGTTTTCCCTTCCAGGGACTGGCACTGGAGAATCTTTTCATGATGTCCTCCCAGAAAATGACCTGCCCTATCCAGTACGGTAGCCTACACTCTCCCTTTACTGAAAGCTGGAGCTGCAAATACACAGTCTTCCTTATTTTTATTTGTTTTTCTTTTAAACCTTTTTTAACTAGGCTGCTTCCATGGCTGTTATCTACAAATGCATTTGGAGACATTTTAATTTACAATGATAGCTAGCTAATAGGACGTTTGCTACCTGATGACATTTAATTCACTTAGCTAAACAGTGTACAGTTAGCTTTTTACAAAATAGTGCGCATTCTTCACTGTTTTTGGTGGTTGCAAAGCGCAGCCATCTGGACGAATGCAGACAATTAAAAAAGTTGGTTTGTCACGAGCGGTTTAGAATGTTGTGACGTTTGACTTTATCAGCAGGGCCTAAAATTCACTTTGTTTCACCAGCCACAGTGGCAGGTAGATGAGAAATCTACCAGCAAAAATATTTTTTCACCATAAATGCATAAAAAAAAAACTGACCATGCTTTGTAATGTTTCCAAAACATTAAATGTATTAGTAACAAGTAATGTGGTATATTGCTCAATTTCATTTTTTCTTTTTACCAAAGTATCACGAGACAAGAAGGTTCAGTGTACGTGTGAGAGACATGTCTCTTTGCTATCAGTTGAAGCAACAGATTCAAAATAACATTGAAAAACAACCTAGCTTGTGAACAAAACCTTGTAAATAGCCAAGAAACATTGAAAAAGTCTCACTTTGCTGACTTTAGTCAATTAGACCAACTTTTATGCCTGTGCCTCCAAAAATGTATCAGTGCTTCACTCAGTGCGCAAAGCTGTTGATGCGCAAGGTGGTTGTACAATTTGTATTTCTTTGTGCCATGAGCAGCTATGAAACAAAACAGAAATACTTTGAAAACAGCTACTTCAGCATTCTTCTGCTACAAAGTTCTGTTTACCAGCGTAGTCAACTTTTTAAGTTTCAATAAATATATATTGTAGACTGTCAGCCACACTTGATATCTTGAAAACTAACACTTGACACTGGGCAACAACTACCCAGACAGAAAACAGTGAAGTACATAACATATACAGCACCCCTTCTACGTGCGTGTGGGGAGAGGATTTTTTACATGTAACATCCAATCAAAATCTTGCTGCTGGGAGCCAGCACACCATTCAAACCGTTTATGCAATATACAATTCTCCAGACCTCCAAGGGAGGCATGGCAACTTGAGACTAAGACTCAGGACTGTCCCAGAGACTCAGGACTGTCCTCTTGGTTGACCAAGAGTCGTCTGTTCTTCGACCAATCGTTTGGTTGACATTTTTTTAATTATTTTTCCATATATAGGATGTCTGTGTTTTTTAATCAGATCAAGTATTTTCACTGAGCTTGTCTGATGGTTTAAGCGCACTCTTTGATTAAATAATTAAGACACATTACTAGAGGTAGTCCGACTGCAATTGATTTGTTTTGTTTGTTTTGGTCGGACTTGTATATAATTGTTTTCTTCTTCGAATAAGTCACAGAACATCAAGTGTTTCACAGTCCTTGTTGCTGAAACTGCAACGTAATTTCTGACTGAAAATATCTGATACCGAAATCCCTAATTTGTTTAGGAAAAACATTCTCTATTCCCTTAAGCATTGCTCTCTTTACGTGACACATGTATGCGTCGCAAGCATGTGACCAATAGAGCCTGACCTATAGCATATCATAATCGCATCAAAATGGTTAAAACAAACTCAACACCGTAACACATGTGATAGTGAAATGGATGGAGGGAACATGAGAAGCTCGAAACGGGGGAATGTTTATTTATTGGTTGCTCAGGAAGTAAAGGGGAAGTCAGATGTGTGGAATAAATTTGACGACTTGTGGAAAATACTGGAGATCAAGATTGCGTGTGTGTGTGCGCCAAACAGGCGCTGTTAGACTACACACATTGTCAACACAAAATAAATTATAAAGGTACCAGAGAGTCTGTTGTAATGTTTTGTTTTGTTTCTTGTAACACTTTAAACAATAGTGCAATTGCAGAAATTGAATGGTTTAAGAATTATTCAAGGCTCGTTTTATTTTGTACTGAACAAAATATAAACGCAACATATGAAGTGTTGGTTCCATGAGCTGAAATAAAGATAATCCATCCACCTGACAGGTGTAGCATATCAAGAAGTTGAATAAAACAGCATGATCGTTACACAGGTGTACCTTGTACAATAATCGGCCACTTTAAAATGTGCAGTTTTGTCACACAACAATGCCACAGATGTCTCAAGTTGAGGGGGCGTGCACGAGAGTTATTGCTAGAGTTGGATGTTATCCTTTCTAGCGCAGGCGTTCCGCTGAAAAGGCAGTGCGCCAAATTCATTTTTAATCAAGTCCAATAACATGACGTTTTTAATTTGCTGTAATCGACCTATCGTGTCCGATTTGAAAAATGCTTTACAGCGAATGCACAACATATGATTGTTAGATCACCGCCAAGTAAAAAAAACACAGCCATTTTTCCAGCCAAAGATAGGAGTCACAAAAAGCAGAAATAGATCAAATTAATCACTAACCTTTGATCTTCATCAGATGACACTCATAGGACATCTTACACAATACATGTATGTTTTGTTCGATAATATGCATATTTGTATCCAAAAATCTGTTTACATTGGCGCATTACGTGCAAGTAATGTTTTAATTCAGAAACATCCAGTGATTCTGCAGAAATACTCATAAAACATTGATAAAAGATACAAGTGTTATTCACAGATTAAAGAGAGACTTCTCCTTAATGCAGCCGCTGTGTCAGATTTCAAAAATACTTTTCGGATAAAGCATAATCTGAGAACGGCGCTCAGAGCCCAATCCAGCCAGAGAAATATCCAACAGAAGTCAGAAATAACACTATAAATATTAACTTACCTTTGATCTTCATCAGAAGGCACTCCCAGGAATCCCAGATTGACAATAAATGACTGATTTGTTCCATAAATTCCATTTATGTCCAAATAGCCGCGTGTTGTTATCGTGTTCAGCCCAGTAATCCATCTTCATGATGCGTGAGCACTTCGTCCAGACAAAAACTCGGAAAGTTCCGTTACAGGTCGTAGAAACAAGTCAAAAGATGTATGGAATCAATCTTTAGGATGTTTTTAACATAAAACATCAATAATGTTCCAACTGGAGAATTCCCATGTCTGAAGAGAAGCACTGGAACGAGAGCTAACTCTGTCGGGAGCGTGCGTCACGAGCCTGAGCCACTGCCAGACCACTAACTCAAACAGGTCTCATAAGCCCCTCCTTTATAGCAGCGTCCTGAAACAAGTTTCTAAAGACGGTTGACATCTAGTGGAAGCTGTAGGAAGTGCAACTTGACTCCATAGACACTGTTTATTCGGTAGGCCAAGCTTTGAAAAACTACAAACCTCAGATTTCCCATTTCTCCGGTTTTCGCCTGCCATATGAGTTCTGTTACACTCAGACCTCATTCAAACAGTTTTAGAAACTTCAGAGTGTTTTCTATCCAATAGTAATAATAATATGCATATATTAGCATCTGGGACAGAGTAGGAGGCATTTCACTCTGGGCACGCTATTAATCCAAAAGTGAAAATGCTGCCCCATCCTACAAAGTGACACAAATTGTAAAAATACATATTTGACATCCATTCAGGAAATGCAATAAGTGTTAGATCGAGAAAGATTGAGAAATCTCATAATGCTCCCACGCAAAGTAGGCTATTTTGTTGATAATGATTCTTACTTCTGTAACAATGTACAAATTTGAAAAAACTCACGATTTTGATGAAATGTAGATAACCTCTCAAGTACAGACTAGGCCTGACACAAAATGTTGAAATAGTAGCCTACTTCGACAACAATTCAGTGAATTGGATGTGGTGGCAGACAGGTTGGTTTTTAACACCAACCTATCTGGAGAAGAGCAAAAATACAGACTCCTACCACTTTTTAAAAAAACAACTCCAAACCCCCAAACCCACTGTTACTTTAGGCCCAGGCTGTGTGGTACAAGGGTGGATGGTGGGACTTGGGGCAGACGCACTCCTCAATAAAGTGGTGTTTGAATGAATGCTTACGAGCCTGCTGCTGCCTACCACCCCTCAGTCAGACTGCTCTATCAAAACAGACTTAATTATATTATAATAACACACAGAAAGACGAGCCTTAGTTTCCGGATTTTACCATATGACCTATCATTTAGAAAACAAAACGTTTATACTTTCAGTGAAATACGGCACCGTTCTGTATTTGATCTAGTGGGTGGCATCCAGAAGTCTAAATATTGCTGTTACATTGCACAAAGCGGTCTTCTGGTCAGTCTCCGGAGACGGGCACACCGCCCCCTAGCATACTACTCGCCAATGTCCAGTCTCTTGACAACAAGGTTAATGAAATCCGAGCAAGGGTAGCATTCCAGAGAGACATAAGAGACTAATGTTCTTTGCTTCACGGAAACATGGCTCACTCGAGACACGCTATCGGAGTCGGTACAGCCAGCTGGTTTCTTCATGCATTGCGCCAACAGAAACAAGCATCTTTCTGGTAAGAAGAGGGGCGTGGGGGTATGCCTTATGATTAACAAGATGTGGTGTGATCATAACAACATACAGGAACTCAAGTCCTTCTGTTCACCTGATTTAGAATTCCTCACAATCAAATGTCGACCGCATTATCTACCAAGAGAATTCTCTTCGATTATCATCACAGCCGCATATATTCCCCCCCAAGCAGATACATCGATGGCCCTGAACAAACTTTATTTGACTCTATGGCAACTGGAAACCACATATCCTGAGGCTGCATTCATTGTAGCTGGGGATTTTAACAAGGCTAATCTGAAAAAGAGACTCCCTAAATTCTATCAGCATATCGATTGTGCTACCAGGGCTGGTGTAACCCTGGATCGTTGTTATTCTAACTTCCGCGCCGCATAAGGCCCTCCCTCGCCCTCCTTTTGGAAAAGCTGACCACGACTCCATTTTGTTGCTCCCAGCCTATAAACAACAACATTGACGAATACGCTGATTCGGTGAGCGAGTTTATTAGCAAGTGCATCGGCGATGTCGTACCCACAGCAACTATTAAAACATTCCCAAACCAGAAACCGTGGATTGATGGCAGCATTCGCGCGAAACTGAAAGCAGAAACCACTGCTTTTAACCAGGACAAGGTGACCGGAAACTTGACCGAATACAAACAGTGTAGCTATTCTGTAGGCCGTCTCGCCATTGTTGGTAATCAAGCCTACCACTGTAGTGTCGCCTGCAAACTTGATGATTTAGTTGGAGGCGTGCATGGCCACGGAGTCGTGGGTGAACAGGGAGTACAGGAGAGGGCTGAGAATGCCCCCTTGTGGGGCCCCAGTGTTGAGGATTAGTGGGGTGGAGATGTTTTCTACCTTCACCCAGTTGCACAGGGTGGGCTCAACACCCAGGGACTCAAGCTTGATGAGTTTGGAGGGTACTATGGTGTTGAATGCTGAGCTATATTCAATGAACACCATTCTGACTTAGGTATTCCTCTTGTCCAGATGAGATAGGGCAGTGTGATGGCAATTGCATCATCTGTGAACATACTGGGGAGGTAAGCAAATTTGAGTGGGTCTTGGGTGACTGGGTAGGGTGGAGGTGAAATGATCCTTGACTAGTCTCTCAAAGCACTTCATGATGACCGAAGCGAGTGCAACGGAGCGATAGTCAGTTAGTTCAGTTACCTTGGCTTTCTTGGGAACAGGAACAATGGGGGCCATCTTGAAACATGTGGGGACAGCAGACTTGGATAAGAATTGATTATGCCAGTAAACACACCAGGCAGCTGGTCCGCACATGTTCTGAGGACGCGGCTAGGGATGACGTCTGGGCCAGCAGCCTTGCGAGTGATAGCACATTTAAATGTTTTCCTCAGGTTGGCTGCGGTGAAGGAGAGCCCACCGGCTTTGGTAGCTGGCCGTGTCCGTAGCGCTGTATTGTCCTCAAAGCGAGCAAGTTGTTTAATTTGTCTGGGAGCAAGACGTCAATGTCCGCGACGGGACTGGTTTTCTTTTTATAATCCGGGATTGTCTGTAAACCCTGCCACATACGTCTCGTGTTTGAGCTGTTGAATTGCGACTACTTTCCCTATACTGACGCTTTGCTTGTTTGATTGCTTTGTGGAGGGAATAGCTGCACTGTTTGTATTCGGCCATGTATCCAGTCTCCTTGCCATGATTAAAAGCGGTGGTTCGCACTTTTAGTTTTGCGCGAATGCTGCCAACACGGCTGTGTCTAATTGAAGAGAGTTCTCTTGGAAGATAATGTAGTTGGTATTTGATAGTAAGCAATTCTAGGTCAAGTGAACAAAAGGACTTGAGTTCCTTTATGATGTTGTGATTACACCACGAAATTAAAACTGTGATTAATTAATATTCACTTTGTAGACTCTACATTTCTTATGGGCAGGTGGGACGGTAGCGTCCCACCTGGCCAACATCCTGTGAAATTGCAGAGCGCGGAATTCAAACTACTTTCATAAAATCACAAGTGTAATACAACAAAATAAAGCTAACTTCTTGTTAATCCAGCCGCTGTGTCAGATTTCAAAAATACTTTACGGCAAAAGCATACAAACACATGAAAAACATATTTCAACCAGGGAGGTGCGACAAGAAAGTCAGAAATAGCGATATAAAAAATGCCTTACCTTTGTTGATCGTCTTCTGTTGGCACTCAAAGGTCCCAGTTACATCACAAATGGTCCTTTTGTTCGATAATGTCCTTCTTTATATCCATAGAAACTCCGTTTAGCTGGCGCGCTTCAGTCAATAATCCACCCAGTTTCCCTCCATCAAAATGCATACAAAATGAATCCCAAACGTTTCTAATAAACTTTTCCAAACAAGTCAAACAACGTTTATAATCAAACCTTAGGTACCTTATTACTTAAATAAACGATCAAATTTAAGACGGAGAATCGTTGTTGTCTTTACCGGAGAAAAATACCAAAGAACGCGCTCTCTTCCACGTGCTTTGAAACACTACAGCCAAAATGGGAGCCACTTTGAAAAACTTCCATTTCTGGCTCATTTGTTCAAAAACCAGCCTGAAACTCTTTCTAAAGACTTGACATCTACTGGAAGACCTAGGAACTGCAATCTGGGAGGGGGGGGGGGGGGGTTGTCCTCAGGGTTTCGCCTGCCATATCAGTTCTGTTATACTCAGACAATTTTAACAGTATTACAAACTTTAGTGTTTTATATGCATATCCTAGCTTCTGGGCCTGAGTAACAGGCAGTTTACTTTGGGCATACTTTTCATCCAGACGTCAAAAATACTGCCCCCTACTCAGGAGAGGTTAAGAACATGACAATATTCGAGTAAGTGAGCACAACAGTCAGTAGAATGCATTCAATCACAGCGTTGCCCCTGTCTATAGTTTACTTACATCCAAAGAGTACAGTTAAAGGCAAATTTCCACCCCAAAAATATATATTTTATTCATTAATTTCATTAGTCCATGGTTGAAATAGCCCCAAAATGTTTTACATGTCAGTTTTCAAGATGTATTACTCTCAAAATACAGAAATGGAGCCAGGTATGATGAATAATGAATCATAAGATCCAAAAATGTATCATACTGGCTGTATTTCTGGGCATGATTTGAAAGCTTGCTTTATTGCCAACATGAGCTAAGCCATACAATATCATCTTAGTGTTAGACATTCACAAAAACGGATCATATTTTGTTGCATTTAGAAAGGAGTAACGAGTGCATTCAGGTGCGTGTGTCTCAGTGAATTTTCTTCACAATCAACAAACAGGCTCATTCTGTTCAGAACAACCCAAGGTATGACGCCATGTCATCTTGTAACTGTACATCAACATAGTGATCATAAACGTAGACACTGTATATTACATGAGTTTGATTTGGAAATGTGCAGTGCAATATCTCATCTTTCAAAATACATAATTTAAAATGACTGTTGTTTCCCTCACTCGAACAGCAAAACATTTGCTAAAGTTCCCCAATTACCGGGGAGGATGGGGGCAACTTCTTAAGTTCAGAAAGGCCATCAGTCAAAACCCATACAGCGCTATAAAGCGCAGAGCCAGAGTTCTGACGTCATGTATAGCATATTACTGTACAGCCACTACGTTCTAATATAGGCACTTATTATTGCCCAAATCCGCCATTTTCAATCCTTAGAGTATTCAAACCCCTTGACTTTTTCCAAATTTTGTTACATTAAAGCCTTATTCGAACACTCCATGAACAGTTTTTTAGAAATTTTTGCAAATGTATAAATAATAAACTTAAATACCTTATTTTCATAAGTATTCAGACCCTTTGCTATGAGACTTAATTGAGCTCAGGTGGATTATTTTTTTCAATTGCTCATCCTTGATGTTTCTGCAACTTGATTGGAGTCCACCTGTGGTAAATTCCATTGATTTGATATGATTTGGAAAGGCACACCTGTCTATATAAGGTCCCACAGTTGACACTGCATGTCTTAGCAAAAGCCAAGCCATGAGGTTGAAGGAATAGATCTGGGGAAGGGTACCAAAACCTTTCTGCAGTATTGAAGGTCCCCAATAACGCAGTGGCCTCCATAATTCTTAAATGGATGAAGTTTGGAACCACCAAGACTGTTCTTAGAGCTCGCTGCCTGGCCAAACTGAGCAATCGGGGGAGAAGGGCCTTTGTCAAGGAGGTGATCAAGAACCCGATGGTCACTCTGACAGAGATCCAGAATTCCTCTTTGGAGATGGGAGAACCTTCCAGAAGGACAACCATCTCACTCCATCAATCAGGCATTTATAGTAGAGTGGCCAGACAGAAGCCACTCCTCAGTAAAAGGCACATCAGCCTGATTGGAGTTTGCCAAAAGGCACCTAAAGGACTCTGACCATGAGAAACAAGATTCTCTGGAGACTAGTCAGGATTGAGGGAAAGAATAACGGAGCAAAGTACAGAGATTCATTTGTTTAACCATCTTTTAAATGCAAGAGAGGCCCAGGCACAATTTAAAATGTTGGACAATAGATGGCAGCAGTGTATGTGCAACGTTTTAGACTGATCCAATGAACCATTGCATATCTGTTCAAAATGTTGTATCAAGACTGCCCAAATGTGCCTAATTGGTTTATTAATACATTTTCAAATTTGTAATTGTGCACTCTCCTCAAACAATAGCATGGTATTATTTCAGTGTAATAGCTACTGTAAATTGGACAGTGCAGTTAGATTAACAATAATTTAAGCTTTCTACCCATATCAGATGTCTGTCCTGGGATTTTTTTTGTTACTTATAAACTCATGCTAAGTACTGTCTTAGCGTGACAATCATTAAATGTGAAGCATGTTATATTGTCAAATCAATTCTCTGTGTAAATATTCCTTACGTGATTAAACTATTTATGTAAATTATAATTAACTGGGAAGTCAGGGCACCACGGGAAAATGTTTTTAAAGAGTCTATTTCCCAAATTAACTCTTCAGATATTTTCATACCTTATCGATTACAGATTTATATTAATATATTATTACCGCATCAGTCTCATTCCTGATCGTCGCAAACCCTTGGATATCTGCACGAACCCTAGCATAAATTATGAATCAGCAATATACAAATTCGCTTAATTATTTATTTACTAACTAACTAATCAATTACAGAATTACATAAACACACAGTAGATCATACATTGGCTCCGAACATGACGCAAAGAAAATATCCCTAGTGGACGAAACCGATATGACTGCTTGGTAGACAAAGGAAATGGGTGTGGACAGCTCAAGAGCAGCAAACTGAGTGGACACACTTAATACAGTTGATACCTACAGTCATGGAAATGCTAATACTTTGAACATGAACAACCGCTCATTCTAAAATAAATGACAATTTACATGTTTACGAGTGTATGCCATGGTTTTCCCTCTCGGCTATCGCCGGTCCTTCTGCTGGATAGTCAGTCAACAGAAAGTCTATGGTTTGTCCACCAGAGATCAGTCTTCCATAGTAGCTTGTTATAATGGATATGTCAGGGTACCATTCGGAAATGTTCTTGAGAATGGATCTTTCAGAATACCATTGTTCTTAGATCGGCCGCGTTTACCAGACTAGAGCATTTAAACGGCTGCAGTCTGAATAATTGGTCTTTTAGTTTGTAGATTTCTTATCCATTTCAACAGTGGGATCCTCTCCCTGTGTCATCTTAACTAATTAAAATTGTCACGAGTCCTTTTTATTAACTCTGTGGAAAGGGGTGTTCCATGATGTTTGGGTATAATGTATGTGCTCACAAAGTTTATTGGATAAACTTTACGTAAAAAAAACATTTTGTCATTTAGAAAACTAAAGTCACATTTAAGAACAAATTTAATTTACAATGACGTCCTACCCCGGCCAAACCCTAGCCCAGACGAATCTGGCTAATTGTGCCCTATTGGAATCACAGCCAATTTTGATACAGCCTGGAATTGAACCAGGGTCTGTAGTGATGCCTCTAGCACTGAGATGCAGTGCCTTAGACCGCTGCGCCACTCGGGAGCCATCAGAGGTTGGTACCCCTGTAAGCCTCCCGTACTAAGCAACACTAACTGTTGAACGAGGAACAGCTCAATTTGGTTTGGAAAGTTTGTTTGAAAGTGATTTGTAAAGTTCTTGCTAGCTACCTAGCTTCTTAGTTTGGATCCCGTGACGTAGTTGGCATCAGTTGCTGGGACTGCTTTTTAGTGCTGGGCGATATGACGATATGTCGTGTGATGATGGAGCATAATATATCTATAATTTATTTTGTTGTCGCATATCACACTCTTTACGGCAATATTTTTTGTCAATTGGACGACGCTTTGCGTTCCTGTGGAAGGAAATTTGCAGCACAAACAAACATGGAGGAGAGTGAATGTGACAGAGCACAGAGACACGGATCTCGTACCTAAGAGGGGCTGCTTCGGTCGCATGGAAGTTGTTCTGGTATGGAAGTCTGACACAAACCAGAAAACCGTCCTCTGCAAAATATGCCACAAGCCGGTCCACACAGACTCAAACACCACTAACCTTTTTTACCACCTATGCAAGAATCATGTGGAACAGTACGGAGAGAGTCTACAGATGAGACCCAAAAAAGTACAGTCGAGGGCTCAAAACATACCCCCGACTCAGAACGTTGTAAGAGGCTTTTGCCCATAGCAAACCATATGGCAAAGAATCACGAAGATGGAAGGAGATAACAGCTGCCGTTACAACGTATATCTGCAAAGACATGGCCCCAATTCACACTGTCGATAAACGGGGGTTTTGTGAGTTGGTGCTAACACTCAACCCAAGGTACCAAACGCAAATTGTATAGTTATCGGGATATGAGATTTTGGCCATATCGCACAGCCCAACAGCTTGTCTCTCCAGTGATCCTGCCGACCGATCAATCAATAAAATGTATCTCCAAAGCCCTTCTGACATCAGCTGATGTCACAAAGTGCTGTACAGAAACCCAGTTTAAACCCCTAAACAGCAAGCAATGCAGGTGTAGAAACACAGTGACTAGGACAAACTCCCTAGAAAGGCAGAAACCTAGGAAGAAACGTAGAGATGAACCAGGCTATGAGGGGTGAACAGGTCAGGGTTCCATAGCTGCAGGCAGAACAGTTGAAACTGGAGCAGCAGCACGACCAGGTGGACTGGGGACAGCAAGGAGTCATCAGGCCAGGTAGTCCTGAGGCATGGTCCTAGGGCTTAGGTCTTCAGAGAAAGAAAGAGAGAATTAGAGAGAGCATACTTAAATTCACACAGGACACCGTATAAGACAGGATAAATACTCCAGATATAACAGACTGACCCTAGCCCCCCATCACAGCCTCCAGTATTTATGCTGCAATAGTTTGAGACGAGGGGTCGGAGACACTGTGGCCCCGTCTGAGGATACCCCCAGACAGGGCCAAACAGGCAGGATATACCCCCACACACTTTGCCAAAGCACAGCCCCCACACCACTAGAAGGATATCTTCAACCACCAACTTACCTGAGACGAGGCCGCATATAGCCCACGAAGATCTCCCCCACGGCGCCAACCCAGACAGGAAGACCTCGTCAGTGCCTCAATCTATTCAAGTGACGTACCTAGGGATGGCATGGAAGAGCACAAGTAAGCCAGTCACTCAGCCCCCGTAATAGGGTTTAAGGCTGAGAATTCCAGTGGAGAGTGGAGGGGGGGGGGACTGGCCAGGCAGAGACAGCAAGGGCTGTTTGAGGCTCCAGTAACTTTCCGTTCACCTCCACACTCCTGGGCCAGACTACACTCAATCATAGGACCTACTGAGGAAATGAGTCTTAAATACAGACTTAAAGGTTGAGACCGAGTCTGCGTCTCTCACATGGATAGGCAGACCATTCCATAAAATGGAGCTCTATAGGATAAAGCCCTGCCTCCAGCTGTTTGCTTAGAAATTCTAGGGACAATAAAGAGGCCTGCATCTTGTGACCGTAGAGTATGTATAGGTATGTACGGGAGGACCAAATCTGAAAGATCTGTAGGAACAAGCCCATGTAATGCTTTGTAGATTAGAAGTAAAACCTTTAAATCAGCCCTAGCCTCAACAGGAAGCCAGTGTAGAGAGGCTAGCACTGGTGTAATATGATCATTTTTTGGGGTTCTAGTCAAGATTTCAGCAGCCGTGTTTAGCACGAACTGGAGTTTATTTATTGCTTTATCCTGGTAGCCGGAAAGCAGAGCATTGCAGTAGTCTAATCTAGAAGTGACAAAAGCATGGGTACTTTTTTCTGCATAATCTTTGGACAGAAAGTTCCAGATTTTTCTGAGATTAGTTTCTTAGGCACTTCCTGGTTGGATCTTCCTCAGGTTTTCGCCTGCAATATCAGTTCTGTTATACTCACAGACAATATTTCGACCGTTTTGGAAACTTGAGTGTTTTCTATCCTAATCTGACAATTATATGGATATTCTGGGCCTGAGAAATAGGCAGTTTCATTTGGTTACGTTTTTCATCCAAACATCAAAATACTGCCCCCTACACTCAACAGGTTAAAGAGTTTCAGTCTGATTTGGAATGGGTGGCCAGTAATAAACTGGTCCTGAACATCTCTAAAAGTAAGCTTTGTATTTGGTACAAATCATTCCTTAAGATCTAGACCTCAGCTGAATATGGTAATAAATGGTGTGGCTGTTGAACAAGTTGAGTAGACTAAATTACTTGGCATTACCTTTAGATTGTAAACTTTCATGGTCAAAACATATAGATTCAAATGGTTGTAAAGATGGGGAGAGGTTTAGCTGTAATAAAGACACCACACTCCAGAAAGCAGGTTTTGCAGGCTCTAGTTTTGTCTAATCTTGATTATTGTCCAGTCGTGTGGTCCTGTGCTGCAAGGAAAGACTTAGTTAAGCTGCAGCCAGCCCAGAACAATTTGCAATCATAGGGCTGATATACATACTATGCATGCATAATACTATCCCCATGCATAATGGAGAAATACACTACATGGCCAAAAGTATGTGGGCACCTGCTCGTTGAACATCTCATTCCAAAATCCTCCCCCTTGCTGTTAACATAGCCTCTACTCTTCTGGGAAAGCTTTCCACTAGATGGAGTATTGCTGCGGGGTCTTGCTTCCATTCAGCAACAACTGCATTAGTGAGGTCGGGCACTGATGTTGGGAGAATAAGGCCTGGCTTGCAGTCGGCGTTCCAATTAATCCCAAAGGTGTTTGATGGGGTGGAGGTCAGGTCTCTTTGCAGGCCGGTCAAGTTCTTCCACACCAATCTCGACAAACCATTTATGTATGGACCTTGATTTGTGCAGGTAGTGTTCTCCTGGCATCTGCCAAACCCAGATTCTTCTGTCTGACTGCCAGATGGTGAAGTGTGATTCATCATTCCAGTGAACATGTTTCCGCTGCATTGCGCATGGTGGTCTTTAGGTTTGTGTGAATGCTCGGCCATAGAAACCACATTTCATGAATCTCCGGACGAACAGGTCTTGTGCTGACGTTTCTTCCAGGGGCAGTTTGATGCTTGGTAGTAAGTGATGCAACAGAGGACAGATGATTTTTACGCACTACGTGCTTCAGCACTCCGCTGTCCCTTTCTGTGCGCTTGTGTGGCCTACCACTTCGCGGCTGAGCTGTTGTTGCACCACTTCACAATAACAGCACTTACAGTTGATCGGGGCAGCTCTATCAGGGCAGAAATTGACAAACTAATTTGTTGGAAAGGTGGCATCCTGTGACTGTGTCATGTTGATAGTCACTGAGCTCTTCACCAAGGCCATTCTACTGCCAATGTTTGTGTATGGAGATTGCATGGCTGTGTGCTCGATTTTATACACCTGTCAGAAACGCGTGTGACTGAAATATACTAATCCACAAATGTGAAGGGATGTGCACATACTTTTGGCCATGTAGTGTATGTGATCTATACAAATGCAAGCAAGGATTGAAATAATTGTTTTAGTCAAATATTAAATATGTTTTCAGTCTACACATTATTTGTGATTATGTTCCCTCCCTCGGCTGAATCTGGTTGATGCCATAGAGGGTCTTGGGATTTAAGCATAAATACCACTTTATTTTCACCCACAAACCTGAATTCAATTTCTTGTTCAAATGTGTCGGGTGTCTAAAGTTCTGATTTGATTCATCACATAATTTCTCCTTTGACACCAATACCTGATTTGCAAGGTTAGTCAGAATTCCCAAGTTCTGATTGGCTGACTGTTTAATCAAAAATTTATTCGGTGGTGAGAAATTGTCTTGTGCCGCTAGATAGCATATTTGTGACACTCTTCTCTTGTTCATAGGAGCCTCTATATTGAAGCATGGAAGAGGACCTGAAAACACTGGATGATCCTGCTGAAAGCCATGACGACATGGAGGCTGAGGAAGAAAAGGAATTGGCAAAGGACCACACCGGCCAGAAGTTTGATCAATTTCCTGGGTTGCCATATAGTGACCAATGTGACCCTGATGAAACATCTGTTGAAGAGTCAGGTAGTCGCAAGACAGCCAGAAAAGCATCTAAGTCACCATGTAAAATACAGCAAGGTGCAGTCTTCTCTGGGAAAATACTTAGCTTTGGGTGTTCAGAGTGTAAGGGTGACGCTACCTACAGCCCCAATGATCTCCTTAAACATTTTCAGGGGGCCCACAAGGGGACCCTGCCGACGTATCCGTGTGACTTGTGTGGCTTTGTTACAAATGAGTTCCCTGCACTTCAGCGCCATCGGATCGGGCACAGGAACACTTTAGTCACATGCGAGATCTGTAATGATGATGTACAGTACTCTCTCCTCCTGCTCACTAGACACTATATCATGTCTCACAGCCAAAATGGCCACTTTCACTGCGAAAAATGTGAGTTTTCAACAGTTGACGCAGGGACATTTGTTCAGCACATCCATCATCACAATGAGAGCCGGCTCAAATGTGTGAAATGTCAACATGTGACCTCTAGCCGAGGTGAGCACCAGAGGCACCTAAAACTCCACTCGGGTACCTTCCCCTTCACGTGTCAGGTCTGTGGATATGGGGCAGCACGGAGAGAATACCTCACAAAGCACATGGTAACTGTCCATGGTGAGGAAGCAGGCAAGAAAAATAAATGGAGAGCAACGGAGGACCGCAACAATACCCTGGCAAACTCCTCTTCAGGATTAAAACTCCTGCTGAAGAAAAGCCCAGCTGCAGGTGGTCAATCTAAGGAATCCCAGTGGATGTCCAAACTGAATTCTCTTCCTGGAGTAGGTTTACTTGACCAAAATGGAAGGTTGTTGAACCCAGAGAAAACATTGGAGGAAACCCAACAGTTCCTTGAAAGGGCTGTGGGTGTGAAACAGGACTGTAAGAAGCGGGTCAAAGGGACTCTTAAAAATGAGCAACAATTTGACTCCCAGGCTGTATCATCGATACCACCACCTAAGTCCCCGGAAAGTGATGACAGTTATGGGGCTGACACCCTAAACCCGAACTCCAATGGACTAACTGTTCTCATGGTCAAAAATAAAATCTCTATTCCACCTAACTGTACTACAAAAGTAATGGGGTTCAAAATGGTTGACGGCAAAAAGCATTTAGTTCTCAAAGTTATACCAACAGCAAAGCCTGAGTCCTCTGCAGAAAATAGAATGTTATGTAGAGCGCAAGAGAGAGGCTGCCCAATTATAGATGCTACCTCCGATGGAAATCAATGCTCAGATTCGGCTGAAAATTGGGAAAATTCAAGTACTAGCTTCCCTTACCTGACAGTTCTAAGCCCCTCAGGGACTGATCGAGATGCTGCAATTTCAGTTCAAGTGAAACCAGAGGAAGAGGACATTAGCATTGAGATGTTGCCCATACTGGAGAAACTACCACAGAAAATAGCACAGAAAGCAAAACACACAGAGCAGCAGAGGAATGGTGAACAACATAAGTTTAAGGATGAACAGATTCCTTCCTTGGCAGTTTCTCCAATGACCAAAGAGTCACATCACTCCACGATTCAGAACGGTAAACTGAATAACAATACATCATCAATTGCTAATCAGTCGAATGATTCTGAGCTGGGATACAAAATGTCTGCTTATTCAAGCCCTAATGTGACTGCTGTGGAGGTCGTTCCAGCCAAAATGCTCACAGATAATTCCATGCCCTCTGAATCAGCTTATGAGACCATGCTTCCCGAACCAGTCTCTGAAGAAACTATCAGCATGCTTAGAGTTGGTGACCTGAATACAGCTACAGCTGATAAGATCAGTGACCCCATCACTGAAAATTCCCCTGTGCCCAATGGAGAGACGTTACCCTCCAATGACAAACCGAAGAAGACTGCCCCAGGACCCATGACTGGTGACATCCTACCTTCTGATGATACTGTTGAAAATAATCATTTGATTATCAAGGAGATGGTTCCTTCTGATTTTACTGCCAATAAGATTAATTCCTGTGTAGCGACTAAGACTAAAACTGAAACTTTATCTCCAGATATGATGCCCCAACTGGAGTCACACCCAGCTGAATCAGACAACTCCAAAGAGACTGATGCTAATGCTGAAAATCTTAATTCTCCCAACCAAGAGGTGTTCAGTTTTCATAATTACTCAAAGGAAACATCAAGCATTTCCTCCAACTCAACACAACCTTGTGAACATCCATCAGAGCTTTCGACAGAGGATGAAAGTGTTTGGATGAAAGAGTCACCTGAATGGAGCTTGACATTGGCTGCATCTCCACAACCTCCAGATGAGGGGAATGGGGAAGTGAAGTCTGCAGAAGAGACTGAGACTGCAATGGAAAGAGTGTCAGATGGTGACATTGAGGTTGATGAGTGCATAGCTACTGTAGATCTGGCCACCCCAGTGGCAGCTGAGATAGATATTCATGGACACTCTGGGTCTAAACACCAAGTCCAAACTACAGTAAAAATGGAAGAGGAGAGTGTTCCTGTGTCAGAAAGGGCAACAGGGAGCATAAATAGTTTGGCCGTCTTGGGTCGCATACTGGAGGAGCATTCAGATGCTATCATTAACCACCAGCTTGAGAAAGATCGAATAGGCTGCTCAGCTGCTAGCCATGATTCTGTTAAGCCACCTAAGACTATGCTAAGGATCCTTAAAACTGCAGAGGGAAAGCAACAGATGTTCTTACAGACTGCAGAGAACCAGTTTGCTGTACCTATGCAGCTCCAAGGCAACACAGGGTTCAAGCTGATAACCAAATGCTCTGCTCCTCAGATCAATGTGTCCTATGTTAAGCCAGGAATTGAAATACAGAATCACACCACAGGGTTGGCACTCACCCTCAATGGTGGAAGGTTCAGCATTCTAGGACATACTTTAGGTGCTAGTGAAAAAGGTGCAATGCCGTTATCTGCTATTCAGCCTGGAGCCAGTACTAGTGCAAGCCACTACCTAGTCAACAGCACAGATTTGAAGGGAAATATGCTGTTGTCAGACGCAGCACATAGTTCTCCTGGAGAAAATACCATAAAGTCACTGCAGACTTGTTACTTAGTACAGAGACCAGTCCCTGTAACCCAGCCCCACCACAATGCAGGTAGCAAATTAGCAAGCTCAATGTCTCAATCTCCACTCTTGTCCCGTCCAGTTTTGGCAATGTCTGCGAACTCTGTGAACAAATTAACTGCATTGCACACTGGGCGACAAGCCTTCTTGGTTAGATATATCTCTCCAGCTAAGTCAGGGATGCTTCTGAATAGTCTTGATGGGAAGTCTGTGAACCAGAAAGGTCAACCTAATGAAAACCGAGGAAATAAAGTTGTTTATAAGATAGTCAGAACTGCCAATGGTAGCACATTTCTTGCTGGTGCTGCACACTCCTCTGCCAACAAGCCCATTTATCTGGCCACAAATTCCACACAGATGCCCTGTTTTCTGATGTCATCAAATAATGTCTCTACTGGAGGGCAAAAACTGGTACCCATACAAAATAGCTCCCACAAACCTGTCACAGCCTCCAAGCTCTCAAATCTTCTGTCCCCCCAATCCAACATGCAAGGTAGGGTCAGGCAGCAAGTGGGCATAGATGGTCTGAATAAATCGCCCCTTACCCCAAGGCCAAGTCGCCAGCTAAGTCAAAGGAAGAGACACAGGAAAGCGTTGTTTGATGAACTCCCAGAGCACTTGCCTAAAGTGAAGAGGCTCTCGAGCAAGGCAGTAACTGAGAAAGGGGCTCCCTCGCTCTGGGTGCCTGTACCTAAAGATGCAGAGAGGACTCTGAGACTGTACCCATTCAGTTCACTACAGGAGATAAAATGCCCTCGACGAAATCAGCCGGTAGTGGTTCTCAACCATCCCGATGCAGACATTCCTGAAGTGGCCAGTATCATGAGGTCTGCTAACAAGTACAAAGGTGCTGTTTCCAAGGTGGCACTGTCCCAAAAAACGGTTCAAGCTCTCTCTGAACTCGGCCCGACTGGACTTCTGGGGAAAAGCTCCAAGGTGAAATGTCCCTCATCACAAAGCTGTGGGTCGAGACTTCGGCCTTCAGAAAGCAGAGTCCGAGAGCGATTTCTGTTAAAACTGAAGTTTAAAAAGACTAGCAGGAAAAAGTACGAGGTGGTGAAGTCCTTATCTAGATGTGCTGAGAGGTCATCAATGTTTGCCTGTTGGTTTTGTGGTCGACTCTTCAACAACCAAGAGGAGTGGATAGGCCACGGCCAACGGCATCTCATGGAGGCAACCAGAGACTGGAATAAGCCATTTTAAAGCTGTCACATAGCCCCTGGATGGTCCAAAATACCATCCTATAGAGTGGCACAAGAGAGGTTAAAGTTGTATATTTTTCAAATGACTCATCAGTATACTTTATTCTTACAGCAGTTTCTATTCCCATAAATGCCCTAATAGCTATGTTTGAGTCACCGTTTTTGAGGCTGTTGATGTGTGGTACAACCTGAAACCTTTTGGTATGTATAGATATTGTAATACGATTATGTAAATATGACAAACTCGTTTGTACAGATGGAATTGAACTGTGAAAACTTGGCACACTGTAATGGAGTATATTTGAGGGAGCAATGTTGCTAGATTTTTTTTTTTATTCAGAAATGTACCAAATTCCTCAGGTGATTTCATATTCTCTGATTCAACTCATCTGCTTTGTAACATACAGTTGAAGTTGGAAGTTTAAATACACTTAGGTTGGAGTCATTAACTTGTTGTCATTAACTTGTTTTCAACCACTCCACACATTTCTTGTAAACAAACTATAGTTTTGGCAAGTTGGTTAGGACATCTACTTTGTGCATGACAAGTAATTTTTCCAACAATTGTTTACAGACAGATTATTTCAATTCACTGTATTAAAATTCCAGTAGGTCAGAAGTATACATACACTAAGCTGACTGTGCCTTTAAACAGCTTGGAAAATGCCATAAAATTATGTCATGAGTTTAGGAGCTTCTGATAGGCTAATTGACATCATTTGAGTCAATTGGAGGTGTACCTGTGGATGTATTTCAAGGCCTACCTTCAAACTCTGTGCCTCTTTGCTTGACATCATGGGAAAAACAAAATAAATCAGCCAAGACCTCAGAAAGTAATTGTAGACCTCCACAAGTCTGGTTCATCCTTGGGAGCAATGTCCAAATGCCTGACGGTACCACGTTCATCTGTACGAACAATAGTACGCAAGTATAAACACCATGAGACAACGCAGCCGTCATAACAATCAGGAAGGAGACACGTTCTGTCTCCTAGAGCTGAACGTACTTTTATGCAAAAAGTACAAATCAATCTCAGAACAACAGCAAAGGACCTTGTGAAGATGCTGGAGGAAACGGGTACAAAAGTATCTATGTTAACAGTAAAACAAGTCCTATACCGACAACCTAAAAGGCTGCTCAGCAAGGAAGAAGCCACTGCTCCGCCATAAAAAAAACAGACTACAGTTTGCAACTGCGCATGGGGACAAAGATTGTACTTTTTGGAGAAATGTTCTCTGGTCTGATAAAACAAAAATATTTGGCCATAATGACCATCGTTATGTTTTCGATTAATAAGGGGGACACTTGCAAGTCGAAGAACACCATCCCTACCGTGAAGCACGGGGGAGGCAGCATCATGTTGTGGGGGTTCTATGCTGCTGGAGGGACTGATGCACTTCCCAAAATGGATGGCATCATGAGGAGGGAAAATTATGTGGATATACTGAAGCAACAACTCAAGAGATCAGTCAGGAAGTTAAAGCTTGGGCGCAAATGGGGCTTCCAAATGGACAATGACCCCAAGCATACTTCCAATGTTGTGGCAAAATGGCTTAAGGACATCAAAGTCGAGGTATTGGAGTGTCCATCACAAAGCCCTGACCTCAATCCTATAGAAAATTTGTGGGCAGAACTGAAAAAGCGTGTGCGAGTAAGAAGGCCTACAACCCTGACTCAGTTACACCAGGTCTGTCAGGAGGAATGGGCCAAAATTCACCCAAATTATTGTGGGAAGCTTGTGGAAGGCTACCCAAAACGTTTTACCCAGGTTAAACAATTTAAAGGCAATGCTACCAAATAATAATTGAGTGTATGTAAACTTCTGACCCACTGGGATTATGACGAAAGAAATAAAAGCTGAAATAAACAACTCTACTATTATTCTGACATTTCACATTCTTAACATAGTGGTGATCTTAACTGACCTTAACAGGGAATTTTTACTGAGTTTAAATATATTTGGCTAAGGTGTATGTAAACTGACTTCAACTGTAAGTAATTAATTATTTTACATTTATCATCTTTTCATAGGTTTGAGAGAACATTGTGGTAATTTGTGTTTTGATTCTCTTAATTTTTGTTATTCATGTTCTATTCACATATTTGTTTTATGTGAGGAAATAGTTGAGGAAATAGTTTTACAGGTATACAAATGGGTCGTCTTTTTTTTTTCTGCAGTTACATACAGTACTTCCTATATACATCCCGGTTTGTTTCACTATTTTACCTCTTTATTTCTGGGGTGACAGATGTTTTAGCTTCTTTTAGGATAACACAACCCCATTTGTCTAATATCTTAATTGTCAGTGCTTGACTTTAGCATTAGTCATAACATAGTTATGTTGATTTTAGCTCTCGTAACTCATTTATTTCCACATCTGTGTTCAGTATGCAAAAATCTCAACTGATTAATTATTGCATTAGTGATACTTTACGATCATTTTTGCACATTTAGTACTGTTTAGCGGGCAGGAAAATGTTCCCCATGATCAAAGCTGTACTCGTTAAATTGTACTAGTAGTTGAAAATTAATAGACCTACAAAATAATACCATATGGCTTCATGAAAGACTGGTGAAACAGCATGCACAAAATAAGACAACCACAGTTTAAGCAGCAACCACACCAGCAGATTAGCTACTTTCCTTGTACATTTCATTCAAGTTTGTGTTTCTGATCTTATGCTAATTGAACACCTTATTTCCAATGTTCCAATACATTTGTTTTGTAGTAGTAGAGTGAGTTCTGTTAACTTTCTTTGAACCATGTATAATCTGTTTTATTTGACAAATTACACTTGTTACAGACTAGCCCCCTCCCCCTTGACACAACAATACCTCTAAACTCCACGACCAAATAATTGTTATTCTCTTAAGTTTTATGGAATTCTCCTTTCTTAGGATTTTTTTTTCTTCCAGTTTTAATATCCCTGTAAGACAGGTTGCCGGGATCTTTTTACCTGAGAATAAAGTGCCTAAACTGTTGTGCACCATGTTGACACTATTGTACTGTATTCACCTCCTTGTGGTTCTCTCTTCTCAAATAAATGTAAGTACTTTGGAAAATAACCAATGTCTTGTGTTTTGCTAATATTTAGTTTTGTTATTTCTTTGGGCACAGGAACACATATTAATAGATTCATCTATTTGATCAATAAAAATATATAAAATAAAATGTATTTATATAGCCCTTCGTACATCAGCTGATATCTCAGTGCTGTACAGAAACCCAGCCTAAAACCCCAAACAGCAAGCAATGCAGGTGTAGAAGCATGGTGGCTAGGAAAAACTCCCTAGGAACCAGGCTAAATATTCAGAAATGTAAGATTTGACAAATTTAAACAACATTTTACAAATAGCTGTGAGTCATTGGTAGGTGTATACATAATTTTTTATTTTTTAACTTTTTGCTAGTGTGGATGGACTTCACAGTTTTAGAAAACCTAAAAAAAAATCTTAGGACGCTCGTCACTTCTTTTTGTACGCGGAAAAGCTCGGTTTTGTTTGTAAAGTTTGTTGAATTTCTTTGGGACTGGGGGGCAGTATTGAGTAGATTGGATAAAAAGGTGCCCAAAGTAAACTACATCCTACTCTGTCCCAGATGCTAATATATGCATATTATTATTAGTATTGGATAGAAAACACTGAATTTTCTAAAACTGTTTGAAGGATGTCTGAGTATAACAGAGCTCATATGGCCCACAAAAACCTGAGAAATCGATTTACAATGTGATTTTCAGGATATTTTTTTTTCATTTTGTCTGTCATAGTTGAAGTGTACCTATGATGAAAATTAAAGGCCTCATCTTTTTAAGTGGGAGAACTTGCACAATTGGTGGCTGACTAAATACATTTTTTGCCCCACTGTAGGTAGGTAGTTGCAAAGGGCAGCAGTGTCTTAACAGCGCGATTTGCCAAGGCAGGATACTCTTGAGCGCAGCTCAATCCAGAAATCTGGCAGTGGCTTATGATTTAAATTACATTTGCACAGGACCGCTTGTTGGAATTTCGATGAGGCTCTCTTGTTCAGATGTCGGTAAGTGGACTGGAGGCAGGGCATGAAAGGGATAACAAATCCAGTTGTTTGTGTCATCCGTTTCGAGAATGTACCTGCGTAATTGCGCACCCAATTCACTCGCTACATCACATTTGACAGTTCATTTGCACACAAAAAATAAAATCATACAGTGACGGAAAGACCTGTGTGTTGCCCTGGTTAATGCAGACAGAAAAGAGCTCCAACTTATTAATCATAGTGTACATTTTTCCCCGCACATTGAATATGGTTGCGGAGAGTCCCTGTAATGCTCGATTCAGATCATTCAGGTGAGAAAAAACATTACCCAGATAGACCAGTTGTGTGAGAAACTCGTCATCATGCAAGTGGTCAGACAATTTGAAAATTGTTAGTAAAGAAAACTAAGCTCTTCTCTCAATTAAAAAAAACATGTCAATACTTTGCCCCTTGATAACCGTTGCACTTCTGCATGTTGTAAAAGCATTACATGGTCGCTGCCCATATCATTGCATAGTGCAGAAAATAGGCGAGAGTGGGGGCTTGCTTTAACAAAGTTAACCATTTTCACTGTAGTGTCCAAAACATCTTTCAAGCTGTCAGGCATTCCCTTGGCAGCAAGAGCCTCTCAATGGATGCTGCAGTGTACCCAAGAGCCTCTCGGTGGATGCTGCAGTGTACCCAAATTGTATAGGGAGCAGCTGCTTGCACACGTGTTAACAGTCCACCATGTTTCCCTGTCATGGCTTTTGCACCATCAGAACAAATACCAACACATCTTGACCACCAAAGTCCATGATGTCAAAGGTGTCCAGTACTTAAAAAATATCCTCTCCGGTTTCCAGAAGAGGAGGTCTTCCTTAAAACGTAACAGACATATTTCAGGAGCTGTGCAAGGCCCGCCACATCTGTTGACACATCCAGCTGTAACACATAATTCAATATCCCATAATGACATAGCAAAAAACTGTTTTTTAGAAGTTTTGGCAAATGTATCTATATATTTAAAAAAATGTATATCACATTTACATAAGTATTCAGACCCTTTACTCAGTACTTTGTTGAAGCACCTTTGACACCGATTACTGCCTCGAGTCCTGACAAAAGTTTGTAAGTACCTGAGTAAAGGGAGATGTAAAATTTGAATGTGTAAATGTTCATTCATAGTTGTAAAGTAGGGTTTGTATGTTTACAGGTCTAACGTAACGATTACGTTTGATGTTTTACACATGGCTTTTCTTACGATCCTAACGATACTTACGTTCAACCGCTAACTGGCTCCATAGAAACTCACCAAATACAGGTGTGCCAAGGTTGTAGCATCATACTCTTTAAGACTCAAGGCTGTAATCACTGCCAAAGGTGCTGCTGAGATTTGGGGTCTGTGAAAAGGGTTGCTCTGTCAGTGTCTCCCTTGGGGTAGCTCAGTGACATTTAACTCAATATCCCAGGAAAATAGGGTTTATACCCTTTCTCATCTCTGTCTATGGGTGCAGTGTCAGTCAGTACCCTCTGTGCGATGTCTGTGAAGACTTGGGGCGCCGTAACCCAGGCACCCCGGGACACCTGCAACGCCCCTTACTGCCACTCCAAGAGCACAGCTAAAATACCACACCCTCAATCCAGCCTGAAGGATCCCAATGTGCTGCCTTAGCACCACCACCACACTATTTTGCTCAAAACATGTTAAGTGTTTATATTACTGTATTTTTTTTCTTGGGATATTGTTTTTGAACTGGAAAAGTTGAAAAATCTTTAACTAAAGCGTCGATTGCAGCCTCTCCTTGTACATAGACCTAGACTGCTTTCAAGGGAAGGAAACAAATAAAATGTGTAATTTGACTGAACTATCCCTTAAAATTTGAGAAACCTTATCTTTCTTCATAAACTATGTTATTTACTGGGTGGTTATCAAAAGATAACTGTTACTTCTTCCATCCTGTTCATGAAATACCACCCAGGTCCCTTTGCCAAGCTGTTAATAAGTTCATACAGTGACATAACTCAATATGACAACATTACACAATTCAAAAATACCTCAGAGCCTCTCCGCAGAGAAAGGAATGTGCCTAGCTTTAACCCTGGTCAAGTTCTCTAGTTGGCCTGTAACGTTTATTAGCTATTGTAGAAAGCAAATGGGTTCAAATCAATTTGTCACGTGCACCAACTACAACAGGTGTAGATGCTTGCTTACTTACAGGCTCTAACCAATAGTGCAAAAAAGGTGTTAGGTGAACAATAGGCAAGTGAAGAAATAAAACAACAGTAAAAAAGACAGGCTACATACAGTAGAGGCTATATACAGTAGTGAGACTACATACAGACCAGTTAGTCAGGCTGATTTGAGGTAGTATGTACATGTAGATATGGTTAAAGTGACTATGCATATATGATGAACAGAGAGTAGCAGTAGCGTAAAGAGGGGTTGGCGGGTGGTGGGACACAATGCAGATAGCCCGGTTAGCCAATGTGTAGGAGCACTGGTTGGTCAACCCAATTGAAGTAGTATGAACATGAATGTATAGTTAAAGTGACTATGCATATATGATAAACAGAGTAGCAGCGTAAAAAGAGGGGTTGGGGGGTCACAATGCAAATAGTCCGGGTAGCCATTTGATTACCTGTTCAGGAGTCTTAATGCTCACTCTTGACGAGCCTCGTCAAGGTTTACATTCGAATCAACCTTCGTGGTTTAGAGTTACCTAAGTATGTGGGAGACTCGCATTTAAACTTTTCACCACAGAAGCTCTGTGATCAGACTGCTGTTGCCAAAGCTCCATCAGCCGTCTCCCAGAACTTAGTTCCCCCTCCCAGCCGGAGCCGGGGATGCGTTCGAGCCACCATTCTCTGGTTGGCTAGTCTTGTTTGCATCGTTATCGACACCTGACAACAGGTTACCTACAAGGAGGGGTTGGAAGCACCCTACTAGAGTGCAACCTCCCTTACCTCCCTGCACTAACATGCCAGACCGTTCAACCTGCCCCACCAGGTGTCATATGAGAAGGGACTGGAGGGGTCCTACTAGAGGGCCCCCTCCCTACCTCCTCGCACTAACCGGTCAGAGATAGTTCTACTCACCCCCACTAGGTGTCAAACAAGGAGGGTTGCAGAGGCCCTACTAGAGAGCCTCTCCATTACCTCCTCACACTATCCTTCTAGAGATTTTTCAATATTCCCTTAACTGGTGTCCTGCAAGGAGGGGTTGGTAAGGCCCTTCTCGGGGCCCACTCCCTTACCTCCCAACGTTAGCCAACCAGAGGCTATCGATCCTAGCCAAGCTAGGGATATACTCCCGCCAAACCAGCTGAACACCTTAAAGTATTTTTGAGGAAGCCCCAGGTGGAGCTTCCCCTTCTAGATATATATTTAGAAATTTCACAGAGGTTGGTGGCTAAGGTGGGGTTGGGGAGATGCCCTCCTTTCCTCCGCCTGCCCTTTGCCAGAGCGAGAGGCCATATTACACAAGGTTTGAGGTTGAAATGAGAGCATCCGAGTGCTGCTCCACCATCGCTAGGGTGACGGTGAGGGGAGACATTGAACCCCCGCCAGCGCCGTGGCGCCGAGCGGTTGACTGTACCCGGAGCCGCGCCCGGCACTTGGGCGAGCCTCAAGCACTTGATATTGGAAACAGAGGTGGGATGACCCGGTTCACCGGCAGCCCCCAGTCCCCTTCAGACGTGACCAACGCACCTGTCCACAGGTGGCCGTGCCTAGCGGGGAAGGGAGAATGGAGCCGGGCGGGCACAACCCAGGCAAACTGGACATGTAGGGGATTGAGAGAAGTGGTCTCCCAACCATGGTTGGGGTTTTCATTGTCAGGAGTATCGAGGAATATCAAACCTACTTGGCCTGATGTGGCCCCGGGTGATTTAGTCATCATCATCACTCGAGGCCTCTTCCTCGAGCCGGTCCACAAGGAAAAATTCTAGAGTAGAGCAGGACTCTCCTGCTTACCAGCTTTGCGAAGGCTGTCCTTCAGTAATCCGATTCTCCCATGGCCCGCAGCACTTGGTTGTTACGAGTGGGCCACTTGCCCCTGGCCCCTACTAGGAAACCAAAAAGATGACCTTGTTGATTCCAGGTAGCTTTTTTAGGATTGCCGAAGCAGTGAGGAGATTGTGCACAATCTTTTGAGATTTAGCCACCTCAAAGCTCTCGAAGGCGACTTCGTGTCGCAGAGTAACATCGACCACCAAAGCTGTGTCTTTTTTCACAAATATCAAGTCTGGTTTCCTCAGTTTGCCAGGCTGTTCCATTTCCGCATTTCCTCATGCCTCCAATCACATGGGATTGGGCACCGCGCCGTCACTAAGCTGGTTAAGTTGTCTTCGAGGGATGGCCTCCCTGCGTCATTCCCACCGGCTCTCAGCCATTTTCCCTCAAACTCAGATTCCTCAACTGTGCAGCGAGTTATCCTGGATCAATGGCTCCAGGGCCAGATTGAACAGCAGCGGTGACATTGGGTCACCTTGCTTAACACCGACCGACATGTCAATCACCGAGAATTTCATTCTGTCTATGATGATCCTCGTTGTGCTTTTCTCATAGGTGCTCCCAACTAACGCCATGATGTGCTGGTCGAGGTCCCTTTGCTTTAGAACACGCTGGAGGTTCTCATGTGATACAGAGTCGAAGGCCTTCGCAAAGTCCGCCATCTTCCGATCTGCCTCCACTCTACTGGATAAGACGTTTTTGGCTTTAGGGTAGTGCGGCACTCTTTGAAGGTCGACGGTAGGACCAGCCACATCGAGAATAAGCTAACCATCTTGACTCCTTTTGAGTCCCAACTTGAGTCTTTCTCCAGTCATTCCATCTGGTCCCGCTGCTGTCCCTTTTTTCATTTCTTTGAGGTTTTTGTAAATCTCCATTGCTGAGATCAGATGCTGGAATTCACCATTGTTGGCCCCTCGTGTTGACCCAGCGTGTTGAAAGGCTTCTTGGACTGCCATCGGTCGTCAAAGGCCAGAGTGAGTTCTGGCATGGGAATGGCGCACAAACCTTTCACCTCCTCGTCTAAGATTAGGGTCGCTAGTTTGGACTGGTCTTTGTCAAACAACATCTGTTATCGACAGAAGGCCGCCTTCTTTACTTACCATTTCTTATTTCTGCTCATAGGCTTACTTTTTGCCATACCGCTCTTTCTGTGGTGTCCCGCAACTTTGCCCAGCAGCTTCTGTATTTCCAGTGCTGATGACTCAATCAATGCCCCATTCTGATCCACACCCCTCAAAGATAATGTGATGGTCCCGATTTTGAGATCCCCGTCCATCTCCCTGTAGGCCTCGGCCGCAGCTCTGAGTTTGTCGCGGACCCCGTGTATTGTGGGTGGCGGATCACCTGGGTTGGACTGCCACCTGGAATCATTGTTCGCCGCAGGGGCTTCCACGGGACCATCGCTTAGGGTCGCTGCCTTTCTCAGACGTCCTCGTTTATACCTCACCTGCTCTCGGGTCCTTCCCGGCAGGCCACTTGCGACCATGCTATGGATTGCTTTGTAGCCCTCAAATAGCTTGTATCGGCGGTTCATCTCCTGTTCTTCCCATTCTTTCCAGCCCTTGTTGGTATTTTCCTTCCTTTTCTGCTTTTCTGTCATCAGTTTCGCTTCCTCTGACTTCTGCTGGCAGTAAAGGGCTAGATGGACGTGTCACTTATGTTGGGAGAGGCCGACCCCAGAACCAAAGCTTTTTCTGTAGTGTTCGCATGCGAAGGCTGTCACAGCCATAACCCCAGTAGATTGCATGACTACTGGGGCCAGAATGCCCACACGAGCCACATTTATATTGTAGTTTCACCAGGCTATGACGGATTTTAAAGTGTCTGACAATGCCGCCCACCCGTTTAATTATTTCACCACATAGCCCGCAGCTCAGTTCATGTACTGGGATTATGATGAGCATGGTGTTGTGGCTGGGGGAGGGGGAGGGTCTGTGGCAGGAGATGGTTCAGACCGAGCTGGCTGTGGTGGCAACACGACCTCCTTTCCTTCGTTATCCGATGGGCTGGAAGAGGTTCTTAATTTGCTCTCCCACTGAGGTGACACAATGCCTGGGTCGCCAACTGCATCTGGCCATCCAGGGGAGTTCCGGCTTGTGGTCTGAGAGTTGCTTAGGCAGCGACGTTTTCTTGGATGGCTAGTTCGGGGTTCGTTCAAGTTTGAGATATCACCAAGTGTCGGCTGGGTCATTCCTGATTGCCCTTCGCCTCTCCTGCGCTTATGGGTCTGACTTGGCTACCCCCTTATGGGTCCGACTGTGGAAGATCCTGCTCGCTTGACCTGATGGTGTCCAGAAACGCCCAACGTAGGTGTCAGTTTTGATAGAGTGTCAAGATTGGGCTGGCAGGAGAAATGCATCAAAGACATTTCCCTGGTGATCAAGTGGTTAGGATTTGGCAAAGTAGTCACTTGTAAAATCCTTTAATTCTCTCCAACACAATGCTTTGTGTTAATTAAACAGTCGGATTCCCCTGGTCCGCACCAGTTATAAGTCAGCTGGTAGGTGCTGGCCGAGGCGAGCCACAGGAGACCCCCCTTAAACGGGACCGGCGAGAGCCATAGCTTCAGAGACCCCGCGAGAAGAACCCGGCGAAAGTCGAGTCGCTACCGCCAACCGCCGGACCCAACCACTCATTACATGTATGATCTGTGTAGTAATATTATTCGTATCACAGAGCCATTTGCATTGCTAATTATATCCTAATGTTTGTTAGCTACAGTGGGGCAAAAAAGTATTTAGTCAGCCACCAATTGTGCAAGTTCTCCCACTTAAAAAGATGAGGCCTGTAATTTATCATAGGTACACTTCAACTATGACAGACAAAATGAGAAAAAAAAATCCAGAAAATCACATTGTAGTATTTTTTATGAATTTATTTGCAAATTATGGTGGAAAATAAGTATTTGGTCACCTACAAACAAGCAAGATTTCTGGCTCTCACAGCCCTGTAACTTCTTCTTTAAGAGGCGCCTCTGTCCTCCACTCGTTACCTGTATTAATGGCACCTGTTTGAACTTGTTATCAGTATAAAAGACACCTGTCCACAACCTCAAACAGTCACACTCCAAACTCCACTATGGCCAAGACCAAAGAGCTGTCAAAGGACACCAGAAACAAAATTGTAGACCTGCACCAGGCTGGGAAGACTGAATCTGCAATAGGTACGCAGCTTGGTTTGAAGAAATCAACTGTGGGAGCAATTATTAGGAAATGGAAGACATACAAGGCCACTGATAATCTCCCTCGATCTGGGGCTCCACGCAAGATCTCACCCCGTGGGGTCAAAATTATCACAAGAACGGGGAGCAAAAATCCCAGAACCACACGGGGGGACCTAGTGAATGACCTGCAGAGAGCTGGGACCAAAGTAACAAAGCCTACCATCAGTAACACACTACGCTGCCAGGGACTCAAATCCTGCGGTGCCAGACGTGTCCCCCTGCTTAAGCCAGTACATGTCCAGGCCTGTCTGAAGTTTGCTAGAGAGCATTTGGATGATCCAGAAGAAGATTGGGAGAATGTCATATGGTCAGACGAAACCAAAATATAACTTTTTGGTAAAAACTCAACTCGTTGTGTTTGGAGGACAAAGAATACTGAGTTGCATCAAAATAACACCATACCTAATGTGAAGCATGGGGGTGGAAACATCATGCTTGGGGGCTGTTTTTCTGCAAAGGGACCAGGACGACTGATCAGTGTAAAGGAAAGAATGAATGTTGCCATGTATCGTGAGATGTTGAGTGAAAACCTCCTCAGCAAGGGCATTGAAGATGAAACGTGGCTGGGTCTTTCAGCATGACAATGATCCCATACACACCGCCCGGGCAACGAAGGAGTGGCTTCGTAAGAAGCATTTCAAGGTCCTGGAGTGGCCTAGCCAGTCTCCAGATCTCAACCCCATAGAAAATCTTTGGAGGGAGTTGAAAGTCTGTGTTGCCCAGCAACAGCCCCAAAACATCACTGCTCTAGAGGAGATCTGCATGGAGGAATGGGCCAAAATGCCAGCAACAGTGTGTGAAAACCTTGTGAAGACTTCCCGAAAATGTTTGACCTCTATCATTGCCAACAAAGGGTATATAACAAAGTATTGAGAAACTTTTGTTATTGACCAAATACTTATTTTCCACCATAATTTGCTAATAAATTCATAAGAAATCCTACAATGTGGATTTTTTTCTTCTCATTTTGTCTGTCATCGTTGAAGTGTACCTATGATGAAAATAACAGGCCTCTCTCATCTTTTTAAGTGGGAGAACTTGCACAATTGGTGGCTGACTAAATACTTTTTTGCCCCACTGTATGTTATGAGTTGTGATTATGGTTAATTGTTTAGCTAGCTAACTACATTCTAAACAAAGACTCCACTACGCAAGTAACCATTTCAATAGGATATTCATGATGTCACTGCGACAACTGTCGATAGACGTAGCTGGTAAATTCGCTCTGGCTATCTACTCCGATATCAGAGCACTCGCGTCTGAGTGTGCCAGAGCGCAGAATAACTGACGTAGTTATGAACACTCAAACAATGGTTTAATATGGTCGGTGTCAGTAAGCGTTGGCAAAAAAGTGTAATTACATTTTTGCCAGCAGCACAGTTAGTCACCAACACTCTGGATAACAAACACAGCCTAACCCAGTGAGTAAAATGGTCAGTGACCTGTTCTCTCATTTGTGTCTGGAAGTAGCTAGCAAGCTTGCCAACGTTAGCCAGTTAGCTTGGGTTCTTGACTGCTGTTAGGGCAGAACGCTCGGATCCACCTTACTCCTCGGCCAGAGCGTCCAGTTAGCTTGGGTTCTTGACTGCTGTTAGGGCAGAACGCTCGGATCCACCTTACTCCTCGGCCAGAGCGTCCAGTTTCAGCTCTGAACGCTCCGAAAGTGAAAAGCTCTGAAATTATGAATGGACAATCTGACAAGGTCCAGAGCTCACTCTGGTACTCCAGATTTAATTTACGAACACATCCGTAGTATAAAACAGCCTTTAGTCTTGAAAGCTTTGGTTGTTCAGTACATGGCCTCACTTGTGAGGGATGGGTGGGGCTAAGGTTTAAGAGTGTGTGAACTATGCTGAATGGGTGGAGACAAAGAGGAGGTCTCCAGTAGATTTAAGACACTAACAACTTATGGTAAATTTAGCTTAGGGCATTAAGAGGCCTGTCGTGGAAGAATCTGAATTTGTTGGTAACATATGCAAGATGTTTTATATTCATCAAATGTGTGTAAGTTACTTCATCAGAATGGTATTTTTGTATAATACTGTGGCGGGGTTGCAGTTATCTGTTCTATGTCAAGACTAAGTTGCATGGGCCGCAGAGAGGGGAGAGGTCAAAGTGTCATCATGTGTAAACATATCTTTTACTCCTTACCTTTCCCAGCGGGGAAAGGAGGGTGGCAGTGTTTGGAATCATTCTATGCTCCCTCTAATGTTGTTTCTATTTTAACCTATAGCCTCATTCTCCTCTCCGTGAGTTTGTCCAGGATTGGTTGTATTTAGAATTGGTTGTATCTAAATGACAATTTGATATATGCCTGTTGATATAGAGGATTGGTTTATGGTTCTGGGGTTTGAGTAAGGGGACAAAGCTGAACGATTTATTATGTCTATGCTGTCTGACTATGTGTGTTCTTTGCTATTAAAGGATCTCAATTGCAATGCAGGGGGGGCTCTCAGAGAATTCACTGAGAGACACTGAATTACCTGAGAGTCACAGGATTGTGATAGAGCTCATATAATTAAAGATGGACTTTGATAACTAACTCTGACTTGTGTGTGTGTGTGTGGTTTGCTCCCATGATTTGGTCAATAGAGGAAATTTCCACGACAGGCCTTTGTACTGACTCTGAAAAACACCAAAAGAAAGATGCCCAGGGTCCCTGCTCATCTGCATGAACGTGCCTTAGGCATACTGCAAGAAAGCATGAGGACTGCAGATGTGGCCAGGGCAATAAATTGCAATGTTTATACTGTGAGACGCCTAAGACAGCGCTACAGGGATACAGGATGGACAGGTGATTGTCCTCGCAGTGGCAGTAACAACACCCGCAAAGGATCGGTACAGCCAAACATCACACCTGCAGGACAGGTACAGGATGGCAACAACAACTGCCTGAGATACATCAGGAACACACAATCCTTCCATCAGTCCTCAGACTGTCCGCAATAGGCTGAGGCTGGACTGAGAGCTTGTAGGCCTGTTGTAAGGCAGGTCCTCACGAGACATCACCGGCAACAACTTCGCCTATGCTCACAAACCCACCGTCACTGGACCAGACAGGACTGGCAAAAAGTTCCTTTCAATGACGAGTTGCGGTTTTGTCTCACCAGGGGTGATGGTCAGATTCACGTTTATCGTAAAAAGAATGAGTTACACCGAGACCTGTGCTCTGGAGCGGGATCGATTTGGAGGTGGAGGGTCCGTCATGGTCTGGAGCGGTGTGTCACAGCATCATTGGACTGAGCTTGTCATTTCAGGCAATCTCAATGCTATGCGTTACAGGGAAGACATCCTCCTCCCTCATGTGGTACCCCACCAGATACAGACTGTTCAGGGACAAATTATTATATTTCTGTTAATCACATGTCTGTGGAACTTGTTCAGTTTATGTCTGTTGTTGAATCTTATGTTCATACAAGTATTTACACATGTTAAGTTTATTGAAAATAAACGCAGTTGACAGTGAGAGGACATTTCTTTTTTTGATGAGTTCAAGTCATTAGTCACCCATATGTTCATCAGTGTAAATTTCTCCAGGACAATGGGTCTTTTATCAATATATTTGCCTGTATTTAAAAAAATCGAATGCAATTTTATTTGTCACATGCACCAAATACAACACTGTGAATTGCTTACTTACAAGCCCTTAACCAACAATGCAGTTAAGAAAATAGAGTTAACTTCTTGACGCTACCCATCCCTTTAGCGGGATAATTGTCATCAACAACTGCTGAATTGCATAGCGCCACATTCAAATAATATTACTAAAAATATTTATATTCAAGAAATCACAAGTGCAATATAGCAAAACACAGCTTAGCCTTTTGTTAATCCACCTGTCGTCTCAGATTTTGAAATGATGCTTTACAGAGAAAGCAATCCAAGCATTTGTATAAGTTAATCGATCGCTCGACAAAACATTATGTACACCTAGCATCAAGTAGCTTGGTCACGAAAATCAGGAAATCAATCAAATTAATAGTTTACCTTTGATGGTCTTCGGATGTTTTCACTCACGAGACTCCCAGTTACACAATAAATGTTCCTTTTGTTCCATAAAGATTATTTTTATATCCAAAATACCTCTGTTTGTTTGGCGCCTTATGTTCAGAAATCCACAGGAAAGAGCGGTCATGACAATGCAGACAAATTCCAAATAGTATCCGTAATGTCCACAGAAACATGTCAAACGTTTATAATCAATCCTCAGGTTGTTTTTAAAATATATAATCGATAATATAATCAACCGCAACTGTATTTTTCAGTCGGAGAGGGAAAGGCAATGGCTGCCCAAACTCTGTTGCGCCAAGCAAAACGCTGCTGGCACCTGGCCATGCAAAGATGCGATGTTATCTTTCTTGCTCATTTTTCTAAATAAAAGCCTGAAACTATGTCTAAAGACTGTTGACACCTTGAGGAAGCGATAGGAATAGGAATCTGGTTGATATCCCTTTAAATGGAGCAAAGGCAGGCTACGGAACATGGAGTTTTTAAAATAGAAGCCACTTCCTGGTTTGATTTCCCTCAGGGTTTAGCCTGCACTATCAGTTCTGTTATAATCACAGACAATATTTTGACAGTTTTGGAAACTTTAGAGTGTTTTCTATCCTAATCTGTCAATTATATGCATATTCTAGCATCTGGTCCTGAGAAATATGCCGTTTACTTTGGGAACGTTTTCCAAACATAAAAATAGTGCCCCCTAGCTTCAAGAGGTTAAAACTGTTTGAATGATATCTGCGAGTATAACAGAACTCATATTGCAGGCAAAAACACGAGAAAAAATCCAACCAGGAAGTGGGAAATCTGAGGTTTGTAGTTTTTCAACTCATTGCCTATTGTATATACAGTGTCTATGGGGTCATTTTGCACTTCCTAAGGCTTCCACTAGATGTCAACAGTCTTAAGATCCTTGTTTGATGCTTCTACTGTGAAGGAGGGGGGAATGGGAGCTGAATGAGTCACAGGTCTGCCAGAGTGGCATGAGCTGGTCATGCGCGTTCACGTGAGAGTTAGCTTGCGCTCCATTGCATTTCTGAAGACAAAGGAATTCTCCGGTTGGAACATTATTGAAGATTTATGTTAAAAACATCCTAAAGATTGATTCTATACATCATTTGACATGTTTCTACGAACTGTAACGGAACTTTTTGACTTTGTCTGGGCCTAGTGATCACGCCTTATGAATTTGGATTACTGGACTAAACACATGAACAAAAACCATAGGTCAAATCATAACGTCAGTGATATTCAAGTCGGAAGGTCGTAGCTCTATAAAGAGGCACGAGTTCCTGAGTTGGAATTCCTAGTTGAATCTACATTTCTACCCCCCATGGACTTGAAACCCCCCACAAATTAAATTAATCCTCCTCTCCACAAAACCCCATAAAATGGCTTTAACCCTGTATAGCTATGGTTCAGCTAGGCAGTAGACTTGTATTTGGTGTGATGATCTTATTTGCTTTTTGGTAAAGTCATGTGCTCCGGTTCTTGTGTACACTGTAACAAGTACTTCGGAGATTTGTAATATCCAGTGGCCAAACTAAGTGAATATTTTTCAGGTAGTGGGTGCTGCCATCTTTGACTTTGTTTATTTGCATCTTATAGTGAATGGCATTCTGTGATTAGGGAGTTTTCGCTTGGAAACAAACACACATGGTTGCTCTTAACTTAGCTGACACGGATCTCTTTTCTAAACAATATTACATTTCTCCCTTGTGCTCACTAGAGATGTTGTACATTGTAAACAAGTCTAGCTGTTAAGTTGTTAATTTATGTATATTTTATTGTCAGGGCAACATGTTATTTAGATTGGTTTATGCAATGAGTTTGGGTGTAGATGTGTTCCATGTGTTGTTTATATGACGAAATTCGTATTTATCTTTTACAATAAAAAGGTGTAATTGAGGAATAAAGTTGTGAAGACCTTTATTCCCATCAGAACAAAACATTGTGTTGATGCTTTTCAGACAATGCTGTTTAGACATGTTTGTTTTATCATAGCTATGTTCTGTTGTTACTATTCCAATCACATATTTACGATGGTACGCTGCAGGGACCAGTCAACAATGATCAAATGTGATTGTATGCGTCAAAGGGTTAATAAATTATTCCCTTTCTTCTCCAGGAGAGGGCAGTGAATAACACTGTTCCAGAGTGATTCGTAAGGTAATGAACCTAATCCTTTAGCCACCTTACAGTAAATACCCAAACTTTTCCTCGGCAACACCACCATCCTGGTCCTTGGATCCCATTGGCCAAACCCATATTTATCTCTAACCCCTAGACAAAGGACATAGCAATTATTGCTTTAAAAGGCTGGCTCAAGATGTAAGTGGATGCACATACAAGGGATATGTTTGGTTTTAAAATCCACAAATTTCCTCTGTACTCATGTTTTTTTGGGGGGGGGGAATATAAATGAGAATCCAATTGGAAAGAGATGCACCACACAAATAGATGAAATTAGACATGTTTGATCAAGGGTCCTTACATGGCAGATGTGACAAATTATCCGCAATGTGATTGGTTTACCCCAAAATGTGCCTGCCTTAATGTGTTCAGATGCATTTTGCTTGACTCCCAAGCTTGTTGATCTTCTTTGTCAGGTGGTCAGACGAGTTCACCTCTCTCCGTTGATCCCTTTAGTCAGGTTAAGCTTCATAAAAGCTCTTGTAAGGAGCTTGGACAGAAGCCAAATAAGAGCCTTGTCCTGAGATCTAGTCTATGACTTCATCACGTAAGCTATAAGAACCTGAAATTACTAAGAACAGAAGGAATGGATCAGAGATTCACCAGTCCATAATATGAACTTTGATGATGACTTCTACACATTGATGGTTGACTTCTACACACACAATGTAAAGCACTTTGAAAGTTGCTGTATGAATTATATCTTTCATTGAGTATCATGACTCCCACTCATCAATACTCACAAGCAGACAAACACTCACTCTCTCGCTCTCCTAAGAGCAGTTTGCCAACCTCCTCTGGTCCAGTCTCATTTTGAGCTCAGACACCAGTGCTGCATTCACACTGTCAACTGGTCTGTTCCTGTTCCTCTTAGGCTTGATCTGTGCTACTGTGCCCAATACTGTCGGTACCACCCATTGTCTGTCCCCTGGCCTCCCCCCAGGGAGCAGTGGGGGAAGGGCAGGGGCATTGGGCGGTGGTGGTGGTGGCCAATGGCGTCCACTCACCATGCTCACATTGTGGTTTGGAGACCAATGGTGTCCAGTCACCACATTCATGTTGTGGTTTGGAGGCAGAGGGTGTCCGCTCGCTATGTTACAGTTGCTACAGTTGACCCCCACCATGACCTCTGGTTCTTGGATTAGGAGTTTCTCTCCAGAGTTCGGGAACTTGAAGGTCACGGGTGGATTGTTTCGCCTCCGGATGCGGCGGTGGGGCAGGATCCTGTTGGACTTTTTGTTGCGCATGAACATGATGGTGGAGATGAAGACTGTCACCACAACCATGAGACTAATGACACCAGCGATCATACCTAAGATGTGCAAAGGCTTGTCTCTACTCTGCACGAAAAAGGATGCCCAAGGGCCCCTGAGTTGAGTCTGTAAAAGAGCACAGAGAGACACAGTCATGTCCATTGGACTGAAATGGGAGACTGCAAGTATACATGGGAAAATCCTAGTTATTTATTACCTTACGTGGTTCTGTGTGTGTTGCTATTTGGCTATGGGAATGTGGGACAAAGTGTATTATAATACATTTAAACCACCACAGCCAAATCCGTACACGTGTTAAGCTAGCTAAACAGTGTGAAAACATTACACTACATTAGAATAACAAATCCCCAAATACGCCTACCGGAGCTTGGTCAGTGCTAACACAATCTGTCTGCAAAACGTGGATCTGCAAAATACTAATCTGAGTTTGTCTGGAATGATAATTCCTGTCCCATTGACTGTTTTTTTGATTGAGACAAGATCAGAAGGATTAGATGGGGCACCCATTATTAACTGAGACCATGCAGCGTCACAATTGCAAATGAAATGTTTTGAGTTTACAGTTCATCCATAACATTTATCATGGATTTCTATTTCATTTCAAAGGAGTGATCAAAATATTCTATTGTGCTCTTGTACTCTTTCACAGACACAAATCATGCACTATGGTACAATGACCAGCTACAAATACAGGTGTCCTTCTAAGACAACATATAAACAGTAAGAGTCTTAGTGTAATGTTATGGGGGGACACCAAGACTGCTGGATGATCTCAAGGCAAGCTTTGTTTATGGCATCATACAGGCCTCCGTATAATCTTTCTGATCTTGCCATGAGGTTGAACGCCAGACTTTTTCAAAGTGTTGCAGTAAATGAGGGTGGAAATGAGGACAGTCGTTGCAATGGCAAAGGTGACAACACTAAAACAAATCCCAAACACAGCTGCAGGATGCTTCTTGAGGCTCAGGAAGTAGGAGAAAAATCTGGATTTGACCTGAAAATACAAAATTGACATTTAGAGGAGTTTAGATAATTTAGGGAATAGTTTAGGCATGTTTCAAGGTGGAAACCTAAAAAAAACTAACAAACAGATATCTTGGGTTTGGATTACTGTGTTCAGTTGGATTGTTCTATTGAGCAGCTTGAACTATTTGTGATCACTATGGCCAAGAGTTTTCCTAAGCACGTGGTCTGACCAGGAAAATCTCTATGCCCTGGTTATTACATAGTTATAGCATATAGTGAGCGTGCGTGAGTCGGTTTGAGCTGTGTGTGGTTTTGTGTTTCCCAACTAGCTAGGGGGATAGCTAACTAGTGGGGATTTGATCAAACTAAAACCCATGGCTCAATGCCTCTGTCGCATTTCAACCTTTTATCTGAAAAAGACTGCTTCAAAACTTATTGGGTTACTCATGCAGTGAGCATCCCACTGGCTCACACATGAGGCTTCCAAAGATAGTATTAGCAGTATGCTTGGAATGAGGATATGTCGCATACGTCTAAATGTAAATTAGTGGAGGCCCCCTATCAGTTTTGGAGGCAGCAATACCTTTGCTAGCAAGGAGCGGTGCGGTAGCTAACTAAATCAAATGTACTTATATAGCCCTTCTTACATCAGCTGATATATCAAAGTGCTGTACAGAAACCCAGCCTAAAACCCCAAACAGCAAGCAATGAAGGTATAGAAGCACGGTGGCAAGGAAAAACTCCCTAGAAAGGCCAAAACCTAGGAAGAAACCTCGAGAGGAACCAGGCTATGAGGGGTGGCCAGTCCTGTTCTGGCTGTGCCAGGTGGAGATTATAACAGAACATGGCCAAGATGTTCAAATGTTCATAAATGACCAGCATGGTCAAATAATAATCATAGTAGTTGTCGAGGGTGCAACAAGGCAGCACCTCAGGAGTAAATGTCAGTTGGTTTTTCATAGCCGATCACTAACTAAGTGAATTGTTTCACCTGGCAGTTAGCCAACATTGTTAGCTAGATAGCTAAAGTATGTATGCATAGATGTTCTGTAAGTAAGCTAGCTAGCTGTTTCAATTTCAATTTTACAGATTGTAACATTATCCATTTCCCATGCACAATTATTGTTTTTACCAAAACAACCATTATGTCCCATTCATGACCAAAGCCATCAGATAGTGCAGCCACTATAGTGCATTACTTTTGCCCTACCAAGCCGCACTGTTTCTTGACACACTGCTCGCTTAACATGGAAGCCATCCGCACCATTGTGTCAGAGGAAACACCGTACATCTGGCTACCGAAGTAAGCCTGCCACAGGAGTCACTAGAGTGCAATGTCAAACCTCCCCTAACCCAGACGATGCTGGGACAATTGTGCGCCGCCTCATGGGTCTCCCGGTCTCGGCTGGCTGTGACACAGCCTGGGATCGAACCCAGGTCTGTAGTGATGCCTCTAGCTCTGCGCCACTGGAGGCCCATGGTGCACTGTTTGACTAAAAGCAACTATGCACCACTTTTGACCAGAGCCACTAGTGTGCCAGAGACAAGTCCTAACTTGAGACGTTTGTGCAAATCTCCCATTGCAATCTAAATCGCCATTAATAATGCATCATCTACACAAAACACTGAGTTACATATTCCAAGTTTATTTTCTTCCCTGTAAAATTAAATAGGTGTCATTGGAGATGTTCCCACTGTCTCTTACCGCCTCTGTGATGTCTATCTTGACCACCGTGGTGGTGCTGAAGGAGGGAGAGCCTCTGTCTTGGGCCTGGACCACCACAGACCAGGTACAGTCATTCTGTTTGGTGATGTTCTGGACGATGTCCATGGACTTGATGTAGGACTTGAGCTTGATCTCGCCCGTGTCTGCGTTGATGTCGAATATGTTTTCTGGGTCTGTCTTCATGATGGAGTACTCAATGACATTGTTGGGCCCCTCTGCATCGTCATCTTGCGCCTGTTGGCACATTACACATAAACCAGACACACGAGATACTGCTTTTCTCAATAGTGCTGGTAAATCTAAGTAAATCTACTTCCTTTGTGTTGTGTTGCATTGAGTTGAGTTAAATTGTGTTGTATTTAGATGTGTGTGGTTGCCATGAGGCAACCTAGGCAGAGACATAGAAATGAAATGAAATGAATAGAATGGATTGGGAAGCTCTAACCCTGGAAAGATTGACGTAACACAAGCAGTCATATTTAGCTAGCTCTCAGCTGACAGAAACCACAATATCAATTAGCTAATAACAATTACTATTACAATTCATCAAATCAAATTTATTTATATAGCCCTTCGTACATCAGCTGATATCTCAAAGTGCTGTACAGAAACCCAGCCTAAAACCCCAAACAGCAAGCAATGCAGGTGTAGAAGCACGGTGGCTAGGAAAAACTCCCTAGAAAGGCCAAAACCTAGGAAGAAACCTAGAGAGGAACCAGGCTATGTGGGGTGGCCAGTCCTCTTCTGGCTGTGCCGGGTGGAGATTATAACAGAACATGGCCAAGATGTTCAAATGTTCATAAATGACCAGCATGGTCGTATAATAATAAGGCAGAACAGTTGAAACTGGAGCAGCAGCACGGTCAGATGGACTGGGGACAGCAAGGAGTCATCATGTCAGGTAATCCTGGGGCATGGTCCTAATTCATCACATCACGTGAGCTCCCCTCTAAAAATCAAAGGTAATCCGACGATAGTAGATTGTGTGTGCCACCATGTTTGTTTTTTCACATCAAACAAAGATAAGAGAAGATGAGGAGTTTGGTCTGTTTGCAGTATGTATGTTGAAGTAAGTTCACGCGAAAGATGAGTATCTTTGGTCTGACAGACGTTTACGTGACACCCATAATGCATTGTCTAATGGCAATAAACATGGCGCCACACATTGCTGGCAATTAGCTTAGCTCATCATAATCAGTACAACCTTCAAAAAAAAGTATTTTACACACATCATAGGTGTCCATTACAATCCCTGCAATAATCGGAAGGCATTATTTCTCACTAGAACTTGAAAACATGTGAATAAAACTGTAAAAACATTATGCTCCATACATACATACTGTATGCTACAGTATAAACGACAACACAGAAACAACAGAAAATAAGGCACTTACTTTGATAGGAACGCACACATGTCCGAAGTTATTGTTTGTAAGGAAAACAACAATAAAGGCAATGTGAGGTCCAGCCAGAAAATGTGCCAGTTCATGACTGTGCAAATGTCTGCATACTTCATCTGTGAAAACACTGGGGAAGTGTTTCCTTGAAGAGAGACGTTTGTCTGGCTCTGTAAAGCCTCAAACATAAATAGTCACAACAGTGAAATGGGCTACTTCTATGTGAATTAATGAAGAGGCGGAACACACCTCGATTCAAACTGTTGTTAGAAAATACAACTTTGAAGAATTTGGGGGGGAAATTGGCAAGTTGAAACATAAATAATTAGCAGCCAGTGTGTGTTAACTGTCCTGTTGCGTAATGATAACATTTTGGAACAGTGAGTGCATTCTGACATTATGTGCACAAAACAACTCATGCTGGGGCGACCATTAGAGCTATTTGGAACTCAAACTTGAAAAGGTTAATTTAAGGGGGAAATTCACCTTCAAATATTTTGTGCAACTGACTTAAACTTAAGGAAACTTTAAGGGAAAACATAAGGGGGAAAATATCTTGTTTTTTGAAACCGGGCCCAGATCCTGAGGTGGGTGAGACATGCACGTTGCTACTTCAATCTGTGCTTCAATTAACTCAACCGACATAAAAAAAATACACTGCTCAAAAAAATAAAGGGAACACTAAAATAACACATCCTAGATCTGAATGAATGAAATATTCTTAAATACTTTTTTCTTTACATAGTTGTATGTGCTGACAACAAAATCACACAAAAATGATCAATGGAAATCAAATTGATCAACCCATTGAGGTCTGGATTTGGAGTCACACTCAAAATTAAAGTGGAAAACCATACTACAGGCTGATCCAACTTTGATGTAATGTCCTTAAAACAAGTCAAAATGAGGTTCAGTAGTGTGTGTGGCCTCCACATGCCTGTATGACCTCCCTACAATGCCTGGGCATGCTCCTGGACAAGGTGATTACTGAGACTGAGCGTGTTGATGTCATTTCCGGTCACAACTTGCAGACTTGTTTTCGAGTTGCTGTGCGTTTTTGTTGCCGACCTATTTTGCTACATGACAACTTTACGGTTTTTACTTTTTAATTACCGTTTATATATATATTTTTTTCTCAACGTTTTCACTCTGGACGCTTTATCTGGACACGATTCGTCAGGACCTCCAACAGCCGAAGCTAAGTAGTAACATTAACATGATGCCTTCTAATTGCAGTCGCTGTACTCGCCTTACGGCGAGGATAGCTGTGCTATAAGCCCAGCTTCAGACGCAATTGTTAGGCAAGGGTAATTTCAATGTAGGAAAGGATGAAACAGCGTCTGTGTCACCAGTAAGTACAGATAGTAGTATAAATCCCCTGGCACAGTCCCCGCAGCCGGACAACTTTCTCACGGTTTCTGGAAGGAAATGCTGTAGGAACGCTCAACCGGTGTCGCTCATTCAGCCGACAGAAACTTTCAACCGGTTTTCCCCATTAAGCAGCGAGTCGGAGGCCGAGTCTTCTCTGGTCTCTACTCCTCTCGTTACGGGGTCTGAGACGCCGAAGCTTCCCACCATTAGCTCTGACAAATTGAAAACTCTAGTCATTGGCGACTCCATTACCCGCAGTATTAGACTTAAAACGAATCATCCAGCGATCATACACTGTTTACCAGGGGGCAGGGCTACCGACGTTAAGGCTAATCTGAAAATGGTGCTGGCTAAAGCTAAAACTGGCGAGTGGAGAGTATAGAGATATTGTTATCCACGTCGGCACCAACGATGTTAGGATGAAACCGTCAGAGATCACCAAGTGCAACATAGCTTCTGAGTGTAAATCAGCTAGAAAGATGTGTCGGCATCGAGTAATTGTCTCAGGCCCCCTCCCAGTTAGGGGGAGTGATGAGCTCTACAGCAGAGTCTCACAACTCAATCACTGGTTGAAAACTGTTTTCTGCCCCTCCCAAAAGATAGAATATGTAGATAATTGGCCCCCTTTCTGGGACCCCACAAACAGGACCAAGCCTGACCTGCTGGGGAGTGACGGACTCCATCCTAGCTGGAGGGGTGCTCTCATCTTATCTACCAACATAGACAGGGCTCTAACTCCTCTAGCTCCACAATGAAATAGGGTGCAGGCCAGGCAGCAGGCTGTTAGCCAGCCTGCCAGCATAGTAGAGTCTGCCACTAGCACAGTCAGTGTAGTCAGCTCAGCTATCACCATTGAAACCGTGTCTGTGCCTCGACCTAGGTTGGGCAAAACTAAACATGGCGGTGTTCGCCTTAGCAATCTCACTAGGATAAAGACCACCTCCATTCCTGTCATTATTGAAAGAGATCATGATACCTCACATCTCAAAATAGGGCTACTTAATGTTAGATCCCTTACTTCAAAGGCAATTATAGTCAATGAACTAATCACTGATCATAATCTTGATGTGATTGGCCTGACTGAAACATGGCTTAAGCCTGATGAATTTACGGTGTTAAATGAGGCCTCACCTCCTGGCTACACTAGTGACCATATCCCCCGTGCATCCCGCAAAGGCGGAGGTGTTGCTAACATTTACGATAGCAAATTTAAATTTACAAAAAAAAAAAAGACGTTTTCGTCTTTTGAGCGTATAGTCATGAAATCTATGCAGCCTACTCAATCACTTTTTATAGCTACTGTTTACAGGCCTCCTGGGCCATATACAGCGTTTCTCACTGAGTTCCCTGAATTCCTATCGGACCTTGTAGTCATAGCAGATAATATTCTAATCTTTGGTGACTTTAATATTCACATGGAAAAGTCCACAGACCCACTCCAAAAGGCTTTCGGAGCCATCATCGACTCAGTGGGTTTTGTCCAACATGTCTCTGGACCCACTCACTGTCAGTCATACGCTGGACCTAGTTTTGTCTCATGGAATAAAATGTTGTGGATCTTAATGTTTTTCCTCATAATCCTGGACTATCGGACCACCATTTTATTACGTTTGCAATTGCAACAAATAATCTGCTCAGACCCCAACCAAGGAACATCAAAAGTCGTGCTATAAATTCACAGACAACACAAAGATTCCTTGATGTCCTTCCAGATTCCCTCTGTCTACCCAAGGACACCAGAGGACAAAAATCAGTTAACCACCTAACTGAGGAACTCAATTTAACCTTGCGCAATACCCTAGATGCAGTTGCACCCGTAAAAACAAAAAACATTTGTCATAAGAAACTAGCTCCCTGGTACACAGAAAATACCCGAGCTCTGAAGCAAGCTTCCAGAAAATAGGAACGGAAATGGCGCCACACCAAACTGGAAGTCTTCCGACTAGCTTGGAAAGACAGTACCGAAGAGCCCTTACTGCTGCTCGATCATCCTATTTTTCTAACTTAATTGAAAATAAGAACAATCCGAAATTCCTTTTTGATACTGTCGCAAAGCTAACTAAAAAGCAGCATTCCCCAAGAGAGGATGACTTTCACTTTAGCAGTGATGAATTCATGAACTTCTTTGAGGAAAAGATTCTGATTATTAGAAAGCAAATTACGGACTCCTCTTTAAATCTGCGTATTCCTTCAAAGCTCAGTTGTCCTGAGTCTGCACAACTCTCCCAGGACCTAGGATCAAGAGAGACGCTCAAGTGTTTTAGTAATATATCTCTTGACACAATGATGAAAATAATCATGGCCTCTAAACCTTCAAGCTGCATACTGGACCCTATTCCAACTAAACTACTGAAAGAGCTGCTTCCTGTGCTTGGCCCTCCTATGTTGAGCATAATAAACGGCTCTCTATCCACCGGATGTGTACCAAACTCACTAAAAGTGGCAGTAATAAAGCCTCTTGAAATAGCCAAACCTTGACCCAGAAAATATAAAAAACTATCGGCCTATATCGAATCTTCCATTCCTCTCAAAAATTTTAGAAAAGGCTGTTGCGCAGCAACTTACTGCCTTCCTGAAGACAAACAATGTATGCGAAATGCTTCAGTCTGGTTTTAGACCCCATCATAGCACTGAGACGGCACTTGTGAAGGTGGTAAATGACATTTTAATGGCATCGGACCGAGGCTCTACATCTGTCCTCGTGCTCCTAGACCTTAGTGCTGCTTTTGATACCATCGATCACCACATTCTTTTGGAGAGATTGGAAACCCAAATTGGTCTACACGGACAAGTTCTGGCCTGGTTTAGATCTTATCTGTCGGAAAGATATCAGTTTGTCTCTGTGAATGGTTTGTCCTCTGACAAATCAACTGTAAATGTCAGTGTTCCTCAAGGTTCCGTTTTAGGACCACTATTGTTATCACTATATATTTTACCTCTTGGGGATGTTATTCGAAAACATAATGTTAACTTTCACTGCTATGCGGATGACACAGCTGTACATTTCAATGAAACATGGTGAAGCCCCAAAATTGCCCTTGCTAGAAGCATGCGTTTCAGACATAAGGAAGTGGATGGCTGCAAACTTTCTACTTTTAAACTCGAACAAAACAGAGATGCTTGTTCTAGGTCCCAAGAAACAAAGAGATCTTCTGTTGAATCTGACAATTAATCTTAATGGTTGTACAGTCGTCTCAAATAAAACTGTGAAGGACCTCGGCGTTACTCTGGACCCTGATCTCTCTTTTGAAGAACATATCAAGACCATTTCAAGGACAGCTTTTTTCCATCTACGTAACATTGCAAAAATCAGAAACTTTGTCCAAAAATGATGCAGAAAAATTAATCCATGCTTTTGTCACTTCTAGGTTAGACTACTGCAATGCTCTACTTTCCGGCTACCTGGATAAAGCACTAAATAAACTTCAGTTGGTGCTAAATACGGCTGCTAGAATCCTGACTAGAACCAAAAAATGTGATCATATTACTCCAGTGCTAGCCTCTCTACACTGGCTTCCTGTCAAAGCAAGGGCTGATTTCAAGGTTTTACTGCTAACCTACAAAGCATTACATGGGCTTGCTCCTACCTATCTCTGATTTGGTCCTGCCGTACATACCTACACGTACGCTACGGTCACAATCCCACTGGGATTCTCTGCCTCTAACCCTATTACAGGGGCTGAGTCACTGGCTTACTGGGGCTCTCTCATGCCGTCCCTGGAAGGGGTGCGTCACCTGAGTGGGTTGATTCACTGATGTGGTCATCCTGTCTGGGTTGGCGCCCCCCCTTGGGTTGTGCCATGGCGGAGATCTTTGTGGGCTATACTCAGCCTTGTCTCAGGATGGTAAGTTGGTGGTTGAAGATATCCCCCTAGTGGTGTGGGGGCTGTGCTTTGGCAAAGTGGGTGGGGTTATATCCTTCCTGTTTGGCCCTGTCCGGGGGTGTCCTCGGATGGGGCCACAGTGTCTCCTGACCCCTCCTGTCTCAGCCTCCAGTATTTATGCTGCAGTAGTTTGTGTGTCGGGGGGCTAGGGTCAGTTTGTTATATCTCCTGTCCTATTCGGTGTCCTGTGTGAATCTAAGTGTGTGTTCTCTAATTCTCTCCTCTTTCTTTCTCTCGGAGGACCTGAGCCCTAGGACCATGCCCCAGGACTACCTGACATGACTCCTTGCTGTCCCCAGTCCATCTGACCGTGCTGCTGCTCCAGTTTCAACTGTTCTGCCTTATTATTATACGACCATGCTGGTCATTTATGAACATTTGAACATCTTGGCCATGTTCTGTTATAATCTCTACCCGGCACAGCCAGAAGAGGACTGGCCAACCCACATAGCCTGGTTCCTCTCTAGGTTTCTTCCTAGGTTTTGGCCTTTCTAGGGAGTTTTTCCTAGCCACCGTGCTTCTACACCTGCATTGCTTGCTGTTTGGGGTTTTAGGCTGGGTTTCTGTACAGCACTTTGAGATATCAGCTGATGTACGAAGGGCTATATAAATAAATTTGATGAATTTGATGAGGTGGCGGATGGTCTCCTCAGGGATCTCCTCCCAGACCCGGACTAAAGCATCCGCCAACTCCTGGACAGTCTGTGGTGCAACGTGGCGTTGGAGGATGGAGCGAGACATGATGTCCCAGATGTGCTCAATTGGATTCAGGTCTGGGGAACGGGCGGGCCAGTCCACAGCATCAATGCCTCCGTCTTGCAGGAACTGCTGACACACTCCAGCCACATGAGGTCTAGCATTGTCTTGCATTAGGAGGAACCCAGGGCCAACCACACCAGCATATGGTCTCACAAGGGGTCTGAGGATCTAATCTCGTTACCTAATGGCAGTCAGGCTACCTCTGGTGAGCACATGGAGGGCTGTGCGGCCCCCCAAAGAAATGCCACCCCACACCATGACTGACCCACCACCAAACCGGTCATGCTGGAGGATGTTGCAGGCAGCAGAACGTTCTCTACGGCGTCTCCAGACTCTGTCACATCTGCTCAGTGTGAACCTGCTTTCATCTGTGAAGAGCACAGGGTGCCAGTGGCAAATTTGCCACTCTTGGTGTTCTCTGGCAAATGAAAAACGTCCTGCACGGTGTTGGGCTGTAAGCCCAACCCCCACCTGTGGACGTCGGGCCCTCATACCACCCTCATGGAGTCTGTTTCTGACCGTTTGAGCAGACACATGCACATTTGTGGCCTGCAGGAGGTCATTTTGCAGGGCTCTGGCAGTGCTCCTCCTTGCACAAAGGCGGAGGTAGCGGTCCTGCTGCTGGGTTGTTGCCCTCCTACGTGCGGCTTCCTCCATGTCTCCTGATGTACTGGCCTGTCTCCTGGTAGCGCCTCCATGCTCTGGACACTACGCTAACAGACACAGCAAACCTTCTTGCCACAGCTCGCATTGTGCCATCCTGGATGAGCTGCACTACCTGAGCCACTTGTGTGGGTTGTAGACTCCGTCTCATGCTACCACTAGAGTGAACACACCGCCAGCATTCAAAAGTGACCAAAACATCAGCCAGGAAGCATAGGAACTGAGAAATGGTCTGTGGTCACCACCTGCAGAACCACTCCTTTATTAGGGGTGTCTTGCTAATTGCCTATAATTTCCACCTGTTGTCTATTCCATTTGCACAACAGCATACAGAATTTATTGTCAATCAGTGTTGCTTCCTAAGTGGACAGTTTGATTTCACAGAAGTGTGATTGACTTGGAGTTACATGGTGTTGTTTAAGAGTTCCTTTTATTTTTTTGAGCAGTGTACATTCCATTGCATGAGTCACATCAGTTAGCATCATTTGAAATAACATTCTACATGACCATGTCAATCCAGCATTAGTTGATAGAACATGCAAAATTAGTGGAAATTATTGCATCATAATACCTGGCAGCCATTGCGAATGTACCCATGACTTTACCAGTCAAATTGCCTCAGTTAGCTCTACTAATGTAGACAATTTTTTCCGGTTTGATGTTAATGCGAGTGTAGTGAAATGCTCGTGCTTCTAGTTACGAAATTGCAGTAATATCTAACAAGTAATCTAAAAATTCCAGAACTACCTAATACACACAAATTCAAAGGGATGGAATAAGAATATGTACATACAAATATACGGATGGGCGATGACCGAATGACATAGGCACGATGCAATAGATGGTATAAAATACAGTATATACATGAGATGAGTAATGTAAGATATGTAAACATTACTAAAGTCACTAGTGATCAATTTATTAAAGTGGTCAATGATTTTGAGTCTTATATAGACAGCAGCCTGTCTGTGTTAGTGATGGCTGTTTAACAGTCTGATTGCCTTGATAGAAGTTGTTTTTTAGTATCTCGGTCCCAGCTTTGATGCACCTGTACTGACCTCACCTTCTGGATGATAGCGGGGTGAACAGGCAGTGGCTCGGGTGGTTATGGTCTTTCATTATCTTTTTTAATATTCACATGGAAAAGTCCACAGACCCACTCCAAAAGGCTTTCGGAGCCATCATCGACTCAGTGGGTTTTGTCCAACATGTCTCTGGACCCACTCACTGTCACAGTCATACTCTGGACCTAGTTTTGTCCCATGGAATAAATGTGGTGGATCTTAATGTTTTTCCTCATAATCCTGGACTATCGGACCACCATTTTATTACGTTTGCAATTGCAACAAATAATCTGCTTAGACCCCAACCAAGGAACATCAAAAGTCGTGCTATAAATTCACAGACAACACAAAGATTTCTTGATGCCCTTCCAGACTCCCTCTGCCTACCCAAGGACGCCAGAGGACAAAAATCAGTTAACCACCTAACTGAGGATCTCAATTTAACCTTGCGCAATACCCTAGATGCAGTTGCACCCCTAAAAACAAAAAAAATGTCTCATAAGAAACTAGCTCCCTGGTACACAGAAAATACCCGAGCTCTGAAGCAAGCTTCCAGAAAATTGGAACGGAAATGGCGCCACACCAAACTGGAAGTCTTCCGACTAGCTTGGAAGGACGGTACCGTGCAGTACCGTAGAGCCCTTACTGCTGCTCGATCATCCTATTTTTCTAACTTAATTGAGGAAAATAAGAACAATACGAAATTCCTTTTTAATACTGTCGCAAAGCTAACTAAAAAGCAGCATTCCCCAAGAGAGGATGACTTTCACTTTAGCAGTGATAAATTCATGAACTTCTTTGAGGAAAAGATTATGATTATTAGAAAGCAAATTACGGACTCCTCTTTAAACCTGCGTATTCCTCCAAACCTCAGTTGTCCTGAGTCTGCACAACTCTGCCAGGACCTAGGATCAAGAGAGACGCTCAAGTGTTTTACTACTATATCTCTTGACACAATGATGAAAATAATCATGGCCTCTAAACCTTCAAGCTGCATACTGGACCCTATTCCAACTAAACTACTGAAAGAGCTGCTTCCTGTGCTTGGCCCTCCTATGTTGAGCATAATAAACGGCTCTCTATCCACTGGATGTGTACCAAACTCACTAAAAGTGGCAGTAATAAAGCCTCTTGAAAAAGCCAAACCTTGACCCAGAAAATATAAAAAACTATCGGCCTATATCGAATCTTCCATTCCTCTCAAAAATTTTAGAGAAGGCTGTTGCGCAGCAACTCACTGCCTTCCTGAAGACAAACAATGTATACGAAATGCTTCAGTCTGGTTTTAGACCCCATCATAGCACTGAGACGGCACTTGTGAAGGTGGTAAATGACATTTTAATGGCATCGGACCGAGGCTCTGCATCTGTCCTCGTGCTCCTAGACCTTAGTGCTGCTTTTGATACCATCGATCACCACATTCTTTTGGAGAGATTGGAAACCCAAATTGGTCTACACGGACATGTTCTGGCCTGGTTTAGATCTTATCTGTCGGAAAGATATCAGTTTGTCTCTGTGAATGGTTTGTCCTCTGACAAATCAACTGTAAATTTCAGTGTTCCTCAAGGTTCCGTTTTAGGACCACTATTGTTTTCACTATATATTTTACCTCTTGGGGATGTTATTCGAAAACATAATGTTAACTTTCACTGCTATGCGGATGACACACAGCTGTACATTTCAATGAAACATGGTGAAGCCTCAAAATTGCCCTCGCTAGAAGCATGTGTTTCAGACATAAGGAAGTGGATGGCTGCAAACTTTCTACTATTAAACTCGGACAAAACAGAGATGCTTGTTCTAGGTCCCAAGAAACAAAGAGATCTTCTGTTGAATCTGACAATTAATCTTAATGGTTGTACAGTCGTCTCAAATAAAACTGTTAAAGACCTCGGCGTTACTCTGGACCCTGATCTCTCTTTTGAAGAACATATCAAGACCATTTCGAGGACAGCTTTTTTCCATCTACGTAACATTGCAAAAATCAGAAACTTTCTGTCCAAAAATGATGCAGACAAATTAATCCATGCTTTTGTCACTTCTAGGTTAGACTACTGCAATGCTCTATTTTCCGGCTACCCGGATAAAGCACTAAATAAACTTCAGTTAGTGCTAAATACGGCTGCTAGAATCCTGACTAGAACCAAAAAATTTGATCATATTACTCCAGTGCTAGCCTCTCTACACTGGCTTCCTGTCAAAGCAAGGGCTGATTTCAAGGTTTTACTGCTAACCTACAAAGCATTACATGGGCTTGCTCCTACCTATCTCTCTGATTTGGTCCTGCCGTACATACCTACACGTACGCTACGGTCACAAGACGCAGGCCTCCTAATTGTCCCTAGAATTTCTAAGCAAACAGCTGGAGGCAGGGCTTTCTCCTATAGAGCTACATTTTTATGGAACGGTCTGCCTACCCATGTCAGAGACGCAAACTCGGTCTCAACCTTTAAGTCTTTACTGAAGACTCATCTCTTCAGTGGGTCATATGATTGAGTGTAGTCTGGCCCAGGAGTGGGAAGGTGAACGGAAAGGCTCTGGAGCAACGGACCACCCTTGCTGTCTCTGCCTGGCCGGTTCCCCTCTTTCCACTGGGATTCTCTGCCTCTAACCCTATTACAGGGGCTGAGTCACTGGCTTGCTGGGGCTCTCTCATGCCGTCCCTGGAGGGGGTGCGTCACCTGAGTGGGTTGATTCACTGTTGTGGTCATCCTGTCTGGGTTGGCGCCCCCCCCCCCCCCCCATGGGTTGTGCCGTGGCGGAGATCTTTGTGGGCTATACTCAGCCTTGTCTCAGGATGGTAAGTTGGTGGTTGAAGATATCCCTCTAGTGGTGTGGGGGCTGTGCTTTGGCAAAGTGGGTGGGGTTATATCCTTCCTGTTTGGCCCTGTCCGGGGGTGTCCTCGGATGGGGCCACAGAGTCTCCTGACCCCTCCTGTCTCAGCCTCCAGTATTTATGCTGCAGTAGTTTATGTGTCGGGGGGCTGGGGTCAGTTTGTTATATCTGGAGGACTTCTCCTGTCCTATTCGGTGTCCTGTGTGAATCTAAGTGTGCGTTCTCTAATTCTCTCCTTCTCTCTTTCTTTCTCTCTCTCGGAGGACCTGAGCCCTAGGACCATGCCCCAGGACTACCTGACATGATGACTCCTTGCTGTCCCCAGTCCACCTGGCCATGCTGCTGTTCCAGTTTCAACTGACCTGAGCCCTAGGACCATGCCCCAGGACTACCTGACATGATGACTCCTTGCTGTCCCCAGTCCACCTGGCCATGCTGCTGCTCCAGTTTCAACTTCCACCTGACTGTGCTGCTGCTCCAGTTTCAACTGTTCTGCCTTATTATTATTCGACCATGCTGGTCATTTATGAACATTTGAACATCTTGGCCATGTTCTGTTATAATCTCCACCCGGCACAGCCAGAAGAGGACTGGCCACCCCACATAGCCTGGTTCCTCTCTAGGTTTCTTCCTAGGTATTGGCCTTTCTAGGGAGTTTTTCCTAGCCACCGTGCTTCTACACCTGCATTGCTTGCTGTTTGGGGTTTTAGGCTGGGTTTCTGTACAGCACTTTGAGATATCAGCTGATGTACGAAGGGCTATATAAATACATTTGATTTGATTTGATAGTTAATGCCTAACGTTAAGAAATTGGAGTTAATGCCTGAACTTAACCCTAACAATTCTCAGTTAACGCCTAATCTTAACCTTCAACACTTCGAAATTTGACATTTGAGAAACATGGATGATTGTCTAATTCTGATGTGAGACTGAGAGCTGGTAGAATTACAATGTGCATCTCTCGTTGTGCCTATTATATATTATAATGTCAAGTTTTTTTTGCATTCAAAAGGGAGCCCAGTTTATAACATGTAGTACAGTTTAACAGGTGAACAGGCAGTTGAAGTGTGTAGGCAACCACTTTAAGTAGGTCTACTGTCTAAAAAAAATTCTGAGTAGACAATATTTCAGAATTTGCGGGCAGTGCAGCTTAGCCTATTTAGGGTCGGGAAAAAGTAACTACAAAACATTATGGAATTCAAACTATCTGTTTACAGGTCCACAACCATGTGCAATTGTTTTTGTATTTCAGACACGTTTAGATACAGCTAATGTCACTACAATAGAAAACATTCTGACAAGCCCTTCAAAGAGATTTGATCATGTTCACCATGCATTGCTATGTCCTTAGATACTGTCTTGGCCTAATTCCAATGCTTCCACAGTATACAGCAAATAAGGAAGTTATTGTAACCATAAAAGGTGAATGATGGGAGTTTCAGGCGGAGTTGTAATGCTCATTCACACGTGCACAATTTCACAACAGATCTGACATATAATGGAAAACATGCGTTTATAAACCTCAATGTTTTTCTGAAGTGGCACATGCAGATATTTAGCGTTAAATTTATGCAATGGTTATGAATGAGGCCCCTGGGCCTGTCACTACATGACTGATGCTTCTCCCTCCCTGTACCATCAATGCTCCCTTTTCTCAAGCTTTCTGAACTCCCTCAACACCTGATCAGCTGTGGAAGACCATCGCCTAGACCTGCCAGAGCCCTACATTTGTTTTTGTTTTGCATTAGTGTCTTAGAGATTCTCGATGTAATGACAAGTGCTATGTAAAATAATTATATTATTATTGTCCACAGAAATGCATGAAAGCATGGCTTTGGACTTTTTCTTGTAATTGCTACAAACGAATCAACCTTTGCCATACCCCAAAGATAAATCTTCTCAAAACTGGAAGTTAGAATGCAACACAAACCTCTATCTTCACCAGCGCTCCTATGATCATGGTCTTCTCCAGGAAGTTCTCATTAAACTCTGGCGGGTGATCATTGAGGTCCAGCACTGTCACAAATACCTCGGCCAGGCTGTACTTGCCCTCTGCGTCCTCTGCTTTGACATAGAAATTATACTTGGACTTCACCTCCGCGTCCAGGCTGGCCCACGGCTGGGTGTAGATGATGCCGGATGCTGAATGAATCAGAAACCTGGGGAGGGGTAAGATATTGGGTGTTTTTTCATTTATAAAATAATTGACAACTGTCTTCTGGGTCATTATTTAATTATGGTTGAGGAACATGATATAAACAACATTGAAAAAACTAATCTATTTCAAACTTAAAAAATGGGATATAAAATATTATGAATGTTTACAGTACATTACAATTACAATGTAACAAAAATTGTCAGCAGGGTAACTCATTTTAAATTGAAACAGCTAAGATTTTTGTAACTAACTCACTGTATAAAGTAATCTGAAATTGGAGATCATGAAACGTGTAATAACTTGAAATAAACTGGGGGGGGGAAAAAAAAAAAATTCGGAACATACACACACATATGACCAAAAGTATGTGAAAACCTGCTTGTCAAACATCTCATTCAGAAATCGTGGCCATTAAAAGAGCGCCCCCTATATCCAAGAAGTTAATGTGGGGTTGGCCCCCATTTTGCTGCTATAACAGCCTACACTCTTCTGGGAAGGCTTTCCACTAAGTGTTGAAACATTGCTGCAGGAACTTGCTTCCATCCATGCTGATGCTGGGCGAGTAGGCCTGGTTCGCAGTCTGCGTTCCATTTCATCCCAAAGATGTTCAATGGGGTTGAGGTCAGGGCTCTGTGCAAGTTCTTCCACACCGATCTCGATAAACCATTTCTGTATTGACCTCGCTTTCTGCATGGGGGCATTGTCATGCTGAAACTGTTGCCAGTTTGGGGAAGGCTGTTGCTTTAAGATTTCCCTTCACTGGAACTAAGGGGCCTAGCCTGAACCATGAAAAGCAGCCCCAGACCATAATTCTTCCTTCACCAAACTTTATAGTTGACACTATGAATTGGGGCAGGTAGCGTGCTCCTGGCATCCGCCAAACACAGATTCGTCCGTCGGACTGCCAGATGGTGAAGCGTGATTTATCACTCCAGAGAACTTGTTTCCACTCCTCCAGAGTCAAATGGCAGCGAGCTTTAAAACACTCCAGCCAAAACTTGGCATTGCGCATGGTGAGCTTAAGCTTTTCTGCAGCTGCTCGGCCATAGAAACCCATTTCATGACGCTCATCGCGAACAGTTCTTGTGCTTCCAGATGCAGTTTCGAACTCAGTAATGAGTGTTGCAACCGAGGACAGATGATTTTTAGGGCGTTACAAGCTTGTGTGGCCTACCACTTTGCGGCTGAGCCGTTGTTGCCCCTAGACGTTTCCACTTCACAATAACCATCACTTACATGATAGAAATGTAACAGTTGTAGACCTTACAGTTTAATGCTTACTATGAGCCTTTAACCAACAATGCAGTTAAGAAAAATAAGTAGAAAATAGAGAAGTAAAAAAAAAAAAAAAAAAAAAAAAGGATCAAATAATTAGAGAAACAGTAAAATAACAATAGCGAGGCTATGGGGTACCAGTACAGAGTCAATGTGCAGGGGCACCAGTTAGTTGAGGTAATATGTGCATGTAGGTAGAGTTAAAGTCACATAGATAATAAACAGAGAGTAGCAGCAGCATAAAAGGGGGGGGGGGGGGGAATGCAAATAGTCTGGGTTGCCATATGATTAGATGTTCAGGAGTCTCATGGCTTGGGGGTAGAAACTGTTAAGACGTCTTTTGGACCTAGACTTGGCACCCCGAATCCACTAATTTGAAGGGGTGTCCACATACTATTGTATATACACGACCTTTCAAAAGTTTGGGGTCACTTAGACATGTCCTTGTTTTTGAAAGAAAAGCAAAAAATGTTGTCCACTACAATAACATCAAATTGATCAGAAATACAGTGTAAATCAAATCAAATTTTTATTTGTCACATGGTTAGCAGATAATTTAATTTAATGTGAGCGTAGTGAAATGCTTGTGCTTCTAGTTCCGACAATGCAGTAATAACCAACAAGTAATCTAGCTAACAATTCCAAAACTACTACCTTATAGACACAAGTGTAAGGGGATAAAGAATATGTACATAAAGATATATGAATGACTGATGGTACAGAGCGGCATATGCAAGATACAGTAGATGGTATTGAGTGCAGTATATACATATGAGATGAGTATGTCAACAAAGTGGCATAGTTAAAGTGGCTAGTGATACATGTATTACATAAAGATGCCGTAGATGATAAGAGTACAGTATATACATATACATATGAGATGAATAATGTAGGGTATGTAAACATTATATTAGGTAGCATTGTTTAAAGTGGCTAGTGATATATTTTACATCATTTCCCATCAATTCCCATTATTAAAGTGGCTGGAGTTGAGTCAGTGTGTTGGCAGCAGCCACTCAATGTTAGTGATGGCTGGTTAACAGTCTGATGGCCTTGAGATAGAAGCTGTTTTTCAGTCTCTCGGTCCCAGCTTTGATGCACCTGTACTGACCTCGCCTTCTGGATGATAGCGGGGTGAACAGGCAGTGGCTCGGGTGGTTGTTGTCCTTGTTAATGTTGTAAATGACTATTGTAGCTGGAAACGGCAGATTTTTTATGGAATATCTACATATGCGTACAGAGGCCCATTATCAGCAACTGTCACTCCTGTGTTCCAATGGCACGTTGTGTTAGCTAATCCAAGTTGATAATTTTAAAGCTAATTGATCATTAGAAAACCCTTTTGCAATTATGTTAGCACAGCTGAAAACTGTTGTTCTGATTAAAGAAGCAATACAGCTGGTCTTCTTTAGACTAGTTGTGTATCTAATGCATCAGCATTTTGTGGGTTCGATTACAGGCTCCAAATTGCCAGAAACAAAGACCTTTCTTCTGAAACTCGTCAGTCTATTCTTGTTCTGAGAAATTAATGCGAGAAATTGCCATGAAACTGAAGATCTCGTACAACGCTGTGTACTACTCCCTTCACAGAACAGCTCAAACTGTATCTAACCAGAATAGAAAGAGGAGTGGGAGGCCCCGGTGCACAACTGAGCAAGAGGACAAGTACATTAGAGTGTCTAGGTTGAGAAACAGACGCCTCACAAGTCCTCAACTGGCAGCTTCATTAAATAGTACCGGCAAACACCAGTCTCAACATCAACAGTGAAGATGCGACTCAGGGATGCTGGCCTTCTAGGCAGAGTTCCTCTGTCCAGTGTTATTTTGCCCATCTTAATATTTTATTTTTATTGGCCAGTCTGAGCTTTTACTTTGCAACTCTGCCTAGAAGGCCAGCATCCCGGAGTCGCCTCTTCACTGTTGACGTTGAGACTGGTGTTTGCGGGTACTATGTACTGAAGCTGCCAGTTGAGGACTTGATCAATTTGATGTTATTTTAATGGACAAATTAATTAATCTTAATTCCATTCCTTTACTAGATTTGTGTGTATTGGGTATAAATTGTATAATTGTTACATATTACTGCACTGTCGGAGCTAGAAGCACAAGCATTTCGCTACACCCTCAATAAAATCTGCTAAACATGTTTATGTGACCAATATGATTTGATTTGAGATGTTAACAGTATGTCACAGGAAAGTTGGATAATTCTGTCTGAAAGTATAACTCCTTGAAAGTCAATGTAGTTGTATTTGTTCTGTGAAGAAGAATCTATAAATATATGGTCCTAAAAAAGAAGGAAACATACCAGATGATATAATAGCCTTTTTTTTTCAACAGTTCAACCTGTATCTTTTCAACTAGCTTCTGCAGGGATGGCAATAACCGGATGTTCCGGTTTGAAGTGAAAATTGAATAGAGAACCTGTGACGTCACTTCCGCTTTCGGACGTTAAAACCTCTTAAGTCGACCCCCTACTTTTTCGAACATTCTGTTAAAAATCGCGCAACATTTCGGCGTCCTGCTACTCATGCCAGGAATATAGTATATGCATATGATTAGTATGTGTGGATAGAAAACACTGACGTTTCTAAAACTGGTTAAATCACGGCTGTGACTATAACAGAGCGTGTGTTTCATCGAAAAGCGCAAGAAAATCTGGTCACTGAAAAAAGTATCAATGCGCCACTTGCATGCATTGTTGAATGGAAACTAAATTACATGGGGCCGAGATTGCAATTCCTACAGCTTCCACACGATGTCGCCAGTCTCGTCATTTCCGGTGCCTTTGTTTCTTGGTCAAACATACTAGAGAGAGCACTTTCCATCCGGTCTCCGACAGGAAGGTTTGGAAGACAGATTTTGGAAGATGATTTGAAATCGTGGAGCTATTGAATACACATCGCCCCGTGATCAATTTGATTGATTATTAACGTTTACTGATACCTAAAGTTGGATTACAAAAGTATTTCGAAGTGTTTTGTGAAAGTTTATCGTCGACTTTTTTAATTTTAATGACGTAGCGTTTTCAAACTGTTTTTTTCTGAATCACACAGTTTCCATAGATGGCTATTTTGGGTATATATGGACCGATTTAATCGAAAAAAAGACCCAAAAGTGATGTTTATGGGACATATAGGAGTGCCAACAAAGAAGCTCGTCAAAGGTAATGAAAGTTTTATATTTTATTTCTGCTATTTGTGTAGCGCCGGCTACGTGAAATCTTTTGTTTACGTCGCATTCAGGTATTTCGGGGTGTTGCATGCTATCAGATAATAGCTTCTCATGCTTTCGCCGAAAAGCATTTTAATAATCTGACTTGTTGGCTAGATTCACAACGAGTGTAGCTTTAATTCACTACCCTGCATGTGTGTTTTAATGAACGTTTGAGTTTTAACGAGTGCTATTAGCATTTGGCGTAGCGCATTTGCATTTGCTGATGGCTAGATGAGACAGTTGCGTCTCGGGTCGACGTAAGAGGTTAATGCAACCGCTGTGTCAGATATTTTTTTTTTAACTACGGAAAAAGCATAATCTGAGAACGGCGCTCAGTACCCAATTCAGCCAGAGAAATATCCGCCATTTTGGAGTCAACAGAAGTTAGAAATAACACTATAATTATTCACTTAACTTTGATGATCTTTATCAGAAGGCACTCCCAGTTCGACAAATTACTGATTTGTTCCATGAAGTTCCATAAAGTCCATCATTTATTATCAAATTGACACTTGTTAGCGTGTTCAGCCCAGTAATACATCTTCATGAGGCGCAGGAACTTCGTCCAGACAAACTAGAAAAGGTCCGTTACAGTCCTTTAGAAACATGTCAAACGATGTATGAAATCGATCTTTAGTATGTTTTTAACATAAAACATCAATAATGTTCCAACCGGAGAATTCCTATATCTGAAGAAAAGCACTGGAACGAGAGGTAGCTCTGTCGGGAGCGCGCGTCATGAGACCAAGGCACTATGCCAGACTACTGATTCAAACAGGTCTCATGAGCCCATCATCCAAAAGTGAGAATGCTGCCCCCTATCTTAAAAGAGTTAACAAGACAACACTCCATCTTAACTCCTCTGCCACATTTACTGGATTGGTTGAACAGTGCAGAAGAGAAACTCCAACAGTTAAAAAAAAATCTTGTCAAGACCAGAATGTGGGGATCTAGTTGCAGGTGTTTCTTCTATCCTTGCTACTGAAAGGGTTAAACTTTCTATTCCCAAACAGTTCGAGATTCTAATTTAAAAAATGAATCTCTCCAGAAATAATGATCTTATTGTTGCCGCCTGTTATAGACCTCCCTCAGCTCCCAGCTGTGCCCTGGACCCCATATATGAATTGATTGCCCCTCATGCATCTTCAGAGTTCGTTCTGTTAGGAGACCTAAACTGGGATATGCTTAACACCCCAGGCGTCCTAAAATCTAAGCTAGATGCCCTCAATCTCACACACGTTATCAAGGAACCCACAAGGTACAACCCTAAATCTGTAAACATGGGCACCCTCATAGATATTATCCTGACCAACTTGACCTCCAAATATACCTCTGCTGTTTCCAATCAGGATCTCAGCGATCTTTGCCTGCATCCGTTATGGGTCCGCGGTCAAACGACCACCCCTCATCACTGTTGAATGCTCCCTAAAACACTTCTGCGACCTGGCCTGGGTATCCTGGAAGGATATTGACCTCATCCCATCAGTAGAGGATGCCTGGATGTTCTTTAAAAGTCATTTCCTCACCATCTTAAATAAGCATGCCCCGTTCAAATAATGTAGAACTAAGAACAGATATAGCCCTTGGTTCACTCCAGACCTGACTGCCCTCGACCAGCACAAACACACCCTGTGGCGTACTGCACTAGCATCGAATAATCCCCACGATGCGCAACTTTTCAGGGAAGTCGGGAACCAATACACATAGTCAGTTAGCTTTCCTAAGGCTAGCTTTTTCAAACAGAAATTTGCATCCTGTAGCTCTAACTCCAAAAAGTTATGGGACACTGTAAAGACCATGGAGAGGAAACTAGGCTAGGAAACAGTCACAACCGATAAATCCACGATAATCGAGAATTTCAATAAGCATTTCTCTACGGATGGCCATACTTTCCTCCTGGCTACCCCATCCCCGGCCAACAGCTCTGCACCCCCCGCAGTTGCTTGCCCAAGCCTCCCCAGCTTCTCCTTCACCCAAATCCAGAGATCAGATGTTCTGAAAGAACTGCAAAACCTGGACCCGTAGAAATCAGCTGGGCTAGACAATCTGGACCCTCTCTTTCTAAAATTATCCACCTCCATTGTTGTAACCCCTATTTCTAGTCAGTTCAACCTCTTTCATATCGTTCGAGATTCCCAAAGATTGGAAAGCTGCCAAGGTCATCCCCCTGTTCAAAGGTGGTGGCACTCTAGCACCAAACTGTTACAGACCTATATCCATCCTGCCCTGTCTTTCTAAAGTCTTCGAAAGCCAAGTTAACCTGTTTGGGGTAGGGGGCAGCATTTTCACTTTTGGATAAATAGCGTGCCCAAACTGAACTGCCTCCTACTCTGTCCCAGATCCTAATATATGCGTATTAGTATTGGATAGGAAACACTCTGAAGTTTCTAAAACTGTTTGAATCATGTCTGTGAGTACAACAGAACTTATTTAGCAGGCGAAACCCCGAGGACAAACCATTCAGATAAAAAAAAATTTGAAGTCACTGTCTTTTCAATATGATTTCATGGGGAATCCAGAAATCTAATCGACTTACCTGCAGTTCCTACCGCTTCCACTGGATGTCACCAGTTTTTAGAAATTGGTTGAGGTTTTTCCTTCGTGTAATGAAGAAGTACCATAGTTCAGAACTAACGTAATTTCATGTGTACCTTTTGATAGAGGTGCATATCCAGAAAAGTAGAGCCAGTTTTTTTTTCCTGTATTGAACACAGATCATCCAGTCTTAAATTTGATCGATTATATACGTTTAGAAATACCTAAAGTTGTATTACAAAAGTAGTTTGAAATGTTTTGGCAAAGTTTACAGGTAACTTTTGAGATATTTTGTAGCGACGTTGCGTAAGTTGGAAGCAGTGTTTTTCTGGATCAAAGGCGCCAAATAAATGGACATTTTGAATATATATTGACGGAATTAATCGAACAAAAGGACCATTTGTGATGTTTATGGGACATATAGGAGTGCCAAAAAAAGAAGCGTGTCAAAGGTAAGGCATGATTAATATATTATTTCTGCGTTTTGTGTCGCGCCTGCAGAGTTGAAATATGGTACTTTCTCATTGTTTACTGTTGTGCTACCATCAGATAATAGCATCTTATGCTTTCACCAAAAAGCCTTTTTGAAATCTGACATGTTGGCTGGATTCGCAACGAGTGTAGCTTTAATTTGCTGTCTTGCATGTCTAATTTAATGAAAGTTAGATTTTTATAGAATTGTATTTCAATTTGGAGCCCTGCATTTTCCCTGGCTATTGGCCATGTGGGACGCAAGCGTCCCGCCTACCCCAGAGAGGTTAACAAACAGATAACTGACCATTTTGAATCCCACCACACCTTCTCCACTGTGCAATCCAATTTCCGAGCTGGTCATGGGTGTACCTCAGCCACACTCAAGGTCCTGAACGATATTATAACCGCCATCGATAAAAGACAATTCTGTGCAGCAGTCTTCTTTGACCTGGCCAAGGCTTTTGACTCTGTCAATCACCATATTCTTATTGGCAGACTCAACAGCCTTGGTTTCTCAAATGACTGCCTTGCCTGGTTCACCAACTACTTGTCAGATAGAGTTCAGTGTGTCAAATCGGATGGCCTGTTGCTATGAAGCCTTTACGTAATATCTGGTGCACCTTCAGAAGTCACATAATTAGTTTAATAAAGTCCACCTGTGTGCAATCTAAGTGTCACACGATCTGTCACATGATCTCAGGATATATACACACACCTGATCTGAAAGGTCCCAGAGTCTGCAACACCACTAAGCAAGGGGCACCACCAAGCAAGCGGCACCATGAAGACCAATGAGCTCTCCAAACAGGTCAGGGACAAAGTTGTGGAGAAGTACAGATCAGGGTTGGGTTATGAGAAAATATCAGAAACTTTGAGCATCCCACAGAGCACCATTAAATCCATTATTAAAAATGGAAAGAATATTGCACCACAACAAACCTGCCAAGAGAGGGCCGCCAACCAAAACTCATGGACCATGCAAGGAGGGCATTAATCAGAGAGGCAACAAAGAGACCAAAGATTACCCTGAATGAGCTGCAAAGCTCCACAGCGGAGATTGGAGAATCTGTCCATAGGACCACTTTAAGCCGTACACTTCACAGAGTGGCTGGAAAAAAGCCATTGCTTAACTTCTTGGTGACAGGGGGCAGTATTTTCACGTCCGGATGAAATGCATGCCCAAATTCAACTGCCTGGTACTCATCCCCAGAAGATAAGATATGCATATTATTAGTAGATTTGGATAGAAAACACTCTGAAGTTTCTAAAACTGTTTGAATCATGTCTGTGAGTTTAAATTCTTGAGTGTAGGGGACAGTATTTTCATTTTTGTCTAAAAAACGTACCCATTTGAAGCTGCCTATTTCTCAGGCCCAGAAACTAGAATATGCATATAATTGTCAGATTGGGATAGAAAACACTAAAGTTTCCAAAACTGTCAAGATATTGTCTGTGAGTATAACAGAACTGATATTGCAGGCAAAAATCTGAGGAAAATCCAACAAGGAAGTGCTGTTTTTCCTGAAAGCTCTGTTCCATTGGATGCCTCGCCTCCATTTAAAGGGATATCAACTATATTCCTTTTTCTATGGCTTCCTCAAGCTGTGACCAGTCTTTAGACAGAGTTTCAGGCTTTTATTTTGAAAAATGAGCGAGAAAGAACCCATTGCGTCAGTTGATGGCTGGGTGCCAGCAGAGTTTTTTATGCGCAACAGTCATTTTCTCTCTCTCTCCTATGGAAGAAGCTACATTCCGGTTGACATATTATCGATTATATATTGTAAAAACAACCTGAGGATTGATTATAAAAAACATTTGACTTTCTACGCACTTTGCGGACACTATATGGAATGTGTCTGCAATGTCATGACGCTCGAGCCTGTGGATTTCTGATCATAACGCGCCAAACAAATGGAGGTATTTTGGATATAAAAATAATCTTTAAATAAAAGGAACATTTATTGTGTAACTGGGAGTCTCGTGAGTGCAAACATCCAAAGATCAAAGGTAAGTGATTTTAATTGATTGTTGTCTGACTTCCGTGACCAATCTACTTGGCTGCTAGCTGTTTGTAATATTTTGTCTACTGAGAGAGATGTTCTTACATAAACGCCTCTTATGCTTTTGCCGAAAAGCTTTATTGAAATCTGACACACCAGGTGGATTAACAACAAGCCAAGCTGTGTTTTGTTATATTGCACTTGTGATTTCATGAAAATAAATATTTTTTGTAATTGAATTTGGAGCTCTGCAATTCAGTGGATGTTGATGACAATGATCCCGCTAACGGGATGGGTGCGTCAAGAAGATAACAGAACTTATTTAGCAGGCGAAACCCAGAGGAAAAAAACATCCAGATTTTTTTTTTGAGGTCACTCTCCTTTCAATGGACTTTCATTAAATATCCAGATTTCTAAGGGACCTTCTTGCAGTTCCTATCGCTTCCACTGGATGTCAGTCTTTAGAAATTGGTTGAGGTTATTCCTTTGTGTAATGAAGAAGTTCGGCCAATTAACCGTTTACCTTTGATGATCTTCGGATGTTTTCACTGACGAGACTCCCAGTTAGACAGCAAATGTTCCTTTTGTTCCATAAAGATTATTTTTATACCCAAAATTCCTCCGTTTGCATATCACGATATGTTCAGAAATCAGCCGGAAATAGCGGTCACGACAATGCTTAAAAAAAAATCTAATTATATCCATAATATAGACAGAAACATGGCAAATGTTTTTTATAATCAATCCTCAAGGTGTTTTACAAATATCTATTTGATAATATATCAACCGGGACGGTTGGCTTTTCAGTAGGAGCGAGAGGAAAAATGACTACCTCGGTCTTTTACACAAGAATCACTCGGAGCCCTCAGCTGGCCATTTACGCAATGTAGCAGTTCACGCTCATTCTTCAACATAAAGGCGTGAAACTACGTCACAATGCTGTAGACACCTTAGGGAATACGTAGAAAAAGGAATCTGGTTGATATCCCTTTCAGTGGCCAATAGGGGTACATAGGAACACAACGGTTTCAAAACATGAGTCCCTTCCTGATTGGATTTTTCTTAGGCTTTCGCCTGCAATATCAGTTCTGTTATCCTCTTGGTGCTAGGGGGCAGTATTTTCATTTTTTTGGGAAAAAAACGTTCTCGTTTTAAACGGGATATTTTGTCAGGAAAAGATGCTAGAATATGTATACATTTGACAGCTTTCGATGGAAAACACTAACGTTTCCAAAACTGTAAAGATATTGTCTGAGTATAACAGAACTGATGTTGCAGGCGAAAGCCTGAGAAAAATCCAATCCAGAAGTGCCCCAGGTTTTGAAAGCGCTGCGTTCCAATGACTCCCTATTCAGCTGTGAATGTACCATCAACGAGCTTATGCTTTCTACGTATTCCCCAAGGTGTCTACAGCATTGTGACGTAGTTTTACGCATTTCTGTTGAAGAATAGCCGTAGGCAGCCACATTGCGTAAGTGGTCACATGGTGGCTCCGAGAGAGATTCTCGCGTAAAATACAGAGGTAGCCATTACTCCAATCGGTCAGAGTGAAAAACGAATTGTCCCGACTGATATATTATCGATTAGATATTAGAAAAACACCTTGAGGATGGATTCTAACTGACTTTTGGGTTTGGAAACTGACTTCCTATGATCGTACATGACAAATGGACATAACATCCTGATTTGGCACTTTCAATACCTTCATGTTGCATTTGGATATTTCTTATGCCATTTGGCAATGGTTCACTGACTTTTGACTTCGACATTTAACTTCCTTTGAAATCATATTGCAAATTGACAAAACATATGCCTTATGGACAATTAAAAAATATATGACTAAAGTATGTTCATACAGTTCTTAATTGAGAGAAAAGAAATCGAAAGAATTTCAAAGAACGGTCCAGAAAGCACTTTTTTTAAGGGGGTGATAAGTAAAAAATAAATAAAAAATCAAGTGTAAAAAATGTGACCCTTGGTTCTTGATTTGATGTGCATTTGCAATCTGAACATTTACCGTGGATTGTACTCGCCATCTATTGGATTTTTGCTTTGTGACACTTGGCATTTTCCATATGGCATTTGCAATAGGTTTTTAATGAAACAACGTCCATTTGAGTGGTATTGTACATCGTGTATATGTTTTGTACGGTGCCAATAAGTCCCTATTCATTTTTGTCCATTTCAGGGGGGTATTCCCTTACATCCTACAGCACATTGTCTTGGAGCCTGGCTGGGCACCAACATCCTACAGCACATTGTCTTGGAGCCTGGCTGGGTACCAACGTCCTACAGCACATTGTCTTGACGGGCACAGTTTGGAATGTGGTGTGAAAAAGTGTGAAGAAAAAAAAGGTGTGGAAAAATGTATTTGAAATATGTATTTCAATTACTTTTGAGTATTTTGCCATTTGTTTTACACTGGGCTCTGTTTGAAATCTAATAAAAGAGAGCAGAATGAAAATACAAGCACATCCTCAGACAGGCTAGTAAGCTTATGTGAATGCACAATAAAGGTGGTATGTTCAACTATAAAAAGAGAATAATGGAAATGTAATGCCACTGCAATTATCCACAGCTTACAGTGAGATATCTACTTTAGCCCACTTGAGTGCTCACTCATTGAGAGCATCTCTGCCAGCACCTTACGGTTTAACATACTGGTTGAATTTGAGTTGGCCTCAAAGTGAACCATTATTTTTAGTTCAGGTTCATTTGAGCTACCTTACATACATTATTTGTTTCATCATCATTGGTTCAGCATAACCACAAGTCTTAATTTATTTATCTATTTATTAACACTCATGGCAAAATCTTAGATGTTCCTATAATAAAAATAACCCTCTACTTTGTCATTTTCATACCAGACAAGGGCTATTTTGTGCGGTGAGCCTGGGCGTATTCTTCTCCGTATTGATAAATAGTTTACGTCGCCCACTAATGTCATGTAAGGGGTTTATTCTGGTCAGCTGGATCCTCAACAACTAGTATATCTACTGAATCCAGGGCTCTTTATTGACAATCACTCCACGGATATATAAAAATATATATAATATATGAGAGAGAGAGACTACTCACAAGTCAGCCCCTGAGCCATAGATTGAGTACTTGACTTCTCCCCAAAAGCCTGAATCTGGATCTGTTGCCTATGTGTGTGAGAGAGAGAGACAGAGAGAGAGAGAGACAAAGAACACAAAACATCTATTTGATTAGACACCAACGTTTGACAGATTAAAACAATTAGCATTGAATTAAATATTCCCTCTAAGTTTCTATAATGATTTCTTTCAATTCCATATCCTGAAAGGAATGAGTAGAAACAGTATTGACTCCTAAATCCCCTAATCAAGGTAGACAATAACATGGTCACCTACACTGTGAAGCAAGGGTATTATAGTTTGGGAATTTTATATTTGTTTTTTTATTTCTATTCGTTTTTAGATTTCTATTTAGTTTCAGTTTGTTTTCAGAGGTGATTTAGTTGTTTTTATTTAGTTTAGTGTTGCATAAAAACATTTCTATTTAGTTTTTGTATTATTTAGTTTCAGTGTTAGGGACAGAAAGTAGCCTCTGCATGGGAAGCTAGGAGCCATTTACAATATGTGTTGTAGGCCTATAATTCTTTTGGCATGCCTGACTGTATCCGTGCCAAATAGCCTACACGCCAATCGGCAAATGTTCCAGAAAAAGGTAAGTTGATCCATGGAGGCAAAAAGGACATGGTCGGAGTTTAATTCAATAAAAGAAAAGCTGTGAGTTGAAATTAAAGAGAAGGAAGGCCAGGTTTGGGAAAGATTTGGTGAAGTGGTAAAAGAGGATGATAGCAGTGCTGGCTGTGTTATGTCTGATGATTGTGAGGTGCTAAACAAATTCGTCAGTCACAAGGTTGGGACTTCAGGCACGTCAAGCGAACTGTAGCCTACTGTTCAGATGGGATAAATGGAAACTGAAATCTGAACATGGACTGTAGTTCTATAAACTTTCACATAGCTTTCATATTTTCCTGCAGAATTAAGCATTTTTTTAAGTAAAATTATACACTGTTGTATACATTGTGTATGATTTCTTTCTTTCAGTATCTTCAGACAATGTGAATGCGCAATTAGTTACCATCTGTAGAGGTTCTATCTTTATCAGTGTAATAAAAGCTGATAGTATTTCAACCGCATAAAATATACACCCAAGCAAAACTGAAATCTAATCAGAAACACGTTGGTTGTTTTCACAGCTATCTATTTCCTGACAACAGGTCAAACTGATGTCATTTGGACATTTTGCATGTAAAATCTTTTTGTTGTTGTTTTTTTACATTTTCTCACCGCTCCGCAAAAGAATCAGAGATGACAGAGAACTTTACTGATGCAAACTAGATTGAGGCATTCCTTCTATAAATGTATTACATTATTGTTGAGTAAAGGTTTCTTTAATCTTCTAGGGAAACATATGACAGAAGAGAAGCTGCATGTATCAAGTTGACCAAATTTAAACCAAAATTATAAGCAGAAACACATCTAAATAAGGCCCAAGAAAGGCTGCAGCCTACAGAGCATGTTCTATATAAAAGGTTAGGGTCGTGTGCGGGTCTCAGATTTTCCCTTTATCACATATAGTCGGGTGGTTGCGGATGGGTTATTAGCAATTGGGTGACCTGCGCACCACTGAGTGTCAGCGATTGGGTGCAGAGTTATAGCGGAGTCAGGCGCAGGACACAGGTATTGAGTAACATAACGGAGTTCACTCAGAATATCAAGCAAAATTCCAAATAGGAACATACAAAGACACTAGCACATAACACCACTAACGACAAACAATCGCGGACAGAACAGGAATGTATGCCAGAGGGTAAATAAGGAACGTGATATGTAATAGAAACCAGGTGTGTGTGTAATACGGACAAAACAAAACGAAACTGAAACATGGATCGATGGTGACTAAAAAGCATTTTCAGGCTCCACAGAGGTGCGTGTTCAGCCCCCTCCTGTGTTCCCTGTTCACCCATGATTGTGTGGCTACGTACGTCCCCAACTCAAGTTTGCTTACGACACTACAGTGGTCGGCCTGATTCCCAACAACGATGAGACAAGCTACAGAGAGGTGAGAGCCCTGGCGGAGTGGTGCTAAGAAAATAACCTCTCACCCACCGTCAACAAAATGAAGGAGCTGATCGTGGACTACAGGGGACGGCAGAGAGAGCACCTTCCCATCCACAAGGATGGGGCCGCAGTGAAGAGGGTAAAAAGTTTCAAGTTCATGTGCGTGCACATCACTGATGACCTGAAATGATCTCTTCACACAGACAGTGTGGTGAAGAAGATGCAACAGTGCCTATTCAAATACAGGAGGCAGATGCAATTTGGCTTGGCCCGTAAGAACCTCATGATGCACAATTGAGAGCATCCTGTCAGGCTGTATCACGACCTGTTAGGGCAATTGCAGGGCCTCCAGAGGGTGGTGCGGTCAGGCCAACGCATCACCTGCTTGCACTGCCTGCCCTCCAGGACATCTATAGCACCCGGTGTCACAGGAAGGGCAAGATCTTCAAGGACCTCAGCCACCTGAGCCATGTCCTGTTCACTCCTCTTCCATGTAGAAGGCGGAGACAATACAAATGTACCAAAGCTGGGACCGAGAGTCAGATAAACAGCTTAATTCTCCAGGCCATCAGACTGTTAAACAGTCACCCCTATCCAATCTCTGCCCAGTGCCCTGCCCTGAAACTTAATCACTGTTACTAGCCAGCTGCAACCCGGGAACTCTACTCTGCACCTTAGAGACCGCTGCCCTATGGACATAGTCTTTGAACACCGGTCATTTTAATCATGTTTATATACTGTTTAACTCAATTTATATTTGTATTCTAGTCATGGTGTATCCTATATAACTACTGCTGCAGTACACACCTTTTCTATTCATATACTGTCCATACTGTCTATAAAACACCATGAGAGAGATATATATATATATATATATATTGTGCAGATCCCTGGACTTTTTCCAAATTCTGTTAGGTTACAGCATTGTTCTAAAATGTATTAAATTGCTTTTTTCCCTCCATCAATCTACACACAATAACACATGACAACGCAAAAATAGGTTATTTGAAATTTTGGCTAATTTAGAAAAAAACATCTGCCATTTACATAAGTATTCTAGCACTTTACTCTGTACTTTGTTGAAGCACCTTTTGCATTGACACTACAAGCTTGGCACACCTGTATTTGGAGAGTTTCACCCATTCTTCTCTGCAGATCCTGTCAAGCTCTGTCAGGTTGGATGCAGAGCGTTGCTGCACAGCTATTTTCAGTTCTCTCCAGAGATGTTCAAGTTCGAGCTCTGGCTGGGCCACTCAAAGACATTCAGACACTTGTCCCAAAGCCACTCCTGTGTTGTCTTTGTTGTGTGCTTAGGGTCATTTTGCTGTTGGAAAGTGAACCTTCACCCCAGTCTGTGGTCCTTAGCACTCTGGAGCGGATTTTCATCAAGGATCTCTGTACTTTGCTCTGTTCATCTTCTCCTCGATCCTGACTAGTCTCCCAGTCCCTGCCACTGACAAACATCCCCAAAGCATGATGCTGCCACTCCCAAGCTTCACCATAGGGATGGTGCCAGGTTTCCTCCAGACATGACACTTTGCATTCAGACACAAGAGTTTAATCTTGGTTACATCAGACCAGAGAATCTTGTTTCTCATGATCTGAGAGTCTTAGGTGGCTTTTGGAAAACTCCAAGCGCGTTGTCATGTGCCTTTTACTGAGGAGTGGCTTGCATCTGGCCACTCTACCACAAAGGCCTGATTGTTGGAGTGCTGCGGAGTTGGTTGTCCTTCTGGAAGGTTCTGCCATCTCCACAGAGGAACTCTGGAGCCCTGTCAGAGTGATCATTGGGTTCTTGGTAACCTCCCTGACCTCCCTGGCCCTTCTTCCCGGTTGCTCAGTTTGCCTGGCGGACACTAAGAAGAGTCTTGGTGGTTCCAAACTTCTTCCATTTAAGAATGATGGAAGCCATTGTGTTCTTGCTGCAGATATTTTTTGGTACCCTTCCCCAGATCTGTGCCTCAACTGAATAGTGTCTCGGCGCTCTATGGACAATTCCTTTGACCTATGGCTTGGTTTTTGCTCTGACATGCACTGTCAACTGTGCAACCTTATATAGACAGGTGTGTGCCTTTCCAAATCATGTCCAATCAATTGAATTTACCACAGGTGGTCTCCAAGTTGTAGAAACATCAAGGATGATTGTTACGGATACAGGTATCCTGTGTTCTTTTCTCTTCATAAAAGGTACGTACCTGTTATGGATACCAGTATCCTGTGTGTGTATCCTGTGTTCTTTTCTCTCCTTCTCCCCTCACAGGTGAAAATCATCACTCCCCAATCAGTCAACAATCAATCATCAATCAGAAGACACACCTCCTCCTGTTTCCTACCCAATCACAGTTCCTTTCCCTTGGTTTAAAAACCCTTTCAGTTGTTTGCTCAAGAGCTCAATCTCTCTGTAAATGCCATGTCTGTAGGTCTCTGTGTTTCACTCTCTTTATGTATTAACCTCTCTTTTGTTTGAGTACCTCCACAGCACTTTGTCATCACCTGTGAGTATTGTTTTTGGTTATGGTGTTTGTTTGCTGGTGGGAAAAGGGGAAACCAAGACAAGTCGCCCATGGGCATACACTACCCGTAGGTAGACTTTGTTAAATACACTAGTTAGAACTGGGCGGACCACCCACTGTATTTTTGGTTAGTTAGCTGTTAAAGTAGGCTAGTCTAGCTTAGGGGTGTTTTAAATACTTATTGTTTCTTTCCTTGGGTCCAGCTCAGCCCCTTTTCCTGCTCCCCCAATTACCGTGTGTTTACAAATAAACCTTGAGTTTGACGGTAGATTTCAGTTGTCGTGGTTATTTCGTTCACACTTTTACTTTGTCACTTATAATTTGCATGAGTTATGTTACGGGTCGCATTACCATCCCCCCTAGACTGTCGGGCCAAAAAGGATTCGTAACAATGATCAATGGAAATAGAATGCCTCTGATTTCAATATAGGCTCATAGCAAAGGGTCTGAATATTTATGTAAATAAGGTATCTGTTTTATACATTTGAAAACATTTCTATAATCATGTTTTCGCTTTGTCATTATGGGGTATTGTGTGTATATCGCTGAGGATTTGTATTTATTTAATCCATTTTAGATTAAGGCTGTCAATTAACAAAATGTGGAAAAAGTCAAGGGGTCAGAATACATTCCGAAGGCACTGTGTATTTATTTATATTACAGACTGACAGTGCTCGTTCTGATATTTCTTAAAAATGTTGGGATTATGATTATTATTGATTATTACTCCACTGTTGGAAAACACCTGCAAATCTGTGTACGAGACCAATAAACTTGGAATTGATTGGATCTGAGCCAGCCAGCTTGTGTCTGTTTCTCTTCAATCAAACAAGATTTTTTTGGTTTATCTTCAAGAAGACTCTGCGTACCAGAGAGGTGGTCGTTAGGTTTCTCCAGGCCTGATGACAGTTATCCACAGACAGAGAATATTTTCTCCACGAACACTTGGGATGCAGGGGCAGAAACCAGATCCAGCACCACAGGGCACAGTTTAGGATTAACAGCCATCCTTGCCTGCCAGATCTGCTGACACTGTAAACATGCCCTCCTTCACCTCTTCCAGGTATTTCCACAGCTCACACGGGGCACATAATGCCCTGCCAGGTGACCCTCAGACACAATCTTCGATGCAAGAAAGCTATATTTCTGAAGCACTGTGGTCGAGATGCTTGCGGAATCTTTCATGCGAGCATATTTCTGGGGTCCTGCTGCTCAACGGCTGTACTTTGATTTTCTGAAGTAGAAAATACTGTTTCCCTCATTAGTGTCCATCTCTGTTGAGCGAAACACACTTGCGTCCATCAGGCAAGTTGCTGCAGGGGTTGAAGTAAAGTTGTCTGTCAGAGGATTCAGTATGCATGCAAAGCACTCAAGCAGTGGCTTCTGGAGGACCTGTGCCAACTGTTTTCCAACAGTATTGTGCCTCAAGTTTGAGAAGGCACAGCAGCACATCAGACAGCGACTGGTTGTCAAATTGAAGTTGGATTGTGAATGGCTCAAGCAACTTCACAAGCTGACTGTACCAAACTAGAACAATCACGCTCTGTGCTCGCCCTTTGATTTTTACCCTTTTAGCTAGTGATAGTGATGCACAAGCTAGGCTTACTTGAAACAATGGCATCTACTGGCAGCATTTACCTGCCAGGTTCTGCAGCTCGAAAAACAGCTTGAAAACCCCATTTAAAAAAATGAAGAAAGTCATTCGATTTTTTTTCTCCCAAAGTTTAGACTAAAAGAAACCTAAAATGAAACAATTTGATGGGGTTTATTGGTGTGTTTTGCCATAAAATGTAATAGTTTCGGTATGGTTCGATTTTTTTTTTAAATGTTTTGTTTTTATTTCAGTTAACTAAATTGTTTTAGCAATTTTTGTTTTTATTTTAGTTTCAGTTTACTATAATAACCTTACTGTAAAGGGGGTTACCATGATTTTGACCTTAGCTTACAGGCAGCTCGGTGGCAAGTAAAATTCAGTATTTGCTATTATACTGTAAAGAAAAAGTAAATGCTACTGTAATAGGAATGAATGAATGACATATGTTGATTGAAGCGGTTTGTATGTAACTTTTTTTACTGTAATTACAAGGGATTGGTGTAAGCAGGTTGGCTGTTAGGTAAGGTGTTTACAAACATGACAGCATGTTAATATTTATCTCTTGCACTTCTAGAGGCTTTATTGCAAAGGCCTCTAAACTGACAGCAACTACAGAGTAAAATAGACAAATGCTCAACCATTTAAGGTTAAAGACTTTCTACCACTCCAATCTCTCCCCTAAACATTTCATAATGATAGTTAATCATATCGAGATGTGGGTTAAAATTGGTATAGCATTCTCACTCACGGGTGAAACAAATATGACCTAGTACGAGGCATGCCCTAAAATATGTTAATGAGCCAGAAACAACAATACCATGCACCCACTAGTGGTCAAAATATTTTTGGCACTCCAATACAGTACGGTACTGTATTCTGTGGGGTGGAATTACAATAGCTTTCGAAATACAGCAATTCTTTCTCCGGCCACAACATTTCAACACAATTTACAATATGCTGCAATAGAATGTTTCAGAGTACTTTACTACTGACAATACAACAAATTACAATAGAATTTACAGTTTCCCATTACTGTGTATAAAGAAAAAGAATTACTGACAAAAATCCGGTGTTTCTAAGTCACAGTTTTATTATATTTCCGTCATCTTGTGATGTGTGTGTGTATATATAGTGTAATATTGGGACGGAAAGTTAAAATTAAAACAATTATAACCGTGTGTGAGGTCTATACTTTTGTTTCAAAGTAGATTTGTTTAAGACTACCAAGAATCACTGTGTGACCCTGATTTAGGCTGTAAAAGGTTATTAAAAAAGTGAAATTCTGGACCGCTGCAGTATCAGCATGTGCTGCTGAGCATAAGAAACAAATTTGGGACTAATGTACAATGGATGGCGAAAGTATTCACCTCCCTTGGCATTTTTCCTATTTTGTTGCCTTACAACCTGGAATTAAAATAGATTTTTGGGGGCTTGTATCATTTCATTTACACAACATGCCTACTACATTGAAGATGCAAAATATTTTTTTATGTGAATCAAACAAGAAATAAGACAAAACTGAATTTGAGAGTGCATAACTATTCACTCCCGCAAAGTCAATACTTTGTAGAGCCACCTTTTGCAGCAATTACAATTGTCTCTATAAGCGTGGCACATCTAGCCACTGGCATTTTTGCTCATTCTTCAAAGCAAAACTGCTCCAGCTCCTTCAAGATAGATGGGTTCCGCTGGTGTACAGCAATCTTTAAGTCATACCGCATATTCTCAATTGGATTGAGGTCTGGACTTTGACTAGGCCATTCCGAGACATGTAAATGTTTCCCCTTAACCACTCGAGTGTTGATTTGGCAGTATGCTTAGGGTTATTGCCCTGCTGGAAGGAGAACCTCCATCCCAGTCTCAAATCTCTGGAAGACTGGAACCGGTTTCCCTCAAGAATGTCCCTGTATTTAGCATCGTCCATCATTCCTTAAATTCTGACCAGTTTTCCCAGTCCCTGCCGATGTAAAAACATCCCCACAGCATGATGCTGCCACCACCATGCTTCACTGTGGGGATGAAGTTCTCGGGGTGATGAGAGATGTTGGGTTTGTGCCAGAAAAGTGTTTTCCTTGATGGCCAAAAACCTCAATTTTAGTCTCATCTGACCAGAGTACCTTCTTCCCATATGATTGAGGAGTCTGCCACATGCCTTTTGGCGAACACCAAACATGTAGTCTTATTTTTTTCTTTAAGCAATGGCATTTTTCTGGCCACACTTCCGTAAAGCCCAGCTCTGTGGAGTGTATGGCTTAAAAGTGGTTCTATGGACAGACTCTCCTCTGTGAAGCTTTGCAGCTCCTTCAGGGTAATCTTTGGTCTCTTTGTTGCCTCTCTGATTAATGCCCTCACCTGATCCATGAGTTTTGGTTGGCGGTCCTCTCTTGGCAGGTTTATTGTGGTGCCATATTCTTTAAATTTTTTGATAATGGATTTAATGGTGCTCTGTAGGATGATCAATGTTTAGGATATTTTTTTACAACTCAACCCTGTACTTCACAACTTTATCCCTGACCTGTTTGGAGAGCTCCTTGGTCTTCATGGTGCTGCTTGCTTGATGGTGCTCCTTGCTTAATGGTGCTGCAGACTCTGGGGCCTTTCAGAACAGGTGTGTGTAAATATACTCAGATCATGTGACAGATCATCCACCTGTGTGCAATCTAACTATTTATAGGACTTCTGAATGTAATTGGTTGCACCAGATCTTATTTAGGGGCTTCATAGCAAAGTAGGTAAATACATATGGACGCACCCCTTTCCCAGTTTTTATTTTTATTTATTTCAATTTTAATTTAAAAATGTAATTTAAAAATTTAACTTCACCAAATTTGAACTATTTTGTGTAAATTACATGAAATCCAAATAAAAGTCAATTTAAATTACAGGATGTAATGCAACAAAAAAAGAAAAACGCCAAGTGGGATTAATACTTTTGCAAGGCACTGTATTACACAACAAAATTAAAGTTAGAGCCATCTGGCAGTTTACCTCCCCTTGCTTTATCTACATGTTTTTACATGTTATTCTAACCCAATAACTCTATATTTAGAGAATAGATGTCTCAATTCATAATTTTGTACAAATCTCCATGCCTCCGCCTCGAGTGAATGGCGCATGGGCTTTGGGATGTATTTTTAGGTGGGATGGAATGGGGTGAGACTTACGGTCACAGACACAACATTGGAGTTGCCGGGAGAGTTTTCCGGGATTCTGGCAATGTAGTAAACGGAGGAGAACTTGGGAGCATTGTCGTTGGTGTCGAGGAGATGTATGACGATGTCCGCCGTGGCGCTGAATCTTTCTGGTGTGTCCATCTCCACGGCAAGAAGCTGTGAGAATAAAATTGTCAGTCACACAAGTTTGGCATTCCCTTATTCATTCATACGTCATATGAAGAGGTATACAAAAAGTGACTTGCAAAAGTATTCATCCCCCTTGGCGTTTTTCCTATTTTTCTGCATTACAACCTGTAAATGAAATAGATTTTTATTTGGATTTCATGTAATGGACAAACACAAAATAGTCCAAGTTGGTAAAATGAAATTAACAAAGAACAATGGAGCTGCAAAGCTCCACAGCGGAGATTGGAGTATCTGTCCATAGGACCAATTTAAGCCGTACACTCCACAGACCTGGGCTTTATGGAAGTGTGGCCAGAAGTGTTGTTCAGAAATCCACAGGAAAGAGAGGTCACGACAACGCAAATAATATCCATAATGTCCACAGAAACATGTCAAACGTTTTTTATAATCAATCTTCATGTTTTTAAAATATATATTCAATAATAATTTATCAACCGAGTGTGTAGGTTTTTCAAAAACAGCGGGAGGAACAATGGCGGCTTTACTCAGTTGAGCAAAAACTCACTCAGAGCCCCCACCTATCCACTTACGCAATGTGATCCGTCACGCTCATTTTTCTAAATAAAAGCCTGAAACTTTGTCTAAAGACTGTTGACACCTGAGGGAAGCCATAGAAAATGAATCTGGTTGATATCCCTTTAAATGGAGGATAGGCTTGCATAGGAACAGATTGGTTCCTGGTTGGATTTTCCTCAGGCTTTCACCTGCAATATCAGTTCTGTTATACTCACAGACAAAAAAATTACAGTTTTGGAAACTTTAGAGTGTTTTCTAATCTAATCCGACAATTATATGCATATTCTAGTTTCTGGAGCTGGGAAATAGGCAGTTTCAAATGGGTACGTTTTTTTGTCAAAAACGAAAATACTGCCCCCTACACGCAAAAGGTTAAGGCTAAGCATTAGTTTGTGCAAATAATGATAGTCTTCAGACCTCAGCTCACCACCACATAGCAATGATTGCTTACTACCACATAACAATGGACTGTCAGATGAGCAACTGGGATTGCATTGATTTCATTGTGCCAGGCAAGCTTAATCAAGAACAGCTTATCTTATGTATCTGAAAGATACTACTCCCAGGGCTGGTGCGATCCAATAGTGTCATTGTGGCCTTGAGCAAGAATCCCTAAACTGCTACATGTGTAATGCTGTAAGAATGACCCTGTGCTGCTCCTATCCTGTTGAGTGACATAGTATGTCTGCAATACTGTAACAGTCATAACGGTATTATGACTGCTTTCATAACGGTGTTATGCATACCCGCTTCATATTAAGTAGATTACACTTGATGGGGGTATACAGTGCCTACACTGTAAAGGGTTAAAATCTGGCGGTGACAGCAGGACAAATGGGCCAAAATGACATGGAAAAATGCTCGACCACTAACTTCTTGGTTACAGAGGGCAGTATTTTCACATCCGGATGAAATGCATGCCCAAATTCAACTGCCTGCTACTCATCCTCAGAAGATTAGATATGCATATTATTAGTCGATTTGGATAGAAAACACTCTGAAGTTTCTATAACTGTTTGAATCATTTCTGTAGGTATAACAGAACTTATTTAGCAGGTGAAACCCCGAATACAAACCATTCAGATTTTGTTTTTGAAGTCACTCTCTTTTCAATGGGTTTTCATTGGGAATCCAGATTTCTAAGGCCCTGCTTGCAGTTCCTACCGCTTCCACTGGATGTCACCAGTCTTTAGAAATTGGTTGAGGTTTTTCCTTTGTATAATGAAGAAGTAGCCCTGTTCAGAACGAGGGTCACTTGTAGTGTACTGTTAGTTAGAGGCTCAGGGCCAGAAAGCTAGCTACAGTTTGTTTTCCTCCTGTATTGAACACAGATCATCCAGTCTTCAATTTAATCAATTATTTACGTAAAAAAATACCTAAAGTTGTATTGCAAAAGTAGTTTGAAATGTTTTGGCAAAGTTTACAGGTAACTTTTGAGATATTTTGTAGTCACGTTGCGCAAGTTGGAACCGGTGTTTTTCTGGATCAAACGCGCCAAATAAATGGACATTTTGGATATATATCGACGGAATTAATCGAACAAAAGGACAATTTGTGATATTTATGGGACATATTGGAGTGCCAACAAAAGAAGCTCGTCAAAGGTAAGGCATTAATTATTATTATTTTCTGCGTTTTGTGTCGTGCCTGCAGGGTTGAAATATGCTTCTCTCTTTGTTTACGGAGGTGTTATCCTCAGATAATAGCATCGTTTGCCTTCGCCTTTTTGAAATCTGACATGTTGGCTGGATTCACAACAAGTGTAGCTTTAACTTGCTATCTCGCATGTGTGATTTAATGAAAGTTAGATTTTTATAGGAATTTATTTGAATTTGGCGCTCTGCATTGTCCCTGGCTTTTGGATCCCTATCCCAGAGGTTTAAACAATGAACCTAGACTTAGGGTGTAACAAACTGTCACGCTCTGACCTTGGTTATCTTTGTTTTCTTTATTATTTTGTCAGGTCAGGGTGTGATGAGGGAGGATTGTGTTTTTTTTACTCGTCTAGGGTTTTTGTATATCTATGGGGTGTTGGTACTGTCTAGGTCTATGTAGGTCTATGGTGGCCTGAATTGGTTCCCAATCAGTGACAGCTTTTTATTGTTGTCTCTGATTGGGGATCCTATTTAGGTTGCCATTATTGTCTGTGTAGTTGCATGTTGGCACTCGTGTGCTTCACGTTTGTTTTGTTAGTTTGTTTAGTGTTCCTTCATTTTCCTTATCACGCTGCGCCTTGGTCTCATCAATATGACAAACATTTTTTGATCTGCCAATCTGCCAGAAGCTGTTAATCAGCCAAGCTGAAGAAGCAAGAGCAGCATCTCCTGCTTGTTCAGAGTGAGTGGTATGTCTACCAGAAGATGGTTGCTGACTGCAAGACCACCTGTCAAGACCTGCAGCTGTCTCTGGTGGCCCCTACTGAACCAGCAAGCAAAGACATCAGGATGCATTACAACTTTGATTTTGCTCAACAATTAAGCAAAATGTCCTCCATTATACTGATTAAGAACATAAATGGATATATACACTACTGTCAAAGTTTGGGGTCACTTAGAATTGTCCTTGTTTTTGAAAGAAAATCACATCAAATTGATCAGAAATACAGTGTAGACATGGTTAATGTTGTAAATGTCTATTGTAGCTGGAAACGGCTGATTTTTAATGCAATATCTACATCAGCGTACAGAGACCCATTTTCAACAACCATCACTCCTGTATTCCAATGCCACATTGTGTTAGCTAATCCAAGTTTATCAATTTAACTTCTTATGGCTGCAGGGGCAGTATTGAGTAGCTTGGATGAAAGGTGCCCAGAGGTGCCCAGAGTAAACAGCCTTCTCCTCAGTCCCAGTTGCTACTATATGCATATTATTATTAGTATTGGATAGGAAACACTCTGGAGTTTCTAAAACTGTCTGAATGATGTCTGTGAGTATAACAGAACTCATATGGCAGGCAAAAACCTGAGAATAAATCCAAACAGGAAGTGAGAAATCTAAGGATGGTATATTTTCAACCCAGGCCCTATTCAATTCACATTGGGAAATGAATGAAGTTGCACTTCCTAGGGATTCCACTAGATGTCAACCGTCTTTAGAAACTTCAATGAGGATTCTACTGTGTTGTGGGACTGAATAAGAGTTGAATGAGTCAGGTTACAGGCAGAGAGCCATTTCCTGGTCATGCGCATTCCACATGATATCAACTTGCGTTCCGTTGCTCCTCTAGACACAAAGGAATTCTCCGGTTGGAACTTTATTGAAGATTTATGAAAAAAACATCCTAATGATTGATTCTGTACTTAGTTTGAAATGTTTCTTCCACCTGTAATAACTTTTTAAAGTTTATGTCCGAAGTAATGCACAAGCGTTTGAATATGTGTACCTAACGCTAACAAAAGAAGCTACTTGGACATAAATAACGGACATTATCGAACAAATCAAGCATTTATTGTGGAACTAGGATTCCTGGGAGTGCATTCTGATGAAGATCAAAGGTAAGGGAATATTTATCATGTAATTTCTTGTTTCTGTTGACTCCAACATGGCGGCTAATGTGATTATTTTTCTGAGCGCCGTCTCAGATTATTGCATGGTTTGCTTTTTCCGTAAAGTTGTTTTGAAATCTGACACAGCGGTTGCATTAAGGAGAGGTATATCTATAATTCCATGTGTATAACTTGAATGAACATCTACATTTATGATGAGTATTTCTGTTGAATCGATGTGGCTATGCAAAATCACTGGATGTTTTTGGAACTAGTGAACGTAACGTGCCAATGTAAATTCAGATTTTTTTATATAAATACGAACTTTATCAAACAAAACATACATGTATTGTGTAACATGAAGTCCTATGAGTGTCATCTGATGAAGATCAAAGGTTAGTGATTATTTTATCTCTTTGTGCTTTTTGTGACTCCTATCTTTGGCTGGAAAAATGGTTGTGTTTTTTTCTTTGGCTTGGTGGTGACCTAACATAATCGTTTGTGGTGCTTTTGCTGTAAAGCATATTTGAAGTCGGACACTGTGGTGGGATTAACAACAAGATTACCTTTAAAACGGTATAAAATACATGCATGTTTGAGGAATTTGAATTATGAGATTTCTTTTCACTGGTTGTTGTTATATCATCCCGTTAAAGGGATTGCAGCCCTAAGAAGTTTTAAAAGGCTAAATGATTATTAAAAAAAAGAGTTCCTCTGTCCAGTGTCTGTTATTTTGCTCATTTTAATCTTTTCTTTTTATTGACCAGTCTGAGATATGGCTTTTTCTTTGCAACTCTGACTAGAAGGCCAGCATACCAGAGTCGCCTCTTCACTGTTGACATTGAGACTGGTGTTTTGCAACTATTATTTAATGAAGCTGCCAGTTGAGGACTTGTTGTGCACTCCTCTCAATTCTGGTTAGGGACAGTTTGCACTCTTCTGTGAAGGGAGCAGTACACAGCATTGAATGAGTTTCATGGCAATTTCCCATAAAAAAAAAATACATAAGATTGATTTGAGCCGGTTGGTCACATATGTGCCCATTACAATCTACGCAAGAATTGGAATGCATGATTTGTCATCTGTATTTGAAAACATGTGAATAAAACAGTAATACATTGTGCTCCGTACATACATAGAGTATGCTACAGTAGAAAAAACAAAAATACAGAAAATAAGGAATTTTTTTAAGGAAAGAAACAGTGAAGGCAATTCTAGTCCCATCTAGAAAATGTACCAAGGTGGAAAAGTTTGTGCTAGACAGCACAAATGTCTGCATACTTGATCTGGGGAAACACAAGGGAGTAGCTTGGGCTCTCTTTGAAGAGAGATGTCTGTCCAGTCAAGAACAGCATCAAACAAAAATTGTCCGCAACAATGAAATGGGCTACTTCTATGTAAATTAATAAGGTGGAACACACATCAATTCAAATAAAACTTGTTAGAAAATAATAACAAACTGTAAAGTTGAAATATAGCCTATAAATAATTAGCAGGTAGCTTGGGTCATGGTTTAAGGGCAGCGCAGGTTAACTGTTCTGTTGTGTAACAATCACATTTTGGTACAGTGTCTGCATTCTGACATCACGCATATAAAAAAACTCATGCTGGGGCGACCATTAGGGAGATTGGTAACTCAATTGCGAAAAGGTTAATTACATATTGTAACAGTGGTAACTATCCCAATATGTGGATTTCCATTGGCTCATAAGGAACTCATATACTTCTTTATGCTCTATTGAATCTATAAAACAGAAGGTGTGCAACTTTGAAATATGTTAGCAATACAAGAGAACAGGTGAACAGGAATGACATTTACTCTCACAGGTGGCCAAAATTAACTATCCAGAAGTCACACCCCTGCTAAGCCATGCCTCCAGCCTCCTGATCTGACCTGCTGGGTCATATCTGAATAACAACCCAACGTTGCTATTTTTAAAGAAATGGCCTCAGAACTTGTGGGGATGGAATTTGGAGACCCAAACCAAATAGGTTATTGAAGCATGACATAAAGTTGTGCGCAATGACAGTACATTGAACCTGCCGAGATCCTTTGTGTGCGCTCTAGAATGTTTTAATTATATGCCCCGACAGGTCTGTTTTCTCTTTGTATTGTGTTAAATATGAACCACTATAACAGTAATCAGTAATAACACATTTCACTGTCACTTTTCATTCAGTTTTGAGCCTATTCTTCCTTTATATAATTTTGTTTCATATACCATTTCATCGTCTTTCTGGTTCTTCCTGAGGGACACTAGTGTCATGATGTGCCCTTGGGGTGAGAATCATTGGCACCCCCCCCCCTTCTCTCTCTCCACAGTTTTATGATGGTCATAAAGACCTGCAGAAAAACTCTCCCACTCTCAGAAATGGAAGTTAAAACCCTTTGTTACCAGAGAGAGAGACGTTGTAGTATGGTAACATCAAAAGGTAGAAAAATTATTACTGTATTACTGTATTCCAAACATTTGGAATGGTATTTAAAGAACACACCTGTTGAAATTGTTAATAATTTGTGATGTAACTAAAGACAGTAGAACAAAATAACTATCTCTGAATGTGTATAGTTCCCCATTACCAGACTTACATCTAAATGTTGTGGAACGTACAGTATATGATTAAATATTAAACTGTATGTCATTTGATGTTAGCCTTCTAAATGAGAGAATTGTTTCAATTATGATGTCTTAACCTAGTCAGTGGCCACACCCACGTGAGTACAGACATGACATTGTCATCACAGAATGCCCCCTTTTTCCAGACTGTATAAAACCCACTTGTGACCAAATGTACATTAGGCCAACGAGACCAACAGCGTGAGCTGAAAAGTATGTAATGGCTAGAACTCTGAAACTTTCAAGAGAGAAGAAGATTTAGTCAATAAAACACAGGGACGGGAGTCCCCACGTTGAAATGGCTACTACTCTATAGACCAAACAGGCGGACGGTATCGAACCAACGGTTCGGTTAAGAAATCTACAAAACTGAAGACTTTCATCACTGAAACTCTCGCTCCATACTCAAGTCCTTTACCTGCAAACCATGACAGATAAGTATGAGTCCAAATTGAGCAAGTGCGACACTCACGAGTCTAAAATCAGTACTCAAGTGGACTCTGCAATGCAGCATAATACCACACTTAGATACCATCTGGAGGAAGTCCAGAATGGTCACGCTCTACAGATTGACTACCCAACCAAGTAACCGGAGCTCGGTACTCAAAAGAGTGAAGAAGAAAGAATGTTTTAGACTTTGCTTCCCTCATGTGTCCCTAAGTCTTCTCCTCTTGACCATTCGGCACAGAGGAATATGGCACCTCTTCGCCAACAAAGCCAAAGCTTGGCTTCTCCTCTTGGCCTTTCAGCCCCAATTTCCCCACAGGATGAAGCCAACCCTCTCCGCCCTCTTGGCATGGAATGCCTTGACAAACTCGTCAATACCTTCTGCACCTTTGATCCCTCTTCTGTCGAACATGTGTCCCACCTTCATTACCTACTTGGGCCCTACAGCCCCAACTCAGAGAGCTTGCAAGCACAGCTTTTGAGGCATCAAAAGCACGCAATGCTAAGAGCCCTCACATCTCGGTTTTGAAGTTTTACCAGCAGCACTCACTCCAGTTAGAGAGTGCATTATCAGGTATTGGAGCGTTGAGAGACGACACACAACAACGGTTTCTGCCAAGAAACCATGATACCAATACCCACCACGGTTGAAATAACTGTAAAGTACGTCGCCCTGATCAACCTTATCGCTACATTCCTGTACCCAACCCAGAGTGTCAGAGCACAAGGGTAAGAAAGGGTTCAAGGACGATCAAAATGTTGACCAATGTTCTCTAGAAGTTCTACTACATGAAAAACTAAAGTGAGAATATTTGAGGAAAAGGTCAAAGATATGTCACAAAGACTAGACAGGGAATTGCTGGACACCATGTCCGCAGGAATTAACACTGTTAGCAAGGACATTAAAAATCACATTTCTGTCACGCCCTGACCATAGTTTGCTTTGTATGTTTCTATGTTTTGTTTGGTCAGGGTGTGATCTGAGTGGGCATTCTATGTTGGATGTCTAGTTTGTCTGTTTCTGTGTTTGGCCTGATATGGTTCTCAATCAGAGGCAGGTCTTAGTCGTTGTCTCTGATTGGGAACCATATTTAGGTAGCCTGTTTTGTCATTGTGGGTGTGGGTGATTGTCTGTTAGTTGCTTGTGTCAGCACATTTCGTATATAGCTTCACGGTCGTTATTCGTTTATTGTTTTGTATAGTTTGTTCAAGTGTTCTCTGTTTATTAAATTCACGATGAACACATACCAGGCTGCATTTTGGTACTCCAATCCTTCCAACTACTCCTCCTCAGACGACGATGATCGTGACAATTTCTCTCACTCGAGACCCTATCCAGTACCCGATTGGTCAAGACACAAGCCCACAGGCTTTGTCTATAGACTCTGATACAAAGGAATATGTCCACTAAACACAACTCAAAACAGCCATACCTGGAAACAGTCCTGGAGGACTGCTTAACTTGTCATACGCTAATTGATTCGGGCCCGACAATATCGCTCATCTCTCAAACATTGTTCAATGATCTCAAAATGGCTTTGAAGGCAACTTAACATTGGTTAGAAGTGGAAAAATGTGAAACTACACTTTGAGGTTTCACTCAGACTACCTTGCCTCTCACATTGAGAATCATGCTGAAACTACACTTCTAGGACGCATCACTTGTTCACCCTGTGTATGTTACCAGCTTCGAATCTGAACCCCTGCTACTCGGAGCAGACTTGATGGATTGTTAACCAGTTATGCATTAGGGGGCGCTATTACATTTTTTGGATGAAAAACTTTCCCGTTTTAAACAAGATATTTTGTCACGAAAAGATGCTCGACTATGCATATAATTGACAGCTTTTGAAAGAAAACACTCTGACGTTTCCAAATCTGCAACAATATTATCTATGAGTGCCACAGAACTGATGCTACAGGCGAAACCAAGATGAAATTTCAAACAGGAAATGCCCCAGATTTTGAATGCGCTTTGTTCCAATGTCTCCTTATATGGCTGTGAATGCGCATGGAATGAGCCTACACTTTCTGTCGTTTCCCCAAGGTGTCTGCAGCGTTGTGACGTGTTTGTAGGCATATCATTGGAAGATTGACCATAAGAGACTACATTTACCAGGTGTCCGCTTGGTGTCCCTCGTCGGAATTATTTCGTAATCTCCAGCAGCATGCATTTTTCCATGTGGTTCAGAGGATGAACCAAACTTCCACGAATGACTTATCATCGAATAGATATGTGAAAAACACCTTGAGGATTGATTCTAAACAACGTTTGCCATGTTTCTGTCGATGTTATGGAGTTATTTTGGAAAAAAGTTTGCCGTTATAATGACTGAATTTAAAAAAAATCTAAACCAAACATGATGAACAAAACGGAGTGATTTCTCCTACACAAATAATATTTTGGGAAAAACTGAACATTTGCTATCTAACTGAGAGTCTCCTCATTGAAAACATCCGAAGTTCTTCAAAGGTAAATGATTTTATTTGAATGCTTTTCTTGTTTTTGTGAAAATGTTGCCTGCTGAATGCTAGGCTTAATGCTATGCTAGCTATCGATACTCTTACACAAATGCTTGTTTAGCTATGGTTGAAAAGCATATTTAGAAAATCTGAGATGAGTGTTGTTAACAAAAGGCTAAGCTTGAGAGCCCATATATTTCATTTCATTTGCGATTTTCATGAATAGTTAACGTTGCGTTATGGTAATGAGCTTAAGGCTATAATTACGATCCAGGATACGGGATTGCTCGTCGCTAAAGGTTAACTCCTACTGATGGATTGGAAATCCAACCACGCATGGTCACAGGTCAGTGCCTTCACTGACCACACACTTCCACAAGCACTGCAGTCGTCTCAATGATAAAAGCATTGACGTGCAGTGTACTCTGCTTCCGATGATAAATACATCTTCCGCTTTGTGGTGGACTGTCACCCCTTACAATGACACTAACGGTGTCAGTCCCACAACTGACCCGATGACTCCAACTGATGAAACTCATTGCGATATCACAGACAGATATCCTCGTCTGAATTCACAGGTACCGAAGAGTTTGCCACACGCGGCCGCTAAGGTGAATGAAAAGCCTCAACAGCCACTGAACGTTTTGAAGCTCAAACATTTGGTTGAAAGGTTACAGCCATTCTAATAACACGGTCGCTGACAACTCGTACATAGGGTAGGGTTCGATCTTTTAGTTTGTGCCTCAGATAACAAGACCTACTGCCGGTGGGGTAGGTCCCTAGACACAAAGGGGGGAATACTAGCCCAGACCCATGAAGAGCCTCTTCGAGGCCGGTGGGGGGGTGGGGGGGGGGGGGGGGGGGCGTGTCGAGACTATGTGCTGCCAGAGCAGAAAACAAATCTAGTTGTAAACTCCCCCCCCCCCACTGGGAGGAGAGGAGAGGACAAGCCCCTCGACAGGGTTAACCTGAGAACACGTCTAAGATGTCACTTAGGTGTACCACAATGTTCGTATAAGAAGTCCAGTGGACATCTCCTGAACAAATTGCAAAAAATATATATATTCCTTGCCATGTGTAGGTTCAACTACAATGCAACTAGTAAAATTATCTAATCATGTGTTCCGGAAGGATAACATTTCAGAATAAATTGGTAGGATAACTGGTCCCCTTGAGTACCAGTACCAGCACAGTCAGTCCAGCCATAATCAGTGAGAGGGTTAGAGACCTAACAAGTCAAATAGCTATTGATAACAGCGACAAATGAGTTAGTAGTCACTCAGATTGCAACACATGTAAGGGAATCTCTGATTGTTAACAAACATGCCACTAATAAATAGAACCCTCAATTCAGGAGGAATGTTAGAAGTCATCATCACACCGCATACGACTGGTTCAGTGCTTATAGAGTACTTCCGTCGTGATGTTAGCTCCTCCGTGGATAACATAGCTATGAAATAGACTCCTTCATACCTATCACCACTACAATGGTGTAAGACATATTAATGTGTAGTAAAACTACTCGAGTTCGACATTAATTCTTATTGACCTCCAGGCATTGACCTGGAAATGATCTGATGACGTCAGCCTCAACAGATTGCAGCCTGCCAGGATACTTGGTTCTTTCCCTTGGCATGTGCGCTTATGTAAAAATAAACACACACATACAATGGAACATTTAATGAGGATTTATGCTCGAACCATTTAAGGGTTCGAAAGAAAGGAAATTCAACTTAATGGAATGAAAGCATAAACAAAAGCCATACAAAATAGTCATCACACCATAATCATCTAATTGGACTGTATTCTATATACATCCAAGGTCTTGGCAAAATGACCTTACCATGGCAATGTCTAATGTCATATCTATGGTGTTTCTAATATGCGGTGTGTTGCTTAGGGCACTATTCTAAGTTGAAAACTATATGATAAATCTACAACAGTAAGGCACCATCTTCAGGTAGTCTACAGGGATAACCTATGGACCTCTGAAGAAACTGGTGAGTACTGTAGCTATAGAGTCAATGGCCTCAAAGTACATTTTCGACTTTACTAAGACTGATATTTTCTTTCGAAACCCTTAAATGGTTCGAGCATAAGATTCCCTTACATGTGTTGCAATCTGAGTGACTACTAACTCATTTGTCGCTGTTATCAATAGCTATTGGAGAAGCATGACTGGTTCCATGGTTTGCTCTCTTTCTGTTGGTTGTATGATCTTGTCATTTGTAGCACTCTCTCCCTGCTCTGAACCTCTTTCTGTAGGAAACTGATCATCTCAGACACTTTCCATTCATCATCTACTCCCCTCTGGCGACTATAGTCAAGAGCCATGTCCTCTGGAATCATCTGCAGTAAGATTGGGAATAGTAGGCTTCCATAGGTTTCTGACTCTACACCCAGTGATTCCAAGCTCCTAATCTGAATTTCACATGAATCATATAGCTGCCTCAATGCATTTAGATCAGAGGATTTCTTCACAAGTGTGAGATTCAGCAGCTTTGACATATGAACACTAATCACAAGATCTTTCCTTCCAAATCTGCTCTTGAGTAGAGTGATTGCATTATCATAGTTACTGTCTGTTAACATCAGTCCTGCTACTGCCTTTGCAGCTGGTCCAGTGAGGATATGTTTTCAGATAGATAAACTTATCTTTTTTACACAGTGAATCATTGTTGTTAATAGCAGTCTCATACTGGCTCCAAAACTCCTGCCACATACTGACATCTCCATAGAATTTCTCAATCAACTTCGGTAGCCTTACTGAGTTAGCGTCACTCACCCGGGCTGGTAGTGGATTGACGTCCTGTTTCTTCGTTATCACTCTTTGTGCACGACTCTTCAGCATGATAATGCGCTCTTTATAATCCTCCGTGCATGCAATCTCTGCCTCCAATCCGTCCAATGGCGTTAACTGTTCAATTCCACGATCGAGTTCAAACAAACTGTCCTCCTTAGCTGATAACAATTCCAACAATGTACTCAAGTGATCGGTATCCGGATTTGACTTGGATATTTCCACGTCAATCTGATTCAAATTCCGTGTTGTTGCGCCTCGAATGGTACCCCGCTTTCGTCTCATTCTTTCTGCTTCATGCCGACGTTCCTCCTCAGCCATTTCAGCCACTTCTTCGTCGCAGCTCATATCCCGGGTTTCGGCACCAAATTTTAGATTAGCTAACCTCTTAGTAATGACTCGGGACGTCGGTTTTGATACGATGGCTTCTTTTAGTAAGAATACTTGTTTTACGTTACATTTAACAACAATTGTTTTGGTACAGAGCAATGCAGGTAAGATGCTGTTGGAAAGTCAGCCACAATCACTAAACACCTGCACATAATTGGCGCGTTATCACTCATTCCTCTCGCCAGGCATTCTGGGACTTGCAGTCAAAAAGCATAATTCAACACAACCCAATACAATTACATATGCAAATAAATCTAAAAAAATATCTCAAATATCTCAGCTCAAAGAATAAACTTAAACATTAACTCTAACACATTAAAGTTACAACACCCTCTCTCTCCACTGGGATTCTCTGCCTCTAACACTATTACAGGGGCTGAGTCACTGGCTTACTGATGCTCTTTCATGCCGTCCCTAGGAAGGGTGCGTCACTTGAGTGGGTTGAGTCACTGACGTGGTCTTCCTGTCTGGGTTGGCGCCCCCCCTTGGGTTGTGCCGTGGCGGAGATCTTTGTGGGCTATACTCGGCCTTGTCTCAGGATGGTAAGTTGGTGGCTGAAGATATCCCTCTAGTGGTGTGGTGTGGTGTGGTGTGTGGGGGGGGGGGGGGGGGCTGGGGTTATATCCTTCCTGTTTGGCCCTGTCCGGTGTTATCATCGGATGGGGCCACAGTGTCTCTCCTGACCCCTCCTGTGTCAGCCTCCAGTATTTATGCTGCAGTAGTGTCGGGGGGCTAGGGTCAGTTTGTTATATCTGGAGTACTTCTCCTTTCTTATCCGGTGTCCTGTGTGAATTTAAGAATGCTCTCTAATTCTCTCTTTCTCTCTCTCGGAGGACCTGAGCCCTAGGACCATGCCTCAGGACTACCTGCCATGATGACTCCTTGCTGTCCCCAGTCCACCTGGCCATGCTGCTCCAGTTTCAACTGTTCTGCCTGCGGCTATAGAACCCTGACCTGTTCACCGGGCGTGCTACCTGTCCCAGACCTGCTGTTTTCAACTCTCTAGAGACAGCAGGAGTGTTAGAGGTACTCTTAATGATCGGCTATGAAAAGCCAACTGACATTTACTCCTGAAGTGCTGACTTGCTGCACCCTCGACAACTACTGTGATTATTATTATTTGACCATGCTGGTCATTTATGAACATTTGAACATCTTGGCCATGTTCTGTTATAATTTCCACCCGGCAAGCAAGAAGAGGACTGGCTTCATAGCCTGGTTACTCTCTCAGTTTCTTCCTAGGTTTTGGCCTTTCTAGGGAGTTTTTCCTAACCACCGTGCTTCTAAACCTGCATTGCTTGCTGTTTGGGTTTTTAGGCTGGGTTTCTGTACAGCACTTTGAGATATCAGCTGATGTAAGAAGGGCTATATAAATACATTTGATTTGATTTGAGGATCCAAATCATAAGGGGATAGGTGAATGCGTCCTATGTAATCTCTTGTGTAGATTCAGATTCTTATTGATTTTGTTTATCATCAAGCAATTACTGGTATCAGATGTGTGAATAATGTATAGATAGCAGTGTGGTGGGATTTTGTAGAGACATAAGACAACTATAACACAGACAGATAGACAGACAGAAAGACAGACAGACCTTGAAGGTGAGGAAATGGAATTTCTCATAGTCCATGGCAGCAGAGTCCTCCACTAAGATGGTTACCTGGGCCTCATTGAGCACAGTCTGGGGAACCACCCGTAACATCCGCCCAGGACCAACAAGTCTGAGGTTGAATTTAGCATTGGACCCCTGCAGCACACAACACAAGAGACATTCATTAGGTCTCCCAGGGACTGGTCAGGATCGAGAGAAAGATGAATGGTGCAAAGTACAGAGAGATCCTTGATGAAAACCTGTTCCAGAGAACTCAGGACCTCAGACTGGGGCCAAGGTTCACCTTCCAACAAGACAACCACCCTAAGCACACAGCCAAGACAACGCAGGAATGGCGTCGAGACAAGTCTCGAAATGTCCTTGAGTGGCCCAGCCAGAGTCTGGACTTGAACCTGATAAAACATCTCTGGAGAGACCTGAAAATAGCTGTGCAGCGACACTCCCCATCCAACCTGACAGAGCTTGAGAGGATCAGCAGACAAGAATGGGAGAAGCTCTCCAAATACAGATGTGCCAAGCTTGTAGCGTCATACCCAAGAAGATTCGAGGCAGTAATCGCTGCCATAGGTGCTTCAACAAAGTACTAAGTAAAGGGTCTGAATACTTATGTAAATGTGATATTTCATATTTTTTCATACATTTGCCCAAATTTCAAAAAAACTATTTTTGTTTTGGCATTATGGGGTATCGTGTGTAGATTGATGAGGTGGGAAAAAACAATTTAAGCAATTTTAGAATAAGGCTGTACCGTAAAAAATGTGGAAACAATCTAGGGGTCTGAAAACATTCCAAATGCACTGTGTGTGTCTATATATATATATATATATATATATAATGTGTATATGTGTATATATATGTGTATGTATATATATGTGTATGTATATATATATATGTGTATATATATATGTGTATATATATATGTGTATGTGTATATATATATATATGTGTATGTGTATATATATATATCTATATATATATCTATATATATCTATATCTATATCTATATCTATAGAGATATCTATATCTATATCTATATCTATAGAGATATCTATATATATATATATGTGTGTATATTTATATATATATATGTGTATATATGTATATACAGTGGGGCAAAAAAGTATTTAGTCAGCCACCAATTGTGCAAGTTCTCCCACTTAAAAATATGAGATAGGCCTGTAATTTTCATCATAGGTACACAACTATGACAGACAAAATGAGAAGAAAAAAATCCAGAAAATCACATTGTAGGATTTTTTTATGAATTTATTTGCAAATTTTCCAGAAAATCACATTTATTTGCAAATTATGGTGGAAAATTTAGTATTTGGTCAATAACAAAAGTTTATCTCAATACTTTGTTATATACCCTTTGTTGGCAATGACAGAGGTCAAACGTTTTCTGTAAGTCTTCACAAGGTTTTCACACACTGTTGCTGGTATTTTGACCCATTTCTCCATGCAGATCTCCTCTAGAGCAGTGATGTTTTGGGGCTGTTGCTGGGCAACACAGACTTTCAACTCCCTCCAAAGATTTTCTATGGGGGTGAGATCTGGAGACTGGCTAGGCCACTCCATTGTGTACCAATGGTACTCAGTGATATGTTGTGTTGGATTTGCCCCAAGCATAACACTTTGTATTCAGGACACATTTGTTGCAGTTTTAATTTAGTGCCTTATTGCAAACTGGATGCATGTTCTGGATTTAAAAAAATTCTGTACAGGCTTCCTTCTTGTCACTCTGTCATTTATGTTACTATTGTGGAGTATCTACAATGTTGTTGATCCATTCTCAGTTTTCTCCTATCACAGCCATTAAACTCTAACTGTTTTATAGCCACCATTGGCCTCATCGTGAAATCCTTTCCGGCAACTGAGTTAGGAAGGATGCCTGTATCTTTGTAGTGACTGGGTGTATTGATGCACCATCCAAAGTAATTAATAACTTCACCATGCCCAAAGGGATATTTGTTTTACCCATCTACCAATAGGTGCCCCTCTTTGCAAATTGTTGTAAAACCTCCCTGGTCTTTGTGGTTGAATCTGTGTTTGAAATTCACTACTCGAATGAGGGACCTTACAGATAATTGTGTGTGGTACAGAGGTGGGGTATAGAGATGACATAGTCATTCAAAAATCATGTTGAAACCTTTTAGAATCCATAGCATCCGCGAATGGCATTGTTTTTTAAACAATAATATCTGTGTCAGAACATGAGTTGGCCTACTGTATGTTATCTGGCTGTGGGCCATGCCATAGGCTGTAGGCTTGTTCATTTAGCTGACAAGATATGCTCATAAGTCCCATGCCATTATTTTATATGATTTGATTTTATAGTCAGAATATAATAATTTAAAATAATTTAACTTAACTGGATAAAATAGAAAGGATATTTTTCTCATACTGGAGCAAGTGTGCATATGAAGTGGCTATGTTGAGCGTAAAAGTGATCTTTTGAAACAGGTCCTATACACTAGATTGACAATTTCTTGGCAACTTTAGTTGTGAATGATACAAACCTTAGCATGACTTCAAAACATACAGTATATGGGCTGCATGATGCGACTGTAGGCTACTGACGATTTGAGAAAGTCACAAAAAAGCGTGCGCTCTGTTCCTTGCCTTGTTCTCTAATCAAGTGATCATATTTTCACCCATCAGACTATTCTCAATATAATCATGTCTTTATTAACATGTATAATTACTTTTGATTTACAATGGCCCCATTATCAAATGGGCAGGAACAGGGGCAGGGGGGGAAATTAATTACTTCCGTATACACTTGAATAGTGAATGGAGGCCGCTTTTCTGCTGGTTAATTTTTTTATGCTACTTCAGTTTCATAGCAGAGTTATACATAGAGAAATACATATAAGAACATATACTGCACTCCACACATCAACCACTGTTTGAGGAGCAGCAGTTGAGCAGCAGTTGTGTCAGTTGTGTAGTCAGTAGTTGTGTCGTCAGATATCTGTTTGTGGTCAGAAGTTGTGCGGTTGTGGTCAGAAGGTGTGGTTAATAGTTTTAGTCAATAGTTGTGTTCAGTAGTTGTGGTCAGTGATTGTGTTCAGTAGTTATGGTTAGTAGTTGTGTGGTTGTGTTCAGTAGTTGTGTGATTTGGTCAGTTATTGGGGTTGTGGTCAGTAGTTGTGTGGTTCAGTAAGTGTGGTTAGAAGTGGTGTACTTGTGGTCAGTAGTTGTGTGGTTTTGTTCAGTAGTTGTGGTCAGTAGTTCTTGTTAGTAGTTTTGTCATTGTGGTCAGTAGGTGTGTTGTCAGTAGATGTGTGTTTTTGTTCAGTGGTTGTGATTATGGTCAGTAGTTGTGTGGATGTATTCAGTAGTTGTGTGGTGAGTCGTTGTGTGGATGTGGCCAGCTGGCTGGGGTTGTGGTCAGTAGTTGTGTGGTTCAGTAAGTGTGGTTAGTAGTTGTGTGGTCTTGTTCAGTAGTTGTAGTTGTGGTCAGTAGTTATTGTTAGTGGATGTGTTGTTGTGGTCAGTAGTTGTGTTTTCAGTAGTTGTGTGTTTGTGTTCAGTGGTTGTGGTTACAGTCCATAGTCGTGTGGATGTGGACAGTTGTTGTGTCCAGTTATTGTGTTCAGTAGTTGTGTGGTTGTGATCAGTATTTATGTGGTCAGTAGTTGTGTGTTTGTGGCCAGCTGGTTGTGGTCAATAGTTGTGTGTTTGTGGTCAGTGGTTGTGGTTGTGGTCAGCCATTGTGTCGTCAGAAGGGTTGCTCAGTAGTTGTGTGGTTGTGGTCAGTAGTTCGGGTCAGTAGTTATGGTCTGTAGTTATGTGGTGAGTAATTGTGTTGTGTGGCTGTTGTCAGTAATTGTAGTTGGTAGTTATGGTCTGGTGTTATGTGGCCAGTAGTTATTTGTATTTGGTTTAGCAGTTGTGTGGTTGTAGTCAGTAATTGTGGTCAGTAGTTGTGTTGTTGTGGTCAGTAGTTATGTGTTTAGTAGGTGTAGTTATCTGGTTATGATCAGTAGTTGTGGTCAGTATTTATGTGGTTGTGTTTACTATATGTGTGGTTGTGGTCAGTAGTTGTGGTCAGAAGTTAAGATCAGTGGTTGTCATCAGTAGTTTAGGTGGTCAGTAGTTCTGGTCGGTAGATTTGCTTTGTGGTCAGCGGTTGTTGTCAGTAGTTGTGTTATTGTGGTAAGTAGTTGTGTTATTGTGGTAAGTAGTTCTGTGGTTGTGATCAGTGGTTGTGGTCAGTAGTTGTTTGGTCAAAGGTAGTCAGCAGTTGTAGTGCTCAGTAGTTATGGTCAATAGTTGTGTTTTTGTGGTCAGTTGTTGAGGTCACACGTTATGGTCAGCCATTGTGGTCAGTAGTTCAAGGTCAGTAGTTGTGTGGTTGTGGTCAATAGTTGTGGTCAATAGTTATAGTCAGTACTTGTGGTCAGTAGTGGTCAGTTGGGGTGCTGGTGAGTAGGTAAGTGGTCAATATTTGTATGGTTGTGGTCAGTAGTTGTTGTCAGTGGATGTGTGGTTGTGGTCAGTAGTTGTGAATGATAGTTTTAGTGTGAGTAGTTGAGTTCAGTAGTTGAGGTCGGTAGTTGTGGTCATATTGTGGTTAGTATTCATAGTAGTCAATTGTTGGGGTAGCCAGGTGGAAAGCATTGCCAGCCGTAGAAAAATGCTTATTGAAATTCTCAATTACCGTGGATTTATCGGTGGTGACAGTATTTCCTAGCCTCAATGCAGTGGGCAGCTGGGAGGAGGTGTTCCTATTCTCCATGGACTTTAGTGTCCCAGAATATTTTGGAGTTTGTGCTACAGGATGCAAATGTCTGTTTGAAAAAGCTAGCCTTTGCTTTCCTAACTGCCTGTGTATATTGGTTCCTAACTTCCCTGAAATGCTGAATATAGCGGGGCCTGTTCGATGCTAATGCACTACGCCACAAGATGTTTTTGTGCTGGTCAAGGTCAGTCAGGTCTGGAGTGAACCAAGGGCTATATTTGTTCCTGGTTCTGCTTTTTTTTGAATGGGGCATTAAGATGGTGAGGAAATCACTTTTAAAGACTAACCAGGCTCCTCTACTGATGGAATGAGGTCAATATCTTTCCAGGATACCCGGGCCAGGTCGATTAGAAAGGCCTGCTCGCTGAAGTGTGTTAGGGAGCGTTTGACACTGATGAGGTGTGGTCGTTTGACCGCAGAATCATTACGGACGCAGGCAATGAGGCAGTGATCACTGAGATCCTGGTTGAAGATAGCAGATGTGCATTTGGAGGGCATGTTGGTTAGGATGGCATCTATGAGGGTGCCCGTGTTTACGGATTTAGGGTTGTACCTGGTAGGTTCATTGATAATTTGTGTGAGATTGAGGGCATCAAGCTTAGATTGAAGGATGGCCGGGGTGTTAATCATGTGCCTGTTTAGGTCACCTAACCGCACAAGCTCTGAAGACAGATGGGGCAATCAATTCACATATGGTGTCCAGGGCACAGCTGGGAGCAGAAGGTGTTCTAGGAGGTCAGCGCATGTGTGGGAGGTGGAACTAAACTGTTAGCTAAGGCTTATTGATTAGGGCTAGAGGCTCTACAGTGAAATAAGCCAATAATCACTAACCAAAACAGCAATGGACAAGGAATATTGACATTAGGGAAAGGCATGCGTATCCGAGTGATAATAATGGTCCAGTGAATAGCTCAGCGGGCTGGAGACATGATAATTCAGATAGCTAACAGGCCGGGGCTTGAGCCGATCAGTTGTGTTGTGACAAGGTAGGGGAGGTATACAGAAGATAGCCCTATTTGGTAAAAGACCAAGTCCATATTATGGCAAGAACAGCTCAAATAAACAAAGAGAAATGACAGTCCATCATTACTTTAACTTCTTAAGGGTAGGGGGCAGTATTCAGAAGTTTGGATGAATGTAAGTAAACTGATAGGCCCTAGACGCTAGGATATAATTGGTAGTATTGGATAGAAAACTCTAAAGTTTCCAAAATTGTTAAAATAATGTCTGTGAGTATAACAGAACTGCTATAGCAGGCGAAAATCTATCCGGAAAAATAATTTTTGGAGGTGACACCATTACAATGCCTGTCTATGGGGAAATCAATGGAATACCTACCAGATTGCAGTTCCTAGGCCTTCTAATAGATGTCAACAGTCTTTAGAAAGAGTTTCAGGCATGGTTTTTTTACAAATTAGCTAGAATTTGTAGTTTTTCTAAGTAGCTCCCATTTTGGCTGTAGTGTTGTGGCGCGTGTAGATGAGGGTGCGCACTTTGTTATTTATTGCCGGTAATGAACATACTATTCTCCGTCTTAAATGTTATAGTTAATTTCCATATTAGGGTACCTGAGGATTGATTAGAAACTTTGTTTGACTTGTTTGGACAAAGTTTATTGGTAACATTTGTGATTCATTTGTATACATTTTGAACGAGGGAAACTGGTGGATTACCGAGTCAAGCACGCCAGCTAAACTGACTTTTTTGGGATATAAAGAAGGACTTTATCGAACAAAACAACCATTTGTGATGTAGCTGGGACCCTTGGGATTGCAAACAGAGGAAGATCTTCAAAGGTGAGTGATTTATTTTATCGCTATTTCTGACTTTCGTGACGTCTCTGCTTGCTTGGAAAATGTTTTTAATGCTTTTGAATGCGGGGCTCTGTCCTCAGATAATCACATGGTATGCTTTCCCCGTAAAGCCTTTTTGAAATCTGACAAAGTGGCTGTATCAACAAGAAGTTAAGCTTTTAACTGATGTATAACACTTGTATGTTTAATATTACAAATATTGTATTTTGAATTTCGCTCTCTGCAATTTCACCGGATGTTGGCCAGATGGGACGCTAGCATACCCCAAAGATGTGGGACATGAAAATCAGTCAATGCAGAAAATGTTAAGAACTTTAAAAGTTTATTCAATTGCAGTCGCAAAAACCATCAAGCGCTGTGATGAAACTGGCTCTCATGAGGACCGCCACAGGAAAGGAAGACAAAGCAGTTACCTCTGCTGCAGAGGATAAGTTCATTACAGTTACCAGCCTCAGAAATTGCAGCCTAAATACATGCTTCACAGAGTTCAAGGAACAGACATCTCAACATCAACTGTTCAGATGAGACTGCGTGAATCAGGCCTTCATGGTCGGAATGCTGCAAAGAAACCACTTCTAATGGACACCAATAAGAAGAAGAGACTTCCCTGGGCCAAGAAACATGAGCAATGGACATTAGACCGGTGGAAATCTGTCCTTTGGTCTGAGGAGTCCAAAATTAAGATTTTTGGTTCCATCTGCCGTGTCTTTGAGAGACGCAGAGTAGGTGATCGGATGATCTCCTCATGTGCGGTTACTACCAAGAAGCATGGAGGAGGAGGTGTGATGTTGCTTTGCTGGTGACACTGTGTTTTATTTAGTATTCAAGGTGCACTTCACCAGGATGGCTACCACAGCATTCCGCAGCGATACTCCATCCCATCTGGTTTGCGCTTAGTTGGACTATCATTTATTTTTCAACTGGGCAATGACCCAACACACCTCCAGGCTGTGTAAGGGCTATTTGACCAAGAAGGAGAGTGGTGGAGTGCTGCATCAGATGACCTGGCCTCCAAAATCACCCAACCTCAACCCAATTGTGATGGTTTGAGATGAGTTGGGCAGCAGAGTGAAGGAAAAGCAACCAACAAGTGCGCAGCATATTTGGGAACTCCTTCAAGACTGTTGGAAAAGCATTCCAGGTGAAGCTGGTTGAGAGAATGCCAAGAGTGTGCAAAGCTATCATCATTCAAAGTATTGATGTTGTCACATTCTGACCTTAGTTTCTTTGTTATGTTTTGTTTTCGTATGGTCAGGGCGTGAGTTGGGTGGGTAGTCTATGTTCTTTTTTTCTATCCAGGGGTGGTTTGACTGTACAATGTGGGAGGTATTTGAGGACAGCAGCTCTGACCTGGATGAACTCACAGATAGTCTGAAATAATGTAAACTTCTGTGTTGAGTCAGTTGTGCCTACTAAGACCTGTACAATCTTCCCTAACAACAAGCCTTGGGTATCAAAACATCTAAAATCACTACTTGATTGGAAGAAGGCAGTTTATGCTGGGGGTGATAGACAGATGTACAACGTGAGATCAAAAGACAGATACTGGTGGACAAGGAGGCATACAAGCAAAGGGTGTAGAGGACCCTCTCCTCAGGAAATGCAAGGGTGGCCTGGCAAGGGATTAAATCCATGGCTAGTGCCCCCCATATAAGCAGGGGAAAACCAGTGCTGACCTCGGGGGATATGAGGGCCAGAACATGGCTAATGAACTGAATGTTTTCTTCTCAAGATTTGAATCAAACAACTTCGTGTTGGAGGTAAAACAAATGGAAGCATCATTACAAATGTTTGAGAGAGTTGTTCAACAGTCTGATGTTCTAAAGTTGTTCAGGGCATGTAACACATACAAAAGCCCAGACAAAATAAGTGGACATGTGTTAAAGCACTGTGCTGAACAACTGGCTGGTGTTTTTAGAGACATTTTCCAATCCTCACTCGACCAGCAACACGTGCCAGTATTGTGGAAAAACCAATTCCTAAAGCATCTAATCCCACTGTGCTGAATGACTACCACCCTGTCGCCTTGACATCCTTAGTAATGAAATGCCTTGAGAAAATTGTGAAAAGTCATATTCTCAGTGTCACCCAGAAGCTCTTTGACCCATTTCAGTTTGCCTATCAGCCTAGCAGAGGAGTTGATGATGCCATTCTTACATTCTTACCCTCCTTAGCATGGTCTATAGACATCTAGAGGGGGCCAAATCCCATATCAGGGTTCTGTTTGTTGACTTTTCTTCTGCCTTCAACACAATCCAGCCTTACATTCTGGCACAGAGACTCATTCGGGACTTCTCCTTAGATGGGGGGCTGGTTTTGCAGCTGTTGGACTTCCTGAGCCAACTATCACAGCGTGTCAAAATAGGTCCCCATGTGTCGGATATACGCAATACCAACACAAGCTCTCCTCAGGGATGTGTTTTGTCCCCACTTCTGTACATCTTGTACACTAATAGTTGTACTAGTTCCCATACTGACAGACACCTCGTTAAGTTCGCTGATGACACTGCCTTGATCAGCCTGATATTTTTTATTTATTGAATTTTTTTACCTTTTATTTAACTAGGCAAGTAAGTTAAGAACAAATTCTTATTTTCAATTACGGCCTAGGAACAGTGGGTTATCTGCCTGTTCAGGGGCAGAACGACAGATTTGTACCTTGTCAGCTCAGGGATTTGAACTTGCAACTTTCCGTTTGCTAGTCCAACGCTCTAACCACAAGGCTACCCTGCCACCCCGATGATGATGAGGAACATCATGGCCCGGTCCTAGATTACTTTGTAGAGTGGTGTGAGGAATCACACTTGGTCCTCAATACCAACAAGACCAAAGAGATGTGCATAGACTTCAGGAAGCGTACAACACCTACCTCTGCAACATCTACCAGAGGTCAGAATATAGAAATTGTAGAGGAATATAAATATCTGGGTGTCCTTTTGGACAATAAGCTTCAGTGGAGTAAATGTACAGACCTGATCTACAAAAAAAAGTTGGGTTCTTTTAATATAGACTGTACTATACTGACTCTGTTTTACAAATCCTTTTTTGAGAGTATTTAAACTTTTTGTATTGTTTGTTGGTTTGGCAATGTCACTGTCAGACAGAGAAACATGCTGAGAAGGATTATTACCACAGCAAGCAAGGTACTTGGAGTCAAACAGAAAGGCCTGGATCAGATCTTTAAGGTCAGGGCCCTCCCCAAGGTACTTGGAGTCAAACAGACCGGCCTGGATGAGATCTTTAAGGTCAGGGACCTCAGCAAGGTACTCGGAGTCAAACAGACAGGCCTGGATGAGATCTTTATGGTCAGGGCCCTCCCCAAGGTACTTGGAGTCAAACAGACAGGCCTGGATGAGATCTTTAAGGTCAGGGCCCTCCACAAGGTACTTGGAGTCAAACAGACAGGCCTGGAGGAGATCTTTAAGGTCAGGGCCCTCCGTAAGGCTCACAAACCAGACCCAAGTCACCCCCTGTACCTGGACTTTGAATTACTCCCCTCTGGGCGCAGGTATAGGGTATGCCTCAGCAGGAAAAATAGAACGAGACAATCATTTGTGCCAGGTGTGATATTCCTCCTAAATAGCTCGGGTGAATGTTCCCATTGACTCCATAAGGCCAGCAGGCTAGTCTTTTCTTCTTTTTATTTCATGTTTTACTTCTTATTTCTTACTATTATTATTTTTATTGGTGCGTAACTATTGTGAAAGTTGTATTGTCAATTTTGTTTTGTATTTAAATGGCACTTTAAATGTGTACATGACACTGCAACAAAATTTCCCCATGGGGAAAATAAAGTCAGTAAATAAGTAGGTAAGTAAGTAGTTTTGGTCAGTAATTGTGTGGTCAGTCATTGTGTGGTTGTGGTCAGTAGGGGTGTGGTTCTGATCAGTAAATGTGGTCAATAGTTGTGTGGTCATGGTCAGTAGTTGTGGTCATTAGTTGTGTGGTCATTGGTAGTCAGTAGTTGTGGTCATTAGTTTTGGTCAGTATATGTCAGTATTTTTAGTAAGTAGCTGTGGTCAGTAGTTATAGCCATGAGTTGTGCTAGTGTGGTCAATCGTTTTTGGCCAGTGATTTCTGTCAGTGGTTGTGGTCAGTAGTTGTGTCGTTGTGGTCATTAGTTATGGTCAGTAGTGGTCAGTAGTTATAGCCATTAGTTGTGCTGCTGTGGTCAATCGTTTTTGGTCAGTACTTGTGGGCAGTAGTTGTGGTCAGTAGTTGTGTGGTTGTGGTCAGCCAGCTCCTGGCTGACTGACGGCCTGGCAGGTCCTGGCTGACCGACGGCTCTGGCAGGTCTTGGCTGACCGACGGCTCTGGCAGGTCCTGGCTGACCGACGGCTCTGGCAGGTCCTGGCTGACTGACGGCTCTGGCAGGTCCTGGCTGACACACGGCTCTGACGGCTCGGGACAGACTGGTGGCTCAGGACAGACTGGCGGCTCAGGACAGACTGGCGGCTCTGGCGGCTCAGGACAGACTGGGGGCTCTGGCGTCTCAGGACAGACTGGGGGCTCTGGCGTCTCAGGACAGACTGGGGGCTCTGGCGGCTCAGGACAGACTGGGGGCTCTGGCGGCTCAGGACAGACTGGGGGCTCTGGCGGCTCAGGACAGACTGGGGGCTCTGGCGGCTCAGGACAGACTGGGGGCTCTGGCGGCTCAGGACAGACTGGCGGCTCTGGCGGCTCAGGACAGACTGGAGACTCTGGCGGCTCAGGACAGACGGGAGACTCTGGCGGCTCAGGACAGACGGGAGACTCTGGCGGCTCAGGACAGACGGGAGACTCTGGCGGCTCAGGACAGACGGGAGACTCTGGCGGCTCAGGACAGACGGGAGACTCTGGCGGCTCAGGACAGACGGGAGACTCTGGCGGCTCAGGACAGACGGGAGACTCTGGCGGCTCAGGACAGACGGGAGACTCTGGCGGCTCAGGACAGACGGGAGACTCTGGCGGCTCAGGACAGACGGGAGACTCTGGCGGCTCAGGACAGACGGGAGACTCTGGCGGCTCAGGACAGACGGGAGACTCTGGCGGCTCAGGACAGACGGGAGACTCTGGCGGCTCAGGACAGACGGGAGACTCTGGCGGCTCAGGACAGACGGGAGACTCTGGCGGCTCAGGACAGACGGGAGACTCTGGCGGCTCAGGACAGACGGGAGACTCTGGCGGCTCAGGACAGACGGGAGACTCTAGCGGCTCAGGACAGACGGGAGACTCTAGCGGCTCAGGACAGACGGGAGACTCTAGCGGCTCAGGACAGACGGGAGACTCTAGCGGCTCAGGACAGACGGGAGACTCTAGCGGCTCAGGACAGACGGGAGACTCTAGCGGCTCAGGACAGACGGGAGACTCTAGCAGCTCAGGACAGACGGGAGACTCTAGCAGCTCAGGACAGACGGGAGACTCTAGCAGCTCAGGACAGACGGGAGACTCTAGCAGCTCAGGACAGACTGAAGCACTTGTAGGGAGGAGACAGAGAGACAGCCTGGTGCGTGGGGCTGCCACAGGACCCACCAGGCTGGGGAGACCTCCAGGAGGCTTGGTGTTAGGAGGAGGCACCTGACGGACCAGGCTGTGGGGGAGCACTGGAGCTCTGGGGAACAGCCTTGGCACCACTCCCCCAGGCTGGACAACTACTTTAGCCCGGACCCTCCAGAGTGCAGGCACAGGTTGAACCAGGCTATGGGTAAGCACTGGAGATCTAGTGCCTACTACGGGCACCTCTCCCTTAGGCTTCACTCCCACATTTGGCCGGAACGAGCGAAGCGCAGGCATAGGACGAACTGCACCCTCCCAGTGCCCCGGAGACACAGCACGCAGAGCCGGCGCAGGATACCCTGGACCGAATCGGCGTACCGGCGACCAGACACGCTGAGCAGGCACCATACGCCCTGGCTGGATCCCCACACTCGCATGACACTTTCAGGGGGCTGCCCTATAGCGCACCGGGCTATGGGCACGTACTGGCGACACCGTGCGCTTAACCGCATAACACGGTGCCTGTCCAGTAACGCGCTTCTTATAATAAGCATGAGGAGTGAGCTCAGGTCTGCTACCTGGCTTAGCCACACTCCCCGTGTGCCGCCACACTCCCCGTGTGCCTTCCCCCCCAAAATTGGGGGGCTGCCTCTCGTACCTGTCACGCTGCCGTGCTGCCTCCTCATATCGCCGCCACTCAGCTTTCGCTGCCTCCAGCTCTGCTTTGGGGAGGCGATATTCCCCAGCCTGTGCCCAGGGTCCTTCTCCGTTCAAAATCTCCTCCTCCCATGTCCAGGAGTCTTGTGATGCTGGCCGCTGCTGCTGCTGCTGCTGCTGCTGCTGCCCGTTACCACGCTGCTTGGTCCATTTTGGGCGGGTGATTCTGTCACGGCTGTCTTCGTCCTCCTCATCTGACGAGGAGAAGCGAGAAGGATCAGAGGACCAATACGCAGCGTGGTAAGTGTTCGTCATTTGAATTGAAAAAACTGAACACTACAAAACAAAAAGACAACCGTGAAGCCCACTCAGATCACACCCTGACCCAACAAAACATAGAAACATACAAAGCAAACTATGGTCAGGGTTTGACAATATGTACATAAAGTTATATGAATGAGTGATGGTACAGAACGGCATAGGAAAGATGCAGTAGATGGTATCGAGTACAGTATATACATATGAGATGAGTAATGTAGGGTACGTAAACAAAGTGGCACAGTTTAAAGTGGCTAGTGATACATGTATTACATAAAGATGCAGTAGATGATAGAGTACAGTATATACACATATACATATGAGATGAGTAATGTAGGGTATGTAAACATTATATTAAGTGGCATTGTTTAAAGTCGCTATTTTACATCAATTTCCGTCAATTTCCATTATTAAAGTGGCTGGAGTTGAGTCAGTATGTTGGCAGCAGCCACTCAATGTTAGTGGTGGCTGTTTAAGGCCTTGAGATAGAAGCTGTTTTTCAGTCTCTCGGTCCCTGCTTTGATGTACCTGTACTGACCTCACTTTCTGGATGATAGCGGGGTGAACAGGCAGTGGCTCGGGTGGTTGTTGTCCTTGATGATCTTTATGGCCTTCCTGTGACATCGGGTGGTGTAGGTGTCCTGGAGGGCAGGTAGTTTGCCCCCGGTGATGCGTTGTGCAGACCTCACTACCCTCTAGAGAGCCTTACGGTTGTGTGTGGAGCAGTTGCCGCCTCAGGCGGTGATACAGCCCGACAGGATGCTCTCGATTGTGCATCTATAGAAGTTTGTGAGTGCTTTTGGTGAGAAGCCAAATTTCTTCAACCGCCTGAGGTTCTTCTTCACAACGCTGACTGTGTGGGTGGACCAATTCAGTTTGTTCGTGATGTGTACGCTGAGGAACTTAAAACTTACTACCCTCTCCACTACTGTCCCATCGATGTGGATAAGGAGGTGCTCCCTCTGCTGTTTCCTGAAGTCCACAATCATCTCCTTTGTTTTGTTGACATTGAGTGTGAGGTTATTTTCCTGACACCACACTCCGAGGGCCCTCACCTCCTCCCCGTAGGCCATCTCGTAGTTGTTGGTAATCAAGCCTACCACTGTGGTGTCATCCGCAAGCTTGATGATTGAGTTGGAGGCGAGCATGACCACGCAGTCGTGGGTGAACAGGGAGTACAGGAGAGGGCTCAGAACACACCCTTGTGGGGCCCCAGTGTTGAGGATCAGCGGGGTGGAGATTTTGTTACCTACCCTCACCACCTGGGGGCGGCCTGTCAGGAAGTCCAGTACCCAGTACCCGCACAGGGCGGGGTCGAGACCCAGGGTCTTGAGCTTAATGACGAGTTTGGAGGGTACTATGGTGTTAAATGCTGAGCTGTAGTCGATGAAAAGCATTCTCACATAGGTATTCCTCTTGTCCAGATGGGTGAGGGCAGTGTGCAGTGTGGTTGCGATTGCGTAATCTGTGGACCTATTGGGGCGGTAAGCAAATTGGAGTGGGTCTAGGGTGTCAGGTAGGGTGGAGGTGATATGGTCCTTGACTAGTCTCTCAAAGCACTTCATGATGACGGAAGTGAGTGCTACGGGGCAGTAGTCGTTTAGCTCAGTTACCTTAGATTTCTTGGGAACAGGAACAATGGTGCCCTTCTTGAAGCATGTGGGAATAGCAGACTGGGATAAGGTTTGATTGAATATGTCTATAAGCACACCAGCCAGCTGGTCTGCGCATGCTCTGAGGACACGGCTGGGGATGCCGTCGGGGCCTGCAGCCTTGCAAGGGTTAACACGTTTAAATGTTTTACTCACGTCGGCTACAGTGAAGGAGAGTCCGCAGGTTTTGGTAGCGGGCCATGTCCTCAAAGCGAGCAAAAACAAAAAAGTTATTTAGTCTGTCTGAGAGTAATACATCCTGGTCCTCGACGGGGCTGGTTTTCTTTTTGTAATCCGTGATTGACTGTAGACCCTGCCACATACCTCTTGTGTCTGAGCCGTTGAATTGCGACTCTACTTTGTCTCTATACTGACGCTTAGCTTGTTTGATTGCCTTGCGGAGGGAATAGCTACACTGTTTGTATTCAGTCAGGTTTCCGATCACCTTGCCCTGGTTAAAAGCAGTGGTTCGCGCTTTCAGTTTCGCGCGAATGCTGCCATCAATCCACGGTTTCTGTTTTGGGAATGTTTTAATCGTTGCTGTGGGTATAACATCGTGAATGCACTTTATAATGAACTCGCTCACCGAATCAGCGTATTCGTCAATGTTGTTGTTGGGTGCAATGCGGAACATATCCTAATCCACGTGATCGAAGCGTGGAATCAGATTGGTCGGACCAGCGTTGAACAGACCTGAGTGCGGGAGCTTCTTGTTTTAGTCTCTGTCTATAGGCTGGAAGCAACAAAATGGAGTCGTGGTCAGCTTTTCCGAAAGGAGGGCGGGGGAGGGCCTTATATGCGTCGCGGATGTTAGAATAACAGTGATCCAGGGTTTTACCAGCCCTGGTTGCGCAATCGATATGCTGATAGAATTTAGGGAGTCTCTTTTTCAGATTAGCCTTGTTAAAATCCCCAGCTACAATGAATGCAGCCTCAGGATATGTGGTTTCCAGTTTACATAGAGCCAAATCAAGTTTGTTCAGGGCCATCGATGTGTCTGCTTGGGGGGAATATATACAGCTGTGATTATAATCGAAGAGAATTCCCTTGGTAGATAATGCGGTCGACATTTGTTTGTGAGGAATTCTAAATCAGGTGAACAGAAGGACTTGAGTTCCTGTATGTTGTTATGATCACACCACGTCTCGTTAATCATAAGGCATACCCCCCCCCCCGCCCCTCTTCTTTGGAATTACCTGGACCTTTGGAATTACCTGGATTTCTGCATGAATTGGTCATAAAATTTGATCTGATCTTCATCTAAGTCACAACAATAGACAAACAGTCTGCTTAAACTAATAACACACAAACAATTATATGTTTTCATGTCTTTATTGAACACACCGTGTAAACATTCATAGTGCAGGATGGGAAAAGAATATGAACACTTGGATTTAATAACGGGTTGACCCCCTTTGGCAGCAATAACCTCAACCAAACATTTTCTGTAGTTGCGGATCAGACCTGCACAACGGCTAGGAAGAATTTTGGACCATTCCTTTTTACAAACCTGTTTCAGTTCAGCAATATTCTTGGGATGTCTGGTGTGAACTGCTTCTGAGGTCAAGCCACAGCATCTCAATCGGATTAAGGTCAGGACTCTGACTGGGCCACTCCAGAAGGCGCATTTTTTTCTGTTGAAGCCATTTTGTTGTTGATTTACTTCTGTGTTTTGGGTCATTGTCCTGTTGTATCACCCAACGATGATAGCAAGCTGTCCAGGCCCTGAGGCAGCAAAGCAGCCCCAAACCATGATGCTCCCTCCACCATATTTTACAGTTGAGATGAGGTTTTGATGTTGGTGTGCTGTGCTGTGCCTTTTTTCTTCACACATAGTGTTTGTTGTGTTTTCCTTCCAAACAACTCAACTTAAGTTTAATTTGTCCACAGAATATTTTACCAGTAGCGCTGTGGAACATCCAGGTGCTCTTTTGTGAACTTCAGACATGCAGCAATGGTTTTTTTGGACAGCAGTGGCTTCTTCCATGGTGTCCTCCAGTGAACACCATTCTTGTTTTAGTATTTTACGTATTGTAGATTCATCAACAGAGATGTTAGAATGTTCAGGAGATTTCTGTAAGTCTTTAGCTGACACTAGGATTCTGCCTAACCTCACTGGTGCATTCTGTGCTGTGCTCTTGCAATCATCTCTGCAGAACGGCCACTCCGAGGGAGAGTAGCAACAGTGCTGAACTTTCTCCATTTATAAACAATTTGTCTTACTGATGAACATCAAGGCTTTTATCAAGATTTATGCTTGATTTAGGATCTCTTTTGATCAAGGCATGGTTCACATCAGGCAATGCTTCATGTGAATAGCAAACTCACATTTTGAGTGTTTAAAATATTGCAGTGCAGCTCTAACCAACATCTACAATCTCATCTCATTGATTGGACTTCAGGTTAGCTGACCCCTGACTCCAATTAGCTTTTGGAGAAGTCGTTAGTCTAGGAGTTCACATACTTTTTCCAACCTACATTGTGAATGTTTAAATTATGTATTCAATATAGACAACAAAAATAAAAATATTTGTGTGTTATTAGTTTAAGCACACCGTGTTTTGTCTATTGTTGTAGACTAAAGGAAGATCAGATCACATTTTTTGGACAATTTATGTAGAAATCCAGGTAATTTGAAAGGGTTCACATACTTTTTATTGAAACTGTGTATGAAAAGTTTTGTCACAACTTCCGCCGAAGTTGGTCCCTCTCAGTGTAGCCAGCACTGATCCATTTTTTATTTTCTATTGGTTTTGTCTTGTCTTGCTTCATACCCGGTTTTAATCTCATCAATAACATGTTGTGTATTTAACCCTGTTTCCCCTCATGTCCTTGTCGGATATTGTTTTATTGTATGTGATTGTGCTAGTATGTGTTGGTGTGGGACGGGTTTTTGTACCCACTTTGTTATTTTATATATTTCGTTTTTTGGAGTTTGGTCAGCACTTATTAAACGACTCCGTTTATACCAAGTTCGTTCTCCTGCGCCTGACTTCCCTGCCACCAACACGCAACCAAAGCTAGTGCTAATCAGAGCTAGCTAGCTATGCCCAAGACCAGAGCTGGACCAGAGCTAGTGCAGACCAGAGCAGTAGTTGTGGTCAACAGTTGTGTTGTTTTGGTTATTAATTGTGTGGTTCAGTAGTTTTGTGGTCAGTAATTCTGTGGTTGTGGTCAATAGTTGTGGTCAGTAGTTTTGGTTTGTAGTTGTGTGGTTCTGTAGTTGTGGTCAGTTTCATGGTTGTGGTCAGTAGTTCCGTGGTTGTGGTCAGTAGCCGTGTGGTTGTGGTTGGTAGCTGTGGTCGTATTGTGGTCTGTAGCGGTCAGTAGTTGTGGTCAGTAATTTTGTGGTTGTGGTCAGAGGTTGCGTGGTTGTGGTCTTTAGTTGTGTTGTTTAGTAGTTGTGTGGTCAGTAGCTGTGATCAGTACTCATGGTCTGTAGTTGTGTGGTTGTGTTCAGTAATTGTGGCCAGAGCTTTTGCCAGATAATTTGAATGTTCATTACTCTAACATAAGCCGCCTCCAACGTCGTTAAGATAATTTTGCAGTAGGGCTCTCGTCCAACCGGCCTCAAAACCGTGTGTAACTACGCCAGCTCAGGACCTCAACATCCAGCTTCTTCACCTGCTGGATCATCTGAGAACAGCCAAACAGACAGCTGATGAAACTAGGGGTTTGCACAACTGAAGAATTTTTCCACAAACTGTCAGAAACCATCTCAGGGAACCTCACCTACGTGGTCGTTGTCCTCAACAGTGTCTTGACCTGACTGCAGTTCAGAGTCGTAATCGACTTCAGTGAGCAAATGCTCACCTTCGATGTCCACTGGCACAGATTAATCCCTTTTTCAACTATACCGGGCAGATGGCAGACAGTTATGGTATGGGCAGGTATAAGCTACGGACAATGACACAATTGCATTTTATCGATGGCACTTTGAATGCACAGAGATACCGTGACGAGATCCTGAGGCCCATTGTCGTGCCATTCATCCACAGCCATCACCTCATGTTTCAGCATGGTAATGCACGGCCCCACGTCGCAAGGATCTGTACATCCTTCCTGGAAGCTGAAAATGCCTCAGTTGTTCCATGGCCTGCATACTCACCAGAGATGTCACCCATTGAGCACGTTTGGGATGCTCTGGATCGACATTGAAGAGGAGTGAAACAACATTCCACAGGCCACAATCAAAAGCCTGTTTATGAAACAAATGCAGTTCACACCATATAGTGACTGGGTTTCTAATCCACGCCCTTACTTTTTTTAAGGTACAGTATCTGTGATCAACAGATGCATATCTGTTTACCCAGTCATGTGAAATCCATAGATTAGGACCTAATGAATTTATTTAACTTTTATGACTGCAGGGGCAGTATTGAGTAGCTTGGATGAAAAGGTGCCCATTGTAAACGGCCAGCTCCTCAGTCTCAGGTATATGCATATTATTATTAGTATTGGATAGAAAACACTCTGAAGTTTCTAAAACTGTTTGAATTATGTCTGTGAGTATAACAGAACTCATTCTGCAGGCAAAAACCTGAGAAATTCCACTTCATGTTTGTATTTTTCTGGGGGTGGCAGATTTTCAACCAAGCTCTCATTGAAATTACAGCGAAATGTGGATGAGTTTTTACTTCCTACGCCTTCCACTAGATGTCAGTCAATAGAACTTTGTCTGACTCTAATGTGAAGGGGGGTCGAATGAGACAGTGGGATATGGGTCATGTTGAACTTCCTAAGGCTTCCACTAGATGTCAACTGTTGTTTCAGGCTTCTCATGTGAAGGGGGGCCGGATGGGAGCTGTTTGACTAAGGGGTCTGCCAGCAGCCTCGTTCTCAGTCACGCGCATTTCACATGAGAGGTATTTCTAGTTCCATTGCTTTTCTACAGAGAATAGAATTCTCCGGTTGGAACATTATTGAACATTTATGATAAAAACATCTTAAAGATTGTTTCTATACTTAGTTTGACAAGTGTCTTTGACCTGTAATATAACTTTTTGAACTTTTCATCCAACTGTACCTGAACGTGATTTTGGATTTGTTTACCAAACGCCCTAACAAAAGAAGCTATTTGGACATAAATGATGGACATTATCGACCAAAACAAAATTTATTGTGGAACTGCGATTCCTGGGAGTGAATGAAGATCATCAAAGGTAAGTGAATATTTATAATGCTATTTATGACTAATGTTGACTGCGCAACATAGCGGATTTTATTTTTGCTGTTTGGGCTCTGAGCGCCGTTCTCTGATTATGCTTTTTCCGTAAAGTTTTTTTAAAATCTGACACAGCGGTGGCATTAAAAAGTTCTATGAAAAACACTTGAATTTTCATCAACATTAATAATTTCTGTGAATTCATGTGGCTCTCTGCAATATTTTGGAACTGCCCATGTAAAATAAGATTTTTGGATATAAATATGAACTTTACCGAACAAAACATACATGTATTGTGTAACATGAAGTCCTATTAGTGTCATCTGATGAAGATCATCAAATGTTAGTGATTAATTTTATCTCTATTTGTGCTTTTTGTGACTCCTCTCTTTGGCTGGAAAAATGGCTGGGTTTTTCTGTGAGTTGGTGGTGACCTAACATAATTGTTTGTGGCGCTTTCGCTGTAAAGCATTTTTGAAATCCGACACTGTGGCTGGATTAATGAGAATGTTATATTTTAAATGGTGCCTAATACTTGTATGTTTGAGATATTTGATTTATGAGATTTCTGTTGATTTGTATTTGGCGCACTGCAATTTCATTGGCTGTTGGTTAGTGTTTCCACTAGCGGAACCTGTCCTAGACAGGTTAAAATGACTAACTGTTGCATGTTGTATTTCTGCATTTTTTCAGTGTAGTTTAAAAAGTATTAAAGATGTAAGCAACTCAATCCAGCCCATTTTTAACCTTTTGAATGGCGTTTCTAGTTTAAATGGTTTAACCTCTCTGGGGTATGTGGGACGCTAGCGTCCCATCTGGCCAACATCCAGTGAGGTTGCAGAGTGCCAAATCCAATTACAGAAATGCTCATTATAAAAATTCAGAAAACAAAACATATTTGACATAGGTTTAAAGATTAACTTCTTGTTAAACCAACCACAGTGTCCTATTTCTAAAATGCTTTTCGGCGAAAGCATACCTAGCCCAGAACATACCTAGCCCAGAACATAGCCCAGTTGACAAATGATTACAAACAGTAATCAGACGAGCAGAAGTGTTACAAAACTCAGAAATAGAGATAAAATTAATCCCTTACCTTTGATGATCTTCATATGGTGGCAATCAGAAAACATTAATTTACTCAATAAATGTCCCCAAAACCTCAGATTTTGTTAGCGCGTTTTCTTCAGTAATCCACAGGCTCAAACTCAAAAGTCAAAACAATCAGACAAAAAAATCCAAATTGTATCCGTAAAGTTCATAGAAACATGTCAAAAGATGTTTATATTCAATCCTCAAGGTAGTTTTTTTAGCCTAAAGGATCTATAATATTTCAAACGGACAATAACGTTGTCAATATAAAAGGTAAACAAGAAATGCACATGCGCCTGAAAAAACTCTGCGTCACGTTAGGGTCCACTTGTTCAGACTGGTCTTACTGGTCTCCCTCATTTATAAGAATACAAGCCTGAAACGATTTCTAAAGACTGTTGACATCTAGTGGAAGGCATAGGAACTGCAAATAGAGTCCGAAGTCAATGGATACTGTAATGGCATTGAATAGAAAACTACAAAACCAAACAAAAACAACTTCCTGAATGGATTTTTGCCTGCTAAATCAGTTTTGTTATACTCACAGACACTATTATAACATTTTAGGAAAATTTAGAGTTTTCTATCCACATCTACCAGTTATATGTATATCATATCTTCTGGGCCCGAGTAGCAGGCCATTTAATTTGGGCATGCTTTTCATCCAAAATTCCGAATGCTGCCCCCTACCCTAGAGAGGTTAAAAGAAGTAGCATTCCAGAATAATAATAATAAGATTAAGTATGTCAACGATTTAAAGTGGGTATTCTTGCTTCGCAAGCCCCATTAATAATAACAAAGTAAAAAAGATTTTGTGCAATATTTAAAGTGTGGCTGCTTTTGCAAGCAACTAATAAATACTTCCTAGTATGATGCTGCTGTCTTAAAAACCATAAATGTTTATTCATTTGATGAATTCAACTCTTGTGATCTATAGAACTATTGGAAGTTTTATTTGATATATGTCATAGTAATGTTTCTAGATTTAAACTTGCAGTGGTTAACATAAGCGTTTATAAAATGTTCATACTGCTTATGGATGTGTTATAATTTCTTTATGTAGGTACACTTCAAATAAAGGAATGTTCAATTCCTTGGTGTCGGCCAGGCAATCAGCGGTCCATAAGAGAACGCTATGAAAAACTCACCTGATCAGAATCATTGACCGTGATCTTCAGACCACGGATGATCTCTCCCTCTGGAGGGTGTTCGTACATGGTCATCTCAAACATGTTCTGCGGTCCATTCTCCCCATAGAAGGTGGGGGGGTGGTTGTTTAGGTCTACCACCCGGATAACGACCGTGGTGAACCCATAGTCCATAAGGTTCCCCTCAGGGCTGACCTCAGAGGCCTGGACAGAGAGAGATGATTATTAGACCCTTATCATACCATGAAGTCTGAACCTGGTTTGAACCCGTAATAATCAAAAGGCCTTAATAATCAAACCAGTTTTGTTTTGGAATAAAGAGTTACAATTGACCAAATCAGATTTGTGTGTGTTCAGATTGTAGTCATTTGCTGACATGGCAACGCTAGTTTGTCATGGTAATGGGCTTTTTCAGTAGGAAGTTGCGTAGTTTGATTGGTGGTGGTGCTCATGCTTCCTCTCAATCAGAATTTGTTGTGTACCAAGCTAAGGTGAATAGCCACAGCAATAAACTATCTTGCTACAGTGGCTTGCGAAACTATTCACCCCCTTGGCATTTTTCCTATTTTGTTACACCCTGGAATTAAAATATATTTTTGGGGGGCTTGTATCATTTGATTTACACAACATGCCTCCCACTTTGAAGACTTTGTTTTTACTGTGCATAACTTTTCACCCCCCCGAAGTCAATACCTTGTAGAGCCACCTTTTGTTGCAATTACAGCTGCAAGTCTCTTGGGGTATGTCTCTATAAGCTTGGCAGGTTTAGCCACTGGGATTTTTTGCCCATTCTTCAAGGCTAAACTGCTCCAGCTCCTTCAAGCTGGATTGGTTCTGCTGATGTACAGATTCTCATTTGGATTGAGGTCTGGGCTTTGACTAGGCCATTCCAAGACATTGAAATGTTTCCCCTTAAATCACTCAAGTGTTGCTTTAGCAGTATGCTTAGGGTCATTGTCCTGCTGGAAGGTGAACCTCCGTCCCGGTCTCAAATATCTGGAAGACTGAAATAGGTTTCCCTCATGAATTTCCCTGTATTTAGCGCCATCCATCATTCTTTCAATTCAGACCAGTTTCCCAGTCCCTGCCGATTAAAAACATCCCCACCGCATGATGCTGCCACCACCATGCTTCACTGTGGGGATATAATTCTCAGGGTGATGAGAGGTGTTTGGTTTTCCTTGATGAATTTAATTATTTAATTATTATTTAATTATTTTATGAATATGCGCCCCCGGGGAGTGACATGGTCTTCTTTAGGAAGGTGTTTGATTTAATTGCCACAGAAACATGGGGTTTTAACATGATTTTAAACTGAAAATTGGACAGCACAAATCAAAATAGGAAAATTTGTCTGCTTGCTAAAAAGTTCAATAGAATATTACAGGATTTAGGGACTGCTTGATCTATGGCGTGACTTTCACGTCAGATAGGGAATATACCACATCATCTCTCAAGATAAAGATTAAAGCACAGAAACTTGTAAGGGTTTTCCTGTGGTGAAGGAGAAGCGGACCAAAATGCAGGGTGGTGGTTATTCATGTTCTTTAATAAAGGAACTAGACATGAAATAACTAACAAAACAATAAATGTGCGAAAACCTAAACAGTCCTATCTGGTGCAAACACAGAGACAGGAACAATCACCCACAAACACACAGTGAAACCCAGGCTACCTAAGTATGATTCTCAATCAGAGACTAATGACACCTGCCTCTGATTGAGAACCATACTAGGGCGAAACATAGAAATACCCAAAACCTAGAAAAACAAACAGACTGCCCACCCAACTCACGCCCTGACCATACTAAATAAATACAAAACAAAGGAAATAAAGGTCAGAACATGACAAAACTGCTGAAATTACAGGAATCATTGGGAAGCTTAGAACAATATCATATTCATTTCACAGTGAATATGTGAGATTCTAAAGTTATAACAGAAGATTTACCAGATTTATGGTGAAGAAGTAGAGAAAAAGCTCAGGTTTCTGAAACAACAATATTATGAAGCAGGCACAAAGGCAACAAAATGACTAGCACGGAATACATTTGCCAAAATAAAAGACCCCAAATCAAAGAAGATTACATGCAAATTGGATGAAATACAAAATGCATTTGAATCATATGGTACAAATCTGTACAAGCAACCAGAGAAGGCAGACAATAGAGCATTTATTGAGCTCACTTGATATCCCCTCAGTTGGGACAAAGCAAAATTATTGACTTACTTCAGAAATAACCATTGAAGAAATGAATCATATAATATCTAATCAAAAAACAAACAAATCTCCAGGCACTGAAGGCTTCCTTTCAGAATTGTTCAAAGCCTTCAGAGAAGATTCATGTTTGTTGCCCATTAATGTTTGTACCATGTTTTGTGCTGCTACCATGTTGTGTTGTTGTCATGTTGTTTTCGTACCATGATGTGTTGTCATGTGTTGCTGCCTTGCTATGTTGTCGTCTTAGGTCTCTCCTTATGTAGTGTTGTCTCTCTTGTCGTGAGGTGTGTTTTGTCCTATATTTATATTTAATCTCAACCCCCGTCCCCACAGGAGGCCTTCTGCCTTTTGGTAGGCCGTCATTGTAAATAAGAATGTGTTCTTAACTGACTTGCCTAGTTAAATAAAATAACAACTACTAACATCTACTTCTGGCCTGTTTTAACTGGACTCTGCAGGACGGGGATCTGCAGGACGGGGATCTTCCATAAAGCCATAATATCTGTAAATCCTAAAGAGCGTAAAGATAAGAAGGAATGCAGTTCCTATAGACCTATCACAATTCTTAACATGGGTGATAAACTGTATGCATCAATAATAGACAAAAGAATGGAGCAGATTATAGCATATTTGAATGACAGGGATAAAACTGGTTTAAAAACTTCTTAGGGATAGAAGGCACTATTTTCACGTCCGGATGAAAAGCATTCCCAAAGTAAACTGCCTGTTACTCAGGCCCAGATGCTAGGATATGCATAGAACTGGTAGATTTGGATGGAAAACCCTCTACAGTTTCTAAAACGGTGAAAATAATGTCTGTGAGTATAACAGAACTGATTTGGCAGGCGAAACCCCGAGGACAAACCACCCAGGAAGCTCACTGTGTTTTCAATTGGTTTTCTATGGGAAGCACTATTTAATAGGAACCTGGTTGCAGTTCCTATGGCTTCCACTAGATTCCACTCCACTCAGCCCCTAGTGCCTGAGAAATGAGGAACTAGAGGCTGTTCTTTGAGTGTCAAGCCAAGTGGACTCTTCTGTTTAGTGCGTGTGAACTGGATTGCGCGTCATGTTGTATTTATCCGGTATTGAACACTATATATTCCTTCTTAAATTTGATCGATTATTTACGTTTTAGGATACCTAAGGTTGGATTAGGAACGTTGTTTGAAATGTTTGGAACAAGTCTACAGGTAACTTATTAGATACTTTGTTGGATGCTGGGCGAGTTGGAACCGGTGTATTTCTGAATCAAACGCGCCAAATAAATTGACATTTTTGGGACATAAAGAAGGACATTATCGAACAAAAGGCCCATTTGTGATGTTTCTGGAACATTTTGGAGTTCCAACAGAAGAAGATCTGCAAAGGTAAGGCATTAATTATATCGCTATTTCTGACTTTTGTCGCGCACCTGCCTGGTTGAAATCTGATTTTCATGTGATTGTATGTGGGGCGCTGTCCTCAGATAATCGCATGGTCTGCTTTTGCCGCAAAGTCTTTTTGAAATCTGACACAGCGGCTGGATTATTTTGATGTATAACACTTGTATGTTTATGAATTTTTATTATGAGTATTTCTGTTTTGAATTTGGCATTCTGCAATTTCACTGGTCTTATCAATCCCGTTGACGGGATTCGAACGGGAAGGGATCACTAAGATGTTAATACAAAATAGACAGACACAGGACAGGATTGTAATGCTCCGGGTGTCATGGGTGTGGAGTCAGACGCAGGAGACAGAGAGTGCAATGCTGTGCTCTTTAATGCACCAAAGCACCACAGGGTGCTCACAATAATAACGGCCCCAAACACGGGGAATGAAAAATGTACAACTGAAAATTCACGACCAGGAACAAACACGTTCCTCTACTACAGAGCCGAAGGTTACAATAATTAATCCCGCACAACAAACAGGAGGGCCGGCTGTCTAAAGAAGCCCAACTAATCATCACAAACAGGTGCTACCAATAAACATACAAGGAGGGGGAGGAAAGACAATCAGTGGCAGCTAATAGGCCGGTGACGACGACCGCCGAGCGCCACCCGACCAGGAAGGGAAGCCACCCTCGGTCGGACTTGTGACAAGGATGAGGAGAACACTACATGTCATGGACCACATCCTGACCACTCAGGGTAAGACAAGTGCTATATTAATCAGTCCAGATGCAGAAAAAGCATTTGATTCAGTGGGATGGGATTATCTATTCAAAGTTATGGCTAGATTTGGCTTAAAAAAAGAAGTATTACAGTGCTTTAAAACACTGTAATCATGTCCGACTGCTAGAATAAAGATGAATGAACAAGGGGCAAGACAAGGCTGTAATCTTTCACCCATGCACTTCACCTTGGACATCGAGCCATTAGCAAAGGCAATAAGACAGGACCCATCTTTACAGGGAATAACAATAAGAGGCAGTGAACATAAGGTACAAAGTACCAGTGATAAGTATGGACACCTTTTCATTCCAGGGTTTTTCTTTATTTTTACTACTTTCTACATTGTAGAATAATAGTGAAGACATCAAAATGATGAAATAACACATGGAATCATGTAGTAACCAAAAAAGTGTTAAACAAATCTAAATATATTTTATATTTGAGATTATTCAAAGTAGCCATCCTTTGCCTTGATGACAGATTTGCACACTCTTGGCATTCTCTCAACCAGCTTCATGAGGTAGTCACCTGGAATTAATTTCAAATAACAGGTGTGCCTTGTTAAATGGAGTTTTTGTGGAATTTCTTTCCTTCTTAATTCGTTTGAGCTAATCAGTTGTGCTGTGACAATGTAGGGGTGGAATACAGAATATTTGGTAAAAGACCAAGTCCATATTATGGCAAGAACAGCTCAAATAAGCAAAGAGAAACGAGAGACTTGAAGACCTGAAGGTCAGTCAATGCGGAAAATTTCAAGAACTTTAAAAAAGTTTCTTCAAGTGCAGTCACAAAAACCATTAAGCACTATGATGAAAGTGGCTCTCATGAGGATCGCCACAGGAAAGGATGACCCAGAGTTACGACTCTGCTGCAGAGGATAAATTACTTAGAGTTAACTGCAACTCAGATTGCAGCCCAAATAAATGCTTCAGAGAGTTCAAGTAACAGACACATCTCAACATCAACTGTGAATCAGGCATTCATGGTCAAATTGCTGCAAAGAAACCAGTACTAAAGGACACCAATAAGAGGAAGAGACTTGCTTGGAACAAGAAACACGAGCAATGGACATCAGACCAGTGGAAATCTGTCCTTTGGTCTGATGAGTCCACATTTGAGGTTTGGGTTCGAACCACCGTGTCTTTGTGAGATGCAGAGAAGGTGAACGGATGATCTCTGCATGTGCGGTTCCCACCGTGAAGCATGGAGGAGGAGGTGTGATGCTGTGGGGGTGCTTTGCTGGTGACACTGTCTGTGATTTATTTAGAATTCAAGACTGTTGGAAAACCATTCCTCATGAAGCTGGTTGATGGTGTTATCTTATTATTAAAGACCCAGGTTCAAGTGTACATTGATTGATGGATGTTTTACAAACATTTGGAACATATTCAGGGTATGTGGTTAATGTACACAAGAGCCAAGCCCTACTATATTATTAAACCCCACAGCAAGAGCTGAAGAGCAGGTATAACTTCCAGTGGACCTCTTCATCCATTAAAGATCTTGGAGTAAATCTTCTAAAAGTTACACCCAAACATGATGACAAGAATTGCGTTTCCATCAACAAGAAAATATATGATGATCTGGACAGGTGGAATTCACTTCCTTTGGAAGTGTCTGAATTACAGCTGCATCGACCCTCTAGGAAGAATTAAACTTGGTTAAGCTTTTCTAGTGTGTCCGTTGAGTTATTTACTCTGAAAAGTAGAACGTAACAGAGTATCAAAAAAGTGATTCCAAATCTTTAACTGGGTATTGAAACCTCAAAGAAACACTCTATATTAAACTGAAATGTGAGGAGGGACATAACATTTAAATAACTGATGAAACATGGTTGAACATATTTACGACTCAATTAAGCTCTACCAACTCAAGGTCTTGGATAGAATTCTGTTGGAAGAATGTTATACGTTTCTTTATTACACCTAAACTGAAATCAAAACAAATTGGCTCCCAACACCCTTGTTGGAGAGAATGCGGGCTCAAGGGCGAATCACTCTCATATCTTTTGGTCCTGCCCCGCAATTGAAGCTTACTGGGGAGAAATAAGATCTAACATTGGAAAAATAATGGGTTTTGATAGAACAAGCATTCATTTGTAAGATGGTGCTGGAGCAAAAGGCAGACGTTTTACGTGCCCCCAACCAATTGTGTTAAAAAAATTAATACTTATCTGCATTGTTTGTAAATTATTTTTACTATTTTTGTAGATAATGTTGCCGCCATCGTCTCTTATGACGGAAAATAACTTCTAGACATCAGGACTGCGATTACTCTCCACAGACTAGCAGAATCCTTTTTCTTATTTCACAACTTTGATGAGCACGAGGAGGAGGATATATGGCTCCCTTGGGAACAGGCTCTGACCCCAGTGATCTGCGTGAAGACGAGGTGGAGGAAGAGAGGCTGGAGAGCGGGCTGCCTTCAGAGAAGTCGGAGGCAATCGAATAAACCCCCACTCCTCTCAATTCTGCTAGCAAACATGCAATCTTTGAACAATAAAATGAACCAGTTATTGGGAAGATTAAACTACCAATTGGAGATTTAAAAACTGTAATATCGTGTGCATCACAGAGTCATGGCAGAACGTCGACAATATCAAAATAATGCTGGCTGGTTATATGATGTACCGGCAGGATATAACAGCTGTGTCTGGTAAGATAAGGGGCGGCGGTCTAGGTATTTTTGTAAACAACAGCTGGTGCACAATATCTAAGGAAGTCTCGAGCTATAGCTCGCCTGAGGTAGAGTTTCTCATGATATGCTGCAGAACTCACTACATACTGAGAGAGTTTTCATCTATATTTTTCTATTTATTTACATACCACAACAGTCAGAGGCTGGCACTAAGATAGCATTGAATGAGCTGCATTCCGCCATAAGCAAACAAGAAAACGCTCACCCAGAGGCGGCGCTTCCATTAGCAGTGGTCTTTAATGCAAGGAAACTTAAATCTGATTTACCAAATTTCTGTCAGCATATTAAATGTGCAACCAGAGGGAAAATAACTCTGGACCACCTACACTCCACACACAGAGATGAATACAAAGCTTTCCCTCACCCTCTATTTGGCAAATTTGACCATAATTCCATCCTCCTGATTCCATGCTAGGCTACAGGACTGTTTAGCTAGCACAGACTGTAAAATGTTCCGTGATTCCTCCAATGGCATGAGGATTACACCACATCTGTCATTGGCTACATCAAAAAGTGCATCGATGATATCGTCCCCAACAGTGACCGTATGTACATATCCCAACCAGAAGCCATGAATTACAGGCAGTATCCGCACTGAGCTAAAGGCTAGAGCTGCCGCTTTCAAGGAGCGGGACTCTAATCGGAAGTTTATAAGAAATCCCGCTATGCCCTCCGATGAACGATCAAACAGCTAAAGTGTCAATACAGGACTAAGATCCAGTCAATACAGGACTAAGATTCATCTTTATTTAACCAGGTAGGCTAGTTGAGAACCAGTTCTTATTTCTTACTGCGACTTGGCCAAGATAAAGCAAAGCAGTGTGACACAGACAAAAACACACAGAGTTACACATGGAGTAAACAATAAACACAGCCAATAACACAAACAAGTCAATGACACAGTAGAAAAAAGTAGAGAAAGTCTATATACAGTGTGTGCAAAAGGCATGAGGTAGGTATTAAATAGGCCATAGGAGTGAATAATTAGAATTTAGCAGATTAACACTGGGAGTTATAAATGAGCAGATGATGATGTGCAAATAGAGGTACTGGTGTGCAAAAGAGCAGAAATGTAAATAAAATAAAAACAGTATGGGGATGAGGTAGATAGCTTGGGTGGGCTATTTACAGATGGACTATACAGCTGCAGTGATCGGTTAGCTGCTCAGATAGCAGATGTTTAAAGTTGGTGAGGGAAATAAAAGTCTCCAACTTCAGCGATTTTTGCAATTCGTTCCAGTCACTGGCACCAGAGAACTGGAAGGAAAGGCGGCCAAATGAGGTGTTGGCTTTGGGGATGATCAGTGAGATATACCTGCTGGAACGTGTGCTACGGGTGGGGGTTGTTATCATGACCAGTGAACTGAGATAAGGCGGAGCTTTACCTAGCATAGACTTATAGATGACCTGGAGCCAGTGGGTCTGGCAACGAATATGTAGCGAAGGCCAGCCGACTAGAGCATACAGGTCGCAGTGGTGGGTGGTATAAGGTGATTTGGTAACAAAACGGATGGCACTGTGATAGACTGCATCCAGTTTGCTGAGTAGAGTGTTGGAAGCTATATTGTAGATGACATTGTCGAAATTGAGGATCAGTAGGATAGTCAGTTTTACTAGGGTAAGTTTGGCGGCGTGAGTGAAGAAGGCTTTGTTGCAAAATAGAAAGACGATTCTAGATTTGATTTTGGATTGGAGATGTTTAATATGAGTCTGGAAGGATAGTTTACAGTCTAGCCAGACACCTAGGTATTTATAGTTGTCCACATATTCTAGGTCGTAACCATCCAGGGTGGTGATGCTAGTCGGGCGGGCGGGTGCGGGCAGTGAACGGTTGAAAAGCATGCATTTGGTTTTACTAGCATTTAAGAGCAGTTGGAGGCCACGGAAGGAGTGTTGTATGGCATTGAAGCTTGTTTGTAGGTTAGTTAGCACAGTGTCCAAGGAAGGGCCTGAAGTATACAGAATGGTGTTGTCTTTGTAGAGGTGGATCAGGGAATCGCCCGCAGCAAGAGCGACATCATTGATATATACAGAGAAAAGAGTTGGCCCAAGAATTGAACCCTGTGGTACCCCATAGAGACTGCCAGAGGCCCGGACAACATGCCCTCCAATTTGACACACTGAACTCTGTCTGCAAAGTAGTTGGTGAACCAGGCGAGGCAAACGTCAGAAAAACCAAGGCTTTTGAGTCTGCCGATAAGAATACGGTGATTGACAGAGTTTTAAGCCTTGGCCAGGTCGATGAAGACGGCTGCACAGTACTGTCTTTTATCGCTGGCGGTTATATGATATTGTTTAGTATCTTGAGCGTGGCTGAGGTGCACCTGTGAGCGGCTCTGAAGCACATCGGAGAAGGTACAGTGGGATTCAAAATGGTCAGTGATCTGTTTATTAACTTGGCTTTTGAAGACTTTAGATAGGCAGGGCAGGATGGATATACTGTAGGTCTGTAACAGTTTGGGTCTAGGGTGTAACCCCCTTTGAAGAGGGGGATGACCGTGGCAGCTTCCCAATCTTTAGGGATCTCGGACGATACGAAAGAGAGGTTGAACAGGCTGGTAGTAGGGGTTGCAACAATTGCGGCAGATAGTTTTAGAGAGAGAGGGTCCAGATTGTCTAGCCCAGCTGATTTGTACTGGTCCAGGTTTTGCAGCTCTTTCAGAACATCTGCAGTCTGGATATGGGTGAAGGAGAAGCTGGGGAGGCTTGGGCGAGTAGCTGCGGGGGGGAGGGGGGAGCTGTTGGCGGGGATTGGAGTAGCCAGGAGGAAGGCATAGCCAGCCGTTGAGAAATGCTTATTGAAATTTTCGATTATCATTGATTTATCAGTGGTGACCGTGTTACCTAGCCTCAGTGCAGTGGGCAGCTGGGAGGAGGTGCTCTTGTTCTCCATGGTCTTTACAGTGTCCAATAACTTTTTGGAGTTAGAGCTACAGGATGTGAATTTCTGCTTGAAAAAGCTAGCCTTTGCTTTCCTGACTGACTTCGTGTATTGGTTCCTGACTTCCCTGAACAGTTGCCGTGGGGACTATTCGATGCTATGGCAGCCCGCCACAGGATGTTTTTGTGCTGGTCAAGGGCAGTCAGGTCCGGAGTGAACCAAGGGCTATATCTGTTCTTAGATCTGCATGTTTTGAATGGGGCATGCTTATCTAAGATGGTGAGGAAATGACTTTTAAAGAATGACCAGGCATCCTCGACTGACGGGATGAGGTCAATATCCTTCCAGGATACACGGGCCAGGTCATTTAGAAAGGCCTGCTCACATATGTGTTTTAGGGAGCGTTTGACAGTGATGAGGCGTGGTCGTTTGACCGCGGACCCATAGCGGATACAGGCAATGAGGCAGTGATCGCTGAGATCCTGATTGAAAACCTTGGAGTTGTATTTGGAGGGCAAGTTGGCCAGCATAATGTCTATGAGGGTGCCCATGTTTACAGATTTAGGGTTGTACCTGGTGGGTTCCTTGATGATTTGTGTGAGATTGAGGGGATCTAGCTTAGATTGTAGGACTGCTGGGGTGTTAAGCATATCCCAGTTTAGGTCACCTAACAGAACAAATTCTGAACCTAGATGGGGGGCGATCAATTCACAAATGGTGTTCAGGGCACAGCTGGGAGCAGAGGGGGGTCGATAGCAGGCGGCAACAGTGAGAGACATTTCTGGAGAGGTAAATTTTTTAAATTTTAAGTTCAAACTGTTTGGGTATAGACCTGGAAAGTATGACAGAACTTTGCAGGCTATCTCTACAGTATATTGCAACTCCTCCCCCTTTGGCAGTTCTATCTTGACGGAAAATGTTGTAGCTGGGTATGGAAATCTCAGAATTGTTGGTGGCCTTTAGACAGGTCAACATTCACAAGTTCGCAGGGCAAGAAGGATTACCAGAACATGTACTGTGAGCATGCGCTGACCAACTCGCAAGTGTCTTCACTGACATTTTCAAACCTCTCCCTGTCCGAGTCTGTAATACAAACTTGTTTTAAGCAGACCACCATAGTGCCTGTGCCGAAGACCACTAAGGTAACCTGCCTAAATGACTACCGACCCGTAGCATTGACTTCTGTAGCCACGAAGTGCATAGAAAGGCTGGTCATGGCTCACATCAACACCATCATCCCAGAAACCCAAGACCCACTCCAATTTGCATACCGCCCCAACAGATCCACAGATGATGCAGTCTCTATTGCACTCCACACTGCCTTTTCCCACCTGGACAAAAGGAACACCTATGTGAGAATGCTATTCATTGACTACGGCTCAGCGTTCAACACCATAGTGTCTCAAAGCTTATCAAAAAGCTTCTGAACTTCGTGATGGGCCTACCCCAAGAGGTAAGCGTAGGTAACAATACATCCGCCCAGCTGATCCTCAACACAGGGGCCCCTCAGGGGTGCGTGCTCAGCCCCCTCCTGTATTCCCTGTTCACTCATGACTGTACGGCCAGGCACGACTCCAACACCATCATTAAATTTGTCGTTGACACAGCAGCGTTGCCTGATCACCGACAACAATGAGACAGCCTTTTGGGAGGAGGTCAGAGACCTGGCCGTATGGTGCCGGGACAACAACTTCTCCCGCAACGTGATCAAGACAAAGGAGATGATTGTGGAGTACAGGAAAAATAGTACCGAGCACGCCCCCATTCTCATCGACGGGGCTGCAGTGGAGCAGGTTGAGAGCTTCAAGTTACTTGGTGTCCACATCACCATCAAAATAACATTGTCCAAGCACACCATGACAGTCGTGAAGCTGGCACAACAAAGCCTATTCCCCCTCAGGAGACTGAAAAGATTTGGCATGGGTCCTCAGATCCTCAAAAGCTTCTGCAGCTGCAACATCGATTGCATCCTTACTGGTTGCATCACTGCCTGGAATGGCAACTGCTCAGCCAAGCTTCCTACCTCTATACCAGGCGGTGTCAGAGAAAGGCCCTACAATTTGTCAAAGACTCCAGCTAACCGGTGTCCCCGCACATTAAGTCTGTACCAGCACCCCCCTGTAGATATTGTTCTTTTTTACTGCTGCTCTTTAATTACTTGTTACTTAAAAAAAAAAACGAAACTGCACTGTTGGTTTGGGGCTCCTAAGTAAGCATTTCACTAAGGTCTACACCTGTTGTATTCGGCACATGTGACTACTAAAATGTAATTTGATTTTGAATTTCTTAGTATTTCGGTGAAATACCTGAAAACTTTTACAATAGAGACAAATACCTGTTGAAGGTCCTACTGGCAGCTGTAAAAAGGCTATCACTAGGATATGGCGATTAAAAACAACCACACACTGTACGTAAGGAGAGAGTCCAGGAACACTGGGAAAAATGGTTTTCATAGATGAAAATTGTCTAATTCAACTATTCTAATGTACGTATGATGTGTGCTGTACCTGCCAGACCTTTTTTTATTTGTGTGGTCTTTAATAAAAATTAAGTAAAAAAATATATATATTTGAGCATTAAGGCCTGCAGTGTGGCTTTAGAGACCTGGCAATATGCTTCATATGTATTGAACAACTATTGTCACAAAGGCAACACGGTCTTAAATTAATATTAGTAGAATCAGTTTCTAACTTGTTACTGGACGTCATTGCATCTGAACACCGAACTTACAAAATCCTTTATGTTCTTCAGGAAAAGGTTGATTATTTGGAGAATGCATAGCATGCTTTTACTAGAGGAGCCAAGTTCACCTCAATTGTAACTTTCACACATAGAGTGATGGCCAAATATATTGGCACCCGTGCACGGTTTCACAAATTTAGCCATGTCTTCAAGCATTTTGTGAAAGTGTGATACGTGGTGCAGTTATGTGTGTCTGATGGCAGTGTATTCCAGACATGGGAAGCTCCCACAGAGAAAACGGATTTACTAAAGATGCTTTTCCTTAAGGGAAATATATGGTCACCTCTCATGGCAGACCTTGTGGATCTGCTGCCATATGTTTGGGTGTTCTGTTTAACAAAAATACTGAGTGGAGGGGGAGCCAGGCCATTTAGGATCTTGAATACAAGACATGTGTCGGTGTATTGCACAAGATTTTCCCAACTCAGGAGCTCATGCTTTCTGAGGATGTAACAGTGATGATGGCTATTGGGCTTCCTATCAAGCACTTTGAGAGCCTGTTTGTAGACAGACTGAATAGGTCTTAATGTTGTACAGCAAGCTTGTGCCCAACTAGTCAAGCAGTATGTTAAGTGGGGGAGTATCATAGATGTGAAGTACAGTTTTGCTACCTCTGTAGTCAAACAATTTCATATAAATCGGAAATTAGCTAGGTTGAATTTGGTTATTTGAATGACCTTTTTCACATTATTTTTAAAAGAGAGGTTGGAATCAAGTATGATGCCAATGTACTTAAAATCAGATACCACCTCGCGCTTCTCCCCTGACACATAGACATCTGGCTCATCTGTTGCCCTCTTTGTGAAAAACATACAAACAGTTTTTTTCACATTGAGGATGCAAACACGAGTCACTGAGCCACTTTGTAACCCGGACCATTACAGTAGTGAGTTCTTGTGCAGCTTGTTGTTTGCTCTTTGCATGCACATACAGTGCCTTGCGAAAGTATTCGGCCCCCTTGAACTTTGCGACCTTTTGCCACATTTCAGGCTTCAAACATCTTTCCACAGATTCCACACAAACTGCTGTTCACAAATGCTCTCCATCCAACCTCACTGAGCTCGAGCTGTTTTGCAAGGAGGAATGGGAAAAATGTCAGTCTCTCGATGTGCAAAACTGATAGAGACATACCCCAAGCGACTTACAGCTGTAATCGCAGCAAAAGGTGGTGCTACAAAGTATTAACTTAAGGGGGCTGAATCATTTTGCACGCCCAATTTTTCAGTTTTTGATTTGTTAAAAAAGTTAGAAATATCCAATAAATGTCGTTCCACTTCATGATTGTGTCCCACTTGTTGTTGATTCTTCACAAAAAAATACAGTTTTATGTCTTTATGTTTGAAGCCTGAAATGTGGCAAAAGGTCGCAAAGTTCAAGGGGGCCGAATACTTTCGCAAGGCACTGTATATCACTGTATCATCTGCATACATTTGAACTTCATACCTAGTACAGACAGAAGGCAGATCATTAATGTACAGGCTGAACAGGAGGGGCCACAGTATTGACCCATGGGGCACGCCCACATCATAGCTAAGAGTGGGCGACAGCTCATTGCTCACTCTGATACACTGAGTTCTGCCTTCAAGGTATGATTTCATCCATCTCAAGGCAACAGGGGAAAAGTTGAACTTGGACAATTTTGTGATGAGAATCTCATGGTTAACAGTATCAAAAGCCTTCCTTAGGTCCAGAAACACAGCCCCAACAACGCCTCCTTTGTCCATCTAGGACTTCACATTTTCCAGAAGAAAGCAGTTGGCCATTTCTGTGGAGTGTTTCGCTCTGAAGCCAAACTGCATTGAGTATAATATGAAGGGGCTGTTGTTGAGGTGGGCAATCAGGTGTTCTGTTACACACTTTTCAACAACCTTTGACACCACAGGTAGTAAGTATACTAATGGGCCTGTAGTTACTCACGTCAGCAGGGTCACAGACAAACTGAATTGGTCCACTCACACAGACAGCATCGTGAAGAAGGCGCAGCAGCGCCTCTTCAACCTCAGGAGGCTGAAGAAATTCGGCTTGTCACCAAAAGCACTCACAAACTTCTACAGATGCACAATCGAGAGCATCCTGGCGGGCTGTATCACCGCCTGGTATGGCAACTGCACCGCCCTCAACCGTAAGGCTCTCCAGAGGGTAGTGAGGTCTGCACAACGCATCACCGGGGGCAAACTACCTGCCCTCCAGGACACCTACACCACCCGATGCTACAGGAAGGCCATAAAGATCATCAAGGACATCAACCACCCGAGCCACTGCCTGTTCACCCCGCTGTCATCCAGAAGGCGAGGTCAGTACAGGTGCATCAAAGCTGGGACCGAGAGACTGAAAAACAGCTTCTATCTCAAGGCCATCAGACTGTTAAACAGCCACCACTAACATTGAGTGGCTACTGCCAACACACTGTCAATGCCACTGACTCTACTCCAGCCACTTTAATCATGGGAATTGATGGGAAATGATGTAAATATATCACTAGCCACTTAAACAATGCTACCTTATATAATGTTACTTACCCTACATTATTCATCTCATATGCATACGTAGATACTGTACTCTATATCATCGACTGCATCCTTATGTAATACATGTATCACTAGCCACTTTAACTATGCCACTTGGTTTACATACTCATCTCATATGTATATACTGTACTCGATATCATCTACTGTATCTTGCCTATGCTGCTCTGTACCATCACTCATTCATATATCCTTATGTACATATTCTTTATCCCCTTACACTGTGTATAAGACAGTAGTTTTTTTGGGAATTGTTAGTTAGATTACTTGTTCGTTATTACTGCATTGTCGGAACTAGAAGCACAAGCATTTCGCTACACTCGCATTAACATCTGCTAACCATGTGTATGTGACAAATAAATTTGATTTGATTTAAAGATTGCCGTTATTATGGCCGACTTCCATACCCTTGGAAACACCCCGAGACCAATAGATGTGTTAGTGACCTTAGTAATGGGGCCAATGAGTGACTCTTGTAGTTTTTAAGAAACGTAGAGTCCAGCCCAAACACATCTTTGGCTTTAGAGTTCTTTAGTGAGCTAATCACGTTGTTCACCTTTGACTCAGGAACCTCCCTTATGATGAAGACAGGTTGACCGTCATTCACTAGCACTGAGCCCAAGAAACCAGTGGAGGGGTTCTGTGTCAGTACCCTGACAGAGTCAATAAAGTAGGAATTGAAGGCTATTGCTATTTCGACTGCATCCTGTGTTAGATTGTTATTCATCATGATTTCTAGTCTTTTACAGTGTTACTATGGTCTTTCCCTGTTAACTTTTTTAGATTCTCCCAGATCAATTTAGAATATCCCTTTGCTTCACCAATTATGTTAATAAAAAAGTTTGGTAACTGATGCGTTTTTCTTTGCAGTTATCTTTAGCAAACTTTTTTTTTTAATTTAGGGGGTAGATCAGCTTTAATATTGCAGATAGATGGTAAGTAATGTAATTGTCTGCCTAATTTCCAATCCTCCATATATTTTTTTTTTGCAGCACTCTATCACTCTCCATGGTCAAATAGTCCTTACACAGCCTGTAGGTATATTTTGGGTCATCGTCCTGTTGAAAAACAAATGATAGTAGGACTAAATGCAAACCAGATGGGATGGTGTTTCGCTGCAGAATGCTGTGGTAGCGATGCTCTTAAGTGTGCCTTGAATTCTAAAAAAATCACAGACAGCGTCAGCAGCAAAGCACCCCCCACACCATCACACCTCCTCCTCCATGCTTCACGGTGGGAACTGCACATGCGGAGATCATCCATTCACCTACTCTGCGTCTCACAAAGACATGGTGGTTGGAACCAAATCTCAAATTTGGATACAAAGGACAGATTTCCACCAGTCTAATGTCCATTGCTTGTGTTTCTTGTCCCAAGCAAGTCTCTTCTTATTATTGGTGTCCTTTAGTAGCGGTTTCTTTGCAGCAATTTGACCATGAATGCCTGATTCACGCAGTCTCCTCTGAACAGTTGATGTTGAGATGTGTTTGTTACCTGAACTCTGTGAGGCATTTATTTGGGCTGCAATCTGAGCTGCAGATAACTCTAAGTAACTTATCCTCTGCAGCAGAGGTAACTCTGGATCTTCCTTTCTTGTGGCAGTTTCGTCATAGCGCTTGATGGTTTTTGCGACTGCAATGAAATTTTACGCATTGACTGACCTTCATGTTTAAAAGTAATGATGGACTATCGTTTCTCTTTGCTTATTTGAGCTGTTCTTGCCATGATATGGATTTGGTCTTTTGTATCTTCAGTATACCTTCTCGACCTTGTCACAATACAACAGATTTTCTCAAACCCATAAAGAAGTAAAGAAATTCGACAAATTAACTTTAAGAACAAATTCTTATTTACAATGACGGCCTACTCCGGCCAAACCCGGATGACGCTGGGCAAATTGTACGCCGCCCTATGGGACTCCCAATCACAGCCGGATGTGATACAGCCTGGATACATCATTCTAAACAGTAATGCAATAGTTCATTGGATCACTTTGCATGTTCACTGCAAAATCTAAATTGCGCCTATAATCCTCAGTCATATAAAAAAAATGTACTACTATTTGACCCTTATTTTAACAGGTAAGTTGACTGCGAACACGTTCTCATATCTTCTTTGGGGTAGGGGTCAGTATTGGGTAGCTTGGATGAAAAACGTGCCCAAATGAAGCTGCCTGCTACTCAGCTGTAAAAGCTAGAATATGCATATAATTAGTACATTTGGATAGAAAACACTCTGACGTTTCTAAAACGGTTTGAATGATGTCTGAGTATAACAGAACTCATATGGCAGGCAAAAACATGAGAAAAATATCCAACCAGGAAGTGGGAAATCTGAGGTTTGTAGTTTTTCAACTCAGCCCCCATTGAAGATACAGTGGGATATTAGTTATCTTTCACTTCCCAAGGCTTCCACTAGATGTCAACAGTATTTAGAACCTGTTTTAAGGATTCTACTCTAAAGGAGGGGCTCATAAGAGCTCTTTGAGTGTGTGGTCTGGCAGAGTGCCACAGAAAGGTAGCTACGTTCCACTTCATTTGTACAGACAAAGGAAATGTCCGGTTGGAACATTAATGAAGTTTTATGTTAAAAACATCCTAAAGATTGATTCCGTACTTAGTTTGTTTCTACGGGCTGTAATGGAACTTTTTGAACTTTTCGTCCGACGTTCGGCGCGACCTGAACAAGCTTTTGGATTTGTTTACCAAACGCCCTAACAAAAGAAGATATTTGGAGATAACTGATGGACATGATCGAACAAATCAAACATTTATGATGGAACCGGGATTCCTGGGAGTGCATTCTGATGAAGATCATCAAAGGTAAGTGAATATTTAAAATGCTATTTCTGAGTAATGTTGACTACACAATATGGCGGGTATCTTTTTGGCTGCTTTGTTGTCTAAAGGCTGTACTCAGATTATTGCATGGTTTGCTTTCTCCGTAAAGTTTATTTTAAATCTGACACAGCGGTTGCAATTAAGGAGAAGTTTATCTGAAGTTCCATGCATAATAGTCATATCTTTATCAATGTTTATCATGAGTATTTCTGCAATTTGATGTGGCTCTCTTCACTTTCACCACATGTTTTAGAACTACTGAACGCTCCAATGTAAATTCAGATTTTCTTATATAAATATGAACTTTATCAAACAAAACATACATGTATTGCGTAACATGAAGTCTTATGAGTGTCATCTGATGAAGATCATCAAATGTTAGTGATTCATTTAATCTCTTTATGCTTTTTGTGACTCCTCTCTTTGGCTGGAAAAATGGCTGTGTTTTTTTGTGGCTTGGTGGTGACCTAAAATAACCGTTTGTGGTGCTTTCGCAGTAAATCCTTTTTGAAATCGGACACTCTGGCTGGATTAACGAGAATTGTATCTTTAAAATGGTGTAAAATACTTTGTATGCTTGAGGAATTTTATTATGACATTTTTGTTCTTTTGAATTTGGCGGCCTGCACTTTCACTGGCTGTTGCGGGGAACCCCTAGACAGGATATACAGCAACAACCTGGGGAACAGTTCGAGGGGAGGAGGGATGAATGAGCTCTCGCCTGCGCCTGGGCTACGGCCATGTGACATGTTTCGACAAACTTTACCAGGGCTATTAGGATGTATTCGTCTGCCTGTTGTGACCGCTATTGAGCCAGTGGATTACTGAACAAAACACGCCAACAAAATGGAGGTTTTGGGACATAAAGAGGAATTTTATCAAACAAAACAAACATTTATTGTATAATGGGGACACTTGTATGTGCAACCAGATGAAGGTCATCAAAGGTATGTGATTAATTTTATTGCTATTTCTGACTTTTGTGACTCCTCAACTTGGCTTGAAAATGTTTGTATGCTTTTGTAAGCGGGTTGCTGTCCTCAAATAATCTCATGGTGTGCTTTTGCCGTAAAGCCTTTTTGAAAGCTGACACAGCGGCTGGATTAACAAGAAGTTAAGCTTTACTTTGATGTTTAAAACCTGTTAGGGATAGGGGGCAGCATTTTCACTTTGGATGAATTGCATGCCCATAGTGAACTGCATCCTACTCTGTCCTAGATGCTAATACATGCATATTATTATGCATATTATTATTACTATTGGATAGAAAACACTCTGAAGTTTCTAAAACTGTTTGAATTATGTCTGTGAGTATAACAGAACTCATAGGGCAGGCAAATTTCTAAACAGGAAGATAAATGATTGGGCTGGTCGAATTTCAAGTCATCGCATATTCACATCCAAACAAGATATGGATATCTTCGCACTTCCTACGCCTTCCACTAGATGTCAACAGTCAGTGGAACGTGGAATGAAGCCTCTAGTGTGATGTATGACCAGATTGAGTCAGTGGTCTGTCAGAATGCCAGTTCCTGGTTGCGCACATTACTGTTGATATCGCCTGCGTTCCATGACTCTGTAGACAAAAACGAATGCTCCGGTTGGAACGTTATTGGATATATATGAAAATAACATCCTGAAGATTGATTCTCTACTTAGTTTGACCAGTTTATTCGACCTGGAATATAACTTTTTGAAGTTTTCGTCCGAGTTCGCCTGGACCAGCGCCAGCTTTTGGACATGTGAACTAACCGTGCTAGCAAAAGCAGCTAATTGGACACTGGTAATGGACATTATGGAACAAAACAACGATTTATTGTGGGACTTGGACTCCTTGCACTGCATTCTGATGAAAGATCACTGCGTTCTGATGAAAGGTAAGGGAATATTTATGATGTAATTTCGTATTTCTGTTGACTCCAACATGGCGGATAAATATTATACGTCTTAGAGCCCTTTTAGATTATTGCATGTTATGCTTTTTTCATAAAGTGATGAAGATTATCAAAGGTTAGTGATAAATTTTTATCTCTAATTCTGCTTTTGTGACTATCTTTGGCTGGGAAAAATGGCTGTGTGTATTTTGGGATTTGGTGGTGATGTAACATAAATACAGTGGGGCAAAAAAGTATTTAGTCAGCCACCAATTGTGCAAGTTCTCCCACTTAAAAATATGAGAGAGGCCTGTACATTTCATCATAGGTACTCTTCAACTATGACAGACAAAATGAGAAAAAAAATCCAGAATATCACATTGTAGGATTTTTTTATGAATTTATTTGCAAATTATGGTGGAAAATAGGTATTTGGTCACCTACAAACAAGCAAGATTTCTGGCTCTCACAGACCTGTAACTTCTTCTTTAAGAGGCTCCTCTGTCCTCCACTCATTATCAGTATAAAAGACACCTGTCCACAACCTTAAACAGTCACACTCCAAACTCCAATATGGCCAAGACCAAAGAGCTGTCAAAGGACACCAGAAACAAAATTGTAGACCTGCACCAGGCTGGGAAGACTGAATCTGCAATAGGTAAGCAGCTGGGTTTGAAGAAATCAACTATGGGAGCAATTATTAGGAAATGGAAGACATACAAGACCACTGATAATCACTCTCGATCTGGGGCTCCACGCAAGATCTCACCCCGTGGGGTCAAAATGATCACAAGAACGGTGAGCAAAAATTCCAGAACCACATGGGGGGACTTAGTGAATGACCTGCAGAGAGCTGGGACCAAAGTAACAAAGCCTACCATCAGTAACACACTACGCCGCCAGGGACTCAAATCCTGCAGTGCCAGACGTGTCCCCCTGCCAGTACATGTCCAGGCCCATCTGAAGTTTGCTAGAGAGCATTTGGAGGATCCAGAAGAAGATTGGGAGAATGTCATATGGTCAGATGAAACCGAAATATAACTTTTTGGTAAAAACTCAACTCGTCGTGTTTGGAGGATAAAGAATGCTGAGATGCATCCACAGAACACCATACCTACTGTGAAGCATGGGGGTGGAAACATCATGCTTTGGGGCTGTCTTTCTGCAAAGGGACCAGGACGACTGATCCGTGTAAAGGAAAGAATGAATGGGGCCATGAAGCGTGAGATTTTGAGTGAAAACCTCCTTCCATCAGCAAGGGCATTAAAGATTAAATGTGACTGGGTCTTTCAGCATGACAATGATCCCAAACACACTGCCTGGGCAACGAAGGAGTGGCTTCGTAAGAAGCATTTCAAGGTCCTGGAGTGGCCTAGCCAGTCTCCAGATCTTAACCCCATAGAAAATCTTTGGAGGGAGTTGAAAGTCCGTGTTGCCCAGCAACATCCCCAAAACATCACTGCTCTAGAGGAGATCTGCATGGAGGAATGGGCCAAAATACCAGCAACAGTGTGTGAAAACCTTGTGAAGACTTACAGAAAACGTTTGACCTCTGTCATTGCCATTAAAGGGTATATAACAAAGTATTGAGAAACTTTTGTTATTGACCAAATACTTATTGTCCACCATAATTAGCAAATAAATTCATTAAAAATCCTAGAATGTGATTTTCTGGATTTTTTTTCTCATTTTGTCCGTCATAGTTGAAGTGTACCTATGATGAAAATTACAGGCCTCTCTCATCTTTTTAAGTGGGAGAACTTGCACAATTGGTGGCTGACTAAATACTTTTTTGCCACACTGTATATGTTGTGTTTTCGCTGTAAAACATTTTAAAAATCGGACACGATGGGTAGATTAAAAAGATGTTTATCTTTCATTTGCTGTATTGGACTTGTTAATGTGTGAAAGTTAAATATTAAAAAATATATATTTTTCAATTTCCCGCGCTGCCTTTTCAGCGGAATGTTGGGGGGGTTCCGTTAATGTGTGTGACAGGTTTCAACCCTTGTATTTTTATGAATGTTAAATATTTATAATACTGTAATTTGAATTTCGCGCTCTACAATTTCACCGGATGTTGTTGAGATGTGCTGCTAGTGGGACGCCTATCCTAAAAAGGTTTGAAGGCATTGAACAAATCCAAATAAGAGACAGCTAGATACACCTACTTCAAAATACTAGCTAACTAATAAAACATTGCTATAGCCTACACAATACCACAGATTATTTTACCAGACACACAAAATGTTGTTTTCTTTCTGTGCCACCAAACATTTGCATACTACTAGTAAAGTGAACAGGTTTAACTAACACTGTAACATTATGGAACAACATTATTTACATTAAACAAATGGTTTGCGGGGAGAGGCTATAATGGACACTCCTGGCCTGCAAAACGATGACATATGTTGTGCAGCTGAGAGCCGAGCGAACCGAATCATACAGGGCTGTGACAGCAAAGGAGGACTCTGTGTCCTGGTGTTCTTGGCATTCCTGCTCTCCCCATTGAGAAGACTGTATCACAGTGACATCTGGATGGCTACCACTATTAGTTATTTGTTGTGTAGGCTGCTATCCTACTTTAAATATAATCCTGGGAGGGAAAACAATTGTCCATGTTAATAGCTACTGCGAGCGACACTGATTTACAGCTTCCCAGTTGCAAACACCTTAGGTCGATACAATACCGGTGGAGTAGTCATTCATTCATTGGGTTTAGCGGCTCACAAGTAGTTTAATGGTCCATGGCGTGGATTATGTGTAAAATACAGCCCATCTATCTGAAAAAAACATTGTGCCGCTAAAAATATGGGTAATAACTTTTGAACGGCTAGAAACAGAACATTTTCTCTGTAGTAATGGTGAAAACACAGCGTCACGAATCTGCACTCAGTTTATTCTCTATGGCACTCAGAGGATGCGGTGTACCTAAAAGCCCATCATCACAACAAATATTATCTGGGTGATTTTCTTCTAGGTCGCACAGCAAGACATTTACGAGCAATTTAGAGCAGACCAAAATGGCTTGCATCAACTTGAGCTAGCTAGCTGAATAGCTAGCGAACTTAAGCCAGCTAGATACCTTGGTTAGCTAAGAAAATATGCAGTAATTCAACGTTGTCTAGCAATAAACATACTTATAAACAAGGCAAGATTCCTACCCAGCAGATGTTGCAAATATTATTCCATTTCACAGCCGCTTCAAGAAGATATTTACTAAAATAGTCTGAGCTTCATATGTCTCACCTGACAGCATGACGTTCGTGCCTGAAACTGATCATTTGAATCTACAATAGGCATAAGCTATTACCGTAATGAAATAGTATGTTAGAGTAATTTTTACAGGAGGCTTCCAATTACAGTTAATTAAACAGTTTTTTTTCAGCATTTTACCCATAATTCAATGCTGTCTACACATTAACTATACTGTGCATTCTACAGTGTTTTACTGTTAAGATTACACAAAAGTATTACAGTGACGATGAACACATTCCATAACAAACAACTCCTACTGGAGCAGGATATTGTAGCCTACAGTTCTGTCTTATTGTATGGCTACATAAACCTACCTTGACTTTCATGTTGAAAATTTCCCTCTTCAGATAGATAGGGTAAGTCAACAGACTGATCACACCACTTGTTTTGTTGATGCTAAAAACACCATCTGTACCTGCATAGGACAGAGGAGAGATATCACAGTACGGTAGGAACATGTCATAGGGAGTAGGGATGTACTATAATATGTACATTCGTAGCACTTTTTTTCTAAGTAAACTCAGCAAAAAAAATAAACGTCCTCCCACTGTCAACTGCTTTTATTTTCATCAAACTTAACATATGTAAATATTTGTATGAACATAACAAGATTCAACAACTGAGACAAACTGAACAAGTTCCACAGACATGTGACTAACAGAAATAGAATAATGTGTCCCTGGCAAAGGGGGGGTCAAAATCAAAAATAACAGTCAGTATCTGGTGTAGCCACCAGCTGCATTAAGTACTACAGTCCATCTCCTCCTCAAGGACTGCACCAGATTTGCCAGTTCTTGCTGTGAGATGTTGCCCCACTCTTCCACCAAGGCACCTGCAAGTTCCCAGACATTTCTTGGGGGAATGGCCCTAGCCCTCACCCTCTGATCCAACAGGTCCCAGACATGCGTAATAGGATTGAGATCCGGGAATTCGCTGGCCATGGCCATGGCAGAACACTGACAATCCTGTCTTGCAGGAAATCATGCACAGAACGAGCAGTATAGCTGGTGGCATTGTCATGCTGGAGGGTCATGTCAAGATTAGCCTGCAGGAAGGGTACCACATGAGGGAGGAGGATGACTTCCCTGTAATGCACAGCATTGAGATTGCCTGCAAAGACAACAAGCTCAGTCCGATGATGCTGTGACACACCGCACCAGAGAATGACGGACCCTCCACCTCCAAATGGATCCTGCTCCAGAGTACAGTCCTCGGCGTAACACTCATTCCTTCAATGATAAACGCGAATCTGACCATCACCCCTGGTGAGACAAAACCGTGACTCGTCAGTGAAGAGCACTTTTTGCCAGTCCTGTCTAGTCCAGCGACGGTTGGATGTTGCCGGTGATATCTGGTGAGGATTCAAATAAATAAAAACTGAAAAGTGGTGCGTGCATATGTATTCACCCACTTTGCTATGAAGCCACTAAATAAGATCTGGTGCAACTAATTACCTTCAGAAGTCACATAAGTTAGATTTCACACAGGTGGACTTTGTTTAGTGTCACATGATCTGTCACATAATCTCAGTGTATATATACACACCTGTTCTGAAAGGCCCCAGAGTCTGCAACACCACTAAGCAAGGGGCACCACCAAGCAAGCGGCACCATAAAGACCAATGAGCCCTCCAAACAGGTCAGGGACAAAGTTGTGGAGAAGTTCAGATCAGGGTTGGGTTATGAAAAAATATCAGATACTTTGAACATCCCAAGAAGCACCATAAAATCCATTATTAAAAAATGTCAAGACTATGGCACCACAACAAACTTGCCAAGAGAGGGCCGCCCACCAAAACTCATGGACCAGGCAAAGAGGCCATTAATCAGAGTGGCATCAAAGAGACCAAAGATAACCCTGAAGGAGCTGCAAAGATCCACAGCAAGATTGGAGTATCTGTCCATAGAACCACTTTAAGCCGTACACTCCAAAGAGCTGGGCTTTACGGAAGAGTGGCCAGGAAAAAGCCATTGCTTAAAAATTGAAGGAATGATGGATGCCGCTAAATACAGGGAAATTCTTGGGGGAAACCTGTTTCAGTCTGCCAGAGATTTGAGACTGGGATGGAGGTTCACCTTCCAGCAGGACAATGATCCTAAGCATACTGCTAAAGCAACACTCGAGTGGTTTAAGGGGAGACATTTAAATGTCTTGGAATGGCCTAGTCAAAGCCCAGACCTCAATCCAATTGAGAATCTGTGGTATGACTTAAAGAATGCTGTACACCAGCGGAACCCATCCAACTTGAAGGAGCTGGAGCTGATTTGGCTTGAAGAATTGGCAAAACTCCCAGCGGCTAAATGTACCAAGCTTATAGAGATATACACCAAGAAACTTGCAGCTGTGATTTCTGCAAAAGGTGGCTCTACAAAGTCTTGACTTTGGGGAGGGTGAATAGTTACGCACACTCAAGTTTTTAGTTTTTTTTGTCTTATTTCTTGTTTGTTTCAAAATATTTTGTATCTTCAAAGTGGTAGGCATGTTGTGTAAATCAAATGATACAAACCCCCCAACAATCAATTATAATTCCAGGTTGTAAGGCAACAAAATAGGAAAAATGCCAAGGGAGGTGAATTCTTTCGCAAGCCACTAAGGGAGAGTAGGAATCTCCTACATAGCTCCATTTTTATGGAATGGTCTGCCTATTCATGTGAAATACGGAGACTCGGTCTCAACCTTTAAGTCTTAATTGAAGACTCATCTCTTCAGTAGGTCCTATGCTTGAGTGTAGTCTGGCCCAGGAGTGTGAAGGTCAACGGAAAGGCACTGGAGCAACGTACTGCCCTTGCTGTCTCTGCCTGGCAGATTTCCCTCTCTCCACTGGGATTCTTTGCCTCTAACCCTATTATAGGGGCTGAGTCACTGGCTTACTGGAGCTCTTCCATACCGTCCCTAGGAGGGGTGTGTCACTTGAGTGGGTTGAGTCACTGATGTAATCTTCCTGTCCGGGTTGGCGCCCCCCTTGGGTTGTGCCGTGGCGGAGATCTTTGAGGGCTATACTCGGCCTTGTCTCAGGATGGTAAGTTGGTGGTTGAAGATATCCCTCTGGTGGTGTGGGGGCTGTGCGTTGGCAAAGTGGGAGGGGTTATATCCTGCCTGTTTGGCCCTGTCCGGGGGTATCGGCGGACGGGGCCACAGTGTCCCCCGACTGTCTCAGCCTCCAGTATTTATGCTGTAGTAGGTTGTGTCGGGGGGCTAGGGTCAGTCTGTTATATCTGGAGTATTTCTCCTGTCTGATCCGGTGTCCTGTGTGAATTTAAGTATGCACTCTCTAATTCTCTCTCTCTCTCGCTCTCTCTCTCTCTCTCTCTCTCTCTCTTTCTCTCAGGACCTGAGCCGTAGGACCATGCCTCAGGACTACCTGGCATGATGACTCCTTGCTGTCCTCAGTCCACCTGGCCGTGTTGCTGCTCCAGTTTCAACTGTTCTGCCTGCGGCTATGGAACCCTGACCTGTTCACCGGACGTGCTACCTGTCCCAGACCTGCTGTTTTTAACTCTCTAGAGACAGCAGGAGTGTTAGAGATACTCTGAATGATCGGCTATGAAAAGGTAACTGCCATTTACTTCTGAGGTGCTGACCTGTTGCACCCTCGACAACCACTGTGATTATTATTATTTGACCCTGCTGGTCATCTATGAACATCTTGGCCATGTTCTGTTATAATCTCATCTCAGCACAGCCAGGAGAGGACTGGCCACCCCTCATAGCCTGGTTCCTCTCTAGGTTTCTTCCTAGATTCTGGCCTTTCTAGGGGTTTTTTCCTAACCACTGTGCTTCTACATCTGTATTGCTTGCTGTTTGGGGTTTTAGGCTGGGTTTCTGTACAGCACTTTGTGACATCGGCTGATGTAAGAGTTTTTTAAATTAATTTGATTGAATCATCATGTTATCAAACTTAGTTTTGTTGCCATACATGTTTATGCTATCACTATTTTAGGAACCCAAAGAAGGAAGAGGAAGTCTAAAGCTCCTGCTGAAATGGAGAAAGTCAAACGCTTCAGCTGAAATGTCATTCTCAATTGTATTAAAGGCTGGGGGAATAAGAGTGTGTATAGTCTCGGAGGTGTAAACATACAAATCAACTGAGAATATGAATCATGTTGTTTTCTTTTCTGTTCATTTATATGTAATTTCAAAGTTGATAAAATGTAGAACAGTATGGAGGTACTATTCAAAAAGGAGCAACTGTTGGGTTCTAGCTTGAAATATACTTTAACATTTTTATTTATTTTTATAACTTATTGATTACTTTCCATGTATAATGAATGTATATGTTGGGGTCAATGGAGGGTGGATAGAACCTAGCTGTAGGGAAAGTTACTGAGTGAGATAAGGGGAAGTGCAGAGAGTTTACATTCCCTAACCCTAACCCAAAACATGTTATTGTTAAATATCTTGGCTCCTAAGGAGGGAGGCAATGGACAAACAATCGTGTATCAGGGAGGAGTGAGGAATTCGGCCCAGGGTCAGAAGAAGTGAGAAGGAACAGTCCTATTACACACCCACAAAGGTTCTAGCATCAGTCAGGGCCATGACTACACCAGTGAGAGGAACAAATGAATAAGTTCCTGACTAACAACAGTAATGTATTCACTGTCTAGAGTTAACCCTGCCTAGTAGGAGGGTATAAATATATGTGCTTGTGTAACGTCTTTGTCTTTCCAGCTGTACGACCCAGTGGGTGAATGAACTTAGTTTGAGCTTTTTCTATGTGTGTTCAGAACCTAACAAAGGTTAGTAGGAAAGTTAATAATTTAAACCACTTAAATATACTCACATTCACAAAACATGTAGTATTTGACACTCACACATTCATTCCTCAACTGTTTTTTCTATAATGCTACAGGCTCTTTATCATTCTCCATACCTTATATTCCAAATCATCCTACATGCATCCAACAATACCACCATGGAATTTTGCAGCTGCTATTCGAGAACTCATCTGGATCAGAAATCTTATTCCAGATTGTACAGCTATTTTTAAAGATTGTATTGCCAGGAATCCTTTGTGTAGGCAATGCCATATGTATAGGTTAATAAGCACATAGTATGCAGCTGTCGTTTTTAAACCTATAGCATACATGACACACCCATATCTTTCTATCTACATGTGTATAGGTTAATAAGCACATAGTATGCAGCTGTCGTTTTTAAACCTATAGCATACATGACACACCCATATCTTTCTATCTACATGTGTATAGGTTAATAAGCACATAGTATGCAGCTGTCGTTTTTAAACCTATAGCATACATGACACACCCATATCTTTCTATCTACATGTGTATAGGTTAATAAGCACATAGTATGCAGCTGTCGTTTTTAAACCTATAGCATACATGACACACCCATATCTTTCTATCTACATGTGTATAGGTTAATAAGCACATAGTATGCAGCTGTCGTTTTTAAACCTATAGCATACATGACACACCCATATCTTTCTATCTACATGTGTATAGGTTAATAAGCACATAGTATGCAGCTGTCGTTTTTAAACCTATAGCATACATGACACACCCATATCTTTCTATCTACATATGTATAGGTTAATAAGCACATAGTATGCAGCTGTCGTTTTTAAACCTATAGCATACATGACACACCCATATCTTTCTATCTACATATGTATAGGTTAATAAGCACATAGTATGCAGCTGTCGTTTTTAAACCTATAGCATACATGACACACCCATATCTTTCTATCTACATGTGTATAGGTTAATAAGCACATAGTATGCAGCTGTCGTTTTTAAACCTATAGCACATGACATGACACACCCATATCTTTCTATCTACATGTGTATAGGTTAATAAGCACATAGTATGCAGCTGTCGTTTTTAAACCTATAGCATACATGACACACCCATATCTTTCTATCTACATGTGTATAGGTTAATAAGCACATAGTATGCAGCTGTCGTTTTTAAACCTATAGCATACATGACACACCCATATCTTTCTATCTACATGTGTATAGGTTAATAAGCACATAGTATGCAGCTGTCGTTTTTAAACCTATAGCATACATGACCCACCCATATCTTTCTATCTACATGTGTATAGGTTAATAAGCACATAGTATGCAGCTGTCGTTTTTAAACCTATAGCATACATGACCCACCCATATCTTTCTATCTACATGTGTATAGGTTAATAAGCACATAGTATGCAGCTGTCGTTTTTAAACCTATAGCATACATGACACACCCATATCTTTCTATCTACATGTGTATAGGTTAATAAGCACATAGTATGCAGCTGTCGTTTTTAAACCTATAGCATACATGACACACCCATATCTTTCTATCTACATGTGTATAGGTTAATAAGCACATAGTATGCAGCTGTCGTTTTTAAACCTATAGCACATGACATGACACACCCATATCTTTCTATCTACATATGTATAGGTTAATAAGCACATAGTATGCAGCTGTCGTTTTTAAACCTATAGCATGACATGACACACCCATATCTTTCTATCTACATGTGTATAGGTTAATAAGCACATAGTATGCAGCTGTCGTTTTTAAACCTATAGCATACATGACACACCCATATCTTTCTATCTACATGTGTATAGGTTAATAAGCACATAGTATGCAGCTGTCGTTTTTAAACCTATAGCATACATGACACACCCATATCTTTCTATCTACATATGTATAGGTTAATAAGCACATAGTATGCAGCTGTCGTTTTTAAACCTATAGCATGACATGACACACCCATATCTTTCTATCTACATGTGTATAGGTTAATAAGCACATAGTATGCAGCTGTCGTTTTTAAACCTATAGCATACATGACACACCCATATCTTTCTATCTACATGTGTATAGGTTAATAAGCACATAGTATGCAGCTGTCGTTTTTAAACCTATAGCATACATGACACACCCATATCTTTCTATCTACATGTGTATAGGTTAATAAGCACATAGTATGCAGCTGTCGTTTTTAAACCTATAGCATACATGACACACCCATATCTTTCTATCTACATGTGTATAGGTTAATAAGCACATAGTATGCAGCTGTCGTTTTTAAACCTATAGCATACATGACACACCCATATCTTTCTATCTACATGTGTATAGGTTAATAAGCACATAGTATGCAGCTGTCGTTTTTAAACCTATAGCATACATGACACACCCATATCTTTCTATCTACATGTGTATAGGTTAATAAGCACATAGTATGCAGCTGTCGTTTTTAAACCTATAGCATACATGACACACCCATATCTTTCTATCTACATGTGTATAGGTTAATAAGCACATAGTATGCAGCTGTCGTTTTTAAACCTATAGCATACATGACACACCCATATCTTTCTATCTACATGTGTATAGGTTAATAAGCACATAGTATGCAGCTGTCGTTTTTAAACCTATAGCATACATGACACACCCATATCTTTCTATCTACATGTGTATAGGTTAATAAGCACATAGTATGCAGCTGTCGTTTTTAAACCTATAGCATACATGACACACCCATATCTTTCTATCTACATGTGTATAGGTTAATAAGCACATAGTATGCAGCTGTCGTTTTTAAACCTATAGCATACATGACACACCCATATCTTTCTATCTACATATGTATAGGTTAATAAGCACATAGTATGCAGCTGTCGTTTTTAAACCTATAGCATACATGCCATATGTATAGGTTAATAAGCACATAGTATGCAGCTGTCGTTTTTAAACCTATAGCATACATGACACACCCATATCTTTCTATCTACATGTGTATAGGTTAATAAGCACATAGTATGCAGCTGTCGTTTTTAAACCTATAGCATGACATGACACACCCATATCTTTCTATCTACATGTGTATAGGTTAATAAGCACATAGTATGCAGCTGTCGTTTTTAAACCTATAGCATACATGACACACCCATATCTTTCTATCTACATGTGTATAGGTTAATAAGCACATAGTATGCAGCTGTCGTTTTTAAACCTATAGCATACATGACACACCCATATCTTTCTATCTACATGTGTATAGGTTAATAAGCACATAGTATGCAGCTGTCGTTTTTAAACCTATAGCATACATGACACACCCATATCTTTCTATCTACATGCTTTCCTTTAGGTTTCTATGCAAATTAATCAATGTTTATTTAAGCCTGCAGTTATTTGAAAAGAGACATTCATGCAAAAACATGATTCAAACTTGAATTCACTGACAGAGAGATGGCTAATAAAACACCAGCTTCCTGAGCATTGACGTTTACAATATTTGCTGGCTAGTCTAGTCATCTGTAACATTGCTTAGCTTTCAATAAATTGGTCAACGGAGTTACCTCTTCATAAGATCAAAACCATTCATATTGCATGATGCATATTTCAAGTGCACTCGGAAACAGTCTCATTTCATTCCTAGGGAGCTGACGTTAGCTCCTCTTAACACACTGACAGCAGATCACGATTTCATGTGTTTACATCTTAGAAGCAGACCATTGAACACCTTCATCACGAGGGGTATGTAAAGGAGTTCAGACACACAACAGGATTTTTGGTACGTTATATCAAATTAAATGAGCACATATCATGGTAAATCAATGTAAATAAACAATGTATGCAGAGATACTCCATAGAAAGCCTACTGGATAACTGTTGATGCTTACCATTCTCAAGGGAATAATGAATTGGTTTGGGCATTCCTAGGTCTCCATCTTTGGCGAAAACTGTGAATATTTCCGAACCCTGTGGACAGAAGTGTTATTAGAATAGTCTGAGCTATGAAACACATCTATGTAATTACCAGTAAAACAGGATTGGTAATCAGATTTGAGGCATTCAGGATAAATACAGCTGGAATATTTCTCTCCAATAGCTACATGGACGGTAGCAGTTTGCTTGTTGGACTATAATGAAGATGTATACGTAAGAAATAGAGAAAAAAATATATTAATTCTATAAAATATAATTTTGTGGTTCAGTCTACATGTTACCAGTTGCGCAATATATACCATGCTCCCCCAAAATCTACTGTATTTTCTATCGTCCATATTATGAGGCGTTGAATGAATACAATCTTTGTTTATGAATTCCCATCAACATCAAAAACAGAAATATAGTTATAATGATACAGTAGTTCAATAGTTGAACAGTCATGTTTTTGCTGAATGTAACACATGCAACATCACTCAGTGTTTAGGGTGTTTCTTGCTGATAATAAGGAGATTCCTTAGACAAAGACCATAGCATAAAGTTGCAAAATGTTTTGCCATGTAAACCTTATACTTCAAACATAAAACATTTTACAGCAAAAACGAGTTTATTTTGGACAAATGCAGGTGCCCTGTTTCATTCCGTTTGCTTCTGTTTGCTTCCATTTGGTTCGTAGTGAATATACCCCTGGAGCAGTCCACCGCAAAAACACAGCATGGGGCTACTAAGAGACTGCAGAGAGAGAACCGACTGGTTACAAATGGGTTGAAACAACATTTCCATGCAATTTCAACAACAACAAACATTTCCAACTGATGTCATTTAAATCAACATGGAAAACTGTTTGGATTTGAAAGAATACATCAACAGAAAGGAATTTATGGACTTTTCCAATGTGCAATAAGTAGAAATCACTCCCCCACTCGCTTCATAAATTCACCTGATCAGTTTTCTAATCTTTTAGATTGCTGCTGCCTGATACCATGATAAATCACACGGAGAGGATCTTTGCTATCAAGCTATCAATGTGCATAATATCTAACTAGCGAGACAAGAGTTGTGAAAAAATATGAAACGCTGATGGGCATTCTGACTGACTGACAGCAAACTAGGCTGCCCGCTGCATGTTGAGGACACACACACACACCCCTCCTTGCACTCCTAATCTGCAGCTTTTTTGCAGTGACTGTGAGAATGTGCAGGGAGGTATTTTGCCAACATCTACTTACGCATATTAAAACACGAGTATCACGAGTATCATCCAATCCGACTATCAACTGTCAATTTATGGGTACGATTACGAATACGAGTATTACAATGGCGGCATACCCCTACTTTTCACGCTCAAGTTCCAAATATCTCTAACAGTCTCCCCAGCATGATTTTTTTATGGGTGTGATGTCACTGTTCTAAAATGTGATTGTTACGCAACACGACAGTTAACTTGCGCTGCCTTCAAACCAAGGCATGCTTCCAGCTAATTATCTATATTATCTAACTTGTCAATTTCAAATTATTTTCAAACAACATTTTGAAATTAGGTGTGTTCCGCCTCCTCATTACTTCACATAGAAGTAGCCTTTTTCACTGTGGCGGACAATTTACATTTGAGGCATGCTATGTTAATGTAAGGCGAGGATTAGATCGATGAGCCGGACAAACTGCTCACTTTGATGAGTGCCCAAGCACTCCCCCAGTGTTTCCCCAGGCCAAGTATGACGAGAATCTTTCTGGGGATTGTTGCCCGTTTCATTGATGGGAGATATAAAGGCCACAAGGCGTGGCTGAGCTCTGAGCACATACAAGGACACCACACATTTACCAAAAATATGAAAGTGTACTGAGGAACTGAAACGTGCAGCGACAGGTAATACGAGTGGTGACTGACAGCACAAGCAAGATGATCAAGACCTTGAACCTACTTGGTTTTGAGGAAACCAATGATGACAGACAGGAGGAAGATGAGGCATCCAACATGAAGGTGGAGGCCGCACCACCTTTAGTCTGACAGTTCCAAACTGACCATATAGCCAACAATGTGGACATGATGGCAAACCTGTACCTCACAGAGTCAAATCTTCATTTCCGGTGCCCAATTCAAATGCTTCAGCTCGCAATAAAGGATGACACTAACATGCAAGATGGGGTTAGTGGACTGATCCAGAAAGTGGGGAAACTTGTCAAAAGTGTTAGGAAGAGTACATTGAACACAGAGGAAAATGACAGATTGGGAGTGCATCCCACCACATCCTGCATGACAAGATGGAACAGTCAATTACACATGATTGAGTCTGTGTTAAAGATGTTTCAAAGAGACACATTGAGGCAAAACAAACTGAAGTCTACCTTTGATGATGCAAAAACTCATCCTAAACGAAGAGCATTGGCTACAGGTCCTGGTGGAGGTACTGACACCACAAGCTGACCTAATATACAGAAAGAGTTGGGGAACCTGAGCATGATTCTCCCTGCCATGTCATAAATAAATAAATTGTTGACTAGCATGTCTCAGCCCATAGACATTGCTGCTTTTGCAGAAACACTATCAGATTGCATCTCCACTCGGTACAGGTGATACTATAACGATAAACATCTTGTCATAGCCACCGTCCTGAAACCCCATGTTTAAAACTGAGTGGGTGATAAGGGATGAACTCGTGCATAACCAGTTGGAGAGATACTCGACCTCATTGTGAAGGAAACCGGGGCTATCAACGCACCTCCGGTAGGTGCATCTGCCATACCAGTAACACCCGCAGCACCTAACCCTGCCCTGAGCAGAAGTAAGTGCCCAAAGACCTTGCATGTTCGGTTTCTACTTCATTCAACAGCAGCGGTCCTCTCTAGCGATCCTCTCTAGTTGCAAAAGGACGGCAATGAGAAGAAACACAGACGAGGACGTTATCACCTTTTGGAAAGACAACGCCTCATCCCTGCCCCGCCTGGCAAGTGGCCAGAAGAGTTTTTAGCAACCCCAGTGGCTCTGCTGCTGGCCTGCTCTCCAGGCGACATCGCATGAGCCTGAAGCCAGACTGAAGCCAAACCCGTGTTTCTAAAAATGTATTCAAAGGCACTGTAGACTGAGCCTAAGTCACAGCCTATATCACAATGTATAGACCAAAACAAGATAATACAACAAAATCAAATCAAATCACACGTTATTGGTCACATACACATGGTAACAGATTTTAATGAGTGTAGCGAAATGCTTCTTAATGTATTTATTTTTAGGCTATAGCCTTGAAATAATTTAAATAATAGATTAATAATATAGCCTAAATAATTCATTTTCCTTCCTTCTTAGGCTACCTGGCTGTTACTTACTTATTGTGTTTATATGATGTTGACTTCCTACCATCACCATTTCATGTTGTTTATTAAAATACTTTTCATTCAAATCATATGGTTTGCTTTGGTAGGTCCATTAGTCACGAAGCTAGATGTTGTTGTACAAATGGTGATTTTAAACAAAAATTTAATGGAGCGAATTTGGAGCATTTTTAGCGGATTGGTTGGAAAGGACGTGGAGCTCTGTGTTGAGCAGGATTTCAACCTGCTCCCAGGCCTGCTGAGAAGTGACAGACTCCACCCAAGCTGTAGAGGTGCTCTCATCTTATCTATCAACATATACAAGGCTCTAACTCTTCTAACTCCACAATGAGATGTGCAGGCCAGGCACCAAGCTGTTAGCCAGCCTGCCAGCTTAGTGGAGTCACCAGCTCTGTTTGGTGCGATGGTAACACATTTTTCCAGAGTGACGCAGTGGTCTAAGGCACTGCACCTCAGTGCCAACATTTACGACAGCATACTCAGGCTGACTGGCTCTCGTTCAGGCAAATGAGAAATAGGTGCACTCAGGCTATCCGGGAAGGCCAAAGTTAGTTACTTTAAGGAGCAGTTCTCTCCCTGTGAGTCTGACCCCAAGAAGTTCTGGAAAACGGTTAAAGACCTGGAGAATAAACCTTCCTCCTCACAGCTGCCCATGTCCTTAATGTTGATGATGTGGTTGTTAATGACAAGAAGCACATGGCTGAGCTCTTTAATCACCACTTCATTATGTCAGGATTCCTATTTGACTCAGCCATGCCTCCTTGCTCAGCCAACATTTCCTAATCTCCCACCTCTTCTAATACAACAATCCCTGATGCTTCTCCCTCTTTTCCCCCTACCCCGCTACAAAGTTTCTCCCTGCAGGCAGTCCCTGAGTCCAAGGTGCTAAAGGAGCTCCTGAAACTTGACCCCCAAAAAAACATCTGGGTCAGATGGTTTAAACCCTTTCTTCTGTAAGGTTAATGCCCCTATCATCGCCAAGCCTATCTCCGACCTTTTTAACCTCTCTACTTTCTGGGGAGGTTCCCATTGCTTGGAAGTTAGCCACAGTTTGTCCTTTATTTAAAGGGGGAGATCAAGCTGATCCTAACAGTTATAGGCCTATTTCTATTTTGCCCTGTTTATCAAAAGTGTTGGAAAAACTTGTCGATAATCAACTGATTGGCTTTCTTGATGTCTATAGTATTCTCTCTGGTATGCAAGGTTATGGATGTGTCATTGCAACCTTAAACTCGGCAGATCATTTTCCATTAATGGATGTCGATTTTAACTTGTTTGACTGCTATAATTAAGCAATAAGGCCCGAGGTGGTGTGGTAGGACACAGCCCTTAGCCGTGTTATATTGGCCATATAACACAAACCCATGAGGTGCCTTATTGCTATTATGAACCGGTTACCAACATTTTTAGAACAGTAAAACGTTTTTGGGGAAATACCCTTCATACACGGTCTGATATACAGTTGAAGTCAGAAGTTTTCAACCACTCCACAAATTTGTTAAACAAACAATGGTTTTGGCAAGTAGGTTAGGACATCTACTTTGTGCATAACACAAGTCATTTTTCCAAAAATTGTTAACAGACAGATTATTTCACTAAATCGCATTTCCAGTGGGTCAGAAGTTTACATATCCTAAGTTGACTCTGCCTTTAAACAGCTTGGAATATTCCAGAAAATGATGTCATAGCTTTAGAAGCTTCTGAAAGGCTCATTGACATCATTTGAGTCTATTGGAGGTGTACTTGTGGATGTATTTCAAGGCCTACCTTCAAACTCAGTGTCTCTTTGCTTGACATGATGCGCAAATCAAAAGAAATCAACAAATACCTCAACATTTTTTGTAGACCTTTTGTAGACCACATATCTGGTTCATCCTTGGGAGCAATTTCCAAATGCCAAGTTCATCTGTTTGAACAATAGTATGCAAGTATAAACACCATGGCACCACGCAGTCTTCAGACCGCTCAGGAAGGAGACGTGTTCTGTCTCCTAGAGATGAACATACTTTGGTGCAAAAAGTGCAAATCAAACTCATATCAACAGAAAGGCCCTTGTGAAGATGCGGGAGGAAACAGGTACAAAAGTATCTATATCCACAGCAAAACAAGACCTATATCGACATAACCTGTGTCACGCCCTGGCCATAGTATTCTGTGTTTACTTTATTATTTTGGTTAGGCCAGGGTGTGGCATGGGTGATTATGTGTTTGTCTGGTCTAGGGGTTTTTGTAGATTGATGGGGTTGTGTTCAGTGTAGTATTCTAGGTAAGTCTATGGTTGCCTAGAGTGGTTCTCAATCAGAGGCAGGTGTTTATTGTTGTCTCTGATTGGGAACCTGGCAGCCATATTCTTTGGGTATGTCGTGGGTGATTGTTTCCGTGTCTGTGTTTTTCACCACACGGTACTGTTTTGGGTTTCGTTGGTTCCACATTTATTGTTTTTGTATTTCAGTCGTGTTCATGTGTAGTATTTCTTATTTAAAAAAAACATGGACACTTACCACGCCACAAATTGGTCCTCCGATCCTTCTCGCCTCTCCTCTGCTTCCCAGGAAGAAAATCGTAACAGAATCACCCACCACAACAGGACCAAGCGGCGTGGTAACGGGCAGCAGCAACAGCGGCCAAAGACACAGGACTCTTGGACATGGGAGGAAATCCTCGATGGGAGAGGACCCTGGGCTAAGCCAGGAGAATATCGCCGCCCCAAAGAAGAGCTGGAGGCAGCGAAGGCGGCGAGGCGCTGGTATGAGGAGGCAGCACGGCGGCGTGGATGGAAGCCCGAGAGTCAGCCCCAAAAATGTATTGGGGGGAAGCACACAGGGAGTATGGCGAAGCCAGGTAGGAGACCTGCACCAACTTCCTGTGCTTACCAGAGGGCGAGAGAGACCGGGCAGGCACCGTGTTATGCTGTGGAGCGCACGGTGTCCCCAGTGCGGGTGCATAGCCCGGTGCGGTACATACCAGCTCCTCGTATCTGCCGGGCTAGAGTGGACATTGAGCCAGGTGCCATGAAGCCGGCTCTATGCATCTGGTCTCCAGTGCGTCTCTTTGGGCCGGCGTACATGGCACCAGCCTTACGCATGGTGTCCCCGGTTCGCCTGCACAGCCCAGTGCGGGCTATTCCACCTTGCCGCACTGGCAGGGAGACCGGGAGCATTCAACCAGGTAAGGTTGGGCAGGCTCGGTGCTCAAGTGCGGGTGCATAGAGGTGGAGGTGGTACTGGATAGACTGGACCTTGCAGGTGCACTGGAGCTCCAGTGCACCTGCACGGTCCAGTCTATCCAGGACCACCTCCACGCATCAGCCCTCCGGTGGCAGCTCCCCGTACCAGGCTTCCTGTGCGTGTCCTCGGCCCAGTACTACCAGTACCAGCACCACGCACCAGGCCTACAGTGCGCTTCGCCTGTCCAGGCTTGCCAGAGCCTTTCTCCTCTCCAGCGTCGCCTGAGCTGCTCATCTGCCCAGCGCCGCCTGAGCTGCCTGTCTGTCATGAGCCGCCTGAGCCTCCCGTCTGTCATGAGCCGCCATAGTTACCAGTCAGCATGGAGCAGCCAGAGCCGCCAGTCAGCATGAAGCAGCCAGAGCCGCCAGTCAGCATGGAGCAGCCAGAGCCGCCAGTCAGCCAGGATCTGCCAGAGCCGCCAGTCAGCCAGGATCTGCCAGAGCCGCCAGTCAGCCAGGATCTGCCAGAGCCGCCAGTCAGCCAGGATCTGCCAGAGCCGCCAGTCAGCCAGGATCCGCCAGTCAGCCAGGATCTGCCAGAGCCGCCAGTCAGCCAGGATCTACCAGAGACGCCAGTCAGCCAGGATCTGCCAGAGCCGCCAGTCAGCCAGGATCCGCCAGTCAGCTAGGATCTGCCAGAGCCGCCAGTCAGCCAGGATCTACCAGAGCCGCCAGTCAGCCAGCCAGGATCTGCCAGAGCCGCCAGTCAGCCAGGATCCGCCATTCAGCCAGGATCCACAATTCAGCCAGGATCCGCCAGTCAGCCAGGATCTGCCAGAGCCGCCAGTCAGCCAGGATCTGCCAGAGCCGCCAGTCAGCCAGGATCTGCCAGAACCGGCATTCAGCCAGGATCTGCCAGAGCCATCAACCCACCTGAGCTTCCTCTCAGTCCTGAGCTTCCTCTCAGTCCTGAGCTACCCCTCAGTCCTGAGCTACCCCTCAGTCCGGAGCTGCCCTTCAGTCCAGTGGGGCCCTTTGTTAGGGTTACTCGGCCAAGGTCGACGGCGAGGGTCGCCACTCAAAGGACGCTAAGGAGGTGGACAAAGACTATGGTGGAGTGGGATCCACGTCCAGCGCCAGAGCCGCCCCCATGGATAGACGCCCACCCAGACCCTCCCCTATGGGTTTAGGTGTGCTGCCGGGAGTCCGCGCCTTTTGGGGGGGGGGGGGGTACTGTCACGCCCTGGCCTTAGTATTCTGTGTTTTCTTTATTATTTTGGTTAGGCCAGGGTGTGACATGGGTGATTATGTGTTTGTCTGGTCTAGGGGTTTTTGTAGATTGATGGGGTTGTGTTCAGTGTAGTATTCTAGGTAAGTCTATGGTTGCCTAGAGTGGTTCTCAATCAGAGGCAGGTGTGTATCGTTGTCTCTGATTGGGAACCATATTTAGGCAGCCATATTCTTTGGGTATTTCGTGGGTGATTGTTTCCGTGTCTGTGTTTTTCACCACACGGTACTGTTTTGGGTTTCGTTCGCTCCACATTTGTTTTTGTATTTCAGTCGTGTTCATGTGTAGTATTTCTTATTAAAAAAAACATGGACACTTACCACGCCGCATATTGGTCCTCCGATCCTTCTCGCCTCTCCTCTTCAGACGAGGAGGTGGAAATCCCTTACAACCTGAAAGGCTGCTTAGCAGGGAAGAAACCACTGCTCCAAAACCACCATAAAAAAGCCATACTACGGTTTGCAACTGCACATGGGGACAGAGATCGTTCTTTTTGGATATATTTCCTCTGGTCTGATGAAACCAAAAAATAACTGTTTGTCCCCAGTCCACCTGGCCGTGCTGCTGCTCCAGTTTCAACTGTTCTGCCTGCGGCTATTGAACCCTGACCTCTTCACCGGACGTGCTACCTGTCCCAGACCTGCTGTTTTCAACTCTCTAGAGACAGCAGGAGTGTTAGAGGTACTCTGAATGATTGGCTATGAAAAGCCAACTGACATTTACTTCTGAGATGCTGACCTGTTGCACCCTCGACAACCACTGTGATTATTATTATTTGACCCTGCTGGTCATTTATGAACATTTGAACATCTTGACCATTTTCTGTTATAATCTCCACCCAGCACAGCCAGAAGAGGACTGGCCACCCCTCATAGCCTGTTTCCTCTCTAGGTTTCTTCCTAGGTTCTGGCCTTTCTAGAGGGTTATTCCTAGCTTCTACACCTGCATTGCTTGCTGTTTGGGGTTTTAGGCTGGGTTTTTGTACAGCACTTTGTGACATCAGCTGATGTTTGAAGGGCGTCATAAATAAATGTTATTGATTGATTGATTGATTGTCCATAATGTCCATCGTTATGTTTGGAGGAAAAAGGGTGGGGCTTGCAAGCTGAAGAATACCATCCCAACCCTGAAGCAAATTGGGTGGCAGCATCATGTTGTGGGGGTGCTTTTGCTGCAAGAGGGACTGGTGCACTTCACATAATAGATGGCTGCATGAGGAAGGAAAATGATGTGGATATATTGAAGCAACATCTAAAGACATCAGTCAGGAAGTTAAGGCGTGGTCGCAAATGGGTCTTCCAAATGGACAATGACCGCAAGCATACTTCCAAAGTTGTGGCAAAATGACTAAAAGACAACAAAGTTAAGGTATTGGTGGCCATCACAATGCCCTCACTTCAATTCCATAGAACGTTTGTGGGTAGAACTGAAAAAGCGTGTTCGAGCAAGGAGACCTACAATCCTGACTCAGCTACACCAGCTCTGTCAGGAGGACATCAATTCACCCAACTTATTGTAGGAAGCTTGTGGAAGGCTACACAAAACGTTTGCCCAAGATAAACAATATAAAGGCAATGCTACCAAATACTAATTGAGTGTTTGTAAACTTTTGACCCACTGGGAATGTGATGAAAGAAATGAAAGCTGAAATAAATCCGTAAATATATTTGGCTAAGGTGTATGTAAACTTCTGACATCAACTGTAAGTATAAAACAGGTGCATGAGCAGTGACAGAGTGTCTACAATGCAATATATAGTAAAGAATAGATAGTGAAGGATACAGTATACACTATATACATATGAGATGAGCAATGTGAGATATGTAAACATTCTTAAAGTAGCATTATTAAAGTTACAAGCGTTCATTTATTAAAGTGGCCAATGATATCAAGTCTAAATATAGACAGCCGCCTCTCTGTGTTAGTGGTGGCTGTTTAACAGTCTGATGGCCTTGGGGCGGCAGGGTTAGAGTGGTTAGAGCGTTGGACTAGTAACCGGAAGGTTGCAAGTTCAAACCCCCGAACTGACAAGGTACAAATCTGTCGTTCTGCCCCTGAACAGGCAGTTAACCCACTGTTCCAAGGCCGTCATTGAAAATAAGAATTTGTTCTTAACTGACTTGCCTAGTTAAATAAAGGTAAAAAAAAGATATCTATATAGATAGAAGCTGTTTGTGAATCTTTCTGTCCCAGCTTTGATGCACCTGTACTAACCTCGCCATCTGGATGGAAGCGGGGTGAACAGGAAGTGGCTCGGGTGGTTATTGTCCTTGATGATCTGTTTTGCCTTCCTGTGACATCGGATGTTGGAGGTGTCCTGGAGGGCAGGTAGTTTACCCCCGGTGATGCTTTATGCAGATTGCACCAACCCCTGGAGAGCCTTGTAGTTGTGGGCGGTGCAGTTGCCATACCAGGTGGTGATACAGCCCGACAGGATGCTCTCAATTGTGCATCTGTAAAGTTTGTGTATTTTTGGTGACAAGCCAAATTTCTTCAGCCTCCTGAGGTTGAAGAGGCACTGCTGTGCCTTCTTCACCATGCTGTCTGTGTGGGTGGACCATTTCAGTTTGTCTGTGATGTGTACGCCGAAGAACTTAAAGCTTTCCACCTTCTCCACTAATGTCCCGTCAATGTGGATAGGGGGGTTCTCCCTTTGCTGTTTTCTGAAGTCCATGATCATCTCTTTTGTTTTGCTGACATTGAGTGAGAGGTTATTTTCCTGACACCACACTCCGGGGGCCCTCACCTCCTCCCTGTAGGATGTCTCGTCGTTGTTGGTAATCAAGCCTACCACTGTTGTGTCATCTGGGAACTTGATGATTGACTTGGAGGTGTGCATTGTCACGCAGTCGTGAGTGAACAGGGAGTATAGGAGGTGGCTGAGAACGAATCCTTGCGGAGCCCCAGTGTTGAGGATCAGCAGAGTGGAGATGTTGTTTCCTACGCTCATCACCTGGGGGCGGCCCTTCAGGAAGTCCAGGACCTAATTGCACAGGGTGGGGTCAAGACCCAGTGACTCAAGCTTAATGATGATTTTGAAGGGTACTATGCTGTCGAATGCTGAGCTGTAGTCAATGAACTGCATTGTAACATAGGTATTCCGTTTGTCCAGATGGAATAGGGCAACGTGCAGTGCGATGGCAATTGCATCGTCTGTGGCCCTATTGGGGTGGTAGACAAATTGAAGTGGGTCTATGGTGACAGGTAGGGTGTAGGTGATGTGATCCTTGGCTTTCAAAGCACTTCATGATGACAGAAGTGAGTGCTACAGGGCAATAGTCATTTAGTTCAGTTACCTTAGCTTTCTTGCGAACAGGAACAATGGTGGCCATCTTAGAGCATGTGGGGACAGCAGACTGGGATAGGGATTGATTGAATATGTCCGTAAACACACAGCCAGCTGGTCTGCACATGCTCTGAGGACGCGGTTAGGGATGCCATCTTGGCCTTCAGCCTTGCAAGGGCTAACACGTTTAAATGTTTTACTCTCGTCATCCACAGAGAAGACGAGCCCACAGTCTTTGGTAGCAGGCCACATCGGTGGCATTGTATTATCCTCAAAACAGGCAAAGAAGTTGCTTAATTTGTCAGAAGCAAGATGACGATTTCCGTGACGGGGCTGGTTTACCTTTCGTAATCTGTGACTGTCTGTTGGCCCTGCCACAAATGTCTCATGTTTGAGCCGTTGAATTGTGACTTCACCTTGTCTCTATACTGACACTTTGCTTGTTTGATTTACGGATGGAATAACTGCACGGTTCTTATTCGGCCATATTTCCAGTCGCCTTAAAATGCGGTGGGACGTGTTTTCAGTTTTGCGTGAATGCTGCCATCAATCCACAGTTTCTGGTTAGGTCAACATAAATGTATGTCAATGTTATTATCTCAAGGCAACCTGGAACGTATCCCAGTCCACGTGATTGAAGCAATCTTGAAGTGTGGAATCTGATTGGTCAGACCAGCGTTGGATAGACTTAAGCACATAGCTTCCTGTTCAAGTTTTTGCCTATAGGAGGGGATCAACAAGATGGAGTCTCCTGACCCCTCCTGTCTCAGCCTCCAGTATTTATGCTACAGTAGTTTGTGTCGGGGGGCTAGGGTCAGTTTGTTATATCTGTAGTACCTCTCCTGTCCTATTCGGTGTCCTGTGTGAATCTAAGTGTGCGTTCTCTAATTCTCTCTTTCTCTCTTTCTCTCGGAGGACCTGAGCCCTAGGACCATGCCCCAGGACTACCTGACATGATGACTCCTTGCTGTCCCCAGTCCACCTGGCTGTGCTGCTGCTCCAGTTTCAACTGACCTGAGCCCTAGGACCATGCCCCAGGACTACCTGTCATGAGGACTCCTTGCGGTCCCCAGTCCACCTGGCCGTGCTGCTGCTCCATTTTCAACTGTTCTGCCTTATTATTATTCGACCATGCTGGTCATTTATGAATATTTGAACATCTTGGCCATGTTCTGTTATAATCTCCACCTGGCACAGCCAGAAGAGGACTGGCCACCCCACATATGCTCTCTCTAATTCTCTCTTTCTTTCTCTCTCTCGGAGGACCTGAGCCCTAGGCCCATGCCCCAGGACTACCTGACATGATGACTCCTTGCTGTCCCCAGTCCACCTGACTGTGCTACTGCTCCAGTTTCAACTGTTCTGCCTTATTATTATACGACCATGCTGGTCATTTATGAACATTTGAACATCTTGGCCATGTTCTGTTATAATCTCCACCCGGCACAGCCAGAAGAGGACTGGCCACCCCACAGCCTGGTTCCTCTCTAGGTTTCTTCCTAGGTTTCTAGTGAGTTTTTCCTAGCCACCGTGCTTCTACACCTGCATTGCTTGCTGTTTGGGGTTTTAGGCTGGGTTTCTGTACAGCACTTTGAGATATCAGCTGATGTACGAAGGGCTATATAAATAAATTTGATTTGATTTGATTTGATGGAGTCACGGTCAGATTTGTCAAAAGGAGGGCAGGGGAGGGCCTTGTTTGCATCGCGAGAGTTAGAGTGGCAATGGTCGAGCGTGTTACTTGCTCGTGTACAGCAATCAATATGCTGATAGAATTTAGGTAGCCTTGTTCTCAAATTAGCTTTGTTAACCTGTTATGGCTGCAACCCCCCTATCGGGATAAGTGTAATCAACAACCGCTGAATAGCATAGCGCTACATACAATAAATATTACTATAAATATTTATATTCATGAAATCACAAGTGCGATATAGGAAAACATTGTATGTAGCCTTTTGTTAATCCACCTGTCATGTCAGATTTGAAATTATGCTTTACAGCGAAAGCAATCGAAGCGTTTGTGTAAGTTTATCGATGGCACGATAAAACATTAAGTACACTTAGCATCAGGTAGCTCGGTCACGAAAATCAGAAAAGCAATCAAATTAATCGTTTACCTTTGATAATCTTCGGATGTTCCATAAAGATGATTTTTATATCCAAAATACCTCCATTTGTTTGTCGCGTTATGTTCAGAAATCCACAGGAAAGAGCGGTCATGACAACGCAGACGAAAATTCCAAATAGTTTCCATTATGTCCACAGAAACATGTCAAACGTTTTTTATAATCAATCCTCAGGTTGTTTTTAAAATATATAAACAATAATATATCAATCGCAAATGTCTTTCACAGTAGGAGAGGGGAAAACAGTGGCTGTCCAAATTCTGTTGCGCAAGGAAAACTCATGTGACCACTTGACGCGATGTTATCGTTCTGGCTCATTTGTCAAAATAAAAGCCTGAAACTATGTCTGAAGACTGTTGACACCTTGAGGAAGCGATAGGAAAAGGAATCTGGTTCATATCTCTTTAAATCCAGCAAAGGGAGGCTATGGAACATGCAGTTCTGTTATACTCACAGACAATATTTTGACAGTTTTGGAAACTTGAGTGTTTTCTATCCAATACTAATAATAATATGCATATATTAGCAACTGAGACTGAGGACCTGGCCATTTACAATGGGCACCTTTTCATCCAAGCTACTCAATACTGCCCCTGCAGCCATATAAAAAACCCAGCTACAATAAATGCAGCTTCAGGAAATATGGTTTCCAGTTTGCATAAAGTCCAGTGAAGTTTCTTGATGGCCGTCTTGTTATCCGCTTGCTGAGGGATATACATGGTTGTGACGACAACCGAGGAGAGTTCTCTTAGGAGATAGTCGGCACTTGATTGTGAGGAATCCTAGGTCAGGTGAACAAAAGGACTTGAGTTCCTTAATTGTAACAACAGTAATTGTTGTTACAATTACACTATGAGTCGTTAATCATGACACATACACCACCGCCCTTCTTCTTACCGGAGAGATGTTTATTCCTGTCAGCGGGATACACTAAAAATCCCTAAATTAGCCTAAATTAGCCTAAATCTAATGACATGGTTACATTTTTGTTGAAGTGTTATACAATTGTACGGTGTTCTTCGTGTGTGTGTCATGTTAGTGTGATATCTTGAGAGTTGTGCATGTTTGTACTTACTGGTACGGACACTTCATAAACGTATCCGAAATATGGTGTCCCAACAAAGCTAGGGGGCGTGTCCTGGGTGTCAATCACATTGATTGTCAAGGTGGCAGAGGATGACATCACCTGTTCTTTCCCATTGTAATTCCCACCACCATCCTGTTACAGAATCAAATATCCCATATTATACATCCTCATTTTATGCAATTTAATTTAAAAGATCAGACATGGCTGTGTAACCTTTATTTATTCAAGTTTGTCTTCATTTTGATAAAATACATCCTTCAAGAAGGATTTGACACAAGATAGCACCACAATCAACAGTAGAGACAACAAGGTGGATCATACTGCTGCTGGAAGTGTGTGCCCTACAATGTTTCAGAATTCCCAGTCCACCATATTTATGTTGGGGGGAAAAGTCGATGGAAAACATTGTTGAATTCAAACATTCTGCTGAAAGGTCCATGACAGTTTGCTATTGTTTTCTCTTTCCAGATACATTATAAATTACTGCTAAAGATTCTGCCAATACAGTAAATAGACCGTGGCTTACATAAAATATTTCACAGTATCTGTAGGGTACAGTAATTCTATGCAATAGGAGCGTGACATCATTGCCTATTTAATCTCTGAGCGTATACCAGGACAGGACAAATAAATCTGTTTATCTATTGATTAACTAAATATTGAACAACAATTTGTCTTTTGCATGCCTTGGCCTGATGGCAATAGTTCCAAATGATACAGTAAATGAAGGGCATTATTGTCAAACAGGATATTGATAACGGGAAACATGCGTACAGTGGGGAGAACAAGTATTTGATACACTGCCGATTTTGCAGGTTTTCCTACTTACAAAGCATGTAGAGGTCTGTAATGTTTTGTCATAGGTAGACTTCAACTGTGAGAGACAGAATCTAAAACAAATATCCAGAAAATCACATTGTATGATTTTATACTAATTAATGTGCATTTTATTGCATGACATAAGTATTTGATCACCTACCAACCAGTAAGAATTCCGGCTCTCACAGACCTGTTGGTTTTTCTTTAAGAAGCCCTCCTGTTCTCCACTCATTACCTGTATTAACTGCACCTGTTTGAACTCGTTACCTGTATAAAAGACACCTGTCCACACACTCAATCAAACAGACTCCAACCTCTCCACAATGGCCAAGACCAAGGAGCTGTGTAAGGACATCAGGGATAAAATTGTAGACCTGTACGAGGCTGGGATGGGCTACAGGACAATAGGCAAGCAGCTTGGTGAGAAGGCAACAACTGTAGGTGCAATGATTAGAAAATGGAAGAAGTTCAAGATGACGGTCAATCACTCTCGGTCTGGGGCTCCATGCAAGATCTCACCTCATGGGGCATCAATGATCATGAGAAAGGTGAGGGATCAGCCCATAACTACACGGCAGGACCTGGTCAATGACCTGAAGAGAGCTGGGACCACAGTCTCAAAGAAAACCATTAGTAACATACTACGCCGTCATGGATTAAAATCCTGCAGCGCACGCAAGGTCCCCCTGCTCAAGCCAGTGCATGTCCAGGCCCGTCTGAAGTTTGCCAATGACCATCTGGATGATCCAGAGGAGGAATGGAAGAAGGTCATGTGGTCTGATGAGACAAAAATAGAGCTTTTTGGTCTAAACTCCACTCGCCGTGTTTGGAGGAAGAAGAAGGATGAGTACAACCCCAAGAACACCATCCCAACCGTGAAGCATGGAGGTGGAAACATTCTTTGGGGATGCTTTTCTGCAAAGGGGACAGGACGACTGCACCGTATTGAGGGGAGGATGGATGGGGCCATGTATCGCGAGATCTTGGCCAACAACCTCCTTCCCTCAGTAAGAGCATTGAAGATGGGTCATGGCTGGGTCTTCCAGCATGACAACGACCCGAAACACACAGCCAGGGCAACTAAGGAGTGGCTCCGTAAGAAGCATCTCAAGGTCCTGGAGTGGCCTAGCCAGTCTCCAGACCTGAACCCAATAGAAAATCTTTAGAGGGAGCTGAAAGTCCGTATTGCCCAGCGACAGCCCCGAAACCTGAAGGATCTGGAGAAGGTCTTTATGGAGGAGTGGGCCAAAATGCTGCAGTGTGTGCAAACCTGGTCAAGAACTACAGGAAATGTTTGATCTCTGTAATTGCAAACAAAGGTTCTGTACCAAATATTAAGTTCTGCTTTTCTGATGTACCAAATACTTATGTCATGCAATAAAATGCAAATTAATTATTATAAAATCATACAATGTGATTTTCTGGATTTTTGTTTTAGATTCCGTCTCTCACAGTGGAAGTGTACCTATGATAAATAATTACAGACCTCTACATGCTTTGTAGTAGGAAAAGTAGGAAAACCTGTAAAATCGGCAGTGTATCAAATACTCCCCACTGTATGTATGGCTTGCGGCAAGTTTATGTATCTCGATATGTTTGTACGTGCGACAACTCAGAAATAGTGTGAAATTTGCGCAATTGTTATAAATGAGGCCCCAGGACACTAGCATGCCTGTATCCTAGTGTCATGACTGGCCTGTGAGGATCAGGTTACAGTCGATCACAGTTCTACAGAGATCTCTCTCCCTCCCGCAGAGGGGGAGAGGTATAGAGGGATTGATGGGGGAGTGGTTTATGACACCTCACGCCCTTCGTAAATTCTAAGGCAGCAGACTAATCATTTTTCCTTTAATGTTGGGGATTGGAATGTCTGTGTGTGCCTTAGGGAGAGGCTACCTCAGAACTGTAACATGCAATAAAAATGGACTTTGGGACATTATATTTCATCAGCCAAAATGGTGGTACCAATGATAGATGGAATATGAAAATGAATGTTGATTTTGTGATTTGTCATTAAAAGTTAAATGAAGATGTTATAACGGAAACATTGTAACTATAGTTTTCATAATATGTACATGACGTTGTGTAGAAAATATCCATATCAAAGAGAATGTTTTTGTGATGATGAGGCTGTGATTTTAGTTGTCTAACAAGAACATAGTATATTGTAATACCTTGCCTCGTAGCTAGTTATGCCGCAGGGAACCCAGAGAGCATGTCATAAAGACGGAAACACCCCTTTCTTCTCTGGTGTATAAAACATGTGAGTTAAGAATTTACATATCAGATGAAGTTGACCACGCACTACAGACGAGGTCTACGAGTAGTCGTGGCTCCAAAACGCACCATGAAGTTGAAGAGGTCAAAGGAATCTCGTAACAATCAACTCTACGGTTGATTACTGTATCTATGAAGGTAAATTCAAGCAGGACCACCCGGTTATTCTTCTCAAGCCACCAGTTGTCTACACGGCCCTCCTACCCATGCTGGGAGTGTCGACACGGCTGATTAGCCTCCACAGAAGCCCACTCACAGAACGAGTGCAAGGAAACAGACAACTAAGAGAATGAACATTGTGACATCGTGTGGACAATCAGAGACTTACACCTGAAGACGAAAGAACAAGGCGTCTGCCAAACCAGAGCGTCGGCCAGGGCGTCAGCCAAACATATCCCACTAAGTGGAACTCGGCCCACGAAAAGATACCCAACGGAGACCTTCAATACGTAAATACATGCGTTACACTTTTTACTCGTAAGAGTGGCAGTTCGGGGTAAGGGTTAAAACGAAGCATAGTTTACAAATATATCCAATTGTTGAATTTCTCGCTTGCTCTTTCTCTCGCTTTCTGTCAAACTCCATCTTGTGTAACACGTGTCATAATGTGTTGTTCCGCTACGGACCTGTTGCCATTGTATTAAGTTCTAACCAATAACCTAGACCGTTTGTGTATGTGTATATAATTTTATCATTTAGCTTGTTAGTAAATAAATAATCAACTCAATTTGTGTGGTATGGAATGATTAGTGAGACCTGGGTATGTGCAGATTATGCAACGTTCTGAATGAGACTGATGAGGAGATTCATTCATTAGTGACTGCTATGAAATCGATATATTCTGATATTCTTTGAGTTAATTTGGGAAACGGTAACTCAACTTTTCCCGTGTTGTCCCAGGTTTATGAGTTAATGGTTATATGATGAATTGAATCATGTAATTATAAACATAGTTAATTATTCGATAAATAGCATGTCATCACATTAACGACAACAAAAGACACGACACTAGATTTATCCAAAGTGAAATTATTATTGTTGAGTGATGTGCTATTTATTTTTCATTAACTTCATGTATATCCTGTATATCATGAGGTTTCAGTACCCCATTCCTTATTATAAGGTGATAAAGAGTGAGCATGTTGTTTGCCAATGCATGATATACTGTAGGGTTATCAGTGTTATCAGTGGTAGGCAATGACCATTACCTTGGCCACCACTGTGATGAAGTGTGTTGTCGACCTCTCATAGTCCAGCATCTCCCCGGGCTTGATCCTCAGCACACCACTGTGTCGGTCTATGGCAAACTTACTGGATTGACCATTAGTCTGTCATGGCAGAAAGAAAAGGCATCATATTAAAAGCTTAAATACACACAGATGAGGTCAAACAGCAAAGAGCCTTTCGATCCTTAAGCCTCTCCATCCTGAAACCCCACCATCACCGCTCACTAAGGTAAACGTGAGCAGACATATCATGCCAGTAATCAGATAAATACATAACTACCCCTCAAAGGACCATGGGAATTTGGACATAGAGTGAATACAAAATATGCATATCTATGTTTGGATACAAAGAGGCCATATGCCCAGAATAGGGGCAGGCATGTAAAAAGCTGGTGTGTCCAGATGTGCTTTGCATCAATGTCCAGCTATGCTCTGCTCCTAATAGCACGTCCCCACACAAAGTGCACACCAACATTCCCCACCATCTCTGGCCAAAGCAGCCCTCTAAGCCACCAATACACATTGATTTAAATGAATTAATGTGATTTAATCCCCGGCTGATGAGCCCAATAACTGCATACTCTTGTGCACATACAGACAAGTACACGTGTGTGTAAACACACAAACACACAGGACTGTTTTGCTAGCACAGACTAGAATATGTTCCAGAAGCAATGGATTACAAGCAACATCCGCACTGAGCTAAAGGCTAGAGCTGCCATTCAAGAAGTGGGACAATAATCCGGACGCTTATAAGAAATCCTGCTACGCCCTCTGACGAACCATCAAACAGGCAAAGCTTCAATGCAGGGCTAAGATCGAATCCTACTACGCCATATCTGACATTCAACGGATGTAGCAGGGCTTGAAAAATATCACAAATTATAAAGGGAAATCCAGCAGCCAGCTGCCCAGTGACGCGAGCCTACCAGACAATCTAAATGACTTCTATGCTTGCTTCGAGGCAAGCAACACTGAACCATGCATGAGAGCACCAGGCATCACAGAAACTCTGAACCCACTTCAATGTGTATGTCACCCAAACAGATCCACAGATGATTCAATCTATTTTGCACTCCACACTGCCTTCTCCCACCTGGACAAGAAGAACACATTTTGACTGGCTGCATCACTGCTTGGTGTAGCAACTGCTTGGCATCCGACCACAAGGCGCTACAGAGGGTAGTGTGTACGGCCCAGTACGTCACTGAGGACGAGGCTCCCTGCCATCCAGGACATCTATACCAGGCGGTGTCAGAGGAAGGCCCTAAAATTGTCAAAGACTCCAGCCACCCAAGTCAGACTGTTCTCTCTGCTACCGCACGTCAAGCGGTACCGATGCATGAAATCTGGAACCAACCAGGACCCTGAACAGCTTCTATCCCAAAGACATGAGACTGCTAAATAGTTAACCAAATGCCCCCCATTTGCGTATTTGCATAAACTATTTTAACTCATCACATATGCTGTTGATACTACTTATTATCTATCCTGTTGCCTAGTCTATTTTCCCTACAATGCCTTCAGTAAGTATTCACTTGACTTTATGCACGCTTTGTTGTGTTAGAGCCAGAATTTAAAATGTATTAAATTGAGATGTTTGTTACTGGCCCACACACAATACCCATAATGTGAAATTGGAAAAAAAGTAGAAATTTTTACAAATTAGTTTTAAAAAAATTATGGCAAACCTAAATAAGTACAAATGTGCTTAACAAGTCACATAATAAGTTGCATGGATTCCCTCTGTGTGCAATAATAGTATTGCATTTTTTTTTTTATGACTAGCTCTTCTCTGTACCCCACACATACAATTATCTGTAAGGTCCATCAGTTGAGCAGTGAATTTCAAACACAGATTCAACCACAAAGACCTTCATTGCCTCGCAAAGAAGGGCACCTGTTGGTAGATGGGTTAAACTAAAAAAAGCAGACATTGAATATCTCTTTGAGCATGGTGAAGTTATTAATTACACTTTAGATGGTGTATCAATACACCCAGTCACAAATATACAGGCGTCTTTCCTAACTCAGTTGATGGAGAGGAAGGAATCTGCTCAGGGATTTCACTATGGGACCAATGGTGACTTTAAAAAAGTGATAGAGTTTAATGGCTGTGATACGAAAACACAGAGGATGGATCAACAACATTGTAGTTACTCCACAATAGTAACCGAAAAGACAGTGAAAGGAAAGAAGCCTGTACAGAATACAAATTTTCCAAAGCATGCATTTGCAACAAGGCACTAAATTACTATCAATTATCTTTTAGTCCTGAATACAAAGTGATACAGTGCCTTCAGAAAGTTTTCATACCTTTTGACTTGTTGCACAATTTGTTGTGTTACAGCCTGTATTCAATACCCCATAATGACAAACTGAAAACAGGTTTTTAGAATTGTTTGCAAATGTATTGAAAATGATATACAGAAACATCTAATTTGCCTAAGTATTCACACCCCTGCGTCAATACATTGTAGAAGCACCTAGCAGCGATTACAGCTGTGAGTATTTCTGGGTAAATCTCTAAAAGATTTACCACCTGGATTGTGCAACATTTTTAAGTGGTTTTAAGTCAAAAAAGGTAACTCATCCAACCAGGAACATTTACTGTCTTCTTGGTAAGCAACATCAGTGTAGATTTGGCCTTGTGATTTAGGTTGTCCTGCTGAAACGTGATTTCATCTTCCAGTGTCTGGTGGAAAGCCAACTGAAAAAGGTTTTCCTCTAGGATTTCCTCTATGATTTTGCCTGTGCTTAGCTCCATTCCATTTCTATTTAATCCTGAAAAACTCCACAGTCCTAAATTATTACAAGCATACCCATATGTAGCAGTGTGATGTTGTTCCTATAGATCATGCACCAAGTTGCACACAAGGACCAATTCAAATAGGCCAGGTCAAGAGGGGATGTTAATAATTTGATAATAATAATAATTCAGTGTGTTTATTTTTATTTAATTACAGCTGCATAGCTAATGTTTTTCTTTCGTGTACAAACACTTTTTCATATCAATATCGTACATACAGGTGATTGTAAAAGTATATTTTGGTTTGGCCCATCGCGGGTTATCTGTATTTCCATACCCCTTATTGTTCTCTTTGCCTGACCTTCGGCTAGCAAGGTATGTTGTCCTTGGCTCCAAAATTATTTAATATAAAACCATCATAATGTTACAGAATGTAATGTTATGCTACCATAAATTGGTTGCAATGTGGATAATAGAAAGATTTATGCTAACAAGTTTCACTAAGCTCGCTAACTAAAGGTATCTATTGTAACTTGTGAGTACTTGGGACAGTGTTTGAGTGAGTGGCCATGTGCTTGCGCAGGTGCCTGAGATCTAGGACTGCGCCAAGGGTTAATATAATTTTATTTTGTCCGAATCATGTTCTGTATCATTTTGCTTGTATTGTATGGTGTGCTGTTGTACATTGAATGTGTGCATGCAGCACCTGGTATTTCCTTTTGGCGATCTTTTGCCTGACCTTCGGCTAGCAAGATGCCTGAGAGCTAGGACTGTGCCGAGGGTTAACATAATGTGTGTTGTCTCTGTGTGCAGGGCAAATATAAAATAATTCAACTAGCAGACCTTCAGTTGTGGCAGCGTCCTAATTAAAAGTACACACAGAATGAACCACACTACACATACATGATGCAGCCACTACTATGCTTGAAAATATGGAGAGGTACTCAGTAATGTGTTGTATTGGATATGCCCCAAACATAACACTTGGTATTCAGGACAAAAGTGAATTGCTTTGCCACGTTTTTTTTGCAGTATTACTTTAGTGCCTTGTTGCAAACAGGATGCATGTTTTGGAATATATGTATTCTGTACAGGCTTCCTTCTTTTCACTGTCAATTAGGTTAGTATTGTGGAGTAACTACAATGTTGTTGATCCATCCTCAGGTTTCTCCTATTACAGCCATTAAACTCTGCAACTGTTGTGAAGTCATCATTGGCCTCACGGTGAAATCCCTGAGCGGTTCCATTCCTCTCCATCAACTGAGCTAGGAAGGATGCCTGAATCTTTGTCGTAACTTGTTGTACTGATGCACCATCCAAAGTGTAATTATTAACTTTAGCATTCTCAAAGAAATATACAATGACTGCCCCCCCCCCCCTCCATCCGATCTACCAATAGGTGCCATTCTCTACGAGGCATTGAAAAACCTCCCTGGTCTTTGTGGTTGAATCTGTGTTTGAAATTCATTGCTTGACTGAGGGCCATTAAAGATAATTGTATGTGTGGGGTAGGGAGATGAGGTAGTCATTCAAAAATTATTTGAAACACTTTCATTGCTCACAGAGTGAGTTCATGCCATTTATTATGTGACTTGTTAACACAAGAACCACCATAGGCCAATGGCTAGTGACATTTGCTTTTGTAAATAAATAAAACACCTTAGGTGTTGATACCATTCTCTTTTACATTTTACTTTGTAAAAATAAACTGTTATGGGACCATTTTATTTACTCTAACTCTATTACTAATCACATTTATTAAGGGTAACGAAAAAATGCTATGTGTTGCTGTTTGGTCCACCACCCAGAACAATGAATCAGATCCCAGCCAGCGACCCAAAACAACGGCGCCGCAGAAGGGGCAGACTGAGCGGACTTCAGGTCAGGCAACCATAGACGGGCACATCGCGCACCGCTCCCAAGTATACTGCTCGCCAATGTCCAGTCTCTTGACAACAAGGTAGACGAAATCCGAGCAAGGGTTGCCTTCCAGAGAGACATCAGAGATTGTAATGTTCTTTGTTTCACGGAAACATGGCTCACTCGGGATACGTTATCATACTAGGTACAGCCACCTGGTTTCTTCACGCATCGCACCGACAGAAACAAACATCTCTCTGATAAGAAGAAGGGCGGGGGTGTATGCCTTATGATTAATGAGGTGTGATCATAACATACTGGAACTCATGTCCTTTAGTTCACCTGACCTAGAATTCCTCACAATCAAATGCTGACCGCATTATCTACCAAGAGAATTCTCTTTGAGTATAATCACAGACGTGTATTCCCCCGCAAGCGGACACATCGACGGCCTTGAAAGAACGTCATTGGACTCTATGTAAACTGGAAGCCACATATCCTGAGGCAGCATTTATTGTAGCTGGGGATTTTAACTAGGCTAATCTGAAAACAAGGCTCCCTAAATTATATCAGCATATCGAATGCGCGACCCTGGCTGGTAAAACCCTGTAGCATTGTTACTCTAACTTCCGCAACGCATATAAGGCCCTCCACCACCCTCCTTTCGGCAAATCTGACTCCAATTTGTTGCTCCCAGCCTATAGACAGAAACTAAAACAGGAAACGCCCGTGCTTAGGTCTGTTCAATGCTGGTCCGACTAATCAGATTCCACGCTTCAAGATTGCTTCAATCACGTGGACTGGGATATGTTTCCGCATAGAGTCGGACAATAACATTGATGAATACGCTGATTCGGTGAGCGAGTTTATTAGCAAGTGTGTCAGTGATGTTGTACCCACAGCAACAATTAAAACCTTCCCCAACCAGAAACCGTGTATTGATGGCAGCATTCGCACAACACTGAAAGCTCGAACCACTGCTTTTAATCAGGGCAAGGCGACCGGAAACATGACCGAATACAAACAGTGTCGCTATTCCCTCCGCAAGGCAATCAAACAAGCTATGCATCAGTATAGAAACAAAGTAGAGTCGCAATTCAATGGCTCAGACAAGAGAGATATGTGGCAGGGTCTACAGTCAATCACGGACTACAAAAAGAATACCAGCCCCATCTCAGACTACGATTTTTGCTCCCAGACAAACTAAGCAACTTATTTGTTCGCTTTGAGGACAATACAGTGCCACCGACATGGCCCGCTACCACAACCTGCTGGCTCTCCTTCACAGCAGCCAATGTGAGTAAAACATCTAAAAGTGTTAACCCTTGCAAGGCTGCCGGCCCAGACGGCATCCCTAGACGCGTCCTCAGACCAGCTGGCTGGTGTGTTTATGGACATATTCAATCAATCCTTATCCCAGTCTGCTGTTCCCACATGCTTCAAGAGGGCCACCATTTTTCCTTTGTTCCTGTTCCCAAGAAAGCTAAGGTAACTGAGGTAAATGACAATCGCCCCATAGCACTCACTTCTGTGATCATGAAGTGCTTTGAGAGACTAGTCAAGGACCATATCACCTCCACCCTACCTGATACCCCAGACCCACTCCAATTTGCTTACCACCCCAATAGTTCCACAGATGAAGCAATCGCAATTACACTGCACACTGCCCTCACCCATCTGGACAAGAGGAATACCTATGTGAGAATGCTTTTCATCGACTACAGCTCAGCATTTAACACCATAGTACCCTCCAAACTCGTCATTAAGCTCGAGACCCTGGGTCTCGACCCCACCCTGTGCAACTGGGTCCTGGACTTCCTGACGGGCCGCACCCAGGTGGTGAGGGTAAGAAAAAACATCTCCACCCCGCTGATCCTCAACACTGGGGCCCCACAAGGGTGCCAGTGTTGTTCACCAATGACTGTGTGGCCATGCACGCCTCCAACTCAATCATCAAGTTTGCAGACGACACCACAGTGGTAGGCTTGATTACAACAATGACGAGACAACCTACCGGGAGGAGGTGAGGGCCCTCAGAGTGTGGTGTCAGGAAAATAACCTCACACTCAATGTCAACAAAACAACAGAGATGATGTCGCTGGTGGTTGAAGATATCCCTCTAGTGGTGTGGGGGCTGTGCTTTGGCAAAGTGGGTGGGGTTATATCCTTCCTGTTTGGCCCTGTCCGGGGGTGTCCTCGGATGGGTCCACAGTGTCTCCTGACCCCTCCTGTCTCAGCCTCCAGTATTTATGCTGCAGTAGTTTATGTGTCGGGGGGCTAGGGTCAGTTTGTTATATCTGGAGTACTTCTCCTGTCCTATTCGGTGTCCTGTGTAAATCTAAGTGTGCGTTCTCTAATTCTCTCCTTCTCTCTTTCTTTCTCTCTCTCGGAGGACCTGAGCCCTAGGACCATGCCCCAGGATTACCTGACATGATGACTCCTTGCTGTCCCCAGTCCACCTGGCCGTGCTGCTGCTCCAGTTTCAACTGTTCTGCCTTATTATTATACGACCATGCTGGTCATTTATGAACATTTGAACATCTTGGCCACGTTCTGTTACAATCTCCACCCGGCACAGCCAGAAGAGGACTGGCCACCCCACATAGCCTGGTTCCTCTCTAGGTTTCTTCCTAGGTTTTGGCCTTTCTAGGGAGTTTTTCCTAGCCACCGTGCTTCTACACCTGCATTGCTTGCTGTTTGGGGTTTTAGGCTGGGTTTCTGTACAGCACTTTGAGATATCAGCTGATGTACGAAGGGCTATATAAATAAATGTGATTTGATTTGATTTGATGATGGTGGAATTCATGAAACAGCAGAGGGTGCACCTCCCTATCCACATCAACGGGACAGTAGTGGAGAAGGTGGAAAGTTTTAAGTTCTTCGGCGTACACATCACGGACAAACTGAAATGGTCCACCCACACAGACAGCGTGGTGAAGAAGGCACAGCAGCGCCTCTTCCACCTCAGGAGGCGGAAGAAATTTGGCTTGTCACCAAAAACACACAAACTTCTACAGATGCACAATTGAGAGCATCCTGTCGGGTTGTATCACCGCCTGGTACGGCAACTGCTCCATCCACAACCGTAAGGCTCTCCAGAGGGTAGTGAGCACTGCACAATGCATCACCGGGGGCCAACTACCTGCCCTCCAGGACACCTACACCACCCGATGTCACAGGCAGGCCAAAAAGATCATCAAGGACAACAACCACCCGAACCACTGCCTGTTCACCCTGCTATCATCCAGAAGGCCAGGTCAGTACAGGTGCATCAAAGCAGGGACCGAGAGACTGAAAAACAGCTTCTATCTCAAGGCCATCAGACTGTTAGTAATGGAAATTTGGATGTAATAAATGTATCACTAGCCACTTTAACAATGCCACTTTATATAATGTTTACATACCCTACATTACTCATCTCATATGTATATACTGTACTCTATACCTTCTACTGCATCTTGCCTATGCCGTTCGGCCATCGCTCATCCATATATTTTTATGTACATATTCATTCCTTTAGATTTGTGTGTATTAGGTAGTTGTTGTGAAATTGTTAGATTACTTGTTAGTTATTACTGCATGGTCAGAACTAGAAGCACAACCATTTAGCTTCACTCACATTAACATATGCTAACCATGTGTATGTGACAAATAACATTTGATTTGATAATTTTACCTGTGCTGGTTATATTATTATTACCTTTTTCGATTCTACTTTTACAAAAGAAGCTGTAACTGGGCTTTATTAATTACTATTACTCTATTACTAATCAAATCTACAAATTAAGGTGATCAAATGGATCACTGTGATGTTTTTATTGTAAGGGAAAACATTTTTTCTCTGACTGCAGAATTATACAAAATCCTCTAAACAAACAAGTATTGTTGTTATTTTTTTAAATGGATATATATCCACAAATATTTCTCCGTGCAAATAATCCTTTATAATAGTTTATGCATTATTTATCAAGCGTTGGTACTTATTTTTGCTGCACCTTGCTGGTTGATTTGCATCTGATGCACATGCTAAATAGTGTTTGTAACGATTCTCTTGTGGTGAAGGAGAGTCGAACCAAAATGCGGCGTGTAGATTGCGATCCATGTTTAATAAACAAACGTAAAAACACGAATCAATACAAACACTACAAAACAAAGAACGTAAATGAATGTAACGAAACCGAAACAGTCCTATCTGGTGCAAACACAGAGACAGGAACAATCACCCACAAACACACAGTGAAACCCAGGCTACCTAAATATGGTTCCCAATCAGAGACAATGACTAACACCTGCCTCTGATTGAGAACCATATCAGGCCAGACATAGAAATAGACAAACTAGACATGAAACATAGAATGCCCACTCAGCTCACACCCTGACCAACCAAAACATAGAAATATACAAAGTAAACTATGGTCAGGGTGTGACATACAATCTAAATGTAATCCATTTTAAATTCAGGCTGTAAGACAACAACATCAAAAAGTAGGGGTGTGAATACTTTCTGAAGGCACTTCATGTTTGGGGCAAATTCAATACAACAAATGACTACGTACCACTCTCCATATTGTCAAGCATAGTAGCAGCTGCATCATGTTATAGGTAAGCTTGTAATTGTTAAGGACTGTGGAGTTTTTCCAGGATGAAAAACAAACAGAATGGAGCTAAACACAGGCAGTCCTAGGAGAAACCCTACTTTAGGCTGCATCCCACCAGACACTGGGAGAGGAATTCACCTTTCAGCAGGACAATAATCTAAAACACAAGGCCAAATATGCATTGGAGTTGCTTACCAAGAAGACAGTGAATGTTCCTGAGTGGCCTTGTTACAGTTTGACTTAAATGTACTTGAAAATCTATGGCAAGACCTGATATTGGTTGTCTAGCAATGATCAACAACCAATTTGATAGAGCTTGAATAATTTTTTAAAGAATAATGGGCGAATGTTCCCCGATCTAGGTGTAGAAAGCTCTTAGAGATTTACCTAGAAAGACTCACACCAGTAATCCCTACCAAAGGTTATTCTACAAATTCAAGGGTGTGAATACTTATGTAAATTAGATTTTTCTGTATTTCATTTCCAATACCTTTGCAAAATTTCTAAAAACATGTTTTCACTTTGTCATTATGGGCATTGTCATTGGCATCATGATAAGTTAAGATAAATTCCATGCAGCCTTGTTTACAAGTTCAAACATTGGAATGTGAGATATAATCTACACCTTGATTAGGCAGATAGAAATCATAATTCTTTTATTTGAGGGTAATTGTTTATATATAGCCTACACATTCTCGTTCTTAACTTCTAACGCAAGTAGGATGGGTGTGGCTTACTGACAATGATTAAGAGCAGCTGATCACCAATTTGATAGCTCCAACAAAGTTACACCCCTGAAACCAACAAAACATCAACTATGTGGGATTCGGCTATGGCCGGTTAACACCTGATCTGATTGAATCTAGGCCTGAGGGCAGACCTGCAATGACCTCCTGGGTGGGCACTGGTTAAAGGGGTTTATCCCAGCCAGATGTTACAGTACCTGTAGATAGAAGGTGATCGAGCCTCCAGAGCCTGTATCCCGATCCACAGCCAGCACTTTGTAGATACTGCTCCCACATTCAGAGTTCTAGGAAAAGTAGGGAAAACCACATAGAAGAGAATGTAGAGCATGACATGTAGCACAAATTGAATAGGCTAGAGTAGAGTGATCGCTGTTTTGGTTTAACCTCATTTGGGGGAGAACCTTTTCCGCTGGTTAGACTTTCTCTAGGATTTTGCAGTTTTCATGTGAACTGACACCCATTCAAATGACCATGAACGTAACAATGGTCGATATAATTACTTCTAGTTGGACTTGATGTAACAGTACTCTTCTTGCGTTGTGTACAATCAGTCATCGACACGGAACTCCAACATGTAGCACCAGTAGATTTATTCTGATAGGAACGGAACAAAATTGCACGTCATGCAATGCACGTCTCACCATCCAACTCTGCACTCACGCACTGTACAAAATATATGAACCCCCCCCCCCACCAGACACAGTAAGTTGCTAGCTAGTACTGGTGGGAATTCTCTACAACAAAATGCACAACAAATATTATAAACCGCTGCATCTTATGTGTGATGTTCGAATAACATTTACAAACAATTTGATATAAATTGTACATTTAAATCATCACTTGAGAGTATAAAAATCAGTGCTTTGCAACCAACAACTTACCGCTGGTTTGGTGCTTGTTCACTGGGATGATTCTAACTGGAACATCCCCCCTCGTAAGCAAGCTACGCAAACCAGCCAATAAGATGCCATGTTGAGTAGGTGAAGGCAAGACAAACTCAAACCAAAACCCCATTGGCTTAACAATAAAGTGGCAAGGGGAATCACCAATATAACCCTGTTACATTGACGCAATAGGGAAGAAGTGACATCTTGTCATCAGCTAAGACAGCTATACTTTCTGAAGCCCATGGACGTTTGCCTGTTAGCTAATATAAGGAAAGTATAGCATCAATGGATGTGATTTTTTTTGTAATATGTTATTGCATTCATTTTTCTAAATGAAATTATATTAGCCAACAGGAAAACATATATGTGTTCTATAATGAGATTTGTACAAGGTCTGGACTTCCTATTATGCTCCCTATAAGCACTGCTTGAAAAAAAAAACATGGACCAACATACATTTCAAGCTTTTCTGACCAGCATGGTCCAGCAGGCCTGAACAGCATGGTCTAGCTGGTTATGCTGGTTGACCAGCATGAACGGTCTGAAACTTTGCACACAGTTGCCATCTTGTGGACAAAATGTAGATTACACCTCTTAATCCTATCGTAATATATGGTCTTTCTCTTGCATTTCAAAGATGATGGAACTATAAAATAAAATAAAATAATAAATAAATAAATAAATTGATAACGCATGTTTTTTGTTTGTATTATATTTTACAAGATCTAATGTGTTATTTTGTCCTACATTAAATTCACATTTCCACAAACTTCAAAGTGTTTCCTTTCAAATGGTATCAAGAATATGCATATCCTTACTTTAGGTCCTGAGCTACAGGCAGTTAGATTTGGGTATTTAATTTTAGGTGAAAATGGAAAAAAAGGGTCCGATCTTATGCTACACAAAGATACATAACATCAATTTTTTAAAACTAATCCAATCTGTTAGTTGGACCCATTACAATTGTTGGATATCCCCACTTTGCCTGGATTCCAATAGGAATTAAATATCACTTTGCAAGCAAGCATAATATGACTTTATGCTGGTCACCAGCAAAAACAGTGAAAGCTGATCACCAGCAAAAATACAGCGAAAAGCTCATCACCAGAAAAACAAGCACTAGTCACCAGCATATGCGGTTGGCCAGCTTATGCTGATCTATGCAGTTTTTTTAAAGCAGGGAGATCTTGTCTTTCTGTACAGCATAACCCAAAAACCTGGACATCATGTCCAGTGCAGTATAGCTTTGCAAATTCCTTTTTGGGAAGCATTGTATACCGACTGTTGTATTTTAATGAATAGGGCTAGGCCCCTTTTTTCTCCACTTCCTGTCTGAAGGACGTACCCAAAGTTAACTGACTGTAGCTCAGGCCCTGAAGCCAGGATATGCATATATTTAGTGCCATTGGAAAGAAAACACTTTGAAGTTTGTAGAAATGTTAAAATGATGTAGGATAATATAACACAATAGATATGGTAGGAGAAAATGCATCTGAAAATTCATGTTTGCGTGCGTCATGAAGACATTATGCACCTGCTAAAATCGGTTTCCTATTGAACATACTTTTTTCAAGAAATAAATATTATAGTTTGATTACTTTTTATGGTATCTGAGTAGGAAATAGAAACATATTTTGGCTTGTTGAAACAAAGTTTATGGGTAGATATTTAGATTCCTTCCTCTGCATGTTGAACGAGTGGATTACTCAAATCGATGGCGCCAATTAAACAGACTTTTTGGGATATAAAGAATAATTTTATCTAACAAAATGACACTACATGTTATAGCTGGGACCATTTGGATGACAAATCAGAAGAAGATTTTTAGAAAGTAAGTGAATATTTAATTGTTATATGTGAATGTATGAAACCTGTGCCGGTGGAAAAATATTTTGATGTGGGGTGCAGTCCTCAAACAATCGCATGGCATGTTTTCGCTGTAATAGCTACTGTAAATCGGGCAGTGCAGTTAGATTAACAAGAATTTAAGCTTTAAGCTGATATAAAATACACTTAAATGTACATAAATGTTTCAAATCCATAATATTTATAATTATTTATTTGAATTGCGCGCCCTGCAGTTTTTAAGGAAGTTGTCCCGCTAGACGCCTAGCTCTAAGAAGTTTTAAAAACACTGAAATTAAAACATTTTTTTATTTGAAAGCCACAATGTCTTACCTCTGGAACATCCAAAAAGGAGGGCAGGTTTTTGAACACTGGTCGTTCATCATTGGCATCCATGACAAACACTGTGACCTTTTCAGTGACCTGCAACAAGAGAGACAGGGAATTCAGTGATATATTATTCATGATTGACAGATAATTTAATTTTTATGTCTATAATATATATATATTTTGTATTATATTTCATTTGGTTTACGTATTTAAACCAAGCATAACTGCATATGCTTACCTTACTTCTGCCATCTGTGATACTGACAAGAACTTCAATAGAATCTAAAATCTTTAGTGGCAGAGAAAATAACATCTCTCAAAATACAGTAGTATATGAAAACTAAATTCAAGACATTGAGGCCACTGAATGTGAATGAAAGCTGCTCATCAGACTAGGATATATATATTATACTCATATATAATATATTTCATATGAACCAATCAGAAAACAATCAAACTGTATATGCTATATGTTGATGGGGCGGCAGGGTAGGTATACCTCTCTGTCCAGTTGTTCCACCAGAGTTATGTTTCCAGACTTGGGCTCCACTCTGAAGTATTCTTTGGCACCGGGTTCAAAGCTCAACCCATACCTCACCTCTTGGCCTTCCGGGTCGGTGCCATTGAGAGCATAGATCTCTGTGCCTGAGGAGCAAATGTATAATAATTTCATAACACACTACATTCTCAATCTAAACTGTGGTTGTAGAAAAAAAACTGACAAACACTTGGGGAATTGGATAGGTTTGTTTCTGTAGATAAAGTCAAGTCTTAGGCACTGGTAGGGAGGAAGAGGAGGAAGGTCCACCGTTTTGGGGGGAAAAGTCTAAAACAATAATTGTCAAAAATGTCATCCCAGTAAAAGCATGTTATTGGCTCATCTCATTGGCTTTTCCCCCCTCAAAATAGTTGTCATACATACTGTAAAACAAATCCTGTACATTTTACAGTAAATTACTGGCAGCAAAGAACCCAGTAAATTACTGTAGATTTACAGAACATTTACAACATTTTACTGGAACACACGACTACAGCAACATGCGGTATTTTCTAGAATGTACAGTACTATACTGGAAGCACAGCGGATAGTGAAATGTTGCAGATCTACAATGTAGGCAGCTCGTGCCAACAATTGACAGTATTTTCTGTTCTATGTACAGTTGAAGTCGGAAGTTTACATACACCTTAGCCAAATACTTTTAAACTCAGTTTTTCACAATTCACTGTCTTAGGTCAGTTAGGATCACCACTTTATTTTAAGAATGTGAAATGTCAGAATAATAGGAGAGAGAATGATTTACTTCAGCTTTGATTTATTTCATCACATTCCATCACATGGGTCAGAAGTTAAGATTCACTCAATTACTATTTGGTAGCATTGCCTATAAATTGTTGAACTTGGGTCAAACATTTCGGGTAGCTTTCCACAAGCTTCACAAAATAAGTTCCCCTGACAGAGCAGGTGTAACTGAGACAGGTTTGTAGACCTTGCTCGCACACTCTTTTTCAGTTCTACCCACACATTTTCTATAGGATTGAGGTCAGGACTATGATGGCCACTCCAATATCTTGACTTTGTTGTCCTTAACCTGTCTGATATCACAAATGTATGTGATATGACGAAATACAATCACGTTTAGACACACACACACACACACAGAGACAAATGCATGAAACCAATTGATTTATTATCGATAACATCTCACATTCTCTTGTGCTTTGATTTACTCCGTAAAAGAAGGGTTCTAATTCCACCATGGAAGACACAGGGCCATGAGACACCAGTCCAGTTCCACTAACCAGCATTATTTATTTTGATAATTTGAACAGGGTGAGGGAGCACAAAGCACACACAAGCTGCATTCAGTAACAATATTCTTCTTTGTCTTTTAAAAAAAAGGCAGTTGCTCCCTGACAACACAAGGAACTTTGATCGTATTAAAAGGGCAAGGGAGACTAGCCAATAGAAGCATATACTCAATCATAAATATCACTCAAACGGACAGCAGTTCATCCAAACTATATGGCAAGTGGCATATGGCAAATGCCAAGTGTCATACAATAAAAATCCCAAAGATGGCAAGTGCGCTCTGCCGTAGATTTTCATATTGCAAATGGTCACAAAGTCAAGACCCAAGGGTCAAATTAAGAAAATCTACAATTTTAGAAATATTCAACACCCTCTAAAAAAGTGCTTTCTTTTCTTTATTTTTCTTTTTTTTCTACTTTCACTGTTAAGGGTTAATTCCACACGGTCAAGGTTAGGCTTGTAGAGATTGGGAGGTCCTTAGGAACGTTCCTCTGGTTGAATTATGCTTCTAGCCTTAACGGTTCTGCCGCGGTCACCCAAAAGCACCTCAAATTTAGGTCAGGCTTCGTTATGGGCCTGTTATTTGCACGGTCGCTGCAGTCAGACAGAGCGAGCTACGGTCAAGTGGGGCATCTCCATGAACTCGGCACGGCCTAGAAACTACGGTGATGCCATTGGCCAACACTTTTAGTGTTGATTTCAGTCTGTCATTTTGGTAATGGTTCAGCACTTTTTAAACTTATTGCAAAATGGACAAAGTCAGCCACCAAGTCAGCGTACATCAGTCAATAAGATATCATTCTGACACCAAACTGGTACATACTGACACCAAACCCACTTTGTCCAATTCGTTTAGAAGCCAAAAATCACATATTTTAGAGCAGGCCCAAAATTCACAACGCTATTAAGTTTTAAAAACTTTAAAACATGTAGTTACGTTCTAGCTTCGGGTCCAGTTCTGACATTGTGTGTAGGCCTAGCTGAGGTGACCCTGAATCCCGAGTTTCGGCTCGATAGGTCATTCGGAGCGTGAGCAGCGACCTTAATTATTGCTGAAAATCCACTTTTCCCGGGTGTTGCTACGGTGTCCCTGAATGAGCTATCGGACAGAAACTTTAGGGTCCGTTTCTATGGGCCGAGATGGTTTCAATGCACCTAGTCTTGTTACTCTGGGACTTTTCTAAATGTCGTCATTTTCCTGATGGTCAAAATGAATTGAAGTCATTGCAAATATACGAGGCTGTTTCTCAGCCTGAGAACCTAATAGAGCCACATAACTCACTGTGTACTATCGAATTAGGCTCTAGAACATGTATACAAAGTTTCAGAGATTTAGGTCTGACGGTTCTTTGATAGTTTGAACGCAGGTAACTATTGTATGCCTGTGTGTCTACGTATAAGCCTCACTTTGTGTCACTCCCCATTGACTGTGTGAGTTCAGAAAATCACAGAAATCACAGAACTCCGAAACTCTCCTGAACAGATTCGTCTGAACATGCCGCAACTGGAACTGGAAAAAACAACAACATTTCTTTCACCAATTGTACATTGCACAATTTTAAATAACGATAGATAAATGGCTGTTGTCTTTTTCCTGACACCGTAGGTTCAGTATGACACTTGACAAATTAGTGCCCTATTACCGTTTTTGACCTTTAATCCCAGAAAATGGGCCTCAACTCAAAAAGAATGGAGGCCTCAATGCCATCTTGTTTCTGGGCTAAAAGCCCATTTGCCCCAACCCGTGCTCACTGAGTTTTGTCTTCGAACTCTTTTCAGTTTAGGAGAAATAACCATGTCACTTTGGTGGTGTTTTGTCCATTTGCAAAAAGCAGCTATCTGGTGGAATTTTCTGGTACGGCGGAAAAATGATAAAAAATGTAAAATGTTATAAAACGGAAACCAAATGTCCGAGGCCGTCGGCATATTTTAATAACACTCGTGGGCATCTAGTAAGGGACCGTACATTTGCCATATGGAAATCCTCATCAATCATATGGGAAATTCCAAATTGTTCCCTTATGAAAGAAAATAGAGGTGTAGATAATAGTATGAAATCGATTTGTGAGAATGATTTATGCCTGTTTGCATAGAAGGTGCCATTGGATTACATAGAATTACACTACCATTCAAAAGTTTCGGGTCACTTAGAAATGTTTTTGAAAGAAAAGCACATTTTTTGTCCATTAAAATAACATTAAATTGATCAGAAATACAGTGTAGACATTGTTAATGTTGTAATTGACTATTATAGCTGGAAACTAACTTTTTTTTAAATGGAATATCTACATAGGCGTACAGAGGCCCATTATCAGCAACCATCTCTCCTGTAATCCAATGGCACATTGTGTTAGCTAATCCAAGTTTATCATTTTAAAAGGCTAATTGATCATTACAAAACCCTTTTGCAATTATGTTAGCACAGCTGAAAAGCCATGACATCATTTTCTGGAATTTTCCAAGCTGTTTAAAGGCACAGTCAACTTATTGTATGTTAACTTCTGACCCACTGGAATTGTGATACAGTGAATTATAAGTGAAATATTCTGTCTGTAAACAATAGTTGGAAAAATTACTTGTGTCATGCACAAAGTAGATGTCCTAACCGACTTGCTGAAACTAAAGTTTGTTAAGAAATTTGTGACAAAACTCATCTCATCTCCTCTTCTAATCTTTGTTTGATTCAAAGAAAAAAAGAACATAGTTTTTCTCAGAAACTATCCATCGTATGATTACTTTTCATTTTTAGGAAGTGTTTTACTCAATTATTTTGATCAATGGTGACCTCACTCGTGATGTGGTGAATTGTAAATAGTAATTGCTATTAGCTATTTCAAATTGTGGCTTCTGTCAGCCGAGAGTTAGATAATATAACCTTGTGTTACATCAATCTTTCCTCAGTTAGCGCTAGGACTAATGCACCCTACATTTTCCAGTTTGGATGATTGTGTTGCCGTTTCTGTTGAATGTCTGAAAATTGCATCTAAAAACAAACTCGTCACGTTCAGGACAATACTTTGTAAGAACTACGTTTGTGCAAAATGTTTCCTTGAAAAAACAGTGTGGCCAACTCAAACGCTGAAGCGTTCTAATCGCACCGGTTTGAGCATACGCTGCAGGGACCACTGTAGAATGATCACACCCGTTTACTGGTAAGTGTCAAGGGGTAAATAAAGGCAATTTTCTTTCCATTATGGATACATTTGAGGAAATTGTTTCTGCCTTCTTGGTCTTCGCCTTTTCCCAATATGGTAATTCTGAGTTTCTTATGTATCATTATGATTACACCTTTAGTTTTGTTTGAGGCTGATGGAAAAAGCAGCCAGTTTGTACAAATGGTTCTCTATTCTATGGGAGTCCTTTTGGAGCAGGTGTGTTTCTTGGAGCATTGCTATATGAACATGGCTTCTTGCTAGGTTATCAGGACAGTTGGAACATTTAATAAAGAAGTTTAGGCCTTTCAACTTCCAATAGGGAATAGCTAGTATTGCCATGGTAAAAAAAGTATTATGAATTATTTAAACTGTTAAACTCTTTACTGTTAATAAGCCCATGGATGTGAAACAAAAAGCAGAACCCACATGCACCCGTCATCCACCTTTAAAGTTAAGTTTGCAGACTTGAGGAATTAAGGTGGGTGATGAAGAAAAAAAGAAGAGAAAAGGAAAAACAAATAGGACGACTATAACATCAATGCAAGCCTAAACTGTCAATGGAATGGCTGTGGGAGCCATAGCTCTTGTTCCATTATCCTCATTATTATTAGCAATATGATCTAAATGACCTTAAACATAATGTAGCCTCAATTTTTATTAAGCAAAAATGCAGTCTATAATCTAGATCTTCACAATAATTAAATCATTGCCAGTAGGCCAAGTCAACCCTGGGAGATAAATTCAGGAGTGTAACCTGAGTGGCACACAAAATGTCAGCAGGAAGAAAAAAATTCAATTGTGTGGTAGCCTATATGGGATTGGCGATCTATCCTGAACAGTTTATCCCATAGGGATGCAATGCGCTGTAGCTATAACGACACAGGGCGAGACCCAGATGCAGACAAAGGAGACAAATGGTTTGAGTCTCTGATATTTATTAAAAGACAAGGGGCAGGCAATAGGAAGGTTGAGGACAGGCAGAAGTTCAAAAACCAGGTCAGAGTCCGAAAGGTACCAGGGGGCAGGCTCGAGGTCAGGACAGGCTGAATGGTCAGGCAGGAGGACTCAGTGTCAGGGCAGGCAGAAAAGGTTGGAACCGGGAGGGCTAAAAAACAGAGACTAGGAACACAGGAGCACAGAAAAAAACATGTTGGTACGCTTGACAAGACGAACTGGCAACAGACAAACAGAGAACACAGGTGTAAATGCACTGGGGATAATGGGGAAGATGGGCAACACCTGGATGGGGGTGGAGACAAGCACAAAGACAGGTGAAACAGATCAGGGTATGACAGTAGCCCCTCAAGGAAGCAACTCCAGTCTGTATAGCGTGTCAATACATTGAGTGTGTAAAACATTAGGAACCTCTCCTAATTTTGAGTTTCAACCCCTTTTGCCTTCAGAACAGCCTCAATTCGTCGGGATATGGACTCTACAAGGTGTCAAAAGTGTTCAACAGGGATGGATGCTGACCTATGTTGACTCCAATGCTTCAAACAGTTGTGTTAAGTTGGCTGGATGTTATTCTTTAACCTGTCTCCTTCCCATCTTTACTGATTGAAGTGGATATAACAGGTGATATAAATAAGGCCTTCATCTGGATTCACCTGGTCAGTCTATATCATGGAAAGAACAGGTGTTCCTAATGTTTTGTACACTCAGTGTACATTGTCCATTGTTCATTAGTTGGTGTGGAGTCATCATTGTCTAAATATCCTGCACCACGGGCAATATAATAATAACAAAGTCAAATTTTCAGAAATGATAATATTGTGTTCCTTTTCCCCAATTGAGGGGGTGTCCTCATCATTGTCTTATGCTAAGGGTCACATCACAGCCATAGGCTAGGCTGCATGATTGTGGGTGGATAGCATACCTGAATATTGAGACAGTCAAATTGGCGTTAGCCTAGATCTGTCGGCTCATCCCCTTTTGTGTTGGGCTTGATGTGCTTCTCGAAGAATTCCACTGAATCCTTTGCAGTGGAAAACGTGTGTGTTGTATTTCGTAAGGTCAAGATGAGTTTTACCGGGATCTCAGGTTTAGATTGCGTAGCTGGGATCTCACCTCGTTGTAGGTTGCCCTCTGTTTAGCAGTTCGGCATTCAGATCGTGGTAGATTCTGATCCTCTTCTCTGCATATGATTCCTTTGCGAGGTGAACAATTTGGTGTTTGACATCAAAACTGTGGATTTGTACGATCAGGCACGACATCCATTCCGGAGAGGACCCGTGCAGTGCGCAATGTTTATCAGTGGCATGGGACTCAGCTTCTTCTGCCCAAACAGTTCATTGAAAAGATAGCTCATGAAGTGACCCTCACATTGAATTTACAGGAATAAGTTAAGAAATAGACCTGCTATTGTTCTTCGTAATCCAATGAGTCCTATACCTTATTGTAATGTTGCCAGTTAATTGAAAATAATGTTAATTCATAGTTATTTTGTAAAAGAAAGTCACGAGAAAGCGACCAGTTTCAATTGTTGACTAAAAATAGTCAAGTGTGATCACATGTATAGTAGAATAAATGCTCCAGTACCTGTTTTCAAAGTATTTCTGCCATTTTGTTTCATAGCTGGTAAATACATCAAAGAACTACGAATCCTATATAGTCTATCCCACCTCGTACTACAACACTGTCTAGCTGGGGGCTGTGAGCACAGGAAGAGCCAAGTCAAAGATACATTTTTTAGACACTGCGCACAGGCCTAAAATTTGGTCTAAATAACTTGAAATGAGAGTCTACTTTTCTTCACAAGCTAGGTTGTTTTTCTATGTTTGAGTTTCAACTGCTAGGGAAGAGAAGACAATGCTTCTACTAATCAGACTCAATCGCACAAGCACAAACATGACTTAAGTCACACTATCATGGTAACCTCCTGCCCTTAAAGGAGCAGGTGAAAATGTTTGTCTCATCTGTGATATTTTGATAAATGTGATAAATTACTCATAAATTACTCGTCATGAAAAATACATATTATTCAATATACCACATTAGTTTCTTCTTACTAGTAATACATGTATTGTTTTAGAAACATAACCAAGCATTTTTTTTTTGTGTGTGTGTGTTTTGTTGGTATCATTTTCTCTTTTTTCATTTCTTCTTTTTTGTATCTACCTGCCAGTGACTGGTTGACCAAAATGTTATTTTATTGCCATGTTCCTCACCTTGAAAGTTGCCTATGGGCAAGGAGAAACTGAAATCCATTGCTTGATTTTATTTAAACAGCCATTGCAAACGTCATCTAACTTTAGCCACGACGGGCTAACGATCAATGGAATTGATAGGGGCATGTGAGCATGTATTACTTATTTTTTTGCTAAATTACCATGTTAGTAACATCAAACCATATATAGAGTTGATTTCAGGTTATTAGGCCATTTTTGTGGGGGTTAGGGTCAGGTCTTACCGACAGGAGTGTCCTCTGTCAGACTGAAGAGTGCCAGGTTTCCGTTGCTACTGTAGGGCCCATTATCATAGAAAAATGGGGCGTAGTCTGCTTGTGCTAGAAGAGATAGACCAAGACTCTAATCCATTTGTTGTTATACTGTACCGCTAATTCCCCCTAATGACATTTTATCACTGGCTGTGGCTGTCAGATAAACAGAGCAGGGTATATTGTACTAACCCCCTCTGCTTTCTCTATCCCTTCACTGGGATTACAGGTGCAGTTACGTCAACCAGCCCAAAAATATACACACTTTTCTTGACTTTTACCCACGCCATCAAAGGTAATTAAAATATATATATTTTTCCATATACATACAGTATTCACAGGATGGTACTGTGGTGTAATTTTACATTCTTCAAATTCACTTGGGCGTTTCAAACAATATCCAACTACTTCTATTAAATCATAAGATATTGCACTCACTTTCAACTAGCAGGTAAGCAGGTGACGGGAGGAAAGGCAAGCATTAAATACAGAACAGGAAAAACAGGTTCTTAGCTCTACAGTGTATGATTATGAAAATGCTAGCCATCTCTCAAAGCCCTCTAGTACAATTGAAAACCATTACCAATCAGAACAAAGCTTAATTGAGTTGCCATTCAGGTATACATGAAGCAAAAAGAAAAAGGTAGACTTACCAAAGCAAACATGCACTAATACAAGAAGCAGTGAAAAATGTAACTTCTTGACATTCTTCATCCTAGAGAGCAAAGCCATGAAAGCACACCAAGAAAAGAGATTGTGGAGGTATATACTACAGTTAGTTTTGTACACGAGGTGTCCTTCAAGGTGTTTTACGGGGAACTAGAGAAGGAAGGCTTAGGCAGATGCCCACATACTAATCCAATAACACGTCTTAACCCCGGAGACGCATATAGACCCCCCTTCTCTCCAATCAGGCCATTTATCGCCGATTGTCGGGCAGGGGGCAGGTCAGCAAGAGAGGGGCTTGGGGTCTGGGAGTGTTCACTCTGAGAGCCTTGCCCAGAAGGTGCTGAACTGAAAAACACTAAAAGGCTAAAAAGACATTGATTAATGTGATGAGAAAATTAGCTCATGTGTATTTAATATATAGATATCTATTACATCAAGAATACATATTTCTTAATTGATATGTAATTCATCATCTTGATTCATGCATGATTGATGTGTAATTAATGTGTATTAAAATTAATGTTAAATTCATTTGTCTACAGTTGTGCAGGTGGGAATGTATTACAATGAATATTGAAATTGCTTAAATAAAGTAAAATACTGTGGGGATACAGTGCCTTACAAAAGTATTCATCCCCCTTGGCGTTTTTCATATTTTCTTGAGTTACAACCTGTAATTTAACTTCACTAAGGTAGGGGGCACAATTTTCACTTCCGGATGAAAAGCGTGCCCAAAGTAAACTGCCTGCTACTCAGGCCCAGAAGCTAGGATATGCATATAATTGGTAGATTTGGATAGAAAACACTCTAAAGTTTCCAAAACGTATACAAAAATGTCTGTGCGTATAACAGAACTGAATTGGCAGGCGAAAACCTGAGAAATATCCATCCAGGAAGTGGGATTTTTTATGTTTGTAGTTTTCTATTGAATGCCATTACAGTATCCATTGGCTTAGGACTCAAATTGCACTTCATGTGGCTTCCACTAGATGTCACCAGTCTTTAGAAATGGTTTCAGGCTTGTATTCTGAAAAATGAGGGAGTAAGACAACTCTGAATGAGTGGACACTGCAGGGTCCCAGAACTTTTTCATGTGCGTGACCGAGGGCACGCCTTTCTTGTTTACCTTTTATATTGACAATGTTATTGTCTGGTTGAAATATTATAGATTATTTAGACTAGAAACAACCTGAAGATTGATTATAAACATCATTTGAAATGCTTCTACGAACTTTACGGATACTATTTGGATTTTTTGTCTGCCTGTTGTGACTGCGTTTGAGCCTGTGGATTACTGAACCAAACTGGACATAGACAAAATAGTCAAAATTGGTGAAGTGAAAGTGGTGATTGCATATGTATTCACCCCCTTTGCTATGAATCCCCTAAATAAGATCTGGTGCAACCAAATAACCTCAGAAGTAAAAAGAAATCGTGAAATAAAGTCCACTAGTGTGCAATCTAAGTGTCACATGATCTCCGTATATATACACCTGTTCTGAAAGATCCCAGAGTCTGCAACACCACTAAGCAAGGGGCACCACTAAGCAAGCGGCACCATGAAGACCAAGGAGCTCTCCAAACAGGTCAGGCACAAAGTTGTGGAGAAGTACAGATCAGGGTTGGGTTATAAAAAAATATCTGAAACTTTGAACATCCCACAGAGCACCATTACATCCATTATTAAGAACATGGATAGAATATGGCACAACAACAACTCTGCCAAGAGAGGGGTGCCCACCAAAACTCACAGACCAGGCAAGGAGGGCATTAATCAGAGAGACAACAAAGAGACCAAAGATAACCCTGAAGGAGCTGCAAAGCTCCACAGCGGAGATTGGAATATCTGACCATAGGGCGACTTTAAACCGTACACTACACAGAGCTGGGCTTTACGGAAGAGTGGCCAGAAAAAAAGCCATTGCTTAAAGAAAAAAATAAGCAAACACGTTTGGTGTTCGCCACAGGCATGTGAGAGACTCCCCAAACATATGGAAAAAGGTACCCTGGTCAGATTAGACAAAAATTTGGCTATTTGGCCATCAAGAAAAACACTATGTCTGGCGCAAACCCAACACCTCTCATCACCCCGAGAACACCATCCCCATAGTGAAGCATGGTGGTGGCAGCATCATGTTGTGGGGATGTTTTTCATCGGCAGGGACTAGAAAACAGGTCAGAATTGAAGGAATGATGGATGGCGCTAAATACAGGGAAATTCTTGAGGGAAACCTGTTTCAGTCTTCCAGAGATTTTAGACTGGGACGGAGGTTCACCTTCCAGTAGGACAATAACCCTAAGCATACTGCTAAAGCAACACTCGAGTGGTTTAAGGGGAAATATTTAAATGTCTTTGAATGGCCTAGTCAAAGCCCAGACCTCAGTCCAATTAAGAACCTCTTCACCAGTGGAACCCATCCAACTTGAATCAGTTGGAGTAGTTTTGCCTTGAAGAACTGGCAAAAATCCCAGTGGCTAGATGTGCCATGCTTATGGAGACATACCCCAATTGTTATACACACTCAAGTTTCCTGTTTTTTCACTATAAAAAAATATGTATTATATCCAAAGTGATAGGCATGTTGTGTAAATCAAATGAAAACAACAAAAAAAACATTTTAATTCCAGGTTGTAACGCAACAAAATAGGAAAAATGCCAAGGGGGTGAATACTTTTGCAAGCCACTGTAGTTATTTTGACAATGTGGTTATTGGTGTCGTGGTATATACTGTTTTTGTGCGTCATCACTCACTGCTCCTATCCCTGATGCCACACCCTCTAAATTATAAACCTGGATTAGCTAACACAACAAGCCATCAGAACACAGGAGTGATGGTTGCTGATAATGGGCCTATGTACACCTATGTAAATATTCCATTAGAAATCACCCGTTTCTAGCTACAATAGTTATTTACAACATTAACAATTTCTATACTGTATTTATGATCAATTTGATATTTTAATGGACGAAAAAATTTGCTTTTCTTTCAAAAACAAGGACATTTCTAAGTGACCACAAACTTTTGAATGGTAGTGTATGTTCAACCACAAGAGTACTAATGAGTGATAGAAAAAAATGATTCATAGTAGAGGATGACTGAAATTATATTATTTCAGTGTATATAAGGGAAGGACAGGTTAAAACTTCTTGGGGATGGTGGGCAGCATTTTCACTTTTGGATGAATAGCGTGCCCAGAGTGAACTGCCCCCTACTCAGTCCCAGATGCTAATATATGCATTTTATTATTAGCATTGGATAGAAAACACTCTGAAGTTTCTAAAACTGTTTGAATGATGTCTGTGAGTATAACAGAACTCATATGGCAGGCAAAAACCTGAGAAAAAATCCAATCAGGAAGTGGGAAATCTGTGGTTTGTAGTTTCTGAACTCACCCCTGTCGAATACAGAGTGGTATATGGATTATTTTGCACTTCCTAAGGTTTCCATTAGATGCCAACCTCTTTAAAAGTATTTAGAACTTTGTTTCAGGCTTATCATGTGAATGGGGGCCGGATGGGAGCGGTTTGACTAAGGGGTCTGCCTGCAGCCTCGTTCTCAGTCACGCGCTTTCACATGAGGTAGCTCTCGTTCCATTGCTTTTCTACAGACAATGGAATTATCCAGTTGGAACATTATTGAACTTTCATGATAAAAACATCCTAAAGATTGATTCTATACTTAGTTTGACAAGTTTCTTTGACCTGTAATATAACTTTTTGTCCGACTGGACCAGATCGCGCTTTTGGATTTGTTTACCAAACACCCTAACAAAAAAAGCTATTGAACATAAATGATGGACATTATGAATCAAAACAAGTATTTATTGTGGAACTCCGATTCCTGGGAGTGGATTCTGATGAAGATCATCAAAGGTAAGTTAATATTTATAATGTTATTTATGAATAATGATTGCCTACCCAACATGACGGATATTTCTCTGGCTGGTTTGGGCTCTGAGCGCCTTTCTCAGATTATGCTTTTTCCGTAAAGTTTTTTTGAAATCTGACACGGCGGTTGCATTAAGTTCTTATGGTATAGGGGACGCTTGTGTCCCACTTGGGCAAAAGCCAGGGGAAATGCAGGGCGGCAAATAAATAAAAATGATATAAAAATCTAACTTTCATTAAATCACACATGTAAGATACTCAATTAAAGCTACACTCATTGTGAATCCAGCCAACATGTCAGATTTTAAAAAGGCTTTTCGGCGAAAGCATAAGAAGCTATTATCTGATGATAGCACAACAGTAAACAAAGAGGGTAGCATATTTCAACCATGCAGGGGCTACACAAAATGCAGAAATAAAATATAAAACATGCCTTACCTTTGCCTATATTGGCACTCCAATATGTCCCATAAACATCACAATTGGTCCTTTTGTTGGATTAATTCCGTCCATATTTTTCCAAAATGTCAATTTATTTGGCCCGTTTGTTCCAGAAAAAACTACAAAATATTTCAAAAGTTGCCTATAAACTTTGCCAAAATATTTCAAACTACCTTTGTAGTACAACTTCAGGTATTTTTAAATGTTAATAATCAATCAAATTGAAGACGGGTATATCTGTGTTGAATACAGGAACACAACAAACCAAGCTACTTTTCAAGTCTTGCGCAACTCTCAACAGTGTTACGCAGTTCCTAGATGGCCAGACTTCTTCATTGCGCAAAGGAATAACCTCAACCAAATTCGAAAGACTGGTGACATCCAGTGGAAGCGGTAGGAACTGAATACAAGTTCCTAAGAATAATTGTTTGCCAATGAGAACTCAATGAACAGACAGAGACCTAAAAAAAATGTGAATGCTTAGTCCTCTGGGTTTTGCCTGCTACATAAGTTCTGTTATACTCACAGACATGATTCAGACAGTTTTAGAAACTTCAGTGTTTTAGTGTTTTCTATCCAAATCTACTAATAATATGCATATCTTATATTCTTGGCATGAGAAGCAGGAAGTTGAAATTGGGCACGCTATTTATCCAAAAGTGAAAATGCTGCCCCCTATACCTTAATAAGTTAAGAAGAAGTGTATCTATATTTCCATGTCTAACACTTTAATTTTCATCAACATTTATAATGAGTATTTCTCTGAATTCATGTGGCTCTCTGCAATATCTGTTATAACTGCATGTGTTGGAACTACTGAACTTAACATGCCACTGTAAAATAAGATTTTTGGATATAAATATGAACTTTACCGAACAAAACATACATGTATTGTGTGACATGAAGTCCTATTAGTGTCATCTGATGAAGATCATCAAAGATTAGTGATTCATTTTAACTCTATTTGTGCTTTTTGTGATTCCTCTCTTTGGCTGGAAAAATGGCTGGGTTTTTCTGTGAGTTGGTGGTGAACTAACATAATAGTTTGTGGAGCTTTCGCTGTAAAGCATTTTTTTTAAATCAGACACAGTGGCTGGATTAATGAGAATTGTATCTTTAAAATGGTGCCTCATACTTGTATGTTTGAGAAATGTGAGTTATGAGATTTCTGTTGATTTGTATTTGGCGCCCTGCAATTTCATTGGCTGTTGGCAAGGGGTTCCACTAGGGGTTCCTGTCCTAGACAGGTTAATAATATTGAATACCGAAATGTCAGGGCTCTTAGGGCTCACTTTTGATGCCTCAAATGCTGTACTTCACAAGAGATTGGAAAATCAACGTGGGCTGTTGGGTCCAAGTAGTTAATGAAGTTGGGATGTTCGACAGAAACATTTGATTGAATGGTAATAGCTCTTCCATAACTGTTTCAATGAGTAGGCCAAAGTAGGCTGAACAAAGCCTATAATAGTATGCTTGTGGGTGTTCATTCTGAGCTTGTTTGACAGTTAGCCAGCGAGCTGTCATGTTTGCGAGTCTCAGAACTACTGAAATCTATTTCCAGTGCCGTGGGAAGTTTCACTTACTCGTTTTACACGTGTTGCTGTTGTAGACGGATGAACCTTGCCAAGTGTTTATACGACGTTCACTTAAACAGGTAAATCCTGTCAGAAGCCGTAGCGTTCGGGTAGCCATCCAAGGCATCCTCTATGTCTGCTAAGAACGTCGGTCTTTTGGCTTCCCTGGAACAGAAGAGGCTTCCCTGGAACAGGCTTCCCTGGTACAGAAGTTTTTGTTGATTTTGACAAAGCGCTCTGTGCCAAGTGCGGGTGGAGGGTTCGCTTCATCCTCTGGGAATGTATGGCCTGAAAGGAAAAGCCAAGCTTTGGCTTTGTTGGTGAGGAGGTGCCATATTACTCTGTTTCGAATGGCCAAGAGGAAAAGACTGAGTGACTCCTAAGAGAGGTAAAGACTGAAACCTTCTGTAGTCTTCACTCCTTTGTGTACTGAGCTCTGGTTGCGAGCTTGGTTGCTTTGTTGGGTAGTGACGCTGTTGCACGTGACTACAGAGTCCCTCCAAGTGATAACTTAACATGTGCATTCTGCTGCATAGAAGAGTTCACTTGGGCCCTTAGAGTACGTATTTTAGACATGTGACAGTAGCCCCCCCCCCCACACTGTGCGGCTCCAGTAGCAGGACGATGCCTGCCAGGATCGGCCCCCAGGACGAGGAGCGGGCCGGTCCAGGTGGTGAACGTGGAAATCCCCGATGATGTTGGGATTCAGAATGTCCTCCACCAGAACCCAACACCGCTCCACTGGGCCATACCCCTTCTAGTCCACCAGATACTGCAGCCAACCCCCATTACGTTGGGAGTCCAGTAGAGGATTGACGGCATATGCACGGCCTCTCTCGATGTCCAGGGGGGGTGGAGGGGTGTTGTGTGGGGGACAGCATCAGCTAGGGGACCAGGAACCACCGGCCTGAGAAGGGAGACATGAATCGAAGGTGAGACAAGGTAGTCTCTGGGAAGCTGTAACCTATATGTCACCTCGTTGACCCTCTGCAGAACCTTGAATGGCCCCACAAACCGGGGGCTCAGCTTCTTGCAGGGCAGGCTGAGGGGGAGGTTCCTGGTAGAAAGCCAGACACAATCCCCAGGGCGGGTCATGGGGTCTCATTGTGGTGGCGGTCTGCCTGCTCCTTTTGACGGTGGACAGTGCGCTTGAGTCTCACGTGAGCATCGCTCCACAATTCTTCTGCGCGCCTGAACCAATCAACAACCGGAGGAGCTTCGGTCTGGCCCCACGGAGTCAGGACTTGCTGAAAACCCAGAACACACTAGAAGAGGTTCAACCCAGAGGAGGAGTAACGTAGTGAGTTCTGGGCATACTCCGCCCATGGAACGAATCGAGCCCACTTTCCCTGCCGGTCCTGACAGTGGCTCCTCAGGAACCTCCCCAGCTCCTGGTTCATCCTCTACACCTGCCCGTTGGACATAGGCCTATACCCAGAAGTGAGGCTGGAATAGTGCCTCAGCAAGCTGGAGAGCAGTAGGGAGCCCAGAAAGAGAGATTAAACAATAGGATTTTGAACAGGAAGGGGTTTCCCTGCTGGAGCATTCTGGGGGATTTGGTTTGTGCACACGCGGAACAGGATTTGACCTAACGAGTGACGTCCTGCACCAAGGTGGGCCACCAGTACTTCTCAGAGATGGATTGGGTAGTGCGAGAAATACCAGGATGTCCAGCGACGACAGCTGTGTGTGCCCAGGTCAGCAGCTGATACCTGCGGGAACGTAGATGCGCTTGGGAGGACAGTTAGTGGGTTGCGGCTCCCTCTCCAGAGCCTGGCGAATGTCCACATCTATGTCCCAGTCTACAGGAGCCACGAATCGGGAGGATGGGATTATAGGTGCATTCTGGAAAGGAACCTCTCCCGAATCGTAGAGACGGGACAGGGCATCGGCCTTGGTGTATTTTTTTTTACCTGATGTCGAACCTTGTGAAGAAAAGCGCCCACCTTGCTTGGTGCAGAATCAACTTCCCCACTGTCCATATTTACTCCAGGTTCCGATGGTCGGTGAGGATGACGAATGGTTCCTTGGTGCCCTCCAGACAGTGTCTCCACTCCTCTAATGCCAACTTCACTGCCAGGAGCTCTCGATCACCGACGTCATAATTCTTCTTTGCAGAGACAGTATCTTAGAGTAATATGCACATGGATACAATGCACACAGATTCTGTTGATTACCCATATCTTTGAGGCCGAACTGCCACGCCCACCTCTGAAGCGTCCACCATCAAAATCAAATTGTATTTGTCACATACACATGGTTAATGCGAGTGTAGCGAATTGCTTGTGCTTCTAGTTCCGACAATGCAGTAATAACCAACAAGGAATATAACCTAACAATTTCACAACAACTACCTTATACACACAAGTGTAAAGGGATGAAGATTATGTCTATAAAGATATATGAATGAGTGATGGTACAGAACGGCATAGGCAAGATGCAGTAGATGGTATTGAGTACAGTATATACATATGAGATGAGTAATGTAGTGTATGTAAACATATAAAAGTGGCATTGTTTAAAGTGGCTAGTGATATATGTATTACATACAGATGGCAAGGTGCAGTAGATGGTATAGAGTAGAGTATATACATATGAGATGAGTAATGTAAGGTATGTAAACATAATATTAAGTGGCATTGTTTAAAGTGGCCAGTGATACATTTTTTACATCATTTTTTACAATATTAAAGTGGCTGGAGTTGACTCAGTATGTTGGCAGCAGCCACTCAATGTTAGTGGTGGCTGTTTAAACCTCTTGCAGCCCCCCCCCCCCTACTTTGTGCAATTTCTACCTGAAGACATACCCAAATCTAACAGCCTGTAGTTCAGGCACAGAACCAAGGATATGCATATTCTTGGTACCATTTGAAAGAAAACACTCTGAAGTTTGTGTAAATGTGAATTGAATGTAGGAGAATAACACACAATAGATCTGGTTTAGATAAAACAATGAAAAAAATGTTTTTCCTTTTTGTACCATCATCTTTAAAATGAACAAGACAAAACAAACATTCAGATAGGATGATGGGGACAATTCCAGTGAAAAATATAAGAGGGCAACAGTACTTGTGCAAAGTTTCAGAGTGATAAATTCCAAAATGAGTGTGCTACATTACATTTATCATGAAGGTCTACCACACAAGTAGCCCAAATGTACCCAAGTGGCCAAATTGGTGAAGGTATACATTTTGAAATAAATAACTATATACAAAATACCAAAATGATATTCTAACACACCCCTCCCAAAAAAATGGAGAATTTTTTTTGAAAAAACAAATAGTTATTGATTAAAAAATATGAAAAGAAATTATATACAGTGGGGCAAAAAAGTATTTAGTCAGCCACTAATTGTGCAAGTTCTCCCACTTAAAAATATGAGAGAGGCCTGTAATTTTCATCATAGGTACACTTCAACTATGACAGACAAAATTAGGAAAAAAAATGCAGAAAATCACATTGTAGGATTTTTAATGAGTTTATTTGCAAATTATGGTGGAAAATAAGTATTTGGTCAATAACAAAAGTTTATCTCAATACTTTGTTATATACCCTTTGTTGGCAATGACAGAGGTCAAACGTTTTCTGTAAGTCGTCACAAGGTTCACACACTGTTGCTGGTATTTTGGCCCATTCGTCCATGCAGATCTCCTCTAGAGCAGTGATGTTTTGGGGCTGTTGCTGGGCAACACAGACTTTCAACTCCCTCCAAAGATTTTCTATGGGGTTGAGATCTGGAGACTGGCTCGGCCACTCCAGGACCTTGAAATGCTCCTTACAAAGCCACTCCTTTGTTGCCCGGGTGGTGTGTTTGGGATCATTGTCATGCTGAAAGACCCATCCAAGTTTCATCTTCAATGCCCTTGCTGATGGAAGGAGGTTTTCACTCAAAATCTCACGATACATGTCCTCATTCATTCTTTCCTTTACACGGATCAGTCGTCCGGGTCCATTTGCAGAAAAACAGCCCCAAAGCATGATGTTTCCACCCCCATGCTTCACAGTAGGTATGGTGTTCTGTGGATGCAACTCAGCATTCTTTGTCCTCCAAACACGACGAGTTGAGTTTTTACCAAAAAGTTCTATTTAGGTTTCATCTGACCATATGCCATTCTCCCAATCTTCTTCTGGATCATCCAAATGCTCTCTAGCAAACTTCACATGTACATGTACTGGCTTCAGCAGGGGGATACGTCTGGCACTGCAGGATTTGAGTCCCTGGCGGCGTAGTGTGTTACTGATGGTAGCCTTTGTTACTTTGGTCCCAGCTCTCTGTAGGTCATTCACTAGGTCCCCCCGTGTGGTTCTGGGATTTTTGCTCACCGTTCTTGTGATCATTTTGAACCCACGGGGTGAGATCTTGCGTGGAGCCCCAGATCGAGGGAGATTATCAGTGGTCTTGTATGTCTTCCATTTCCTAATAATTGCTCCCACAGTTGATTTCTTCAAACCAAGCTGCTTACCTATTGCAGATTCAGTCTTCCCAGCCTGGTGCAGGTCTACAATTTTGTTTCTGGTGTCCTTTGACAGCTCTTTGGTCTTGGCCATAGTGGAGTTTGGAGTGTGACTGTTTGAGGTTGTGGACAGGTATCTTTTATACTGATAACAAGTTCAAACAGGTGCCATTAATACAGGTAATGAGTGGAGGACAGAGGAGCCTTTTAAAGAAGGTCTGTGAGAGCCAGAAATCTTGCTTGTTTGTAGGTGACCAAATACTTTTTTTCCACCATAATTTGCAAATAAATTCATGATAAAATCCTACAATGTGATTTTCTGTATTTTTTTTCTAATTTTGTCTGTCATAGTTGAAGTGTACCTATGATGACAATTACAGGCCTCTCTCATCTTTTTAATTGTGAGAACTTGCACAATTGGTAGCTGACTAAATACTTTTTTGCCCCACTGTATACATTTACAAAATAACATGGGTAACTATTTACACACTGTCAATATTTGGAAGACCCTCAGTCCTCTATCAAATCAAATCTATTTATATAGCCCCACCCCAAACAGCAAGCAATGCAGGTGTAGAAGCACGGTGGCTAGGAAAAACTAGGCAAAAACCTAGGAAGAAACCTAGAGAGGAACCAGGCTATGAGGGGTGGCCAGTCCTCTTCTGGCTGTGCCGGGTGGAGATCACAGTGGTTGTAGAGGGTGCAACAGGACAGCACCTCAAGAGTAAAAATGAACAGTTTAGCGTTCCATAGCTGCAGGCAGAACAGTTAAAACTGGAACAGCGGCAAGGCCAGGTGGACTGGGGACAGCAAGGAGTCATCATGCCAGGTAGTCCTGACGCATGGTCCTAGGGCTCAGGTCCTCGGAGAGAGAGAAAGAGAGAATTAGAGAGAGCATACTTAAATTCACACAGGACACCGGATAAGACTCCCATTTTCACTGTGAAAGAAAATGTTCAGTTAAAATAGTTTCACATATGAGCCCTGTATCAACAGGTATAATAAACAGATATACATATAGAGAGTTGAAGGTTGAATATATTATTACATTATTATTACCTGCTAGATCTACTGTCTCTATTATATTACAACAGTGTCACACCCTGACCATAGTTTGCTTTGTATGTTTCTATGTTTTGTTTGGTCAGGGTGTGATCTGAGTGGGCATTCTATGTTACATGTCTAGTTTGTCTATTTCTACGTTTGGCCTGATATGGTTCTCAATCAGAGGCAGGTGTTAGTCATTGTCTCTGATTGGGAACCATATTTCGGTAGCCTGTTTGGTGTTGGGTTTTTGTGGGTGATTGTTCCTGTCTCTGTGTTTGCACCAGATAGGGCTGTTTTGGGTTTTCACGTTTCTTGTTTTGTTAGTTTGTTCATGTGTAGTTGCTTTATTAAAGAACCATGAATAGTAACCACGCTGCATTTTGGTCCTCTCCTTCAGCGCAAGAAAACAGACCAGCTGTATCTACTGTCTCCATTTCACTTTGGCCATTGATGTGGTCCTGCCCTCTCCTCAACAGCCTCAGTTCTTCATGATGCTCTCTGCGCTTTTAACGGACCTCTGAGACTATCACAGTGCAGGTGCATTTATACGGAGACTTGATTACACACAGGTGGATTGTATTGATCATCATTAGTCATTTAGGTCAACATTGGATCATTCAGAGATCCTCACTGAACTTCTGGAGAGACTGAAAGTAAAGGGGCTGAATAATTTTGTACGCCCAATTTTTCAGTTTTTGATTTGTTAAAAAAGTTTGAAATATCCAATAAATGTCGTTACACTTCATGATTGTGTCCCACTTGTTGTTGATTCTTCACAAAAAAATACAGTTTTGTATCTTTATGTTTGAAGCCTGAAATGTGGCAAAAGGTCGCAAAGTTCAAGGGGGCCGAATACTTTCGCAAGGCACTGTAATTTATGCGGCAGCATACAAGACATTTGTGTACTCACCTTGTTGTGATGTGCTCACTTGAACAGGAAGGTGGTGTGGCAGTCCTTCCATGTGTTGTCATCAAAGAAAGAGAAAGAAAAGAAAGAGAAAGATCCGTGTTGGATGACCGCTCAAAACGTATTTTCCCAGTTTGAGCTTGTTTATTCCTCCCAGTTGCAATGCTTGCAGTTAGCCACTGTCACCGATTCCTTCCAAACCACTCATTGTTGAATTTACGATTTTCAACTTGTTGTGTAATATTTATGTCCAATGTCCAATGAGCACCAATACGTTGTATCTATAATTGATCTTCACATCACAAGGATTAAAAACCTCAACAATTTTCACCTAAAATGACATACCCAAGTCTAACTGCCTGAAGCTCAGGACCTGAAGCAAATATATGCATTTTCTTGAAACCATTTGAAAGGAAACACTTTGAAGTTTGTGGAAATGTGAAATTAATGTAGGCGAATATAACACGTTAGATCGGGTAAAAGATAATACCAAGAAAAAACATGCATCATGATGTACTATTCCAGCCCAGGCGCAGTTTAGATTTTGGCAACTAGATGGCAGCAGTGTATGTGCAAGGTTTTAAACTGATCCAATGAACCATTGAATTTCTGTTCAAAATATTGTATCAAGACTGCCTAAATGTGCCTAATGGGTTTATTAATACATTTTCAAGTTCATAATTGTGCACTCTCCTCAAACAACAGCATGGTATTCTTTCACTGTAATAGCTACAGTAAATTGGACAATGCCGTTAGATTAGCAAGAATTTAAGCATTCTGCCAATATCAGATATGTTTGTTACTTACATCATACTAATCACATTAGCCTATGCTAGCTCAACCATCCAGCAGGGGGGGGGGGGCATCGATCCTGTAGAGGTGAAAAAGGATTTGCCAGTGGATTGTTGACTTGATTCATAGCTAAGATTTTGAAAGTAAATGTTGACATGATCAGTCCAATCAAAGCTACTGTACATATAAAGTGATGACATCATTTTACCTGTTGCCAATCACCTTGAGCCTTCTTGAAAGGGCACTACCAATGTAATTATATGGCAGGACCCAGAGGGCTAGAATTTCCAATGTCTACCCTTACTAAGGACTGGTGACGTAGTTTAACCCAAGAGTGACAGAACACTGAGCCAATCACGGCACAACGCTGCTATTTTCTGCTGGCTTGCCCCACTACCACAGAAAGCACTGAGCTAGGCTGAAACACCTGCATTTTGGAGCTGCCTTACTCACGAAAACAAAAAAGAGACCATGTTTAAAGACCATGCTTTATTAACTAAATTATATATTTCGTTTTTTACAAACTTTTTTTTGCAAACTGATATGTGACTCGTATTAATGCCAAAATAACAAGCCCCCCCCCCCAAAAACAAACATATATTATTATTATTTACTTAATCTTTTTAGCTTAAAATGTGGGTCTCAAATGAAGGGTTTGCCTCTGGTCCTGAATAAGCCAAAGCGTTTCTATGGGCATAATATACAGACCTAAGCTTGCATTCCCGCCTTTGGGACAACGAGTTGATCTCTTGTTTCAGCCACTTGAGAATTAGAAAGGAAAGTTGGTGTGTGTGCACAGTGCACTGTTTGGATGCTGGCTTCCCCTAAAGTAAATTGATGTTTTTCCAAATGTACTATATAATTACTCCTGTCTAAATAAAATAATTCAAAACACTTTACCAGATGGTGGCTGCTTACCAGACGGTGGCTGTATTGTTGTCTCTACCTTCTTACCTTTGTGCTGTTGTCTGTGCCCAATAATGTTGTGATGCTGTCATGTTGTAGTCATGTGGTGTTGCTACCATGCTGTGTTGTCATGTGTTGCTGCCATGCTATGTTGTTGTCTTAGGCCTCTCTTCATGTAGTGTTGTGGTGTCTCTCTTGTCGTGATGTGTGTTTTGTCCTATATTTTTATTTTTATCCCCGTCCCCGCAGAAGGCTTTTTGCCTTCTGGTAGGCTGTCATTGTAAATGAGAATTTGTTCTTAACTGACTTGCCTAGTTCAGTACAGGTAAAAAAAAAACTTGACCTAGCCACAGAGCATCATTAGCTTCTTTAAGAAATTGTTTCAAATCACAAATGCATGGGCCTATTTGGAAAGCATGACCTAGCTGATTGAGTTGCAGCTGTCAGTAAAAAGCATCTCAAATGTGTGAAGATAATGTTTCTTGAATATCATTTAAAATGTTGAGATAAGAAGAATTGTTAGGCAAAGATATAGATGTCTCTCTCCAGAATGCATGCTCTCAGCTCTCCAGAATGGGCTCTGCTGTCTCCCGCCAATTCTTTGTTTCGTTGTATGAATTGTTTGCCCCTTTGATTGTTTATTTTTTATCAGTTCCCCATTACATACTGTATGTAACCTGTAGGCCTAGTAAGTGTTCTGTTAATCCCCGTCATTTGGTTACAATCATTTCTGTTATTGTATGTATTTAATTTTATGTGTTACACATTCTCAGAGTGGAAATGTTGTTTGCAGAGTTCACAACCTGATTTTATAAGCATAATTTAGTAGTTTTGTCAATTTTTCCATTGCCTTAGCTTGCAGTGCTCAATGTGAGCAATGACCATGTGTGTGGTTTTTCTGTCCTGATAACGTTGAGGGAGTGCGTGCACCTGAGCATGCCAACCTGCTGAGTTTATACAATGTTGCACTGCATTAGAGATACAGCAAGTCAAGACAGATAGAAAGGGAGGCAGATAGGCAGAGTAGAGAGAATATTGCGATTCAAAGAACCTACATTTTCATCAGGATATTTTCTGGTGTTTTAATTTGTCTGTTTTAGGCCTACAGTGGCTTGCGAAAGTATTCACCCCCCTTGGCATTTTTCCTATTTTGTTGACTTTCAACCTGGAATTAAAATGGATTTTTATTGTATAATTTTATTTACTCAACACTTTGAAGATGCAAAAAACTGAACTTGAGAGTGCATAACTACTCGCCTCCCCTCCCAAAGTCAATACTTTTTAGACCCACCTTTTGCAGCACATACAACTGCAAGTCTCTTCGGGGAATGTCTCTATAAGCTTGGAACATCTAGCCACTGGGATTTTTGCCCATTCTTCAATGCAAATCTGATCCAGCTCCTTCAAATTGGATGGGTTCTGCTGGTATACAGCAACCTTTAAGTCATACCACAGATTCTCAATTGGATTGATGTCTGGGCTTTGACTAGGCCATTCCAAGACATTTAAATGTTTCCCCTTCAACCACTGGAGTGTTGCTTTAGCAGTATTTCTATGGTCATTGTCCTGCTGGAAGGTGAACCTCCGTCCCAGTCTCAAATCTCTGGAAGACTGAAAAAAGTTTCTCTCAAGAATTTCCCTGTATTTAGCGCCATTATCACTTCTTCAATTATTTTTTATTTTTTATTTTATTTTTGCATTTTCCAATTAAGAACATTCAAAACAAAAGTGAAAAGATATTAGACAACGATAGGACAAAGTGACAGTAACAGACGAGTGTAACAAAAACAAAAAATATATAATTATATATACACAAACATAAAATAAGAAAAAAATAATAGTGAGACATTGGATCACCTGCTGTAGGCTACATATCATACATTACGTGTGAAACATTATGTGAGGATTATATAGAGATTCAATCAATGATATGTGGGGGGAGATTCTCCATATAATCAATAAAAGGTTGCCAAATTCCTCAAGCAGTAAGTGATTTTCTCCAAAGGGATACAACTAATAACTTCCGATAGCCACATTGCAACTGGCAGGGAGGAATACAAGGCAATACATTTCTTGGCAATCGCTAGCAATATTTATGTTAGCTTTATAGTATGGCTTTGCCTAAGATTGGTGTTACTAAAGTTGCCCAGTAGACAGACCTCCGGGTCTAAAGGGAATGCAACCCCGTGAATTGAGGATATGGTATCGCATACCTACTGCCAGAAACCGTGTAGTTTTGAACACTGCCAAGTGGAATGGAGGAATGTTCCTTCATCTGAGCCACATCTAAAACATAGGGAGGAGATATCTGGGTTGAACTTGTGCAGTCTAGATGGGGTGATATAGAGCTGATGGGGGAAATGAAACTGGATCAGTCTGTATCTGGAGTTCAATGTGGATGTAACACCATCCCTGCATAGGTCACTCCATAGACCCTCATCAAGATCAATACCCAGATCTTTTTCCTATCTAAGTCAGGGTTTATCTAGCTCAGGCAGTGTTAGTCCTGACATAAGAGCATCGTAAACACGGGAAATGGTCTTGAACAGTGGTTGGTCTGCGTGGCAGAGTTGTTCAATAGGTGACATCTTAGGTAGGTTCCATTGTCCCTTGAGAGTCACCCTAATAAAGTTTTGTAGTTGTAGGTAGCTAAAGAAGTCCCTGTTAGGCAAGTGGGATTTCTGTTTCAGCTGATCAAAAGACATAAGAACTCCCTCCTCGTAACAATGTTCCAGAAGAGTGATCCCCTTATCAGACCATGGTCTAAAGTTACTATTCTGGAAAAACATAGGAATCAATCTATTGTTCCATAAAGGGGTTTTAGGCGAAAGGAATCCCTCTCGTCTGAACAGCTCATGCAGTTTGCACCATGCCAGGACAGAATGTATGAATAAAGGGTTGTCTGTGATGGTTTCTATAGATTTTCTGTCCCATTTGTAAAATAATTCTGCCCCAGTGTCATCATTTACCTCAAGCTTTTCAATGTTCAACCATGAGGGAGAGGGACCATTGTCAAACCTCTGAGCCAGAAACCTAGACTGTGCAGCCCAGTAGTACATTCTAAAATTGGGGAGGTTTAAGCCCCCTTGACTGTAATCAAGGGTCAGTTTATCCAGGCCAACCCTAGGGGTTTTGCCGTGCCAGATAAACCATCTGGTCAGCTTGTCGATCGAGGAAAAGAATGCTGCGGGAACAGGGATAGGGAGAGATTGAAACAGATATAGAAATCTGGGCAGGACATTCATTTTAATTACATTGATTCTACGTAGTAGAGTGAGAGGTAAGTCCATCCATTTACAAAGGTCACCCTCCACCTTTTGCAACAAACTGGCCAGATTGAGTTTATAGAGGTTGTTCAGATGACCATCCACCATTATGCCCAAATATGTGAAGCCCATAGGCGACCATCTAAAAGGAAACTTGTGCTTGATGGTATGATGGTCAAAGACATACAACGGTAAGATTTCGCTTTCATCAAAATTGACCTTATATCCAGAGAAAGAACTAGAACACTGTAGTAGGATCTGCAAGTGAGAGAGGGAATGTTCTGGGTTTGTTAGAAATAAGATAAGGTCACCCGCAAAGAGTGATAATTTATTGGTAGCGGGGCCCACCTCAAAGCCATGTATTTCAGGGCACGTTCTAATAGCCTCAGCCAATGGTTCGATGGTGAGGGCAAAGAGGTGGGGGCTAATTGGGCAACCTTGTCTGTTCCCCCTATAAAGAGGGAAAGAGGAGGAAGTAATCCCATTGGTAGCAATCCTAGCTTTAGGAGATTTGTAGTGATTTTATCAAATTTACAAACACGGTACCTAAACTGAACCAAGACGTGAAAGAGGTATGGCCATTCAACCCTATAAAAGGCCTTTTCAGCATCGAGGGAGACTGCGACACTAGGTATTTTGTTTTTGTTAGCAAGGTGAATTATATCAAATCTATTAATTATGAAGCCAGTCTGATCTGGGTTGACCAACAGGGGGAGACATGACTCCAGTCTCCTAGATAGCATCTTGGTGACCAGTTTACAATCTGTGTTAAGGCAAGAGATTGGTCTATTGGAGTTGCACTTTAGCGGGTTTTTCCCTTTCTTGTGGATTACAGTAATCACTGCTTGAGAGAAAGACTCTGGAAAGCAGTTGTCTTCCCTGGCTTTTTTAAGTACCTCCATAAGGTAGGGGACCAACAGCTGCCTAAATTCTTTATAGAACTCTGGAGGGAAGCCATCCTCCGCAGGAGATTTATTTAAAGGTAAGGATTTAATGGCCTCCAACAATTCAGGAACTGAGAAGTGTTCACTCAGGCGCTCCCTGTCTTCTCCTGACAGGCATGGGAGGTTGAGAGAGGAGAGAAAGGAGTCGATCTCTGATAGATCATCGCTTGATTGGGAAGTGTAGAGGTCTTCATAGTATTTCTTAAAAGTATTATTCATTTCAGTAGGGTCGAAAGATATCTCATTGGTAAGAGTTTCTATGGCATTAATATGTATTTCATTTTTTATTATATTTCATTTTTTATTTACGAAAAGCCTGTATAGAACTTTAGTCTGGCATCTTTCGAAGGTTTTCTCTAGCTCAGAGATTTCAGATTCAAGGGCACTCAGTTCCGCACAGTGTTTTCTCTTCAGCCCTTTAGTGTAGGAAATTATATGTCCCCTCAGATAGGCCTTCATTGTGTCCCAAAGAATGAAACTGTCAGGAGCGGAGGGTTTGTTTGTCAAAGTAAAAATATTGATCTGCTATTTGATGAATGCACAAAATTCAGGTTGCTTTAGGAATGTAGAATTTAGTCTCCATCTATATTGCTCCATTTACCTTGGTAGGAATGGAGATTGATAATACCAGAGGAGAATGGTCAATAAGCAATCTGGGGAGATACTCGACATCTAACACTCTATGAAACAGTTGGGTCGAAAGTAAAACGTTATCTATGCATGTGTGTGTCTTGTGTGGGTGTGAATAAAAAGAGTAGTCCCTATCCTAACTGTCTCCAGATGTCTAGTAAATTGAGATCTTTCATGAATGACATGGTGAGCTTGCCAGCTTTGGTAAGAAGTGAGGGTTTATCAGAGGACCTATCAAGAACTCTATCTAAACAAAAATGTAAATCTCCTCCAACCAGTAGCCATCCTGGTGGTGCTTGAGCACCTGAAGGAAGACATTCTAAATAAACGTATGGTCATCGAAGTTAGGAGCATAAATATTGAAATGGGTCCAAGACTCTGATAACATATGCAAAATTAACAAATTGCAGTTACTCTTGCTTTGGAGTTAAAAGAGGATGCAAAAACTTGTCCTACCCATTCCCTCTTCAATTTATTGTATTCACTGGCTGTAAGATGTGTTTCTTGTAAAAACACAATGTCAGCCTTTAATTTCTTAAGGTATGTATAGACTCTTTTCCTTTTAATCGGGCTGTTAAGACCTTTTACGTTGGATGTGACATATTTTAGTGGATTAAGCATAGGTTGGGTTGAAATATGTAACTGAAAGGAAATCTATCATATGTAGATAATTAGGAAATGTTTCAACTTCGGTTTGAACACAGAAGTGACCTGTGTCTCTCTTTAGGAAGGAAACAATAAACATAGAAAAAAGGAAGAAAAAAATTATAAAAATCCCAGCCACCCCGATTGTCAGACTAAAACAACAATCCCAACAATCAAACATGAATACACTTGTAGAGATACGTTGCTGCTCACTTTCCATCTTACTCTTACTAGCTAAACCTTGGCGTAAACTAAAACCTGCGAGCTCTCTAAGTTGAAAACAAACGTTGTGAATAGATATTTATGGCTGAATATTTACTGCCCACGGGCTGCTTGAGTCTCTTTTTGAAAGATTAACATAAATGAGGTGGAAAGCAGTGGGCCTAAGCCCACTTATTTGCTTCGCCCAGTGGATATGGACTAAACCAAAATATACTCTACTGTAAATGTAATAGAACTCACCCCGGGAAAGATACAGTTAGTTGAAAATGTACAAATCAATTATAGTGACCGGAAGATATCAGCAGCTCAGTCCGAGAATAAGAGATAAGAGAAAACAAACAAACTGCATTTTATCCCTCAGAGAGACCGTCCTGGCTCACACGTTGTTCAATTCTTTGAGAAAAGTGTGCACTTCTCCCGGTGTGTTGAAGAGATGGCTTCGGCCTTTGTACTGAACTTTAATCCGCGCAGGGCGGATGAGGTAGCCGGTGATGTTCTTCTCCTTCAGTGCTTTGGTAGCAGGTCTGAACTGCTTGCGACGTCTGGCGAGATCCGCGCCCATATCTGGGAAAAGGCTGACCCTCTTTCCATCGATGGTGATGTCCCCTTTGGCTCTTGCGAGTTGCAGTATCTTCTCTCGGTCTTGGAAACGGAGGAACCTGATCAGGACGACCCGTGGGGGCTCATCTGGCCAGGGTTTCGGCGCTGATGTTCTGTGGGCGCGTTCGATTTCCAGCGGCTTGGTGAAGTAGATTATGCCTAGGACCTCCGGGATCCATTGAGTGAAGAAACGGACCGGGTCACGGCCCTCGCTGTCCTCTTTCAATCCCACCACACGGATATTACTACGTCTACTCTGGTTCTCCATCTGATCGACCTTGTTTTTGAGGTAGGCATTGTCCTTTTGCAGTTGTATCAATACCTGGTCATGTCGAGTGATGGTATCTTCAACTGTGGTAATGCGCAACTCTGCCTCAGTCATTCTCAAAAGGAGATCATTCATGGAGGATTTAATGTCGTCAATGGAAGAATGGAGTTCAGCCAATTTCTTATCGATTTTCACAGAAATACCTTTGTTACCATCCTGAATTTCCCGGAGGAGAGTAGCCAGCATGTCGGCAGGCTCGCAAGAGGCTGCTGAGAGCAACAGTCTGGAACTGTCATCTGAGTTATGAGGGCTAATGCTAATCTTGCTAGCTTTAGCGTTATCGTTATCTTGGGAATCAACAACGTTTTGGTCGTATTTCTTGCCTCTCGGTCGGAGGTCCATGGCTCTTTGGGAAGGTAAGTACTTGACAATTTATCAGCTGATGTTAGAATATTGTTTCAACGTTGTTATTTAGGTAATAATAGAATAACTTTGAAGAGCTCGGTTTGTCAACGTCTGCTCAGCTCCGCGGCATCACGTGCTCCCCCACTTCATCAATTCTGACCCGTTTCCCAGTCCCTGCCGATGAATAACATCCCAACAGCAGGATGCTGTGACCACCATGCTTCACTGTGGGAATGGTGTTCTTGGGGCGATGGGAGGTGTTGGATTTGTGCCAGACATCGTACCTTCTTTAATATGTTTGTGTAGTCTCCCACATGCTTTTTGACAAACACCAAACGTGTTTGCTTATTTTTTTCATTAAGCAATGGCTTTTTTCTGGCCGCTCTTCCCTAAAGCCCACCTGTGTGGAGTGAATGGCTTAAAGTGTTCCTATAGACAGATACTCCAATCTCCACTGTGGAGCTTTGCAGCTCCGTCAGGGTTATCTTTGGTCTCTTTGTTGCCTCTCTGATTAATGTCCTCCTTGCCTGGTCCGTGAGTTTTGGTGGACAGCCCTCTCTTGGCAGGTTTGTTGTGGTGCCTTATTCTTTCCATTTTATTATAATGGATTTAATGTTGCTCCGTGGGATATGCGACGTTTTTAAATAAAATAATATAACCCAAACCTGATCTGTACTTCTCCACAACTTTGTGCCTGACCTGTTTGGAGAGCTACTTGGTATTCATGGTGCCGCTTGCTTGGTGATGCCCCTTGTTTAGTCGTGTTGCAGACTCTGGGGCCGTTCAGAACAGGTGTGTATACACTGAGATCATGTGACAGATCATGTAACACTTAGTTTGCACACAAATTGACTTTATTTGACTAATTATGTGACTTCTGTGACTTCTGAAGGTAATTAGTTGCACCAGATCTTTTTTTCACCAGATCTTTTTTTTTAAACAAGTACTTTTTTTCATTTCACTTCACCAATTTGGACTATTTTGTGTATGTCCATTACATGAAATCCAAATAAAAATCAGATGATTAAAACTCTATTAGTTCACAGTGCCCACAAAGAACTGAATCTGTGCATCCATCAAGATGCAGCCATGATGCCGAATGCATTCTCTGACTCCGAGAACAAGAGTGGTGATAGTTCCAGTTATGCCCAGGTTTATAGAGATGGACACATGTGAATGAGAGGTAACAAGATACACTTATGTTGGATTCATTAAAACTCCTTTTTCAATCACTCCACAAATCTTTTGATAAAACAAACTAGAGTTTTGGCATGTCGGTTAGGACATCTGCTTTGTGCATGACACGAGTAATTTTTCCAACAACTGTTTACAGACAGGTTATTTCACTTATAATTCAATGTATCAAAATTCCAGTGGGTCAGAAGTTGACATACACTATGTTGACTGTGCCTCTAAACATCTTGGAAAATACCAGAAAATGCTTCTGAAAGGCTAATTAACATATTTTGAGTCAATTGGAGGTGTACCTGTGGATGTATTTCAAGGCCTACCTCCAAACCCAGTGTGTATTTGTTTGACATCATAGGAATATCAAAATAAATCAGCCAAGACCTCAGAAACAAATTGTAGACCTCCACAAGTCTGGTTCATCCTTGGGAGCAATTTCCCAATGCCTGAAGGTACCACGTTCATCTGTACGAACAATAGTACGCAAGTATAAACACCATGAGACAACGCAGCCGTCATAACGCTCAGGAAGGAGACAGATTCTGTCTCCTAGATATGAACGTACTTTGGTGTGAAAAGTGCAAATCAATCCCAGAAGATGGGATTGCTGGAGATGCTGGAGGAAACATGTACAAAAGTATTTATATCCACAGTAAAACGAGTCCAATATCGACATAAAAGGACGCTCACAAAAGGCCTGAAAGGCCGGTCGGCAAGGAAGAAGCTGCTGCTTCAAAACCTACCATAAAAAAAGACAGACTACTGTTTGCAACTGCACACGAGGACAAAGATCGTACTTTTTAGAGAAATGTGCTCTGGTCTGATGAAACAAAAATAGAACTGTTTGGCCATAATGACCATTGTTATTTTTGGAGGGAAAAGGGGGATGCTTGCAAGCCGAAGAACACCATACAACCGTTAAGCAAGCAGCATCATGTTTTGGGGGTGCTTTGCTGCAGGAGGGACTGGTGCACTTCACAAAATAGATGGCATCATGAGGGAGAAAAATAATTTCGATATATTGAAGCAACATCTCAGGACATCAGTCAGGAAGTTAAAGCTTGGTCTCAAATGGGTGACCCCAAGCATACTTGCAAGGAAAGTTGTGGCAAAATGACTTAAGGACAACAAAGTCAAGATATTTGAGTGGCCATCAATCCCATAGAAAATGTGTATGCAGAACTGAAAAAGCGTGTGCGAGCAAGGTGGCCTACAATCATGACTCAGTTACACCAGCTCTGTCAGGAGGAATGGGCCAAAATTCACCCAACTTATTGTGGGAAGCTTGTGGAAGGCTACCCGAAACATTTGACCCAAGCTCAACCATTTAAGGGCAATGCTACCAAATACTTATTGAGTGTATGTAAACTTCTGGGAATCCCATTGGGAATGTCATGATAGAAATAAAAACTGAAAAAAATAATTCTCTCTCCTATTATTCTGACATTTCACATTCAGGGATTTTTTGCTAGGGTTAGATGTCAGGAATTGTGTAAAACTGAGTTTAAATGTATTTGCCTAAACAAAAAAACACTGTACTATTTCCCAGGAACCACATTCCAAAAGCCTTGAAAAATGGTACTTCTCATATAAAGGTGCATACATGTACGCAGTAAAAAGGGAAATTAGAAACAGAGAAAGGTAAATTCCAACATTCTATTATCAACATACCTGGGAGCATGAGGTTTAATTTAGGAAGAAAGCTGCATCTCCCAGGAAAACAAGCGAACTTGGTGTTGTGGTACCTGGCAGAACAGCTAGCGTTGGTAAATAGAGGGTCTTCTGTGGCAGTCCAGATCCAAAATAACTTTATTTAATGAAACACTCCTCCATAGCTCTCTCGGCCGCATGCCCCTACATCCACCATTGTGAACCTGTAACTGGCATGATCTCTGTCTCCGTATCTCGCTTATAAGTGTTGCTAGGTACATCAAATATGGTAGATTCCAGGCAAATTCGCACAAATATCATTTTCTCGCCAGTCATCTGTCTCTCACATTATTTTCTTCCCCTCTCGTGTCTTCCTTGTTTGTGTGCCCTCTACTGTCCCGGGATAATTCTGCCGCTTTCATTTTTCAAGAGAATGTCTTTATAGGGAGCATGCGAGCACACTCGTTTGGATCGGGTAGCCGACAGCCGAAATGAATCAGGCTGATGTGTTTAGACTGTAGATTACTATGGTTTTGACATATTGTTTACTCGTTGTAAACTCTATGTATGTGCTGTTGGCATCACCTGTGTCATTTTGTTGTTGTTGCCAATATCAAGTGTTTCCTTTAGTGGAGCCACTGCCCTTTTACGATGAGACAGAGAAGTCGTAAAGAAACAAAATCTTGTACATGAGCTTGAAATATCCCTATTTAGGACAAGTATTTTTTTATACAGACAAGTTCCTTATTTTTATTGATTAGCTTTTTTTTAAACATACAATCTACCTGCAGTGAAGCCGCTCAACATTTACATTACATTCAGTCATCTAGCAGACACTCCCATTCAGAGCGACCAACAGGAGCAAGCAATGTCAAGTCGGGGCCCAGAACCAGCAACCTCTCGGCCACCGGCCCAAGCTCCCAATCGCCTTACCACCAACCATCCAAGATCCCCCCACAGTTCCCCCGAGAGCTGCCCCTCAACCATCCAAGAACCCCCCCCCCAACCCCCCAAAGCGCCAATAACCAACAAAAAGAACAAAAGAGAAAAACAAAAGAAAACAACAACAGAATACAACAATGCAAAAAACTAAAGATATCAAGGACAACAAAATTCAAAACAGCAAGGACAACTTTATGCATTTGAGTGCATGTGTCACTATTTACATGTGTATATGCGTGTGTGTGTGTGGTGTGTATGTGTGTACAAGCACCTGCGCAGAATTAGCCTCAGGCAAACAGGCATTGGATATAACAGCGTTCTCCCTCAGTGTCATTCAAACATACTTTTTATTTGTTTATTTTTACTTTGTTTTTCATTATTTGAGCATACAGTACATTAATTTAGTTTCTGTTTTGTTTCCAGGTCGAGACATGGCCAGCACGACCTTACCTGGCTGCCCCCTTCACGTACCCCCAATGGGACAGGGCAGCTACCCAACCTCAACACTCACTGGAATGGTCTCTGGTAGGTGAAAGTGATCATTTCTACTGCCTCGTTAATTTTAACTTAGGTCGTAATATTTCAGAGAGTAGTCCCTTCCAATTGACCATGCTCTGAAAATCTGAAGGTCATTCAAAGTTGACAATAAGCCACCTTAAAATATATTATATTTCTTATGTTTGATGATGCTACGTTATTATAGTTTGAAGGGCATTTTAAAACTATTTGCATGTACGTTATTTTAATCTAAATGTCAACACACACGCACCATTGACTTGGTAAAGAGGAAACGGCACCCTAGCATAGCTAATGTGTGTAGGTACAATGCCACTGACCTGAATACGAAGAGTAGGCAGGGCTCTAAATTAACTTTAAATGTTAGGAGCACAACATGCCATTTAGGAACACCAGAAAATACATATTTATTTTTATTGATTGAGATATAGTCTAGGCTTAAAACAATTCTAGCTACCTCTGATGCACATATTGTGCCCCAGAAACCACTATGTAACCCTGTAAATGATTTTGTTTATTACAAATAACTAAAATGTTGATACAAAAGCCATTTGTGGAATACTAGGTCTCTACATCATGGTTTATAAATGTAAAATGCCCCCCCCCCCACAATTTTTTTTATTTATTTTCCACCGGTCTACTGTCCATTACTCATGTTTCTTGGCCCAAGCAAGTCTCTTCTTCTTCTTGGTGTCCTTTAGAAATGGTTTCTTAGCAGCAATTCAACCATGAAGGCCTGATTCACACAGTCTCCTCTGAACAGTTGATGTTGAGATGTGTCTGTTACTTAAAGACACACAGAGCCTGCAATGGCATTTCCATATTCTCAAGGCCGTGCCGAGTTCAACGAGATGCCCCGCTTGACCGTAGCTCGCTCTGAGTGCATTGACCGTGAAAAAAGTAGGCCCAAAATGAAGCCTGGCCCTAAATGTCATTTGCTTTTGGGCGACAGTGAGAGAACCGTTAGGGTGAGAAGCACAATTCGACCTCAGGTACATTCCTGAGGTCCTCCCGATCTGTCCAAGCCTAACCTTGACCGTGTGGCACTAACCCTTAACAGTAAATCAGGGTTTTTTGGTCTCACAGATTACAATGACATCTCTTCTTATAGGAATACATTGCCTGCTCCCCTATATTCAACCTAGAGCCTTTGTCAGTTAATATTGCCTTATGAACCTGTCTTCGATGACAATCCATCAGGCCACTATGAGGTCTACCTGTGTTGATTCTAAGCTTCCTGAAGCAACCGGAAGTGGTTCAAATCACCCTAAAAGTGTTTTTCCATACCCAAACTGATGTTTGATAGAAATAGTGAATTCAACCTTGTGTAAATCAGTCAGTTCTTAACGTATAGACTTAAAACTCAGGATTCTGTAAAAGCATACCCCAATGAGGATATGTGTTCCACTTTTTGATTGACACAAAGATGCTTATCTAAATGGTGAAAATGCAACATCTGTTAACCCTTCGAAACAGCCCCTATGACCATTTTAAGGCACATCCGTTTGGCACAGGAAGCTGAACGTGAACACATATCCTCATTGGGGTATGCTTTTACAGAATCCTGAGTTTTAAGTCTATACGTTAAGAACTGACTGATTTACACAAGGTTGAATTCACTATTTCTATCAAACATCAGTTTGGGTATGGAAAAACACTTTTAGGGTGCTTTTAACCACTTCCGGTTGCTTCAGGAAGCTTAGAATCGACACAGGTAGACCTCATAGTGGCCTGATGTATTGTCATCGAAGACAGGTTCACAGGGCAATATTAACCCACATAGGCTCTAGGTTGAATTTAGGGTTGCAGGCAATGCATTCCTATGGGGAGAGAAGTCAGTGAAAACTGTTTGATGTAGACACCTTCTTTTAACTGTTAAGGGTTAATGCTACACGGTCAAGGTTTACACAGATCGGGAGGACCTCAGGAATGTACCTGAGGTCGAATTGTGCTTCTCACCCCAACGGTTCTCTCACTGTCACCCAAAAGCAAATGACATTTAGGGCCAGGCTTCATTTTGGGCCTACTTTTTTCACGGTCGCTGCACTCAAAGCGAGCTACGGTCAAGCGGGGCATCTCTTCGAACTCGGCACGGCCTTGAGATTATGGTAATACCATTGCAGGCTCTGTGTGTCTTCAAGCACCGCACTTTGTCACTCCATCCTTGCTGTGTGTGTGTGTGTGTGTGTGTGTGTGTGAGAGAGAGCTTTTCTTTGACATCTGTTGGGAAAATGTTGCCGTGGACATAGAACATCTAATCGTGTTATATTTCTATTAAAAAGGTGTACTTTTGAGAGCGAAAACCTGCAGAAGCAGGGACAAATGGTCAACGGGGAATAGGGGGATTTTTTTGGGGGGGGGGGGGGGGGGGGCAATCAGTCAAAACATTAAAGGGGATTTTACAGGGCCCTAATGGACTACAGACATTGACAGTCTCCTAGCCTAAAAACAAATGCTGAATGCACTGCCTAGATTTGGAGGTAAACGCATTGTCCATTATTTGATTTGATCAGGGCAGGGCAGGGAAGCACTAACAAACTGCATTTAGTCCAATAAAAAGACACAACATTATTAAGGTGATAAATAAAAGGAAGTTGCTCCACGCATGACACAAGAGAACCCTCTGCTGGAGCAAAACGCTTACAGCACCTGGTATTCCCAGGCGGTCTCCCATCCAAGTACTAACCAGGCCCGACCCTGCTTAGTTTCCGAGATCGGGCGTATTCAGGCTGGTATGGCCGTAAGCGAAAGGCAATCTCTTGGAACACTATATAAAGTCAACGTGTCGCTTACTCTTAGGGGGACAGAGAAATGTCCACCTTGTGACACACACTGAAAAGCTCAAACCTTGCTTGCATTTCCAGACCATATATTTCACTCTTGTGGGGGGGAAAAAAGAGGGCATATCCTAGGTTCATACTTATGACAACTTCATGGACTAGGGCCCTATAAAATAGAGCCCGCCCACACGGAATCACGAAATACAGACATTAAACCGAAATTCACCAATATTCAAAAATGCTTTGAACTAAGGAGGAAATCAACTCAATCCCTTCAACTTGTTAGAAAATCCATTCATTTGCCCAAGTGAATCATAAGACATGAACAAAATGCATGAGTGATTCGTATTTCCACGCAACTTTCAGAAACTGCACAGGACTGCCCAGTTTCCGTGCGCATGCGTGCGGAGCGCAAAGTGGCCTATGCCAGCCTAGCAGAATTATATCATGATTATTTGCATCAATCCAGTGGCCATTTGTTTTGCAAACTCCGCAATCACACCGCTTAACCAAACAAAGGTCTCTTCCTGGCGCACACTTGCCTTTATAAAGGGTAACAACACCCCAAAATCGACATGTCTTCCGTTTTTCCCAGACCTCAAAAGTGGTTCCTTGCTAGGGTTTTAAATGTTGTCATGGACATAGAACATTCAATCGTGTTATATTTCTATTAAAAAGGTGTACGAGCGAAAACCTGCAGAAGCAGAGACAAACGGTCGACGGAGAAATGCTAACGGAGAATAGGGGGATTGTTTTTTTTTGGGGGGGGGGGGGGGGATCAGGCTAAAGGGATTTTGCATGAACATTAGCTAGCTAAATAAGGTTAGCAAGATGCTGCTACACTTGACCGTGGTATTTGTTCATGTTTAGCAACTCCCAATTAGCGCATTCCTCTAGGACAGGAAATTCCATTGAAAGTGGCATCAACTTCTGGGGATCCTGTCAACTGATCCTATTCAGTTTCAAACATCCATGCTGCACAGGCATCTGAACCATCCTTTAGGTTTAGTGCAATAACTGTTTTAAATACAAGAGGTCACTTGTGCCTGAATTCAACCTAAAACCAACAACTATTCAGTCAGTGTTAAGAGCAGTTGTTTGAAACCAATCGGAAAGGCAAGCGAAGCTTGCCAGCCGCTCTTGATTTCCATTTGACTGACCATCAGTTTGGCACAACACTGAACTCTAGCCAACCAAAAGGATAACATTGAGTAAAAAGGTGTAGGTAACGCCAACATTAACCTTTTCACACAGGAGTTCCAAATATCTTCAACAGTCGCCCCTGTGGGAGTTGATTTTTATGCACGTGATGTCAGAATGCACTCACCGTTCCAACATGTGGACATTTAACCCGCGCTGACCTCAGACCAAAGCACACTACCTGCTAATTTTTCAACTTCTAATTTTGCCTCATTCATTCACAAAAGTAGCCCATTTCACTGTTGCAGACCATTTCTATTTGAGAATTTAATGAGCCGGACAAACTTTCCTTCAAAAGAAAGTCCAAGCACTTCCCCAGATCAAGTATACAGTCCTTGCACATTTATTGCCTTCCTCACAAATAACTGTGGACATGCGTGTATTCCTATCAAAGTGCCTTATTTTCTGTGTCACGTGTTGTCGTTTCTACTGTAGCGTACCGTAATTATAATGTACTTAGCGTTTTATTCATGCTTTCTGATTCTTGCCTAGATTGTAATGGACACGTGTGTAAAACACTTTTGAAGGTGGTACTGAATATGTGCTAATGCTAACGCCATACAATGCAGGCAGGTTATCACGTACGCTGGTATAATGGTGATTTAAACTGGAGTACCCCCATTGTCTTGAATGCACTGAATTTGTTCGTTGATTTGAACACGGCATCAGAGTGTAAACTATGGTACCTCAGGGTTGCCAGATCAGACCCCTTTCCAGGGGTATTTAGCTTAGAAAAACTGTCTGCCCCGCCATTTATTGTTGATAAATCCCCCATCTTATTAATATTTCCTGCATCATCCTCTCCATAATACCTTCCCCCAAGGACCTCACCTCCCAAAATGTATTGAGCTATATTTTGCAACTCTGTTTAGCTTTCGTGCTACGGTTGTATTGGCTTTTTGATTAGTTAACTGTAACAAGTACAAAGATTTGTCACATGCTGAAGTGGCCAAACTAAGTTAAGACCTCAGGAAATGGGCGCAGTGAACGGCATTCTGGGATTAGGGAGTTCTTGCTTGACAAACATGGCTGCCATATTTTCTAAACTAGATTTACATGTTCCAATGGTATGCTGCAGGGACCACTCAGTGATAACAAGCATGTGATCGTACGCGCCAGACTCTCCCATAAGTGTTAAATTGGGTGGAGATCTGGTGACAGACCGCACATGGCTCAAACCATTGTGACCACTCATGACCTATGGATGTAATAATAAATAACACCCTATAACAGCTAATAGCTACAATTGTGATGCGTAATGCACTCATACAGCATGAATTGTTGATAAACTATGTAGTAGAGGGGAATTGCTTATTACAGCCTACAGAAGCAAACAGTCCATAAATACACAGTACCCATCACCTCAGGGTAATAGTCATTTTACCTTCCTGGTGGTGCCACAGGAGTTCACAGTGAAGTGGAAGTAGGCAAAGCGATCTTCACTGTAGGTGGGACACCAGGCGGGGTCGCTCAGTGTCAGCTGACCGGGGTTCAGACCGGAAGCAGACTCCACCTTCACTGCCAGCGCAGTCATCGTTCCGTTTGAGAAACACTCTTGGAGGTGGGGGATCAAAAGACAGGTAGCCATCAGACCTGGGTTCTGTATTTGTTACACTTAATTGAGCTTGCCGAGCACAGTAGAACCAATGGAATAGCACCAAATATGCAAACCATGCCCATCTGGTTCTCCAGATTGAATTGAAGAATACACCTGAAGTCGTAAAATGTCTAACTAGTCATTTGTTATGCTAACTATCTAGCAAGAGGTTGCATAGCAACATCATCAACTTCCGGTTGACAGGTGAAGAGCTAGTACACGCGACTGAAAGCATACTGTTCGTTTACAGGTTGGAACAACCTATTTCATATGTTTTTGCGGTCCTTTTTTGGAACCGTATAAGCTTAAATGTTGCGGCATCCTGCAGCACATCTTGCGTGGTTCCGCATAATTCTATGGCACGTTATTTAAGTGTCAGCCAAGACGCAATTTACCACAATCTGCCACAAACGGTGGCTGCATAAGCTCAAAACTTTCGAAAGTAAGAACCACTGTACATCTGACAACTTTATCAGATGTAACATTTTACTGGTTGTCTCAGATAAAAAAAACACTACTACTTTGTTCTCCTGTACCTCTTCTCCCTGCCTGTTTGTTTGTTCTTCTAGATTCTCCCCTTCCATCTATGTCCCCATCTGTGGCAAATCCACCCTCGTCTCCTTTTCCGAACATTTTCCACCAAAAAATGTGTACAGTCTTGTAGGTAGACTCATCACTGATCCTTTCACCTTCATCCATCTCAGACGTACTCTCATCTGGGCTACCTGCACAGCCTACCTCATTACAGATGTGCAGATCCACCAACCAAACGCACCACTACATTCACTTCCAAAACCGAATGTTTTGATCGAACACAACATTTTTTAAATAATAATAATTCAATGTCCAAAGTCAGATTCCGCACTCGTGGTACGTTGTGATTCAAACTGTAGCCCAAATGAGCGTGCTCTGGTATCAATGCTCATCGGGAGAAGTCCTCAACTTCAAAACGTTGTTTTCTACAGCAAAGCTGGCTTACCTTACGTATTCACTACTGCACTTGTTTATTGCAATTGAATGGTAAAAACACATCCAAGAAACACCCACATCAAACCACACCCCCAAGACAATTCTTGTTTGCCTTCAGTCATGGCCGCTAGCATTTCTTAATGAGCATTGATGAAAAACAAGAGCTGTGCTCGAATACCCACACTAACATACTGTATACTACATACTTAATGAGTATATACTGAATACTATATATTATTAGTTCATTTTAGTATACTGTAAACGAACAGTATGCTTTCAATTGCGCGTTCTAGCTTTTCACCTGTCTACCGGAAGGTGATGCTGTTGCTATGCAACCTCTTGCTAGCTATCTAGCATAACAAATGACTGGTTAGACATTATACGACTTCAGGTGTGTTCTTAAATTCAATCAGGAGTTCCAGAATGCGCTCATGAATTCAGAGCTTTGTCAGATTGTCTGTTTGTAAATTCAGAGCAGAGTAGACAGCCAGAGCGAATTTACAAAAGCACCCGAATGTCCATTGAGAACGCACAATGACTATACCATTTAGCTAAACTCAGAATGACGGGAATAATCACGTCAAACATTGGGTAGTTAGTTAGATAGCCTATAGTTATTATACTGTCAAGTTTTATCTATAAGTAGCCAACTAACGTTAGGTATCTAGCTAACAACATACCGGTACATACTGCTGTACTGATACGCTATGTGGTTCGTAAGACCAGTGTAGCTAACAAATTGTCAGCCAATATAACGTGTAAGTTAACTTATTTAAAAAGTAATTACTTTATTACATTGCTCAACATTTTCTTAATATTTGTCATAATTAGTTAAAGCAATGCATTTGTATCCGCTCTCGTTGTACTTCGACTGCATATTTTCCGCCATTTTCAACAAATCTGGAAATTTCCCATTTCCTGAAGAATTGCATTATTGGCCCTAAAGTACGGAAACAGTGTCCTCTTCGTGTATTCCTCATATTTTGGCGAATTTAGTACGACATCCTGGAACATTTGGCATACTAAATATATCCATAGTATTTTTTTTTTCTATTTTATTTCACCTTCATTTAACCAGTTAGGCTAGTTGAGAACAAGCTCTCATTTACAACTGCAACCTGGCCAAGATAAAGCAAAGCAGTTCGACACATACAACAACACAGAGTTACAGATGGAATAAACAAACATACAGTAGAAAAAGTCCATATACAGTGTGTGCAAATAAGGAAAGGATAAGGGAGGTAAGGCAATAAATAGGCCATGGTGGCAAAGTAATTACAATATAGCAATTAAACACTGGAATGGTAGATGTGCAGAAGATGAATGTGCAAGTAGAGATACTGGGGTGCAAAGGAGCAAGATAAATAAATAAATACAGCAAGGGGATGAGGTAGTTGGATGGGCTATTTACAGATGGGCTATGTACAGGTGCAGTGATCTGTGAGCTGTTCTGACAGCTGGTGCTTAAAGCTTAGTGAGGGAGATCTGAGTCTCCAGCTTCAGTGATTTTTGCAGTTTGTTCCAGTCATTTGCAGCAGAGAACTGGAAGTAAAGGCGGCCAAAGGAAAAATTGGCTTTGGGGGTGACCAGTGAGATTCTCCTGTTGGAGCGTGTGCTATGGGTCGGTGCTGCTATGGTGACCAGTGAGATGAGATAAGGCGGGGCTTTACCTAGCAGAGACTTGTAGATGACCTGGAGCCAGTGGGTTTGGCGACGAGTATGAAGCGAGGGCCAGCCAACGAGAGCATATAGGTTGCAGTGGTGGGTAGTAAATGGGGCTTTTGGATTGGAGATGCTTAATGTGAGTCTGGAAGGAGAGTTTACAGTCTAACCAGACACCTAGGTATTTGTAGTCCACATATTCTAAGTCAGAACCGTCCAGAGTAGTGATGCTGGATGGGCGGACAGGTGCGGGCAGCGATCGGTTGAAGAGCATGCATTTTGTTTTACTTGCATTTAAGAGCAGTTGGAGGCCACGGAAGGAGAGTTGTATGGCATTGAAGCTCATCTGGAGGTTAGTTAACACAGTGTCCAAAGAAGGGCCAGAGGTATAGAGGTATACTATGATATATTTATACAGGTATACTATGACCAATAAGCATACTAAATACTCAATTCATGTCACAAACAGTACAGTTAGTACGAGTATTCGAACACAGCTAAGGCCAAATGAGGAAGTGCAGTCACCTTTTAATCCTGAATGACAATTGTCTTGCCTCATAGAGATAGATAAATCTTCTTAGGGCTGATCGATATGACAACAGCCAGTGAAAGTGCAGGGCGCCAAATTCAAAAGAACAGAAATCTCATAATTAAAATTCCTCAGACATACAAGTATTTCACACCATTTTAAAAATACACTTCTTGTTAATGCCACCACAGTGCCCGATTTCAAATAGGCTTTACGGCGAAAGCACCACAAACGATTATGTTTGGTCAGAGCCAAGTCACAGAAAAACACACTCATTTTTCCAGCCAAAGAGAGGAGTCACAAAAATCAGAAATAGAGATAAAATTAATCACTAACCTTTGATGATCTTCATCAGATGACACTCATAGGACTTCATGTTACACAATACATGTATGTTTTGTTCGATAAAGTTCATATTTATATCAAAAGAATCTCAGTATACGTTGGAGCGTTATGTTCAGTAGTTCCAAAAACATCCGGTGATTTTGCAGAGAGCCACATCAGTTTACAGAAATAGTCATAATAAATGTAGATGAAAATAAAATTGTTATGCACAGAATTAAAGATATATTTCTGCTTAATGCAACCGCTGTGTCAGATTTCAAAAAACCTTTACGGAAAAGCAAACCATGCAATAATCTGACTACGGCGCTCAGAGCCCAAACAGGCCAAAAAGAGGTCAACAGAAGTCAGAAATAACATTATAAATATTCACTTACCTTAGATGATCTTCATCTTCATCAATCCCAGGAATCCCAGTTCCACAATAAATGTTTGTTTTGTTCGATCATTTATGTCCAAATAGCTACTTTTGTTAGCGAGTTTTGTAAACAAATCCAATCTCACGAAGCGTGTTCATTAGGAGCAGGCGAAATGTCAAAAAGTTCCGTTACAGTTCGTAGAAACATGTCAAACGATGTATAGAATCAATCTTTAGGATGTTGTTAAAATACATCTTCAATAATGTTCCAACCGGAGAATTCCTTTGTCTGTAGAATTGCGATGGAACAGAGCTCGCTCTCATGTGAACGAGCGTCACGAGCTCAAGGCATTCTGCCAGACCTCTGACTCATTCCCCTCTCATTCGCCCTCACCTCACAGTAGAAGCATCAAACAAGGTTCTAAAGATTGTTGACATCTAGGAAGTGCAACATGACCAATATCCCACTGTGTCTTCAATAGGGAATGAGTTGAAAAACGACCAACCTCAGATTTCCCACTTCCTGGTTGGATTTTTTTCTCTGGTTTCTGCCTGCCATATGTGTTCTGTTCTACTCACAGACATCATTCAAACGGTTTTAGAACCTTCAGAGGGTTTTCTATCCAAATGTACTAATAATATGCATATCTTAGCTTCTGGGACTGAGTAGCAGGCAGTTTACTCTGGGCACCTCTGGACAAGAAGATAATAAGAAGCCATAAGAAGATAAAAGACTCATCTATGTATCTGTGCCAATATAGTGTCTGTGACAGCCTCAATGGCGCTGCCCATGCTATCTTCACATTAAAGTAGTAACATTTCTTCTTCACAATTGTCTGAGCCCTTCTGATGACCCGATTGGACATGACTTCAACAGGGTCACCAGTAGGGCTCAGCCAAATGAAGTTGGTAGTCCCACCCAGTTGACTACATTCAAATTGTGAAAGTGCATGAAATGCAGCATTTTGGCCATTAGAGTTTGAGTTTATTTTTACAGGGACAGTGCACATTAATCAACATTTCAGTAAAAGTGCCGGTTTTAGCCAACCGGCTAATTTTCAACCGCAGTCCCTGGGCAGGTTATTAAAAACAATTACAATATAGACAATAGCAACATAGAACAAGCAAGACATAGCATACAGACAGAGCAACATAGGACAAGCAAGACGTAGCATACAGACAGAGCAGCATAAAACAAAAAGCAGCAAGACAAAATTCATAAAAGCAACAAAGTGTTTCCACACCTCACAAGCTACAGACAACAGACAACATGGAGTGGCAACACACAGCTAGGGACCATGTTCACAAATCTGATTGACCTTTAGCCATGTCTTCAAGCATTTTGTGAAAGTGTGATATGTGGTGCAGTTATGTGTGTCTGATGGCAGTGTATTCCAGACATGGGAAGCTCTCACAGAGAATGCAGATTTACTAAAGGTGCTTTTCCTTAGGGGAACTATACAGTCACCTCTCATGGCAGACCTTGTGGATCTGCTGCCATATGTCTGGTTTTTCTGCTTAACAAAAATATTGAGTGGAGGGGGAGCCAGGCCATTGAGGATCTTGAATACAAGACATGCGTCGGTGTATTGCACAAGATTTTCCCAACTCAAGAGCTCATGCTTTCTAAGGATGTGACAATGATGATGGCTATTGGCTTCCTATCAAGCACTTTGAGAGCCTGTTTGTAGACAGACTGAATAGGTTTTAATGTTGTACAGCAAGCTTGGGCCCAACTAGTCAAGCAGTATGTTAAGTGGGGGAGTATCATAGATTTGAAGTACAGTTTTGCTACCTCTGTAGTCAAACAATTTCGTATAAATCGGAAATTAGCTAGGTTGAATTTGGTTATACCTTCTTCACATGCTTTTTAAAAGAGAGGTTGGAATCAAGTATGATGCCAAGGTACTTAAAATCGGATACCACCTGGAGCTTCTCCCCTGACACATAGACATCTGGCTCAGTAGCATCTGTTGCCCTCTTTGTGAAGAACATGCAAACAGGTTTTTTCACATTGAGATGCAAACACGAGTCACTGAGCCACTTTGTAACCTGGACCATTACAGTAGTGAGTTCTTGTGCAGCTTGTTGTTTGCTCTTTGCATGCACATATATCACTGTATCATCTGCATACATTTGAACTTCAGACCCAGTACAGACAGAAGGCAGATCATTAATGTACAGGCTGAACAGGAGGGGCCCCAGTATTGACCCTTGGGGCACGCCCACATCATAGCTACGAGTGGGCGACAGCTCATTGCTCACTCTGACACACTGAGTTCTGCCTTCAAGGTATGATTTCATCCATCTCAAGGCATCAGGGGAAAAGTTGAACTTGGACAATTTTGTGATGAGAATCTCATGGTTAACAGTATCAAAAGCCTTCCTTAGGTCCAGAAACACAGCCCCAACAGCACCCCCTTTGTCCATCTTGGACTTCACATTTTCCAGAACAAAGCAGTTGGCCGTTTCTGTGGAGTGTTTCGCTCTGAAGCCAAATTGCATGGAGTGTAATGTGAAGGGGCTGTTGTTGAGGTGGGCAATCAGTTGTTCTGCTACACACTTTTCAACAACCTTTGACACCACAGGTAATATACTAATGGGCCTGTAGTTACTCATGTTAGCAGGGTCTCCTGATTTAAAGATGGCCGTTATTATGGCCGACTTCCATACCCTTGGAAACACACCGAGACCAATAGATGTGTTGGTGACCTTAGTAATGGGGCCAATGAGTGACTCTTTGTAGTTTTTAAGAAAGGTAGAGTCCATCCCAAACACATCTTTGGCTTTAGAGTTCTTTAGTGAGCTAATCACCTTGTTCACCTTTGACTCAGAAACCTCCCTTATGATGAAGACAGGTTGAGTGTCATTCACTAGCACTGAGCCCAAGAAACAAGTGGAGGGGTTCTGTGTCAGTACCCTGACAGAGTCAATAAAGTAGGAATTGAAGGCTATTGCTATTTCGACTGCATCCTGTGTTAGATTGTTATTCACCATGATTTCTAGTCTTTTTGCAGTGTTACTATGGTCTTTCCCTGTTAACTTTTTTAGATTCTCCCATATCAATTTAGAATTTCCCTTTGCTTCACCAATTATGTTAATAAAAAAAGTTTGCCTTGGCCTGTCTGATTTCTTTCATCACCTTATTTCTCAACATGGTAAACCTACATCTGTCATGCTCTAATTTAATTTTTGGGCTATTTTTAGAGCATAATCTCGTTCTTTCATCAATTTCCAGATTTCTCCATTTAGCCAAGGAAGAGTGCTCTTTTGGCCAGGTTTGGATTTGATTTTCTTTAGGAAGCCATTTATTGTAGTCTGGATTGTGGATAGAAAAACCTGACTATCAGCTTCCACGTCTGTATAGGACATGAGATCATTCCAGTTTATTCCCTTAATTGCTTTTTCAAAATTATTTAATTCACTCTTAGGTATTCTGAGTTGATCCGGCTTTCTAACAGTAGAGAGGTTAAACCTGCTCTTAGACAGCTTTCTGGCTATAAGTGTCAGATTATGATCAGACAGCCCATTAACCATATTGAATGATTTAGTCACTCTCTCTGGTTTATTACTGAACACCAAATCAATCTGTGTTTTAGAGCAACAAGTCACCCTGGTTGGCCCTTTAACTAGCTGTGTAAGGTCAAAGGTATTAGTGATCCGTTTGAGGGTTTTCCTACAACACTTGTCTTCATAATTAATGTTAAAATCTCCCATTAAGATGACCTCTTTCCCAAAATCACATTCCCTAAGCATGGTATTAAACTGATCAAAAAACACACTTTTGGTGGAAGGTGGCCTATACATTCCAATGAGGGTAAAAGATATTTGGGGAGACAGTGTAACGTTCAGGCCGATACATTCTAGTTCATTATCACATGACCACTCAATTTGTTTACATCGGATATGTTCTTTAATGTAAATCATCACACCCCCTCCTCTTCCCTCAATCCTGTCTCTCCTGAAAACTTTGTAGCCAGGCACAACCAAAGCAGCACATGGAGAGTGTTTATGAAGCCATGTCTCTGAGAGGCAGAGAAAGTCAAGGTTGGAGTCTGTGAGTAGATGTTGAATTTGATCACTTTTTGGAATGACACTACGAATGTTCAAGTGCCCCCCTAGTAGTCCCTTGGGCTTAGCTCGTGGGTCCCAGATGACTCGAGAGTGATTGACACATTGAAAAAAAGTTACATTTTCTGTGTTTTCTGACGGCTGGGTTTAGGCCGTTTTGTTTCGTTTTGATTAGGGGCAGTTCGGTAGCGCAATTAACAATCCCTCCCGCCTGCACTGGATGCGGGGAACTAATTAAAATAGCTTGCGTACCAGAAGCAGAGTCAGGGATCGCATATAGCGACTCTGGTATGTTTGAAGAGTCAAAATCTATCCTGGAACCGGGTGAGTCGAGAGAAACCATAGGACCATAGCACTCACCCACCTCCACTGCGGCGACGACCAGTGGACGAGGCCATCCACCGCTCTCCACTCCGGTGCGTATCACTGGCTTGGTGATATTGGGCCCAGGATTGAATTGTACATCCCCGGAGAGCAGGAGGGTAGCGAACATGTAGTTTAACAGTTTCCGATAAATGTTGGACTTGTGTTTGTTACGCCTAAGCGGTTCAGGAGAATAAGGAGCGAGGTAGACTTGGCCATTATTCAGAACATTATGGTATGCTGTGTACTGTCCGCTCCCGTGGAACGGTGAACCGGTAGTAGACTGATTGTGTCATCCCAGCAAGGACGCACTGAGATTATCAGTAGAGCAGCTACATAACTGACAATCATGGCAGAGTACTGGAGATAAAACACATAATTGTGCTTTAACTCTTTGCATGAGTTACTTAGCTGGGATCGGCGTACACCTGATGGTTTAGATAAAATTACAGCATTCGAATGAGAAGCGGCACCTGCCGCACCACCGTCTTCCGTCCGCCATTTTGTTGATCCGTCTTGGAATCATCAAGTGGTACTTAGCTAGCTAGTTCTTACCAGTGTCTGGATGTCGGCATTTCAGAGCAAGTTCACCATAGAGGCCAATATCTTTCTCTCTGTCTGGGCTACAATTGTAGACGGTTGGGTAATTATGCTTTTCACCTGTGAAAGGCTGTTGTGCTGCTAATGAGGGAGTTCTATTAACCTGAGCCGAGGTGCACCGGTCCATGGCCCCTGACATGAATGGATAAAAGCGGTGAGGGCGGAGCACCCTTCTAAAATTGAACAGTAGCCTTACATTTAGGTTTTTGTCCTAACACTACACAGCTGATTCAGATTAACAAAGCTGGATGATTATTTGAATCAGCTTTGTAGGGCTAGGGGAATAAAAAGAAAATGTGCAGCCCTTTGGGGTTCAGGTGACTGAGTGTGGGAAGCCTTTGTCATAGGGTAAAAGTTGCACACCCCTGGACTGTAGGCTGCACACTTTGGGTCAAATATCAGGTTCTGTAGCTGGGTATTTTATCAGAACAAATCTGTTCTACAATGATTATTTTCCTTAGCTCAGGGTAAGTAGTAGCAGGCCTAGGAGAGTCTTATGCGACACAAACATTTGAGTTGTGTTCTTCCTCCTTTTAATCATAATAATTTGTCAAATGCCTTACAGGTTGTTTTGCCTATTGATGGCAGCTGTGGGCATACAAGCACAACAGACACCTTCTATAAGTATGCATTTTGCACCTTGCAAATTTAAGCACTAAGTGTTTGACAAGATTTTTTTTTTAAACTAACCTTTCCTATTCCAGATGACCTCACCGCTGAATGCCTTGGTAACGTTATTCGTTTGAGTGTCGCTCCTCTTTTTGAAGAGTTTGACGCTGTCTTCAGTGAGTTTGCCTCTTATGATTCTCTTTCTCTCCTTTCATAATTCATGGCTTGATATTGCTTGTCAACTATTGTGTTCACACCATCTCCATCCCTTCCAGATGACACACAAATCATAAACCTGACGCCTGGCCTTGCTACTCAGTGTGGATTCAGCTTTAAATTTGACCCCATGGGGAATGCCATGTTTTTTGCTTCTCTTCAAAACTGCTTTTCCCAAAACATGGTAACCCTAAGAACTGTAGTGTTTGCTTGTACTTCAAATGGACAGTTTGCCTTCAGTGTCACTGCATTTGCAACTCGTACTGTAGCAATGTCATTTTATTTACCTTTGACATGGAGTCATGCTGAGACCAGGCTCTTTTACAGATGAGCCCTGTCTACACAAAGATAAAAGTCTATATTTGCATCACTAGATGGAAAAATGAAATAACTGAACCCATTCTTCAGTAAAAAGGTCCTCAATAAGCCTGAGTTGCCGTAGAGCTGCTAATACATACAATTTTGCGCATGGAGGTTATTAGAAGTCCAGTTCCAGGAACATTGAAGCAGTTTTCCTTAACTCTGTGGATATCAAAAGGATCTCCATTGTTAGCCACCCCTTGGTCTGGTATCTCTTACCTCTAAGTTAATGATGACGTAAGGTACAGCAGAAGTTTATGGAGGGCTTTCAGAGGGCCAGCCAACTTTCTGATACAGACTGCAGTGATGTGAACTATTGAGCTCTACTCCTGTAGTGTGGCTTCAATACAGTGGCAGCTGCATTCATATAGCCAATTTTGCCACAGTCTATAACACAGCATGAATGTCACCTGAATTTAGTTTTTTTGCTATATAATGAAGGCTTTTTTCCCTTCCCCCTTCATTTTAGGATGATAAGATGTTCAGCTTGGTCATGCAGTTCAGGCTGCCAGGAAACCACACGACTGAAGACCCTGTTTATAGAGTGGGCAAAACCTGTAGCTACACCCCCTGGACCTCCCGAGAGATTCTGTGCGACCGCAACTACATGGAGGCAAGTGAGCAGAGCATGCCCCAATGGACATGTTTACAGTCCCACTTGTCGTACTGCCTGTATAAATTATCTGTCTAGAGCTACAACTGTCCAGTGTTTCATTTCTTCTGCGACACAACGTAGAGGTCTTGACTCTCAATTCCACTCGTGTCTTCAAAATGCACATAGGAGAACTTTAGAGGTGAGGAATTTTGGCCTATTCTCAATGCATTTAAGGAGGCGAGTGGACAGATTGAGAACTGGCCCTTGATTTCCTCTTGTATGGGAGGGAGAAAATGCATAGGGAATAATGGCCTTTCTTCTCTAGGTGTCTGTCAGAAGGACTCTTCCAGACATCCAAACCATCCCCAAACAGCCCACTGGGGGCCCGAAAGCAAGGAGCGGCAACTTCCGGAGGGGAGCTGAGGTTTATATATTTCAGTTTCTGTAATTTCACTACAAAATGACAGGATGGTGCTAAACAATGTGCGTTTGACAATTTTGTTTAATTCATGTTTCCATTTCCTGAGACAGGCTGTTGCTTCAGGATACAAAATGACAGCAGTCGTCTTTAGTCCTAGCAAGAATGTCATGAATGTGGATGAGGTCCAAAGGAAGGGCTATGCAATAGCCAACACTCTCACACGGCTGGTGTTAAGAAGCCCTCATAATGCAGAGGAGACATACCTCCAGAATGTAAGCTGACCTCCATGAACTGGGTCATGTTCAGTAGAGCAAACATTTGGAAACGGTGGCCCTACCTGAACTCTGCAACATATTGTTAATACGGTGTGTCCTACTGAACAGGTAGCTGGGGTTCCGATGCGGGTGCTCTCAACCTCAACCTTCTTTGAGCAGAAGTGGCTGGTTACTCGAGTAGATGCCACGGCTGTTTGTCCAACACCAGGTTGAGTGTGAAATAATTTAAGATCCTATAAGCCCAGTTAATTGGCTCCAGACAAGACATTCATGTAGTGTTCAGTTGGGAAAATGTTTTCCAAATAATGGCACAGTTTTCAGTTGCAAAATGTTCTGTTTTGATGTGCACTTGGCTTCTTGTGTCACTGCAGAGGCAGTGGCCTTTACTCCAGAAGTGATCACCTGGTACATGCCCAAGCACATAGACCCACTTTTCTCCTCTGATGCCTTCACCATGTTGGAGGTGTACATGGGAATTGACGCTAAGAGGCTGGACACTGAGGAAATGGCTGCCAGAAACTACTCGGTTTTAGTCACAGAGGCTCATATTATTGTTGAAATTCCGGTGGGGGCGGTTGGCGGCAACTTCAAGGTCAGCATTGGATGAGTAAAATGTTCCTGTTTCATTTCTAAGTCTTATTTGTAGAGCCCTTTATACTATAGCAGTTGTCAGTGCTTTGCAGTAACCCTTTGCCATCTCTCATGGGTAAACTCCTAGAAACGTTGTCTTGTGTAAAACGTTTCTTATTGAGCAATTGTTTGCTTAACCAGGCTAATATACAATGGTTTGCAAAATTGTGAGAATTTTGTATAAAATTACACTTAAACATACTCTACCTCTTGTCTTTGCAGTTTGTCCTTTAGCCGCTTGAAATTTCAGACCAAATATCCACACTGAAGTGTTGTTTACCTGACTTTTTAGGGAGGCGGTAGCTTTGCCACTGTCAACTGAATGCAAGCAACACTCGGCTGCTGTTTACATATTGCGCAAGTGTTTACTTTGCGTGTCAGTTGCTTTGAAAATGCAAGTTGACAACCATACACCTACCAGCTGTCTAAAGTCTGGTAACCAATACTTTCCTTTGGATATTGTGTCTTAAATTACGAGCGGCAAAAAGTGGTAGAATAATTGTATTTAACATTCTGGCTTATAAGGAACATTTACCTGTTTTTGCACTCAAATTGTGTATTACAGCCTGACTGCATCACTCGTCTCCCTTACAGAGCCATATTCAGGATGACCAGTACTTTGTCACTTACACCATTGAGCCCATGCTTGAGTTGCTGTGGATCGAGGAGGTCGCACACGAGAACACCAGCTATAAAGTCCTCTTCCCTATCACAACACCTCCGATGGCCAGGCCTCCACAAGTTCGCAACTGTGAGTCTGGTTTAGTTAAATAGCGCCTATGGTAATTTGGGATGCCTGGGTTGTTCATTAGGCACAAAACAGAAAATGTACTGAAACGGGGAGGCAATACCTGGACTTACCCAATAACAAATGTCCATTTTCAACTTCCATTGTACCGCATTTCAAAATGTTTTCCTTTGTTTGCCAATGAACAGACACGCCCTTGGACACAGTTCCTGAGCAGGCAGTGTTTGTGCTTGAGTTGGGGACCTTCAACCTTGATGTGGAGCTGCTGAACATCACCTTTCCCACCATGGTGCTAACTGTTGCAGAGTGCAACGCCAGGGGCTTCAATGTTCAAGAGCAGAGATCCCCGGACAACACCTTGAAGACCTTCAGGATGGAGGTGCCCTTCTCAGACCCGGTGGTCTTTAAGGAGGTGTGTTTCTGTTAAATGCAAAGCCACACGCAGTGATTTGTTCATGCCCTAATAAGTGGGCCACCAACAAAATAGAAATAATGGCACAAATGTACTTTGTATCCCTCATTTACTCATGTGTTGTTTTAATAGTCCCCATATGTACTTAGTTGTCACTTGATGTTGAATAGAGTTCTGTTGCAACAATAATGCTGACCAATGCTTTTAACTTCACTACAGAGAAGGGCGGAACAAGGTGTCACAACCTTCACTCTTCAGCTGATCTACGGCCTGGTCATCTTTCCAGAGTACGCTCCTTTCTCTCACTCTGCCGTTGTGGACGCTGTACTGCTGGACATTGGTATGCCTCTGGACTACGCCAAACTACTGTTGAATGGTTTCCTCTCGTTAATGATTGCCCTGAAAGGAAATTGGCAGTGAAAGACCAACTAGCCATACTGTAGGGGTTTCCTATGCGGTCTTTCTACAGAGAATGTTAAGCTTTAGAGTATTTGGACCCAGTTTCCCTGTTCCTGATTTGCCAGGATCGTGTTTATTCAGTCCCACCGTAGCAAAACATTTTGCAAGGGTTTCTTCTTGGACAAGTTCAAGTAGTACCTTCCTGTTTTTTGTGCTTAATTAATGAACACAACCCTGTTTGTCCTTGTAGTGCCACCCTCAGTCACTGGCTACTGTGATCAGGAGAACTTCCACATCACTGTGGACTACAGGAACCAAGAGCCCTTTTTTGTGGTCTTGGTTGGCAAGCGGCTGCTTAACCATGAGTTTGCTCAACAGTATTTAACAGAGGGCGACACAGACTTCACCATCACGTTGCCCTTCTCTTCGCCGGACGCAGTGTTTGAGGTACGACGCTCTCCCAAAACATGTTAACCTAAATTGCTGCAGCTAGCTTTGCTTTCCTTACCCTGTATACATGCATACAATATTGGACTAATGAACTCTCCCATTGGTTCCCAGTCGGTTCACTCGTCAGCTGTCCGGAGCAGACTGGATGTGGCTCTGTTGAATCCTTACAACAACATGACCATCAAATACTTTTCCCTGGCTTGCAGCTTCCTCAAAACGCTGACTGGTTGGTTCTCAAACAATTACTTACGATAAATTGTCGTTTAACATGGTTACCAAACCTGGGTTCCTTGCAAATACCGTGAGTCTAAATGGTAGTGCCAGATGGGCATGGTTTGCATTTTTGGTGCTATTCCATTGGTTCAAGCTCAATAAGTGTAACAAATACAGAACCCAGGTCTGATGGCTACCTGTCTTTTGCTCCCCCACCTCCAAGAGTGTTTCTCTAATGGAACGATGACTGCGCTGGCAGTGAAGGTGGAGTCTGCTCCCGGTCTGAACCCCGGTCAGCTGACCCTGAGCGACCCCGCCTGTGGTCCCACCTACAGTGACGATCGCTTCGCCTACTTCCACTTCACTGTGAACTCCTGTGGCACCACCAGGAAGGTAAAATGACTATTACCCTGAGGTGATGGGTACTGTGTATTTACGGACTGTTTGCTTCTTCAGGCTGTAATAAGCAATTCCCCTCTACTACATAGTTTATCAACAATGTCATGCTGTATGAGAACGAAATCTCCTTGCCAGATGAACTTGAGGTGAAGCTGAATGCCACGACGTCTTCAGAGGAGGAATATCAGTAAGTGGATTACGCATCACAATTGTAGCTATTAGCTTTCATAAGGTTTATTTTTCTTCATCCATTGCTCAATACTTTGTATACAGGGAAAATGTGCCTCTACTACCAGTGTCCACTCTACTGCTTGACGTTTCCCCTATTGAAGTTGCTTACATCCCTCTTTAGGTTAAAGGTTTCCTGCTCCTATGTGGCCAACATCACTCGCACATTGGCCTTCCTGACCAGGCCGCGTGACAACGAGCCTTTTGCCGAGACTGGGACGGGTCGACTAATGGTCAGAATGAGACTCGCTCAGGGTAAGCGTGCACAAATTCAGAATTTCAACTTGACCCCTAGCCTCTAAAAGAATCTTGGAAGGTCTCCTTTACAAAACCATTCCCAAAAATGTAAGCCTTGTGATATATTACTCTTGCGTTCTGAGATCTACAGGTGTGGCTATGTAGTAACGGTGAGGAGCTGATTTGGGAATTTGTCAGAAGCCTCTAGTGGGGGGTGGATAGTGTTGGCTATAAATGGCGTGTGTTCATTGGGGCACAACAGGATATGATAAACGAGCATTTCTTAATGGACAAGTTCCGATGGTGCCCACTGACCACGACCCCCGGTTGTCTTGTTCTGTGTTCCAGACGCCTCGTATAACACATTCCACCAGGAGGAGGACTATCCAGTGGTGAGGTACCTGAGACAGCCTCTGCACTTTGAGGTGGAGCTGACCACGTCCTCTGATCCCAAGGTAGCGCTGGTGCTTGACCACTGCTGGGCCACCCTCAACGAGGACCGCGACTCCCGACCCCGGTGGAATCTCATCATTAATGGGTAACATGTCGTTTTTGGGCCTGAACAAGTGTTATTCCACAGGTGTGGTTCCTGAGTAATTAGCAACCTATCATGCTTGGCAGGCCATTTACTTTGGCTACCGTGGCTATGCCCCCATCCATAGGTCGAGTGGTCACAATGCTTAAAAACGATGTGAGCCATGTGCGGTCTGTCACCAGATCTCCACCCAATTTCACACTTATGGGAGATTCTGGCGCGTATGATCACACGCTGCAGGGACCACAGTGATAACAAGCATATCATTGGAACGTATGCTGCATCAAACGACTCTAAACCGCGTTGTCTGAAAAGCATCTAAACAATGTTTTGTGTTGAGAAATAAAGGTCTTCACAACTTTATTCCAGCTTTGCTTGTAAAATATATCAATGTTAACGTTATCATCTAGTCTAAATAACAGGTTGACTTGTTTTACAGTATGATGCGGTACAAGGGAGCCATGTAAATCTAGTATAGAAAGTATGGCAGCCATGTTTGTCAACCAAGAACTCCTAGAATGCTGTTCACTGCGCCCGTTGCCTGAGATCTTAACTTCGTTTGGCCACTTCAGCATGTGATAATGTTTGTACTTGTTACGGCGTACACATGACAAGTAGTTTACAGGTAACTATACAAATACAACCGTAGCACGAAAGCTAAGATATAGCACAATCCATTATTGGGGGCTAAGTCCTTGGGGGAAGGTATTGTGAAGAGGATGATGCAGGAAATATTACTAAGATCTGGGAATTTATCAACAATAAATGGTGAGGCAGACAGTTTTTCTAAGCTACATACCCCTGGAAAGGGGGGGTCTGATCTGGCAACCCTGAGGTACCATAGTTTACACTCTGATGCCGTGTTCAAATCAACTGACGACTTCAGTGCATTCAAGACAATGAGGTTACTCCAGTTGAGATCACCATAAGTCTGACAGACGCTTACGTGATAACCCGACTGCATTGTATGGTGTTAGCTTATATTCAGTACCACCTTCAAGTGTTTTACACACGTGTCCATTACAATCTAGGCAAGAATCAGAAAGCATGAATAAAACGCTAAGCACATTATACTTACGGTACGATGCAGTAGAAACGACAACACGTGACACAGAAAATAAGGCACTTTGATAGGAATACACGCATGTCCACAGTTATTGTGAGGAAGGCAATAAATGTGCAAGGACTGTATACTTGATCTGGGGAAGTGCTTGGGCTTTCTTTTGAAGGAAAGTTTGTCCGGCTCATTAAATTCTCAAATCTAAATGGTCTGCAACCGTGAAATGGGCTACTTTTGTGAATGAATGAGGCAAAATTAGAAGTTGAAACGGCTTCTAGAAAATTAGCAGGTAGTGTGCCTTGGTCTGAGGTCAGCGCGGGTTAAATGTCCACATGTTGGAACGGTGAGTGCATTCTGACATCACGCGCATGAAATCAACTCCCACTGGGGCGACTGTTGAAGATATTTGGAACTTGTGTGTGTGAAAAGGTTAATGTTGGCATTACCTACACCTTTTTACTCAATGTTATCCTTTTGGTTTGCTACAGTTCAGTGTTGTGCCAAGCTGATGGTCAGTCAAATGGAAATCAAGAGCGGCTGGCAAGCTTGGCTTGCCTTTCCGATTGGTTACATACAACTGCTCTTAACACTGACTGAATAGTTGTTGGTTTTGGGTTGAATTCAGGCACAAGTGACCTCTTGTATTTAAAACAGTTATTGCACTAAACCTAAAGGATTGTTCAGATGCCTGTGCAGCATGGATGTTTGAAACTGAATAGGATCAGTTGACAGGATCCCCAGAAGTTGATGCCGCTTTCAATGGAATTTCCTGTCCTAGAGAATGCGCTAATTGGGAGTTGCTAAACATGAACAAATACCACGGTCAAGTGTAGCAGCATCTTGCTAACCTTATTTAGCTAGCTAATGTTCATATTTAAAAAAAATGTTACTACATTTTTTTTATTTGGGTGAGCACTTTGCCACAGATGGACATGCTGGCCTAATTTTTATCTCAAGAATTTAAATTGGGTTACTATAGAAAGATGACTTATTTTTCCTACATTGTAATGGGCTACAATGACTTATGATTATGCACGCTGCAAATGACACTTTATTTTGCGGGTGCCTTTTCAGTATCTGGCTGCATGTTACACCAAGCAGTGTAGTGAAGCAACTTTATTGGTCAAAACCATTCATTTGGGGGATCGGGTTTGCTATGAAATCATGCAATTTGACCATTTTTATGAATTGGTATCAACCTAAGTTTGGCCATGTGGACACGGCGTAACTTCGCAGCTGTTTATTAAATCAGCAATGTCATAGCAGTTTAAAAAAAACAGGCTGAAATGTTTTGTATATCATAGGAAAAGACACAACATTCACATGGCTGTGCACAAAATGGGTAGTTGAGATTTGTCACTTCAGCTGCAACTATATCGTTGTGCAAAATCCTTACCATCGTCTGTCAGCTCAAGTGATTTGTACTGGTGTGGGTGTTTCTCTTAATGTAACGTCTTCAGATTTCACAAATTCCTTTTTGCTAATATCTGGCAGTTAAACGGTAAAGGATAAACCTCCCAAAGATGCAAATTAAAAAAGTAGGCCTAAACTGTCAATGCGTAGGTTACTTTGTATAGTAGAGCTGCGCCCTTCACAGAAGTCCTCCGTGTGACTCCGATGCCGTGGGTGTAGAATTATTTTGTGTGACCAATTTTTCTCCAACAGCGGAAGAATTGCTCTGGCGCATTGCATGAAATTCTTGTTTAAAATGAAGTACTTGTGTTGATGATACCGACTGTCTCTTCGGCAACTTTGGTTAACCACGATCAATATTCTGGTCAGACTACAGGTGACCTTTCTGGATCATTTAGAATTAAGAACCATTTAGAGGGACATCTCACCTCATGTCAATGGAATTGAATATACATGTTAGACCAAAATAAACATTGTTGACGGAAAGCCCAATTTCTGTTCTTTAAAATAAAAACGTAGGATTTGGGGTGCCGAGGAAGCGGTTTTAAAGTTACCGTCTCACAACGTAAACTCTAGACGGTAGAAATCTATTAAATTGATAGTCAACTTATTAACTTTACATCGTATCCTCCTTGCAGCTGCAAAAACCCCAGCCATATGATTCAGTACTATACAAGTTGGTTTAATTGAATTACTAGCTAACTAAATAACACAGGCTAAACACACAGGTGACACAATGACAGCTTGTTACAAGGTTTCTCTTCACACCCCCCACCGTTCCGTAAGGGACACTTATCATTGATACATTTTTGAACACACGAACCGGCACCAGCTTGGAGTAAAAGCATGAATGTGTTTGTGGGATGCCGCCGTGGAAAGGTAGGTGGTTGGTCTTCTCTCTGATTGGCTACATGAGGTCACAATGTCGTTGGTTGTCCGTGGCTCCAATGACTAGTCTTGAACAGAACTACAGGATGGATTTTCCTTTCACACGTTCTGGAAGATAGGCTAATCAACCCTGTCGCTGATTCCTCAGTGGGTGATGAGTAGGATGGTTTGGATGTGGTAGCAGAATGGTCCCACTTAAGTTCATTTTCTAGGTTAGGAAAGTTCCAAACGTCTAGCTTGCGCCTCACGGTTTTCTGGTCTAATGTTAATTTCTGTTACCATTCCTTTTATGCACTCAGAGATTAGCTATAGAAAATGAATGTCATATTGGCTTTTATTTGTGATTTTTACTAAACGCGCTTACTCTACAGGTAGGACGTCTCTAGCCTTTACATTGTATATGAAATATGTTTTTTCAAGACAAAGGTGATTGTTGTTGGGTAAAGCCTGTTAGCAAAAACATTCCTTTAGTTCATACTGGAGGGGGAGAAAGAACCCACTTCTGCTGTAAATTGATCTGATCCTCACAGGACAGTCATGACACCACCACAAGACTTCGTACACAAGGCGGTTGGGGTTTGCAGCGTTTTCTTGTTCATAACTTAGTCCCTCTCTCTACACTGGCAGCTGTGAGAACCCAGAGGATCCATACCGTGTGGTCTTCCACCCGGTAGAAGCTGACGCCAGGGTCCGCTTCCCCCCTCACGTCAACGCTTTGAGGCCTATATGTTTTCCTTCGCCGGTGATGCGGTTGAGCCGAGTGGCCAGGTAACAAAGTTCACCCAACAATCTTTATTCTTTAATTTTGTGTGAGTGGCAATCATCCCTTTAAAAAAAAAACTGACACCATCAAATCTTTGATTCCTAGGTCTTTGTCCATTGTGATGTGGTCATCTGTGATGCCAGTAGTCCCACTGGCGGCCCCTGTAGTGGACAATGTGTGAATCAGGACAACCTGAAAAGAGGTAGGTCTTTTATGCTTTTCAGACCCTGGCAGACCATAACTGAACTAATAGGTTCGCTCTCTCTCTCTCTCAACAGGTCAACGACATGTCAAAGACTTCTTTGAGGAGCGTCATGTATATGTTTCTTCTGGATACATTCTTTGGGTGTAATGTATTGTTCTAACATGTCAAATAAAGTGTTCTATATAAAACAATCCTAACCGTTGGAGCTACCTTAACACCATGTCGTAGGCTTGTCATCTGACATGTATCAATCAACCCTTTTGTAAGCATGGAACTCTGAACCATCCACCGGAGGGAGATAAGTGTTGCGCAACTATTTCCCGTCTAGGACAAACATGTGTGACGAAACAAAAGCTTTCCATTGTCCAGTAGGATGAACTGACTCAATGTTATAGCAGATGGTGGTTTGCCAAAGTGAAACCAGCAGGGCTGTGGTTGGCTGCAGTGTTGGTAATTTTCAACTGAAATTACAACTTTCCTTGATACCTCTCACTAGCTTGGTTTCCATCCAAATATGGACATTTCTTCTTCAATGATATGCATGTCAATCTCTCATGGCTCAAATGGGAAGAGCATGACTTCATCGCTACTTGTTTGTGTAAGAAGTGTTGACAAGCTGAATGTACCGAGCTGTCTGTTTTAACTCGCTCAGACACCCATGCATTCCCCACAAGACATCTCTTCACAATCTCCAAGTCCGAACTACGAAGGTAGAGCCATGAATACGTTGCAATCTATTCCGCATCAGGATAAGATTTCAACACACACCGTACGGCACAGCGGGGACTGAAGACACTCCTTAAAGTTGCGAGCTTGCACCGCGGGACGGTTTCATTGCTCCAGACCACCACAAGGGGAGTGTTATGCAATCATTATGCATTTGGGTCCCAAGGCTTTGGGATGACCAAAGACTAATTTTGACACGAGCCACCCTTGCCTTGTGGCGCTCAACGAAGATTGCTGACAAAACAGATGGAAGTTGTCTTAACGAGTCAAGCAAATGTACAATTTGAGAGGAATGTGATAATGTAGAGACGTGGCTATATTTTTTTTTGTCATAGTTAAATTACAAAAATCTCTATTTAGCTAGTGTTAGGAGAATGAATTTGTAATTTGTCTTTCAGGGACTCCTGAGAACCAACAAACCAGGATGTTGTCTTGTGAAACAGTGGCTGTAAAGCATCTAGCTGGCTAAAGCATTGACTGCACAATTGTAAGCTTGCCTTGTAATGCAGCTAAAGTAACATGGCTAGCTATTTACTTGCTTGAGTCGGATTAAAAATAACTGTTGCCGCTCTGGGTATGGACCCTAAAACGTAGTTCTGAACTAATATTCATAGCAATCAATGAACCTCAAGTCTGGATGGCATTAATGAAGCCTAGAGTAGAATATACCTTTGTGCCAAGGATGCAAGACCTCTATACCCATGTATTTTAGTTAATACCACGTATGAGATTCCCATCTTGTAGCCTGTACATTGAATATATTCACCGATCATGTACTCTCTTGGCAAATAAAGGTGTGGTTCTGGTATGACAGACACTCAGTCATATCAAACGATGCGGTATCTGTATGTATTACAATTATACACTTCAGTGTTTACTGCTCCTGGGATTATCAATGTTACACATTGTAACTATACAATAGACCAAACATGATTGATTTT